>NC_140631.1:765272-1365272 GCF_057382275.1 Copadichromis virginalis
TCAGCATCGTTTTTTCACTGTGATTTTCAGAGTTTCTTTATTCAGTCTGCAGACGGGTGATTTTCATTTCCATCCTTTCATTCCACATGGTGACCAGTGACCAGTCTAGAATACAATAAAATAATCCTTTAAGTGTCCCACAAGGGGAAATTTGGACGTAACAGCAGCAAGAAAGACCTATACAAACAGACAGCAACAGGACTAATTATAAAATGACAACAAATTATACTGTCTGGTTTCTGTGATAGCTTATTCGATCAGTTGTTAATGAACAGCAGGGTTTGGGGGGATTGTTACCCTGCATGGCAGTGTGTGTACACCCAACTAGTTATGGGTTTTTGGAAAATCCCAAATGTAACACGTCATTTGTACAGTGACTGTATGTTTCTCACCCGGCCCCCAGCCTCCTCCTCTGGTGGGAGACTGAGGAGTAGGGATGGGTATCGAAAACCCGTTCTTGTTGAGAACCGGTTCCCACTGTTTCAGTTCCTTGGAATCGTTTGCCATTTTTGCAAACGATTCCCTTATCGATTCCAGTCGCCCCGAATGACATCATCACGTTGCGGAGCGTCATTTACCTGGCAGGAAACACGGCGCGTAAGCGGCTCAAACGCTCAAAAGTTTGGTTACACTTTACGAGAACGGATGACGACAGGGCAACTTGCAATACTTGCAAAGTAGATGTTTAAGGGAGGAAACACTACGAATATGCAAAAGCATTTGCTCACAAACATGCGATGACCTTAAATGAATGTCGTGTTTTTAATTCGCTCCGGACTCGTGAATCTCAACCCAGCAGCAGCGGTAACGTTTGCACGTCCTCTCCCGTTAATGTGGCAGGTAAATAATCAACTAACAGCATATTATGTTAGCGCGATCTGCCTTATTACAAACCTGCCATTACTGTGCATTTAGTGACCATGATGAGACAGACAGAGTCTGGCTCAGATGCTGGCAGTTCTCGCTGCAGTCTGCCGGTAGCGTCTCCTTTCAGGCAGGATAGACGAACGTCACTGAGCAGTGACTCAGTTTGTGGTCAAAGGCTTGCACCCATTTGCCACAGCAGATGATTTTCAGTAAGTGAATGTGTTTAATTGTAGGCAGGGACATTACTGGATATTCTTGTGTAATTGCTACAGAATAATTTATGTTACACTTTGTTATTGCTACAGAAGAATATTTATTTTATTATTTTACATTTACAATGTTTTTCCTGGGGACCCTGTGACACCCCATTGAAGAGCCGCAGGCTGGATCTCTTAAGATCTCACTGTTGGGTTTGTAAGGCCATGTTACTAAATTTCTATCTTGTTCAAAGAGAAGATATAAAACAAAGTTCTAAGCTAATCGACCTTAGTGTTCTCCTTTTTTTAAAAGAATCAATAAGAGAATCGATAAGAGAATCGAATCGTTAAACAGAATCGAAAATGGAATCGGAATCGTGAAAATCTTATCAATACCCATCCCTACTGAGGAGCATCTTAGGTCACTCGTGTCGCTGGGGCCTGTTGAAGTTGTGTATGTGGAGCCCTCTCTCTCCCTCTGATGCAGTCTGTGTTTGGCCCGCTAGGTGGAGATGAGGCGAGCTTTCCAGGAGGCAGGCTGTGTGTTCTGTGTCATCTCACCATATAACCCATCTGCCAGCGCTGTCGGTGGCCAACACTAACCTCACACGTCTCCACACGTCGGCTCAGTTGGGGCCAATTCACGGCCGTGGCACAGTGCACGTGTCTGAAAGAGCTCCGGTGTCGTTTCAAAGACTAAAATCACTACAGTGGAGAACAAAGCTTAGATGGCATTTATGCATTTTAATAATTTTGTGTTTCATAGAATTCAAAATGTGCCAGAAGTGCAATAAAAATAATTTCCAAAGCCCTAACATATCCATGTTTGTTCCTCACAGTCTGTGACCAGAGCTCCAGCAGGTCTGACTGTAATACCGCCAAGTGTTCATGATAATGAGGGGAAATAAAGTGATACTGATGAAAGAACCAACAGTTAGTGTCTGGTATTAAAATGTGTCCGAGTTGTTTTCAGTGCAAAACAATCATTTTATAGGAAACGGTGTCTGGAGCCTGTCGGTGCCGCCCAGCACAGACGGCCCCGCTGCTGTTCTGCTTTAATGGGCAGCAGTGGACACATGACGCACTGCTGTCCTACATACGATCACGTAATTGTGTATAATCCAAGTGTATTTTTACACACAATAAAGGCAGCTTTCACAGCGGCTCGTGTCTGTTTCACGCTATAGTAAAGCCGCCGGTGTCGGTGCGTGAGCTGCGCTGTGCTGCTTCCTCCAGTGGGCGGAGTAGCGGGCTCTGCCTGGCCGCGCAGCGCTGCGCTCTCTGCCGTGCAGTTGCCGTGATCTCTTCACTCATGCGGACCCAGCTGAAGCTCGTGGACTAGCCGGAGGTGAAGTGCTGGACTGAGTCAGACTGCAGTGGGCTGAGGCCGGTTGAACATGGCTGCTAAGGAAGACCTCTACAGCAAAATCCTCCCTCGGAGGCTCCGGCAGAACCGAGCGGGCTCGATGAAATGCAGCTCCAGCCTGGACGTGCTGCTGTCCATGGGCTTCCCCAAACCAAGGGCGTAAGTAGTCCGTGTATGTGCGTGCGCGCGGGTACATGTTTGTGTGTCTGCTGGAGGATTACACGAGAGTCACAGCGGGCGGTCCACAGAGCCGTGAGCACCGTGACGGTGAGCGGGCGGACGGACGGGTCAAACGGCATCAGCGCGCTCCCCGCACAGCCTCACTCACAGCGGCTAGCTGCTCTCCCGTTTCCCGTGCGTGTATGACATTTTACATAAATATAATGTCCACTGAGCGTGGGTGAGTGAATCATAATGAACAGAGGTTAGCAGGAAGGATGACTGGGTGGTGTTTAAATCTTGGCTCTCAGCTGTGCTGGGATGTAGTGACACAAAGTGACGACATTAGAAGTTGAATTATTTCTGAGGTTTTCTATGGTCACGTCATGTTTCATGTCAACTGTTCACAAAACTGGAGTCAGGAGTCGTGTGTGTGTGTGAGCGCGTGCGGAGGGGGTCTCATGGATCACCCTGTGTCCTGGGCCTTTACTGAATGGAGGGACTGTCTTTGACTTGGCCAGATCGACGGGTTCACATCTGTCCAGTCGGCTGCAGGCACTCACTGTAAACACAACCCTACTGTATGCTGTACATCACCACCACGAAAGCAGCCCTCCGCACTCAGACCCTGAGAGAGGCTGCGAGGATTTACTGTCACCTCACATATTTACAAACATAAAAGCAGCAGGTTTTAGTTCCAGAGCTCTAAAAAAGCAGATCGTGATTAAAGGAAACACAATAAGACACCACATGTTTGAGCTGAGCAAACACACAAATATTTGAGTGGATTTCCGCTGATAGAATATAAATAAGAATTAAATAAACCGACCAGGAAACTCGAGTGATTTGTCAAACTGAGGTCCTAAAGCTTTACTGACTGAACAGCCTCTGTGTCAGTGGTGTGGGCACACAGTCAGTATATATGTCACACATACAGCAGACCTGGGCTTAAACGATGCCTCCTGTCAGTAGCTCTGATGTGCCTGATAAACTGAAGGTGGATGTAGTCACTGTTTGATTTGTGACGTTCCGGTTTTGAAGCATCGATCTGAGTGTTTTTACCATCGCCGTCTCAGCTTTTTTGAAACCAGATATGAAGAGTGCGAGGTGGATCTGCCCGTGAAACCAAAGTGCGCTGCACGCTCATACTGTAGCGGCCTGTCAGGTTATTATCCCGTTTCACACTAACAGACACTTTTGAACTACGTGAAGATCGTGATGCATCAATGAAACTTGAAACTGCTAACTAGTCTAGTCAAGCTGTTTGTACAAGCAAAGCTTTACGCTGCTGGAGGAGTCGGCCCTGCCAGCCTTGAGGAAAAATGTGGGTTTAAGTAGTTAATGGTTCGTTCTTCAGACGTGGAAGCCTTGTCCATGTTTTCCATTTGCCCTAAAAGCGGCAACGACACGTCAGAGGAAAAGGTGGAAGTTCACCGCGGGCGCAGGCCTCCGCATTAGGGCACTGTGTTTGGTTTGTGACGTGAGGAGACAGAAGCATGTAGCGCTCGCAGGCTTTGTTCCATTTCTAGTGAATTTGTACGTCTGCCGGCTTACAGGGCGGGTGTCCTACAGCTGGGCAGTTATTGTACAGCTGGTTTCTGACAACGTTTTAGAAACAGCTGCCTGATGCAGCCCAAAATAATGATTGTGTGGTCAGAAAACCAAGACAGTTATCAAAATCAGACTAAAAGTGGTTGGAGCTGAGCTGGAGGGCTCAGAGGAGAGCCAGTGCTGTAGTCTGGGCATAAGGAAACGATGGCGACCATCGGAGCATTGTACTGACTACAACACAATTATGGATGCACTCGTTTTCAAATTCTAGGTTAATATTGATGCTGATATTAGAAGATGCCGGTGCTAATGGCGTGCCAGTGGTTTCATCACCGTTTATCTGATGTGTTGTTGTTAGTGCTTACTTCCCTCTGAGGAAACAAAGAATGCTGAATGGGCCGTGGTCTGAAAAAGCACCGTACGCCTACATATAACACCGTATCAAGGGCAGCAACTGATTTCTATTGTAATCTGTTCATTGTTTTATCTTTAAAATGTTAGAAAACAGAAAGAATATTCTCCATGACGTTTCTTGTCATTGTTTCGTTCCACATCTACAAACATTTGCAGTTTAGTGTCGGGGAGGTTAGAGGTTTGTGATGTCTGGAAAAGCAGAAACTGTGTAACAGTGACTGAAACTGAATTAATCTTCATACTTTAAACCAACAAAGGCAGCAAATGTTTGCTTTCCTGTTTGTTTCCTTGTCAGTTAAATAACGTAGCTCGTACTTTTTCAGGACTTACACGTACACGATGAAGCAGTAACTGTCAGCTGACTGGTTCTTTCCCGTGTCACATGATCATCACTTTGAATACTCCATGAATCATGGCCGTGTGTTTTCATTAACACACCTTACTTCCTGTTTAACATTTTCCAAACGGTGACCTCTGACAGCCGAGCTGCTCCAAACAGCAGAAATCATCTTAATCTACATTACGAAGCAAATCTCACAGTGCTCCAGCTCTGAGAGGGTTTCGTCCAGGCACATGTCACACATCATGTGTGTGTCAGAGGAAGTGTGCTGTGGTTTGATGAATGGACACAGAAAACAATGACAGGCCCTGCAGGCAAGCCAGCGCTGGTGTAGAACCCACTATCACAGCCCAGTGATATCAGCCTGTGACTCCTTCGCCTTTATATGGTCGCCTGCTGATCCCTCATCTCGGTTTTGTTGAGATTCAATCCATCTGCTGTGGCTGCGCAGTAGGGCTGCCACGATTAGTCGACTAGTCACGATTGTGTCGATTATCAAAATCATCACGACTGATTTAACAGTCGACGCGTCGTTTGAAGCTTTGTAAGATCCCAAAAGACGCAGGAATAAGTAGCAGGATTTAAGAGTGTAATAACGGACTGAAACAGAAGATGGCAGCACTGCATGTACAAGGATGCCAGCTGCCGTTAAACCCCGAAGAAGAAGAAATAGCGTCCCATAATTCATAGCGCGGCCCAGCTCAGTTTCCAACAATGGCGGCAGCTAGTTAGTTTTAATATTACTCTTATTATTCTTTCTGGGTCACAAAATAAACGTTTAACATATTTTCAGGGAGAATGTAGCTGTGTAAACCTCAAATATCTGCTCAGTTTATCAGGACACCGCATACTTTCAAAAGCGCTCCGACGTTTTCGGAGACGTCTGTTACCCACTAGCTCGATAGCTAGCCGGGGGCGAGGCTAGCTAGAGCCGTGAGAACAGCGGACTCCCAGTGTTGTGCCAAAAAGTGATTTCCAATGTGTCTGTGTATTTTTTATGAGTAAAACCTTTACATGTGTTGGTAAATAGACTTCGGTGAACAGGGTTTACAAAGGGGTTATAAATTGAATTAAAAGATCAGTTTTTCAAGTATCTTTATAACTCTGTGTTACTGTACTTACATTATAACAAATTCGGTCCTTTATCCCCACTTAAAATATGTTTACAGAACTATTGTAATTAGTTTGCCATTTCTGCTGTTCTTTTGGCCAACTTACTCTTACAAAAGACTTTTAATGTTGATGAGAATTGCATAAATAAAAGTAATATAAAAGTCACTGCCAAAAACTGATTGCGACTTCTACCTTGTTACACAAATGTTGTTTGTGGCCCAAGATGACTTTATGTTATCCATGAAGGATCCATTTGACATATGTTTCACATATTATAGCCCGACAAGTTATTTATAGCAGTTTAAATACGACCAATCACTATTTGGCACAACACCGGCAAATCGTTTTCAAACCCACCGCCGTCTTTCGCTACTCAGGTTAAACATGATATATGAGTCACTTAGAGAACTTAAAAATGTTGTTGTTTGGCTTTTTTCAGTATTTTATTTGTTGCTGAGTAAATCGGTTTGGCTGAGATTAAAGTTTTTACACAGCTGAATAAACATCAAGCAGACAGCTGATTATCAAAAGTGTGAGATGCTGGAGAATTTACTCTGGTGTCCTGTTATATTTTAGATAGCAAGGAGTTTATTAAACTTCACCGAAACAATCTGCAAATGTCATTAAAATGTAATAAACTATCATCTTGTCTTTATTTTTAGTTAGCACAGACCTTAAACACTTAAAGCTGTAAGCTAATGATAGTTATATAAGAGCAGATGCTGCTGGTGCAAGAAGCTGTACGTTTTACGTCCAATGGATCTGATTAGTCGACTATCAAAATAATCGTTTGTGGCAGCCCTCCTGCGCAGTAGAGAAGAGGTTACAGTTTGTATTGTAGTACTGGACATCGATCTCAGTGTCCTCCTAAACATTTGCTTTAGCAGCTGACAGAAATCAGCACGAAAGTCATCACGACTACTTTGTGTGAATGTGAAGTTATTTTGATTTAATAAGTCTGTCATTATTATAAAATGTAATCACAATATCCCGACACAGTCAACTCATTATTCCAACATAATTTCATCACTTCATTCAAAAGGTACTTTGATATTTCCATGCCAGCTAAATTAAAAAATGCAGTTATCGCATTTGTTTTTTTATTAGTTCACTTTCTCGTGATATTTAAAAGCACAGCACTATCATTAATGTCAGCGAGGTCCCTCACTGCTGGCTTGTGTCTAATTTTAAGGAGGCTGTGACAGTAAATGTAAATCTGTCATCGATCATAAATGACAGAAACGTAAAGAAAAACAACTCGTCATAACCTATAACATCATGTTAAACATATCCCTGTACTAATAATAACAAAAAGAAATCTATCCTGCCATTAGCATCAACTGACACTTCGTCGTCGTCTCCCGTACGTCGACTCCAAGTGAAATCACCGAATCGATCGCGTACGGTTTTCTCATCTGCAGAGAGAAACGGGCTTCCAGGAAGTCACGAGGTGCCTCCCTTCAACTCTTTAAATGACAGCCTCGTGCGTGTTAGCTACCTCTTAGTGCAATGTTCAGTTATACATGAAACAAGTCAGGCTTGGTTTCACTACAAAAGTCTGAAATGTGAGCGTGTTGGCTCAGGATGGTGACAGAACTAAAGAACGAGCTGGCTCACTATCAGCTGCACGGACAAACTGTCTGCGCAGTGAGAAACAGATGCTGTCAACACGAGCCATCAGAAGTTAAGCTACAAGAACAACAACATCCTCTGATTGTGTATCTGAAGCCACCAAAGTTACAGTTTGGTGACTTGGTTATTTCACATGAAAAGTCTGTTTTCATTCATTCAGAGGCACGTGCTGGTAGATGGTGATAATGTAGTCCAGTATGTGTTAGCTTTCATGCCCAGTGCGCTTCAAGCCTCAGTTATAAGCAGCAGGGCTTTAAAAGGCTCAGAATAAGACTGTGGCTTTAACCTCTGCTAGTGTGCATTCATACAAAGTAAAGTCTGTGCAGACTTTGTGCGTTTCATCCTTGAGTAAATAAGTGATTTTCTTTTTTTGGAGGCAAACACGTCTTCGGGGGAGTGAAAATATATTTTTTATATAGAAAAAATCTAAATAGAGTTTAGTCATCATGTTGTGACCTAAGCGAGCCACACACACTCGCCTGTGTCGCTGTCGTGTAAGACATTAAATCTCACACGTAACTAAAACTGGAATCTAACGTTTCTTTTCGTTGAGACGACTGAAAGTTAACGTGTCGTTTTTTTACCCTGGGTTCATCAGTAGTTCAGATTGACTTTGCTGTAAGTGTGTGTCTTTGTTGCATTCATGCCTCTGTTGTTCGCTGATGAAAATGAATGTAAAAATGTATTTTTTATGAACCCTAGGTCCAATAACATGAACAGCAGAGAACTTTAGTAGTGGAAATTTCTGTGCTCTGTTATTAATATGATGGAATCAGCATAGTGAAATCATTAATTAATTAATGAAAGATGTTTGATAAGAGGTGAGAGAACGTGAGGCTTTTAAAGCTGCACTGACATGTCCATAATATTTAACCCACACACTGTGACTTGCTCTTTAGCATTTTTCCTCATAGGAATTAACATGTTTTGTTGGAGAAGAATAAGACAGTGGACACGTGTGTCAGGTTTTTGTGTAGTACATTAAGACTGACTGGTTTTTCTCGTGCACGTAGGGGATGTAACCTATATAACTGTGGCTTGGCGTGCATCTGCCATCAGCCTACAAAGAAGAACTTGAGTTCTTATGTTCTGTCAGATGGACGCCTACTCACTTCCTGTGAAGATAATGTGGTTTTTTACATTTGCTCTACTGGTCATAAAATTGCGTTGTCTTTCTGAGGACTGCAGCGCACAAATGTGTGCGTCCTAGGCTCTAAACCCGTGTCTTTGCTCGACGCTGCTGATGTGTTTCTGTTGCTTCACACCAGCTGTCAGCAGAGGAAATGTGTTTTCTGTGTATCTCAGTTCAAGCGTCGCACATTTGCTCTTTTAAAAGAAGGAAAGAAAAAACGCCTGCACATTGTCCAGTCCTAGCCCGCTGCACACAGCCGCTGCAGAGAACCACAAAGTGCTGTGAAGTCGGTAACGCTCATGAATTATTGAGTCATTCTCTTTGAAGTGCACATGAATATGAAGGTTCCCTTTGTCTCCATCTTTTCTGGAGTACTTAAAGATAAAAACACAAAATCCAAAAGATATCTACCTGACATGTCATCATTACGCGGAGGAGCGTCTAACAAGGTCACATAAATGACATTAGCCTCCTTCCTGAAATAGGAGAGGTGCATCACTGTGCACAAGTAGCACTCCTGCTCAGTCATCATATCAAGCTTCATTTGAAGCTCTGTCCGGAAGCAGGGAAGCAGACAGCACTATCAGATTATGGGGCCATTGTCTCCGCTCGGATATCTCACTGTGGATTTATGAAATTCGAGGTAGTGCAGCTGCCGGGGGGAGGAAGGGAGGAAGGGAGGGGGGTGCTTTGCATTTCAAATGAGCTCCAAACAAATGGCCAGCTCCACAGTAAGAATGCACTGCTTCGAGCGGTAAAAGCAGAAGCTCTGTGTTAATGTGGCCTCGGACACAGGCGAGACCCTACAGCAGTGTAACAGTTAGCACTGCTGAGGGCTGGCGCTAGGAGCGCCGCAGGTTTCCTGCATGTGTCCTGGCTCGCAATGTCATTTCCTGAAACACCCAAAATGAAAGTTCTCAGTTGTGAGATAGCTTGGCCAAAGTGGCTGAAGAACATCAGGAGACCCAAAATACTGACAAAAAGTTAACTTGGTGCAAATAAACTGAACTTAAACCAAAGTGCATGTCATGTGCACTCGGCTGCGCTGAACTGGTCCTCCAGCATCTCCGAGCACCATGTTCTCCTGTGGACTATTCAACAGGCAAGACTAAACACACAGTCGTGATCATACACTTATGATGTGACTTTGTACCAGCAGTGAACACACACGTCTATGGTGTAGCCATTACAGTTTGCAACAATATAACATATAACTCCCAATAAAACTGACTTTATTAAATTATCCCCGCCCCCCACTTTACCTGCTCCCTTCCTGTGATATCAGCACTAAACAGGAAGCTATAAAGACAGGAAGTGAGGCAGCACTTGGTTCCTGGAACACAGGTAAGTAAAGTGAGTTCAAACCAAGTAAACTGGACAAACTGAGAACTGAAATAAATCCTATCAATCAATAATAAATCAATCGTGCAAACATAACATAAAGTTTGGCTTCATCAGAACAAGAATGTTTGCTGTCCTCAGCCACTGTCACATCAATGTTTTCACAAACGTGTGAAGAGTGACTACATGCAACGGTATCATTACCGCAGTGCTGCTGTTCAGTGTGCTTGCTCTGACATTGGTTAATGCCCTAACCCTGTCCCAGTTCTGTCCCAGTTCTGTCCGTCCCAAAATGAAATTCTCGGGGTCATCACTGATGACAGCATAGCATAAGAGCCTCTGACAATGATGCTTTTCACGATGGTCCGTAGTGGTGACAAGCTCCGCCCACTGATTCAGTCTCCTTCAGACTTCTTGGGTGGATCGGGTCAAAGGTTTTGAAACAGGCAAAAGGACACAAGGAGTCACAAATGTTAGCTCAGAGCTGATTATTCCCTCCTCATCATTAGACTTTTTAGCAAGAGGAAGTTTGTGAAAACAAGTGTACGCAAGAAAGTTGTGCAACACACTCACGTGGTCTCACTCTGGAGTTTGTTTCTTATCCTGCTGAGCTCCGTGATCGAGACAGTGGCCGCCGTCTTGGCTGTAAGGGCAGAAAATGAACTGCAGATGGATGGGCTGTCTGTTTTATGGAAGACTTGAAAACAAAGAAAAGAATCGGACCAAATAATGTATGTGGTGTTATTATGTACGTGCACACGTTTGCAGTCAGACGAACAGCGAGGCCGCTCTGACACGTGCTTTGTGTGCACTGGTAAAACAAGCCCGTCCATCAGAGCAGGCGGATAACAGTTCAGTTTGATTTTAAACCATGAGGTGTAAATATGACTGTGGTGTCTTTGTGACGCTGCAATCTGCATTTCTTCTGCGTTCATGATTGTATCTGGTAACCTGTGGCTTTAACACTTATCTTGTCAATATTCAAACTGGGTCCGGCGGCTGGTATTCGCAGCTCAATGTTGTTAGAATACGTTCATGATGCAACTGCAGCTTCACACTGTTTTTACGGCATGCTGAAGCATGTCAGTATTATAGCTGTGGTGTTCATTAGCACAGAGACATAATGAGTTGCTAGCAGAATGATTGTTGAGCTTGTTGAACCGAATGACCGTCTACGTGGATGATCTCATATTTCAGTGCTGCCGTGACCTTCACTTTAGATTTTCAGTGCCGAGCTAAAACTGGTGGGATTACCCCAAATTGAAAACGCACCGTCTGATGATCTGAAAGAGCTCTACAGTGTGGGTTTGTGTACATGCAGCTCGGGTTTCCCTCCAGCTGACTGATGACCAAAAACAATACTGCTAAGGTTTTCTCCTGTGTGCTAGTTTCACACCTCTGAAGGCAATACTCTGGTGTGCTTAGTAATAGCAGAATCTCACTATGTTCCAAACCAAGTGTGAACCTCAGATGGATCAATGACTCATTGCCTGTTTGACTCATTCAACATTTATTCTTTTACAGTTAAATAAGGCAGAGCAGTGATTCCCACATGTCGAGTTACCCAAACATGTTAGAGGCCACACAACTATACGTGCCTTTCTCTCTTTAAATAATAAGGATATCCATGATCAGCTTTCTTCTAAATAATCCATTTGCTCTTACTTTGAAAGAAGAAGTGAGACGCTGGTGTTTTTTCTTGCTGACCAGCTCATTCAGCTGTGCTGAGGTCAGTTTTAAACCAGAACCTGCAGCAGACGGAGAGCTGCAGGACGACTTCTGTCGAGCTGTTTTAACTTCAAGAAGCTCGTTATTTTCGTTTCATTTAAGAAAAGGAGTTGTTCTATAAAACAATATTTCCTGCACATTGTGCAGCCGTAAAAACAAACAGCAGTGAAATAAACTCCAGCACTGCGAGCCGCAGTGATGTGTGGTAGGATGGGCGATGCACTACTTTACATTTTCATAAATTTCAGAAATCTGTCTTGTGGTCGTCCTTCTCAGGTATCAGTCACAATAATCGGTGACATTTATTGGACTAAAAAGAACAAGCAGTGGGTTTTCTGTGAACCATGAGTATAAGAGTGGGAACCAAACGAGTGGGCAAAAGACACTAGGCTGGGGTCAGGGACCAAACCGGAGGTTCTTGTTATTTGACTGTGAGGCGTGTCACCGAGGACAGCTCTCTGTTCCTGCAGACCACATGAGTGTTGTCAGGGTGAACGAGAGGCCAGGTGGCAGTGGACTCTCGTGGCTCAGGACCTGCACGGATAAGCCCATAACAGACTCGTCTCTGTCGCACACCACTGAGAGCGGATGAAAAACCATTGGAGGCAACCAATAATCATGTGTTTGCACAGTCAGCAGTGGTGAACTTTGTACTTCCTCTAGATGGCAACCAAAGGATCAACCTGAGCTGTTGCATGCAGAGGTTTGGGCCTTCAGGCAGGCACAGAAAATCTTCACAGCATCCAGGCTGAGTCGGACTTTTGTTGGCTGGTTTGACGTGCTATTTCTCTCTCAGTTCTGACCTGTGATGCATTTTAAAAAATACTTGTGTTTCTTGGGGAGGATAAGCGACCTCTTTCACAGCTTTGATAGCTGACAGCAGCATCTTTCAGGAGCTGTATCTGGCCTCGTTGCTCACGAGCCTCCCCTCCACGCTCTGCAGCGCATCTCTTTCTCAGCTTTGGACTGTATGCTCAAAATCCATAACCCACGCCAGAGTGTGTTTTTGCTACTTTGTGCTTTCATTTGCAGCGCAGGTAGGGAGGGTACGGCGGAAGCGCTGTCGGCCGTGGTGCTTCTGCCTCGGCCAGAGAGCCTCTCTCGTGACCGCCACGCACAAACACAAGCACGCAAAACTGATCTGTGAACACAGTTGCTGTTTTTATTTTGGTCCCGTAAAGCGGGCCACTACAGGGTTGAAGGGATCAGGAATTAAAGTAGATTTGATGTAGCATTTAATCTCATGCCCAATTTGATGTGGACGCTGTGTGCGCGCGAGTGTTCGTGCACACATTTCAGTCTGCGGGGCCCGTGCGCTGCTGCGTGCGTGCGCTCGTGTGTCATCTGCTGTCAGCGGCTTTTACATGTTTGTGTTGTTGTGTGCTCGCTGACGACCGAGCCATCTGCGCCCGCAGTAGCTTTGCCAAGCAGCGTCTGGAGAGGCTCCAGCAGCCTGCGTCCTCCAGTGCCTGCCGTCTGCCCGGCGCGTTCTCGGCGCTGAGAACCGGCAGGAAGCTGCCAGTGTTGGAGCAGCTTCCAGCTCTGTTCTCCCCCTGCTGAGCTCCACTAATCCTCCTGGACGACTGGATTGAAATGACTGGAGAAGAAAATAGATTTGATGAGACATTTAATCACAGGCCTGGGTGTAATAAGTTTTTGGTGTTACGCGCAGTAAACGTCAATTGTACTTGTGATAATTTCAGACCAAAGCAGGGTCTCGTCTTCATTTTGAAAATCGTCATTAGTTTTTACCAGCACTTAGCTTTGTCGGCACAACGCAGCCAAATGCACCCGAGCAAAGAGCTGAGGAGACGGAGCCGCTGAGGAGAGCACGCCGCAGCCTCGCAACGAACTCGTGCAGAGAAGCGGCACAGCCCCACGCTGCTGCAGGTCTAATGTTAGGTCATATCTCATCTTCTGGGTGTAGTTCAGTTTTTGGGTTCTTCTCTTATTTATTTGTCACATGTAAACAGTGTTGTTTTAATGCACCATTTGAAATGTGCTTGTCCCTCCTTAGGTGTGCACGTGAACTACACACGACTCTAAATACGACTAAACATAAAAGAAGTAAAAGGTGGGCTGTTCTTCTGCCCCGAACTGGACAAGAAAAGTTTAATCAAAGCTTTGAGAATGAGCATAAATTGAGTTTGTTTTCATTGCGATCCTGTTGTGTCGTAAATACGCTCACAGAAGGTCAAAGTGAGCCTGTGATTACGACCCGTAACGTGACTTCCTGTTAGCTCAATGCCCGGCTTTGAACAGTGAAATATGAGTCCGATTTTTCTTTCCGTTAGCATCTGTGTGTGAACTCATTTATCAGTGTATGAATGGGTGCATATTTGGAGTCAAATCAATGAGTGAACAAGCGCTCTGGGCGGCTCCAACAGCTCTGTCTCTCTCCAGCACGGGCCGCTTAGGATTAATGAGTGTGGATGACAAACAGCACAGAAAACAAGTTCTTGGAGAAAGATGCTCATCGTTTTCCCCAGAGTTCGTTTTCACCGTTAATAACACGCAGGCCGAGTCTCCCTTATCACTGCGGGGGGAAGCGGTGTTGGCTCTGCAGACAGCACAGCTCGCATCACCGTAGAGCAGAGCCGACGCTCAGCCTCTCTGAATATAGTTCCAACACCTGTAGACCATACAGCGACACAAGAGTGCACAATTACTACAAAATGAGGCACAACAATTCTAATTTCCAGATTTCAGTTTTTCACAACATAAAGCTTTTTTCACCAATACCTGCAGTAAATAATATAAACATATAAACAGTGCAAACTATTTCCAGTGAAAAGATATGCTGTAAACTTTATATTCATCTTTGCTCCAAATGGCACAGCAGCCTCAGAGAAAACAGAACGAGGCATCTTCAGCACATGTTCATACAAGGCAGCTCAGTTTACCATCAGTTGTATGGGTGTGCATCTGTTTCTGCATATTTAGCAAAAATGTGCCATTTCTTCACTCAGTGAGGTGATGGTTCAGCTTCAGCAGCAGTTTGCTCTCAACTGTTCAGCAGTGAACAGGAGTCCTGCATGACTAAGATTCCTTCACAAGCTCCTGATGCAGGAAGAGCTGTATTGATTTTGATCGACAGCTTCTTGATGTGAGGAACGCCATGCAATAGATCCACACCTCCAGTGAATGGACATGAAAGGTACCTCTCCAGCCCTGCTTCTGGCTTACCTCAAATTCAAATTCAAATTTTTATTTGTCACGTACACAGTCATACACAGTACGATATGTAGTGAAATGCTTGGACAACTGCTCGTGACCTAAAGAAAACAAAAAAGGAAAAGGCTATGAATAAGATAGGAAATAAATATGAAAAATTAAAAAGGGTAAATTTAACTAGGAAGGAATAAAATATAAATTAAGGTTAAAAATGAAATAACTGTACAACACAAATTAGAATGAAGGGTAAATTTAACTGGGAGAATAAGATAAAATATATAAATTAAAGTTGAAAATAAAATAACTGTACAACAAAATACACAATATAGAACTATATAAGAATGTATGAAGAAATCTAAATATAAATAAATATATACACAATAACAGCAGCTGTACAAGTATTAACCGGAAATGAAGAATATAGTGACCAGTGTTGTGCAAAACCAAAGTCCAGAAAGTCCAGTGTGTGTGTGTAAGAACTGTATGTGTGGGTCAGTACTGTGTGGTGGTGTGATTGAGAGACCGTATCGCCTGCAGGAAGAAGCTCCTCCTCAGTCTCTCTGTGTTGGTCTTCAGGGAGCGGAATCGCTTTCCTGACCTCAGCAGAGAGAACAGTCTGTTGTTGGGATGGCTGAGGTCCTTCACCATCTTCCTGGCCTTGGTCCAGCAGCGCCTGCTGTAGATTGAGTGCAGGTCAGGGAGCTCGGAGCGGATGGTGCGCTCAGCTGACCGCACAACCCTCTGTAGAGCTCGTCTGTCCTGCATGGTGCTGTTCCCGAACCAGGTTAAGATGTTTCCCGCCAGGATGCTCTCTATGGTGCACGAGTAAAAGTTCCTGAGCACCTTGGAGGGCAGTTGGAAGTCTCTCAAGCGTCTGAGGTGGTAGAGACGCTGTCGGGCCTTTTTCACCACGGTGTTGATGTGACAGGACCATGACAGGTCCTGCGTGATGTGAACTCCGAGGTATTTGAAGCTGTCCACTCTCTCCACTGGGCACTCGTTGATGACGGGGGTCTGGTAGTTCCTCTCCTGCTTAGTGCTGAAGTCCACTATCAGCTCCTTTGTCTTACTGACGTTTAGAAGGAGGTTGTTCCTCTGGCACCAGTTCTCCAGATTCCTAATCTCCTTCAGGTAGGCCGTCTCGTTGTTATCAGAGATCAGGCCCACCACGACGGTGTCGTCAGCAAACTTGATGATGGTGGTGGAGCTGGTAGTGGCCACGCAGTCATATGTGTACAAAGAGTACAGCAGGGGGCTCAGAACACACCCCTGGGGGGCTCCAGTGCTGAGAGTGGTGGAGGCTGAGACATGTCCGCCCATCCTTACTGCCTGTGGTCTGCCAGTTAGGAAGTTGGAGATCCACTGACACATAGATGAGCTGAGTCCCAGATGCTCCAGCTTGGTGGTGAGTGTGGAGGGAATTATGGTGTTAAATGCAGAGCTGTAGTCTATGAAGAGCATTTTAACATAATTCCCCCTTCTAGTGTCCACGTGAGTGAGTGATGTGTGGAGGAGATGAGAGATGGCATCGTCTGTGGAACGATTTGGACGGTAAGCGAACTGTAGTGGGTCCAGTGTGTCTGGTAGTGAAGAAATGATGAAGTCTCTGACCAGGCGTTCAAAGCACTTCATCACTACTGAGGTGAGGGCTACAGGGCGATAGTCATTGAGAGAAGCAGGGTGGGGTTTCTTCGGGACAGGAACAATGATGGACTCTTTGAAGCATGTGGGGATCACCGACTGAGATAAAGAGATGTTGAATATCTCAGTGAACACAGGAGCTAGCTGGTATGCGCAGTCTCTTAGGATACGACCTGGGATGCCGTCTGGTCCTGCTGCTTTCCTGGTGTTCACTCTCTTGAAGGCTCTCCTTACTTCATGCTCGGAGATGACGAGCACGTTTCCGGTGCTGGCAGTATCTTCCTGTCTGCAGCCGTTAGCGCCGCTAACACTAGCATTGTTGGAGACCTTAGCTGCAGCCTCGAAGCGAGCATAGAAAGTGTTCAGCTCGTCTGCCAGAGTCACGGCCGCGTTCGTCATACCGGTTGTTGGTGCTTTATAGTCCGTTACCTGACCCCATGGATCCATCATCTTAGTCGGTTAGGCTGCTGTTTGTGCTGGTCTCATCCAGCTCTGAGTCTAGGTGATGTCTGATGAAGTTGAAACCTGTGGAAAGATGTAAGGTTTTCAAAAGAATTAGCTCTGGTCATTAAAGTGCTGTATACACTGCCAAGCTGCAGATGTTTGGCAAGAAGATTCAATCACACTGGAGATGTTTTTTACTAACTCTTGTAGAAAAACAAAATCCTGTCATTCATGTCCCGCACAAACAGTTTGCAATGAATTCCAGATTAAGTTTAAAATAAGAACGCGTGCAAGGCTAAGCAGTGCTCGCCAATAGATCCTCCTGTTTGGCTGTTACTCTGGGAAAAGACGAAAGACGGTGATGGAAGCGCGACTGGAGCTGCGATGTAGCCTCTATAATATTTATATTGTACGAACGTGATAATTCTGTATATTGTAATAACCTGATATTATATTGTTCAAACGTGAAAGGTATAGTGTTAGAACAATAAACTTTTCACTTTTCTATGTTTCTTTTGCCTGGGTGGCAGCTCTATGCCTCCGTATCCGAGGCTTTTCAATGTGGCCTCACAAAATTATCACGACTACAACAACCATGAAAAGAGCTGCATGCTGCTCAATCACAGCTGCCTGGTCAATGTTTGTCATTAGTAATTTAGCAAAGTTGACGGTGTGTGTCTGTGTGAGTGAAAGACAGAGAGGGAGAGCGAGGGACAGATTTTGTATGATAAGCTTCATGTTATGGACGCACAGTGTGAGCACTCAGGTCGCATCAGAGCATCAGGCCGTATAGTGTGAGACCTGCATCGTGACCTATGAACTTCTAACCCCTGAGATTTAATTGTACAGTTTGAGCAGGAGCTGAATAACGTGACTGAAAGAAATCGCAGTGTTTGCCCAGCTTAATGCAGACTGTTTAAACTAAACATCCTTTGTATGTGAGGCCAAGGCTGTTCATCCTCTTCAGCTGTGGCGCAGACGACTGGCTCTGCCATGTTTTCTTCTTTCCGTGTGTCGCTACTTTGAAACGCTTGGGCCGCTCTGTCCGCCACAGTTTCAAACTGGTCATGTGACTGCATGGCCACATCTGATTGGTAAAAACGTTACAGAAAACTCCACTGGCGGCATGTTATCTAATGTGTTAAATTTATTCTTTTTTAAAGTAACAAGTCGAATTTTGCAAATGTAGCGGAGTAAAAGTACCGTTTCTTCTTTATAAATGTACTCAAGTAAAAGTAACGAGTATCGTGCAAAAAAGGTACTTTAAAAGTACATTTTTTGCAAAAACTTCCTCAAGTAAATGTAACGGAGTAAATGTAACTCGTTACTACCCACCTCTGCTACTGGTTTAGTTTCACTCACAGGGTTGTTGTTGAGAATATCTCCACTTTTACTGATAAACACATAAAGTAGTTATTCAAATTAATCATGATGTCAAAAACCAGAAATGATTTCATCCTGTTTTATCTTCTGTTAGCTGTTACAAACTGTAGCCCTAACCTGTGTGTGTGTGTGTGTGTGTCTGTGTGTGTGTGTGTGTGTGTGTGTGTCTGTGTGTGTGTGTGTGTGTGATACAATATTATTGCAATTTTTTAAAATATTTTGCGATATTCAGATTCTGTACATAAAGGTAAACTTTATCAATATTCATTTTATCTAATATCAAAGTCTCGCACTCAGTCTTTCTCTCATTTCAGTTTTATTGTTGACAAACTGAACGGTTTGTATTACAGTCTAGTCCAGCTTAACTGAAACCATCTGGTACAATTATAGCTATTCTGAACTATGCAATATGAAAACTATGCAGCCCCTTCAGCAACTGAAGAATTTGAAAGTAAATTAAAATAAAATATAATTTTACATTAAATAAAAAAGTTTTAAACTTAATTAAAATAAAACATGTCTTAAATTAAAATAAGTAAACTGTCGTGTTTATTGCTGCCAAAAACAAGTTAAACACATTTGACAGTGTCAGGATTGTTGCTCAGAAAAAGGATCAACATGCTCTGAAGTCAGAGCACAAAAACCTTTTTTTGTAACAAAATATCGATTTCTGCTGTCCCTGCATCGATACAAAATATCACGATACTACACAGTATCGATTTTTCCCCCACCCCTAGTGTGTATCGTAGCTGGCTAACCCTGTAGTTAGCTAGCTACGATACAAGCATGTGCAACAATTTTCCTGCATGTTCTTGTGTGGCTTAGATGGCCTGTGTGTGTCTCGTCATGTAACGTGATAAACATTTCTGTCCTGCACAGACGAATCTGAATGCACTCGTAGTTTCATTTGTTCATAAAGATTTGTTTGTAGTGTGCGAGTGTGTTTTCATGTAGTTGTAAAGCTGCCAATCAAACAGAGCTGTGGCAAAAATAAAGAAGTACATATTTAAAGCTGCACATGGTTTCTGATGGTTTGCACTGTGCTCGAGTAAACACTTTGTGAGCTTTTGTGTGGCTGGAGACTCCCTGGAACAATGTACAGTAACACAGAAAAACAATTCTCAGTTCTATTGTTGTGAGGACGGAAGTTTGTATCCCCGTCCGCTACACGCAGCACAATGCTGGCTCATTATAGCAACACAGTCTGTGAGAACAAACGCACACTTAGCTCAGCGCTACCCTGGAAAAACCAGCAAGTCACCACTGCACAGACGTGCTAAACACGCACTCTGCTGGTTTTTGAAGCAGGGACGCAGTTTAGTGAAAAGTTAACATATATAAACATGCTCAAATGACCTTTTTCAGCTGTATGAGATGTGGAAGGGAAACATTAGATGGAGAAAGAAAACAACATAAACCGAGCTGACGGACGCGGTGCGGGCTGTCGTGGAGAGAGTCTCACAACTTTTACATTTTAGCCTTTTTGTGTTTGTAGAACAAAAGCAGGACCAGAGCTTTGTGACATGAACAGCTGCACACAGGTCACCTGGAACATGTTACAACTGCATGTTGACGCGCAGCACTAGTTCTACGAAACAAACCAAACTATAAAATGTGTTGTTTCGTCAGATTATAAAATCAGCTTTCGATAGGGCCATTCGTCTGATGTTACTGAAAAGGCTGCTACCAATGAGCTCACGAATGTAAAGCGCTAATCGCACCAAGCTGGAGGAGAAGAACGGCCAAAGCAATATCTGCAGCCCAGGACTGCTGGAGATTATGTGAATTAATAAGCATGAATCCTTCCAGTGTACGGTGAGGCCAAAGACAAGGTCTTAGCCTCAGCGTGGGGAGGAGGGGGCTCTGGGTGAGAGACCCTGGACACGGTCTGCTTACCGTTTTAATGACTGAAACCTCCACCCTGTAAAACTGTGCCTTATTCAAAGGTGGTGCTTTAAATCCTTCACCCTTTAAGGTGAAATTCAAAGATGCTAGTATCAGTTTAGTGTAGGGCCACATAAATGGTCCTCGAGCTGGGGGCTTTAATCTGACAGATCAAAGTGCTTACCGCTGCAGCTGCAAGCTTTAAGGTCAAAAGGCGTTACTGTGTGTGTGTGTGTGTGTGTGTGTGTGAGAAACACAATAGGCAAAGGGAACCCAGTCGTGTGGTTTTACCTTTGCGGTCACTGCGGCGACCGGCCTCGTGTATCTGTTTCCCCTCATGTGTATGTACCCCTCGCTGCCACGGTCATGCATCTGCAGTAATTGTGTGTGGTCGCTTGCATGTGGGTCTCTGAAAATGTGTGTATTGTCAGATTTGTAAACAGGAAGTGTGAGGATGCATGCAGCCAGAGGACACAGAGCCATGGGATTTCCCACAGTAACAGGACGGCTCAGCTGAATGAGGCTCGCTGCGAGTGGGTGGTGTGTGTGTGTCTGTATGCATGTGTGTTTCCTTTCACATGGGTGGGCTCACTTGTGGTGGATGTATGTTGTGGATGGATGATAAATTGCGTGAGACCAACACAGAGTTTAATTATTGCAGTGAAGCCTGTTCATGTGGCTGGAAGTTTCCAGCTAAAAACGAAAGAGAATCAATAAAGCGTCACTGTGAACACGAAGGCAGAGGAACGGCTCTGTCATAGCGTTCGCTGGCATGTAGGGGAACATGCATCAGAGCTGCATTAGTCAGTGGAAGCAGGCGAAACAAATTAAGGCTCAGCAGTTGTCAGACAACACAAGGAGGGTCTCTGTGGGGCATCCACACTGTGGGGACAGGTGCTCTCTGCCTGTGCAGAGAAACCGTTTTAATGGTGTTCAAACTGCATCTTTTTTGATGCAGACTCAGGTGTCAAAGCGTACAGGAGTTGTTGTTAAATGACACCTTTATGGGGGAAGAGTGAAAGCAGACGAACAGCACAGATGATTTAAAAAATCAGCCCTGGTTTAGCGTGAAGCTAAAACGCCACGCCGCCTTGCTGCACGGGTTTGTTCTCACACATCTTTGTCTTTGGTTTTATAATTACTAAAATGTGATTCATAGTTTCTCATTCTAAGACAGAAAAATAGATCATTTAGTTACCGTGTGAGGTCCAAGCTATCACTGGGTTAACCCTCTGCTATCAGGATACTTGTAGTTTTATATGACACCAACAGAATCAGCCCAGCTGGTGTTCATTCAAATCTTTTTTTTACCTTTTTTCTTAAAGCTCTTATTTGCTTTTCTTTTTTTCCTCCAAAACACCGGGTTAGGCTGAAGGTCAGTGACTCCTGCTTGCCCACAGCCGTCCTCCTGCCTGCCCCCACAACAGCTGACCTGCTGGGTTTGTCCAGGATAAAAGCAACAATACTCTCAAATGTACAGTGGTAGACGTTAAAGTGTGCGAGCGAGTGTGCCGTCTAACAGCTGCTGTACAAAGACGGTGCCTGTGGCTGCCTGAAGCTTTGCCGAGGCTCAGAGCAGAATTTCAACCTGCAGCGGCGTGCAGCCTGGTGACATTTGTGCCGTGCGCGGCAGCGCGCCTCGTGCACATGCTGCACTGCTGCCTCTGCTGTCTTTATCGGTGCTGTCAGAAAAGACGCGCTACATCAGGCGTGAAGACGCTGTGAAGCAGATGAACGCCTTCACAGAAACACATTAAACACGGTGGGGATCATTTAACCAAAGCTGTATTCACAAAACCCCCTTTAGCAAAACAAGCGCATGTCAGCACAGAAGTGGGAAAATGAATAGCAAATTAATATGCACCAGTACATTTTTTCCAGCGTGGTATGGAAATATTAATACCAGCAGATGTGTGTAGAGTCAGGAACATCCTGCTGCTCAATATTGTTGAAAGTGGTTCAGTCACAAAGCAGCATTTTTATTATTTACATGACAATCTTTCCATCGTCCAGAGACTTGGGATTACACTGATCCATGGAAACGCGTTTAAATCCATACTAATCATTCACACACATCGACTGTTAGCTACACATTTAAGTGTCCTATGATAACAGGAGCTAGCTTGGTCTGATGGTTTTATTCACATTTTGGTCTCCAGCATAACCTCACATATTTCACACACACACGTTTTCTAAGCTGTTTTGTTTTTAAGGCCGTAGTTGACACAGAGCATTACGGCGAGTCTGTGCAGTCGGGGGTATTCCTCCCACTGAACACTGACTCATGGTGCTCCGTGATGGCAGTAGAGCTGCAGGTTGTCTGTCTGCCTGAATAATCGATGGAACAAATGTCTCGTACATTAGTGGATGAATTATTTATGCTAGTAAAATGTCAAACATGTCAAACATAGTGGCCTTTTTAGGCGCATCAGTAAAAGTGCAGTTCAAACAGAACAAGAGAAACTTCAAAGCTGAAAATACCTCACTGACATTTCTATTTTAATTCTTTACATTAGAACCAGATTCATACATTTGATTTCAAAAGCCAGTGTTCTTATACTTTTCTCGACAGAAAGTAACTTTTATTTCTTATTATCATCATTATTTTTATTATTATCTGTTTGTGAAAATTAAAGGGAGACAGTTTTGATTTAGCAAACAACAAAGCTAACCTGATATTAATTTCAGGGAAACGCTGCAGTTATATTTGCCCACATAAATAGTCACTTTTAGTCACTCTGATATATAAACGTGCGCTTTCATATGTGATATTACTCTGGGTGTTTGCAAAGCAAGAAGCTGCACATAAAAAATGGAAATCTTAAAGCTTTTTATTTGTATTTATAAAGAAGTTTAACTTACAACTTGTTCTATAAAATTCATTGAATATGAAACAGAAGAAAGCTGGAGACATTTTTCTTGCTTGATAAATTAGAGGCTGCCTTTTCTACAGCCGATTGTATTTTATTTATTTTTCAGAGTTAACCACGACTGAAGCTGTGCTAATGTTCCTTTTCTTTAGAAGTGGCATAGATGGTGTTTCAGTGACACACTATAACACACACTCCATTTCACAGAGATTATTAGGTTAACAGGGTGATCCGAAGGGCCAGCTCTGTTCTAGGATGCCCTCTGGACCCAGTGGAGGTGGTGAGTGACAGGAGAACGGCGGCTAAGCTGTCATCCCTGATGGACAACATCTCCCACCCCATGCAGCAGACTGTGACAGCACTGAGCAGCTCCTTCAGTGGGAGACTGCGGCACCCACGGTGTGGGACGGAGAGATTTCGCAGGTCTTTCCTCCCCACTGCTGTCAGACTCCATAATAAAGACTTTAACTGATCAAGCACACACATCCATACATATGCAATAATACTAAGTGCAATAATCCTTTCTGTCATCGTTGTATTTTTACTCAGTTGTATATAGTATTTGTATTTGTATTCTATTTTTATCTTATTGTATATTTATTTTATTTTATTCTACTGTATATAGTATTTTATTTTATTCTATTCTGTACAGCTGTGTACTGTATTTATTCTTATTGTATTCTAATTTTTGCCTCATAACTTTTGCACTGTCCACTTCCTGCTGTGACAAAACAAATTTCCCACGTGTGGGACTAATAAAGGTTATCTTATCTTATCTTATCTTATCTTAAGTTTAGCTCGGCGTCTCAGCTAAACTCATGCAACAAGCTCAGAGTTGAAGACGAATCAGGCAAAAAACAAGAATCTGAAGCGAGTGCACGTAAACCAGCTAGTTAACAGGAATCTGCAGGTGTGTGTGTGTGTGTTTGTACTGTTGCAAACAATCACACTATTGACCACATATTTATTACAAAAGGACTTTTTTTCCATCAGCCTGACAAACCAGAACCCACTTCCTTTGGCTTTTAGTCTCAAGCTTTTTGCGTCGCACGAATTATTATCGTTGTGATGTCATCAGTCTTTCTGTTTAACTTGCTATTAATTACATTCACCTGTTTGGGGCATGCTGTGTTCAGCGAAGCCTTACGTGCTGCACGAGCTGCAGGTCGGCGCAGCGCTGCGTGGGCGTGTTGCTCTCTGCCTGTCTGTTTCTCTTCCTGTCTCTGTGAGCTGTTAACAGAGGATCTCTTTGCAGTTGGAAAACTTGCTTTCACATCTCTGTGGGTGCGAATGAGCGAGGGTTTTTCCTCCTAACAAATGCCTTTAAGCTGCCAGACTGAGCCTCGATGTGTTATTTACAATATCAAACATTTGTAGAGCTGAAGAAGTGTTTTTAGCCTGAAAATAATCTGCTCTGTGTGCATGCAGGCCATGTTTATCTTTTTCAACACTGTTTGGGAAAATGATCACATGGGGACATTTCCCCCCAACGATCTGTTGTTCGCTCTGCTGCATGCTCACAGGTGGAGGGGGTTTTGAGCTTTTCTCGGGACTGTGTGGTGGTGGGACAGCTGTGGAGCAGTCAGTGTGTCATCGGGATGCAGGAAGTGGTCACAGCCAGGGCTCCAGAAATACACGGGGCCCATATTTCTCTTATAGCAAGCATTCTTAATAGTTCTGTGACTTCCTAGTGAAATTTTCAAATGTTTTGGCTAACCATTGAATCTAAGGTTTGCTATGATGGACGTCCACCCAACAAGAACATACTGGAGTATCATTCAGTTACAGATTTCTTTGGTGATCTCTGTAGTTTGTCCCCTTCCCCCATTATTGTTATTATATGACGAATGAAGCAGACATAATATCTGAAACTGTTGAATTTATATTTACACCTTTTCACTGAAAGCTTACGAGTCAGTACGAGCGATGGAGACTTTATCAGAGTGACAAAACGAGCTCTCAGAGAGGCGGCAAAAACATTTGGAGGGGCCCGAAAACACCGGCCAAGCTCAACAACGGCAAAAGACTCAAAGGAACGTGGAAGATGACTAACGTGTGTGATTAAAGAGTTATTTCTTAAATTATTATTACTTATAGCTTAACACCGTCTATCCAAGTCACAAACACTCTTAAAGAGCAAGTCTACAACCAGGAGACACCTTCATGAATGGAAACATGGGGGTTACCATCACCGGCTCCACTCAACAACACAAAGGCCACATTAGACTTGTGATCTGAAGCATAGCCAATTACCTGTCAGATGGCGGAGGCAATGCTGATCACGTCTGGCTGTTTATTAATGATGTGACCACTGATGAACAGAGAGCTCCACGCTCAGATTCAGCCAAGCGCTGCAAAATGAACTGGACAGCAAAGAAATGGGATACTCCAAGGCAGTCACCTGATTTCAACCCAACCACGCAATCAAGCAGCAACTATGGGCGTGTGTGATAAAGACATAGCAGAGCAACAGAGGAAGCTCAGCATGGTGATTTCACTGGTTTCAGACTGCAGACAGTCATTAAAAACAGAGTCTGTGCAGTTTTGAGGCATTTTGTATTAAAGTTGCTGTAATTCCTAAAAAACAGCGGAAAACATTTCGTTATCTACCGATTGATGTTGACTTTGCAGTGCAGCGCTCGCTCCCCTCCAACTATTTTCTTATTGCCATATTGTCTGTTTCATATACGTTTGATGCATCGTGCATGTCTCAAAGTTGCCTTTCTGGAGACTAATGCCATGTTGGAATCCTTTCAGTCTGGGTCTAAAGCGCTACACAGCACTGAAACTGTGCTCATAAAAGTTCTTAATGATCTTTTACTGATTACCGATTCTGGTAATCCCGTCATTTTAGTGCTTTTAGATGTAAGTGCAGCATTTGATACAGTGGATCAGGGAATTCTGCTATCAGGATTGGAAAACTGTGTGGACATTAAGGATACTGCACTTAAATGGTTCAGATCCGACCTAACTGATAGGAGTTTTTCTGTCAGGCTCTTCTTCCACATCCACCCCCTCACCTGTGGGGTCCCACAAGGGTCAGTCCTTGGCCCAATACTTTTCTCCCTGTATATGCTCCCGTTCCACTGTTACGTTGATTATTCTCAAATCTATTTTCCCCTTAGAAACAATTCTGCAGACTCCTCTAAAGTTTTACTTGACTGTCTTGATGACAATAATCTTGGTTCGCATTAAATTTTCTGCATATAAATGATCAGAAAACAGAGACCATACTAATCGCCCCCTCTGACCCCTGTTCGTCGCTTAATGTTGACTCAAACATCGAGTGTTTCTCGACAGCTCCTTCTCATTTGACAAACAAATACATTCTGTAATTAAAACCAGCTTTTTCCAGCTGAGGGTCGTTGCAAAAACCAAGACCATGTTGGCATTTGCCGACTTTGAGAGAGTGATGCATGCATTTATCTCTTCTAGGCTGGACTGCTGCAATAGTCTTTGTTTTGGTATTAACCAGGCCGTACTCTCGTGTCTGCAGAATGCGGCGGCCCGACTCCTGACAGGCACTCGCAAATTTGATCATATCTCCCCAATCCTGGCACGTTTAACCCAACCCAAAGAATAACCCAAGTCGAGCCCTCAGGTCTGCAGATAAGTTGCTTCTGACTTTCCCAGAACGAGACGTAAAAACGGAGGCGAGCTTTATCGATCGCTGCACCCAAACTCTGGAACATGAGAATGATATGAATAAATTTGATTTGATATTCACCACTATTATCATTTCTGGTTCATAGCTTTAAAGTGCAGTTATTTGGCAGGACCTCACTTGGAGTCCAGTAATAAAGTAAAACTGCAATGAAAGCGAGCAGCCGAGCTGTTTATGGGTCAGTCAGACATGGAGCTGACGGCTGTGCCTTTGTGCTGCTCAGCATTAAAATGATGAGCGTAGAGGGGCTGAGAGCGTGTGAGCAGATTTGCGCCATCATCATGAAGTCTGCGGGCGTGGTGAGTAGCTGGCCTTTGAGGCTTTAGCGAGGCAGACCCAAGTGATCTCACCCCCTTTGATCAGCAAACCTCACGCCAGGCTGCGCTAGCATCGCTGCTCTGAACACACTGCCTCTGATTTCTTTCATGATGCAATCTGACATTAGCTCGTTCCCAGAAAAGGCTCCACACTGTGTTTACCCAGGCTTCTCCTCCAATCCTCGCTCGCCTCTAATGGACGCGTGTGACTCGGCAGCCCACGGCTCTGGAAACCCTGAGAGGCAGCACGAGGAACAGGAAGTGGAGGCTGTCGAGGGGAACCCAGACACAGTTTCACTTTTATTTTCTTTTAGTTATGAAACAAATTTGAAAACGTTTCTTTGATCTAGTTCAAACTCAGAGAGCTTTCACATGTAGAAATCAATACTGCAGCTTTGAATGGCTTTAAATATAAAACTGTGTCACTTTTTTTGCCGGTTCGAGCCCCGGCTCGGACAGTCTCGGTCGTTGTGTCCTTGGGCAAGACACTTCACCCGTTGCCTACTGGTGGTGGTCAGAGGGCCCGGTGGCGCCAGTGTCCGGCAGCCTCGCCTCTGTCAGTGCGCCCCAGGGTGGCTGTGGCTGCAATGTAGCTACCATCACCAGTGTGTGAATGGGTGGATGACTGGGTGGATGACTGGATGTGTAAAGCGCTATACAAATACAGGCCATTTACTATTTTTACCTCAGCTTTTCGTTTGAATTCTCCGCATAAGTTTCCGTAACGAGTGGCTGCTGACTTTATAAACTGACCTCACTGCTTTAAATGTGCACCCAGACTCTGAAGCTCTAAGCTCTGTGACGCGATCATGAGGGGGCGAGTTTAAGGTGCCGCTTCATGTTATTGCAAATGTTTTGGTTCTTTGAAATAATTGTTGAAATGATTGTCACAGCAACAGATTCACAAAGTCATCTTCTGAAGCTACGTTTCTGTCTTTGGCCAGTCTGATGTGCACTCCTTGAAGAAGTGTGATTTGTTCGAAGTATCCAAACCGAGTTCTCCTGCGTTTTGTTAAGTCCTAAATCAACTGTGATTAACTGGATTTTTTAAAAAGCTGCATTTTGCATTTACTCACATTATCATTATCAACACATGAACATGTGTTTGATCACCTGAAATCTAAACATGTGACAGTTATGCAAAAATAAACAAGAATGGGGCAAACCCTTCTTCACAGCACTGTAGTTATGTTGCTCGTGTGATTTCTAAACGTCACAGCGGTTTGATGCAGATCGAGACGGGTCTCCATGTTGGAACGCCATGTTTGCTTTTCCCCACACGTACCAGGGGCCGTCCTCGCCACAAACACGCAGCCGTTACTCACCTGCTCTTAGAGCAGACGCCGTCACTGTCACTCACATTTTCTTCACACATCTGACTAAATAAACTCGTGTTTTACTTACAAAGAAATGCTTTCAACTGTAGCTCGAGTCACACCGAGGAAGTCTTATTTGAGCCCTTCTTCTAACTTCCTGGATGTTTGTACATTCATGGAAACAAGCTGTGCTTGCAGCCCACATGAATGTTTTATACTTTTTAATGTGAAGAAGAAGCCGTGGAGCCTTTTTTATCTGAGAACTTCCTCTGATCGTCATCCAAACTCAAGAGTGCGACCGGCACCAATCTGAGATTACGTATTATATATGATGTGACCATAGATTAGATAGTTTATTATATATTTATTTAGCTGGTGTTGTCGTTCTCTCCTTCCTGATTCTTTTGAGGCTCGTTCGTTCGAACTAGAATAAACAAAGAGGCTTTTTCTCAGAAGCGACTGATGTCACTGATGTTATTATAATCGTTCATTTCTGGCTTTTTACTTTTACTAAATGTGTTGAAAACAGTTGCAGCAGTTTCATCTGATGCATGTTTTTGGTACTTTGGTCTCAGCTGCAAACTTTAGCATTCACCAGTCAGCAGCATCATTTTAAAAGGTGGAAACAAAGAAGGAACCATGCTGTCACGGCGTGGAGCTTCTTAGGACCATTACAGTACTGGGAGATGTAGAAAAACAAAACTGAATTGTATCAAGGTCAAAGGCCACCTGTGCGAGCTGTTGTACCAGTATCGCGTTTAAAAGCTCGCAGTGGTGAATACGTCCGTGTGATCTGAGGACACATCGATCTGTGCTGTCATCCAGTGAGTTGTAGAGTGTGTTCCTCAGAGCTCAGGGAAGTTTGCCGGTGTTTCCTGTTGTCTGTTAGTTGAACTTCCCTGTGTGTCATTGCTTAGATTGAGTTCAGCTGTGTCTTGTTACTGTGACGGTTCCACTCTCCCTGGTTGCCTTCTGTGTGTGTTTAAACCTTCACGTTGCTTCTTTTCTGTGTCGCTCTTATTTGCTCTCTTCTCTTGTGTTCTTGGACGTTTCTACGCTCCGGCTCTGCGTCGGCTGTTTGTGGTTTCCTTGAGTCCAGTGCAGCGTCTGCGTTTTATGGCTTTAGTGTCTTTTTGAAAGCTGTTGTGATGCAAAAGCTTTTTTCCTACTGAGCTGCCTTCTTGTCATGACAAACAAAGAAGCAGGAAACTGTCTCATGTTTCCAGTTCTGACTAATAAAGCCTGTATAGGATGGTTGTGATGCCATGTTTCCGAGGTCACATTTTTCAGTGCTTTAATGCTGATATGCAGCATTTACCTCATGGAGCATTATTTATGAGTGCACTGCATGTACGCTTGAATCTGTTCATTATGTCGTAGATATGACAGAGTGTCGGCTTGACGGTGTAGTTGAACACGTCAGCACCGCGAGTGTTTCACAGAATCCGCTTCTGCTTTCGCTGTAAGGGCTGTGAAAGCCTGATGTGCTGTAGTCACAGTTTGTGTTCAGACTGAATGCCAGCCAGGTGAAGCGTCTGTAATGTCTCCAGCCCTGGCTCACTTTACTGTGTGTGTGCGTCTTCAGCCACCGCTGCTCGTCTCACATGTGTGCAGTGATACGCAGGTCTTACCTGTGGGACACGAGCAGCTTCGTCAAACCCAAACAGCCCAGCGTCTCTGCTGTGGTCTCAGCTGCAGCTTTTTGAGCTCGCTGTGGTGAAGCTGTTTGTCTCTTCCTCTTCACAGAGCATCTACCCAACAGTACTGCTTTGTCCTGCTCTGTGCGTGGGGCGTCATGAAAAGCTTTGTGTTCTGGGATACGTACGGTTACGTTTAACAGCTCGGATCAGGTCAACAGCTCAACCTCAGTGCAGTCTGCTTCGCTTTGACTGGAAGAAATTCTCAATCCACAACAAAGTCATCAAACGCAGCAATTTAAAGAGCAAACTTATTTTAGTAAGGTGTACACTTTATGTGTCCTTTCCGATAAAATGGGTGAATAATGGCAAATGACGTGTTTTGTTGTTTGTGTAAAGGCTGCATGTGCAGTCTGTCTGCAAACCAAGTGAGAAGTTATTTAGAACAGAAGTCTGAGTGGACACTGTAAGGTCTGCTTGTACCGGGCAGGAAAAACATCATCTTTCATATCTGCGGTGAGGAGACGACGCAAAGATCCTGATGCAACTACTGCTTTATTAAGCTGGCAGGAATAGTTTTGTTGTGGAGGGTGAAAAGCAGCCTCAGCATTCATTTGGAGGCTAGTTTGCTCACCAGCTTTGTGCTTTCAAACCTTCGGACCGTGCCGTATGCAGTACCCCTGTCCCACAGGAACAATAGCTCGTGGCATACAGAATAAACTTCTGAATGCCCGGAGATGAAAACCACATTAGCGTGTTCAGATTCGTATCTCCGAGCGGTGGCTAATTCCACTCTCTGACTTGTAATTTGAATAATCTGATGCGCTGCCGTTTCTGCTTCCTCGGCAGCTTTAGCTCCAGGTTGGGCTGGAGGCGTGAGAGGGTACATTTCGGTTCACTCTGTGTAAGTGGCTCTTTCATCTTCACTGCTCACTGTGGCCTGCACACAAACTGAGGATGCAGACCGTTACTGCAGCCTACTGTCCTTCCCCCTCTCTGAATTACAAAGCAGAAAACATGAAACACAACCATGATGATCACTCCAACGGTGAGTAACACTTTTACAAGCAACTCTTAAGTGTCAGTTTATTGTAAAGAGGAGTCAGCCCTGTGTGGTGTTCACACTCTGAGTGAAAGACGCTAATATCATCCTACACGCTGCGTATCATCTTCCATGTTGCTGCTGGTGAGGAACTGATGCTTCCTCTGACTCGCGATCCGTGTTGGCGTCTCATCTTTACTCACATTTGGTCTTTCTCCATCCCCGGTGTGACACAAACATGCAGTCACTCACGCATACACCCTGACATTTAGAGCCAACAGCAGGAGCGGAAAGAATTATAAAAATGTTCAGTTCGAACGTTCATAAACTCTGATTTTATCGGTCATGGGACAGGGAAAAAAGGTGCTCCCTCTTTGTAAATGTGCCCAATACAAAAGTACATCAGGAACAAATGGTCGTCACCACTGAGCTGCAGCCATGTTTGTTTAGTTCAGCCCAGAATGTGATGCCCACATATGTGTGGGAAAAAGCTGGGAGGATAATGACAGAGACATAAACAGTTACCCGTCTCAGTTACAGAAAGACATTCAGCCTTGCTAAGTTTTTATTTTGTGTGTGTTGGCTGACTTTGCGTGTCGATTCAGAGTCGGTGTGAACAACGTTGTCTCTTTCCCCCGTCGTCAGGGCGTCAGCTCCCTGGTACCTGTCCAGCACCCGTCAACATGAACAGCAGGTGATGAAAGTGTTTCTCCATGTCTGCTCTGTGTGTAACTACATAGACAATTATGCCAACATGTATTTGTTGGAATAGCTTTCATCCGTGCCTTGTTTTAATGTTTTAAAACAAAAGTTTCAAATCACTTTTTCATGCTTGGATGAAACATCGGCCTGCATTTCTGTGATATTCTCACAAAAGTAGTACAAAAGTGATTCTGTGTAGTGATGGGATTTCCAACTCTTTTTAGAGAGCCGGCTCTTCAGGTTGTTTTGTTGCTTTAATTAATTAATTATCAACAACAATATAAAATTATGCACAAAAGGAATTAGTAATGTAAAAAAACTTGGTTTTCTTTATGTATGTTTATATATAAATATTTATGGGGACCCCTAGAGACGAAACACGTACAAACTCCAAAACACATTTCTAGCGTTAACTGAACTTCCGAAACAGAGCTATATATATATTTTTTTTTAAAAACACCCAGCACGCCCCTGCGGGCGGTTTATCCTTCAAGCTCGGGTCCTCTACCAGAGGCCTGGGAGCTTGAGGGTCCTGCGCAGTATCTTAGCTGTTCCCAGGACTGCGCTCTTCTGGACAGAGATCTCCGATGTTATTCCCGGGATCTGCTGGAGCCACTCGCCTAGCTTGGGAGTCACCGCACCTAGTGCTCCGATTACCACGGGGACCACCGTTACCTTCACCCTCCACATCCTCTCGAGCTCTTCTCTGAGCCCTTGGTATTTCTCCAGCTTCTCGTGTTCCTTCTTCCTGATATTGCTGTCATTCGGAACCGCTACATCGATCACTACGGCCGTCTTCTTCTGTTTGTCTACCACCACTATGTCCGGTTGGTTAGCCACCACCATTTTGTCCGTCTGTATCTGGAAGTCCCACAGGAGATATATATATATATATATATATATATATATATATATATATATATATATATATATATATATATATATATATATGTCCCCATAAATTTTTTTTTAAAATATATATATAGCTCTGTTTCGGAAGTTCAGTTAACGCTAGAAATGTGTTTTGGAGTTTGTACGTGTTTCGTCTCTAGGGGTCCCCATAAATATTTATATATAAACATACATAAAGAAAACCAAGTTTTTTTACATTACTAATTCCTTTTGTGCATAATTTTATATTGTTGTTGATAATTAATTAATATATATATATATTGTGTAGCCACCAGGTAACAAAAGCTCAACACGGCCTCTAGCATCCTGGAGCACTTCTGTTGTGTTTTGGAGTGTGTACGTGCTTTGTCTCTAGGGGCCACTGTAAATATACTTTTATTTATTCACTCCACATAAAATGTAATAAATAAATTATAAAATACAAAAAAACAACTATTTACATTTCAACTTTTAACTATTTAAATTTTCAGCTTTTTCCTTTTAAACAAATTTAAAGTGAAACAACACAAAACACTGCAAACTACAACACAATTAAATATAAATTAAAATATGGAAAAAAGGGGAAAAAAGAACGCCCAGATCTTTAATTAAGGGAAAGGTTGTCATTTAGAAATATTAATATCACACTCAGCTGACTGTGTTTTATCTTCCCATTGCACTGATAGGTGGACAGTTCTCAGGTGCCTGTGCATGTTGTTTGTGGAGCCGGCTCTATATGACATCCTTTTTTGCAGACTCTACACTCTGCCTTTGTTTTGTCATAAGATTGAAATGGCTCCAGACTTTGCTTCTTTTCTTGGTGTCACTCATTTTCTTTACTGTACCTTTCCAATGTGACGGTGTTGTCTCTTGTTGCACCCGGCTCTCTTTCTTTCCCTCTCCCTCCTGCTCTTGTTGTGTGCTACTGCTGTTGCGAGTGTAACTACCGCCTCGCCCCCTCAGCCCAGATTTGTTTCTTATTGGTTGTCTCTGGAAAACAGCGTTTAATATGATCGTGCAGCACTGGGACCATTTTTGTCTGGCAGAAAATAAACATTTTTAAACCAGTTACTGTGCCATTTGCATAAAAAAGCTTCATCATTATTATAAAATACAAAAATAGAGTTTGCTGTTTGGACCACTGATTAAAAAAATACTGAGTAACAAGTAAAACCTGAAGAATACCAAAGACTTCCTTTTTCACTGTTTGTAGAAACCTCGATGTTAGGTATGCTCAACAACTTTTCCATACTCTTTTCTTTTCGAGCCCTCGTGTGCGTCCACATAGGTGTGGCTGATTTCTGTTTTGTTGTTTAGCCAGAAAGTTCCTCAGGATGCGAACAAGATCATCTTGTTCCTTAACTCAAAGATAAACAAAGAGCAAAAAAAGCCCTTTGTGGCAGTCTCTGAGTGCTGTGGTGAACTTTCTTTAAGGCGTACGTTTCATTTTTCTTCCTCTCTTCTTTCACAGACTCAAAGCTCTGGTGTCGACTGGAGGTCGGAGTGTCCAAGCAGCATGTGACTGGTAGGTTCAACTAAACGTGTATACAGCACATTTCCATCATGTGTACAGGACACATCACCAGGCAGTGAAATGTATCGTATACCGCCCTCTGCTGGACAAGTGTGTTAAAACTGTGTTAAATAATTGCAGGTCAACTGCAGCTGAGTGTAAATCAAACACTTTGTGGAAAAAAGGACGATGCAGACACAGATCTGTGTTTTTGTCACAGCAGCTCACTCTGACAGCAACACTGGTTTCATCAGTGTCTGAACAACAACCCACTACCTGCAGTTTGTTGTTACCAATAACTTTAAACTGGAAAGCGTTCGGTACTTAAATAAACCAGTTCACACTGTTACATGGGACACGTACAGCTATACTACAGTATGCAGTCAGAAATAACTCAGTCCAAGTTGACCTCAAACATGAGTGTAACTTCATCTGGTTGGCTCAACAATATTAAAAAATATTTTATAGATTTTTGTTCAGTCAGGTTTGAATTTCATGTGACTGGTTTTAAATGTTTGTTGTATTAATGACAGACTGCATTTTGTATTCTAGCATATATATCTCAACTGAACTGAACTACTCATGAGTGAAGTACAAGAGCTGTAATATTCTTACTCTTTAGATTTGAAGCACTGGCACAAATGCGTCGTTCTGCCAGTCTGAAGCTAGTCCTCGTTTCTTTACACTTTGCTTCCAAGGAGTCGTTTGTCATTTTTCAAATTTGGTCTCCGGCTTTCTGACAGTCTTTCCAAGTTTGCCTTTGATTCTCTGATTTTCTCGCAGTATCTGAAGAGTATCAGGCAGCCGTGTCATTAACCATGAACCTGAGAGCTGCATCTGGCCCTTCAGCTGATCGCCTGCTGACTCATCAGTGGAAAGTGGCTGTCACAGGCTGTATCCCAATTCAGGGTCTGCAGCCTTAAAGTACGCAGCCTTAACGGTCCACAAGGGCCGCGTACTCAAAGACCGCTAAGGCCGGAAGTGCGAGGCTTGTGAAATGGGACGATCTAGCCTTCGTTGCGCTGCCCAGGTTGCCTAGCAACCATGATACTAACAGCTGGAAACGTGTCATACAGCTGTGTTTGACAGAAATGAAGGAGAAAATCTTTTGTTCATTTCTTTGTTCCTACATGAGCTTTGATCATTCTCTGATTAAGCTCAGCTATTGAACGGCGTATATTTTAAAGTAAAGGCTTTAAAACCAAGTTAGTACAAACGTCACTAACGTCACATGACTTTGCCGACATGTGGCCAACAGTAATGTTTTCATGTTCTTCGTTATTAAACATTTGCACATAAATAAGTGACATCATATTCAGTACTTACTTAAAGTTTAATCTTCGGGCGCCCCTCATCCGCCGTTTTTTTTCGGCAAAATTATCCACACCCACCGCCGCGCTATGCATTCTGGGATATGTTGGGCCACGAAGTCTACACCGCCACGTCCTTAAAATTCAGGGAAATGAAGGACGCATTTGAGGGCCGCATTTCGAGCAGCCTTTGAATCGGGACAGCCTTCGTCGCGTTGCTGTGATGTAATCGGCCTTAAAATGCGGCCTTTAAGGCTGCAGACCCTGGATTGGGATACAGCCACATAGTCTTTCTGAAGGCAAACAGACTAAACTGGGCTGATCACCAGCAGCAACAGCTCTGATGGAGTGATTAGTCCAAATGTGCTTCAACATTATTGACAATGAGCAGAACAAAAAGGCTGCCAGCATCCGAAAAAGGGCTTCTTATTCCTAAAGACAACTTAAAGAAAATACAGAGCAGGTCATCTGCTGATCGCAGGGTTGCTGGTTCGACGCCTGGCTCCCACCAGCCTGCTCTCTGAGTTTAAATGTGTGTGCATGTTAGAAAGCACTAAAAGCATAGAAGGAAGTGTTCGTGTGGACGTGGCATGTTGCATAACGCACTGTGAATGTGTGCGTGAATGGGTGGATGACTGGATATGTAAAGCGCTTTGGGGTCCTTAGGGACTAGTAAAAGCGCTATATAAATACAGGCCATTTACCATTTACCATTTACTATGTAAGAATCAGTCCTTTTACCATTTATTGACCTTCAAGCCTGTTAAACTGTACTCAGTTTTTATCTTATATACTGGATTTGCATTTATGTCTGCACATGTTTAAATTCTCACTTAAAGGATAGTGCCTTCCTAGTTTAAAATGCACAGTACTGTAGTGAAAGCTATGCTCCTGTATGTCTTTCTATTGTGTTTGACTTTGTGTTTTGTAGGTTTGGAGGGACGGTGTGCTCAGCTTGTTCGTATATTGTGAAACTGATTCACGTGGGATAAAAGTTGAGCAATGAATAAACAGTCATGATTAAAACAGTTGGGTGTGCGTCAAACTGATGGTCTGATAAGATTTTAATAAGTCACAATCAGCTCTGACAGGATGTGATGTGTCACAGGCATTTATCATTTACTGCTGCACAGAGCTCATCTTCTCTTAATCCCTCTGAAGAAAACGGCAACGCTTTCTTTACAGATCATGAAAGTTTGCATAGACGTGCAGATGACCAGAATCGTGCCCACTCAGCCATTGTTCACAGTGGGCATCGTGCGTCCTGCCACACACAGGAAGCATTTTCATTTCCACTTGAGAACGTGTCTGAAGTGGACGAGCGTCCGCTGCGTGGGACATATGAGAAAAGACATCCTGGTTGATGGCAGGAGATAATCTGAGAAACAAGAAGCCGAGGACGGCGCACTGTAGAATACAAAGCCCAGAGATGCACGAGCCACGTTCGCTGGATCGAAGATCCCTGTTGTGTGAGCCGATAAACAGATGAGCATAATCAGGAACAGCAAACACAATAGTGGCGACTAACCCTCTTCTACCCGACTGTCAGAAAAACACGGCTGATTTTCAAATTTAAAGATGGATAGAGAAAAATCTATCTTTAGAGGTAGAGGGGGCGGGGTCAGGAACACAGCACCATCAGTATTTGTGCAGTGCACGTTAACACCTAAATGATTCGTGTGCAAAGACGGCCTCGACTCACTCGATTCTGCTTTTTCTCATTTTCATTTGATTGTCATTTCACCTCAACCGATCGCAGCAGATGGCCCCGCCCCTCCCTGAGCCTGGAGGTTTCTTCCTGTTAAAAGGGAGTTTTTCCTTCCCACTGTCGCCAAAGTGCTTGCTCACAGGGGGTCATATGATTGTTGTGGTTTTCTCTGGAGGGTCTTTTCCTTACAATATAAAGCACCTTGAGGGGGCTGTTGTTGTGATTTGGCGCTGTATGGAAATGAAACTGAGTATTGTCAGGGTGGTCAGTGCTCACGTTCTAACAGTCAGTGTTATCCTTGTGGGCCTAAAAACAAACACTGTTCTGGGCCTTTTAAGCTCTAGATGTGGAGGATAGTGTTCATATGAGGGTATTTGGCTGTTCCAATAATCTGAAGAAAAGTAGTTTTCTTGAAAGCCAAAGAGTACATTCAGTCGAATACCACTGTCCATGCTCCTGGCGAGAGCAGCGTGATGAGCCAATAAGCAGACGAGGGGGAGCATTTTATGTCCCAGAGTCTCTAAACAGGAAATGTTCCACTTCGAAGTGAGCTGCAGGGCTCCGGCACTAATCTGGCTGCACAGCTGAAATAATCCACTGTCAGATATGTGCACTTACCCGTTTCTTCTTTCAAGGTTTCATGTGAAAGTAAATGTACGACATGTCACAGCAGCACGATGTGAGACGTTTCCATGTCACACACAGGCTGTTTTCACACGTGGACGACCCGTTCTTGGACGACCCGCTGCCGAGAGAGTACGTCCTCTACCTGCGACCCAGCGGGCCCCTTCAGAACCAGCTTTCCCATTTCTGGCAGCAGAGCCGGATCACCTGTGGCAAGAACAAAGCCCACAACATTTTCCCCCATATTACTCTCTGCCAGTTCTTCATGGTGAGTTATACTGGATTTAACTTTCATGGTTGAAATTCAACAATTGTAGTCGTCGATATCTGGATAGATTATTTTCTTCTTTGTCCTTGTGCATAAAGTTATTTATCTGAATAGTTTAAGGTAAGCTTTGGCTTATCACTGAAACAGCATCAACAGTGTTAATAGGAAAATACATGTGATGGTGCCATCAGAGCTCGTAGTGTCTGCTAACGACCAGCTGTCATGGGCTACGTTCACAGTGCAGGCGAAAGCGCATCAAATCCGACTTTTTTGACCCTATGCGACCCGTATCCAATCATGTTGTGACAGTGTGAACGGCACAAATCAGTCTTTTACGTCACTGACACAAGACAGGCGCCAATCATCCGCACCGGAGAAATTGATAGACTGCTGCAACAACACCTACTAGCTCTGTAGCTATGGGCTCAAAATGTGGTCATAAATATTTTGTACTTGTAAAAAAGATTTGTATGTGTAAACAGAATTTGTGTGTAAAAAAAGATTTGTGTGTGGACTTAGCCAAAAAAAAAACCCTGCAAGTTACAAGTACGAATTTTGACCCTATTTTTCTTCCTTTCATCTGATTGGCCAATGTAACAATCCAATCAGAGAACAGATGGGTTTGGCTGTCGGAGGGGCGCTTTTTTTGAACTGCAGGTCCTTGAAGGGTAATCTCTATATAAATATCCGATAGCAGCTAGGTCCCCTAACTTTCAGTAGCTGTTGAAAGGATAAAGTTGTGCTATATCAGTGGTTAGAAATACCATTATTACTTTAGGATTAGTCTAACACAAAGTCAGGGCTGACCTGGGACCATTGCTGTGAGTCACAGCGCGCAGCATAAAGGTCCTTTCACATCGGACGCAGGATGTGCTGCTAATGCTAACTGCTAACTAAAAGCCAAGGATCCAGAATTTGTTGCTGGCTGCTGGGCTCTGTGGGTTTTTGCAGCAGCTCTACCTGCACTAGATGCACCTGCTCCTTGTCGTTTTCATCTCTGACTTTATGTGAACTACAAGAGTTTGTGGGGTTTTTTGCTAGTTCTTCAAATGTTCAATAAAAACATGTATGCTAATTCATAACGAAGAAAGCTTTGTAATGAAGACTGTCATTTCCAAAACACTGCCCCCACCCCGCGGTCCGCAGCGCTGTTGAAAAGGCTGTGGAAGTCCCTGTATTAAACACGTAGACCTGTGACACAAAAATCACCAAACTCGGACGACCACAGACTGTTTTCCTTCGTGGTGATGAAGGAAAACGCTGGGTTGGCATGTAAAAGGGCATTTATTCCCTTCAAAGACCTGCAGTTCAAAAAAAGCAACCCCCCGACAGCCAAACCCATCTGTTCTCTGATTGGATTGTTACATTTGTGATTGACATGACATGGACCAATCAGCTTAAAGGAAGAAAAATAGGGTCAAAATTCGTAGTTGTAACTTGCAGGGTTTTTTTGGCTAAGTCCACACACAAATCTTTTTTACACACACAAATCTTTTTTACAAGTACAAAATATTTATGACCACATTTTGAGCCCATATGTAGCCGCCATTTTTACTTCCGTAAACAGAGCGCGTTGTGTGTGACGTCTTCTTTTGCGCATGCAGGCCGCTTTGAGGGCTGTAAACCGTTCACACCAGAGCGCGTTTGCTGTCACATTTTATTTGTAGTGTGAACAACCAGACAAAAAAATCGATTTGATCAAAACATCAGAATTGAGCATAAAGACCTGCAGTGTGAACGTAGCCTTAGAGATGAGTAAGAACTGAATCGTAAAAAAATTGAAGAACTAATTGAAGGATAAGCTTTATTTGTCAGTTGCAGTTGCCTGTATGGTCGACTGGGTCTGTCGACAATACAATATACAAACTTCCATTGGGGAGACAGGTCAGGCGAGGCAGCAAAAAAAGGGATAGACAGTGAGATATGTAACATATAGGGGCAAAGTCAGGAGAAAAAAAGGGTTCTGCCCATGATGACTTCCAACCAGTGAGTCGTCATGAGGAGAAAACACAAAAACTCCATAGCACGTAAAGAAGCACAGATATGATGTACACAGTCGTCACGGACGCTGCGAGTCCTCGCGCCTCCAGCTGAGCCGCTGTCTCCATGGGGGAAGTAAGCATGGGAGGAGGCGTTGGATCCGGGGAAGGGAGTGTGGTGAGTGCATATCAGTATCAGTGTGCATGTGTGCGTGTCGGGGTGTGTGTCCTGAGTTCAGCCTGAGAAAGTGTCCTTTAGCCTGTTGGGCTAAGATCAACAGTCTGCAGCCTACGCAGGTGGCCTTGAGTCAGTTCGTTCTCGTTCTCGTATCTCCCGGAAGAATGTTGTTGTTCTCCTCGGCATCAACCTTCAAGCAGCTGGCGCCGTCGGGGTGGGGGTATAGCCGCATTATAGATGTAGGTAACTGGTTTTAGGTCGAACTGCACCCATTTTACACTCGTTCTAATGTCCATCACTGGTCTCCAGGTGTATCTCTCTTTGAAGAGCCGTGAGTCCTCCAAGATCTTTCCCATATTTCGTTCAGTAAGGACAGTCTGAGCACTCACCGCTCTTCCCACAGTTTCCATCAGAGCGGCGAGCCTTGTGGGGTTTTGAACAGCAGTCACTTCTTTCTTCACTTTCCGGTAAGCCAGGGCCAAGCCAGCTCCAAACAGCAAGAGCCCTGTTATCATGGGTCCGAATAAGTAGATGTCTTCAATGTCCTCGATAGACAGTCTAGCCAGGCACACGACCCCCCACTTCTGCCACCCGTCCATCGTGTGTCCAGCAGGGAACGTCCTTCTGGGACACTCTGGCTCTCCCGAACCCAGGCTTCTCGTCGAGAATAGAGTGTCAATAGCATTAAGGGACCAGTTGATCAAATCCATAGTTCTTCTTTAGTTTTAGAGAACAAGAGTGAGAAAGAGACTCTCTCAGGGTTAGAGTCAGACAAGACAAGGACATAGAAGCAGCAGCAGGGAAGATAAGGGAAGGAGAGGGTGAAAGATGCGTCCGCCTCCTCCAAGAGCCAGAAGAGAGATCTTTGTACAAAATCTTTAAGATTGAAGACATTTCTGGTAAATACGAATATCTGAAATAGGGAGGAGGGACAATAAGACAAGTGAACTGAGTCAAGGCAAATACAATGGTGGGAAAACATCAAAGGAGGAAGTTAAAAAAGGAAAGTAATAAACCACATGAAGCCACAAAAGAAGCTTTCAAAACAAGAGGAAATAGCGTAACATCCACACACGTGAGAGTTTTGTGAACTTTACAAAAAAGCGAACTACACAAATGTGTAGCACTCTAAAACTGTATGTTGTCGTTCTGCACGTTTACATCTTCTTCACAGCAGATATTTCTTAATGAGCAGCATCATTGTTATATTCCAGAGACTCCACAGATGTGCATCAGTATGGCACCCAGCCCTCACTCTGACCATCTCTTCTTGCTTACACAGTGTGCAGACCACAAAGTAGAAGCTCTGTGCGAAGCCCTCCAGGCCAGCGTACAGCAGTGGCGGGGTCGGTTTCCCAGCCCGCTGCCTTTGGAGCTCTACACATCTTCTAACTTCATCGGTCTTTTCGTGGAGGAGCAGGTGGCCGATATCCTCAAGCTGTTTGCAGCTGACTTTGCTGCAGAGGCTGTCAGGAAGGCAGGTAAGAAGTACGAGCGTGAGGGATATCTGCACCCACAATGCTTTCTGATATTAAAGACGTGTGTCTTCCTGTCAGTCTGTTCCATCTTTCACAGTGTGTCACCGTCTGTCAGCATCACTTCACTGTTGTCACAGAGTAATGCATGCTGACTGCCTTTGTGCTTGTTGTGAACGGCGTTCTTAACAGCTTATTGAAGGCCTCGCTCATTCTGTCACTCCGAGTACAGCGGGCGCGCCCACATCTTATCAGAGCGGATGCTCTGTTATATTTTGGTTGTTTAGCATTAAAGAAAAAAACAGACACAGGTTTCTTCAGATTGAAAGCAAAGCGCGCCTTTGTTCTGAAAGCAGTCCCTGTGTGACATGTCTCCTGTCCCTCTGTCTCTGTCAGAAGTCCACGTGGAGCCTCACAAGAAGCAGCTCCATGTAACTCTAGCCTACAACTTCCCCAGTGATCACCTCCCCTCACTAGAGAAACTCGCTAAGGGCATTGAAGTGAAGCTGGGATGTGATTGGCTGGCTGTTCTGTTCTCCCGGGACATTCGTTTTGCTAACCACGAGGTAGCTGATATTCAGACTAAACCCCGCATGCTCCAGAACTGCACACACTGAGGACAGCTATTGAGTAGTGATGTCTGTATGTTCTGCTTGTCTGTGATTGGCCGATGCAGACCCTGAGGGTGATGTACCCCTACGTGCCACAGAACGACGATGAGCTGGAGCTGGTTCCCGGGGATTTCGTCTTTATGTCTCCCGTGGATCAGAACAGTACCAGCGAGGGCTGGGTGTACGGGACCTCGCTCGCCACCGGGCTGTCCGGCCTGCTGCCTGAGAACTATGTGAGCCTGGCGGATGAATCTGACACCTGGGTGTTTCATGCGTAAGTGTAGCACACGAGGAACGTTGCTGCTGAATATTTATGAGCGTGCACCTTCACTGATGACTGTAGGCTTTGCACAGTGCGTCTGCAGCTAGCCCAAACCAAAGAATCTGTGCGTAACAAAACCACGGCGGACCCGTCCACGTGTTCGTGCTTTTCAGCGTCTTACACACTTTATTGGCTGCACGCGGTTGCTGTTCACAAACTCGGCTGCAGCTTTACAGCTCACAGCTTGACATCCACATCGACTACAACAGCACTGACTCAGACAGAGCACAGATTTTAAGCATGATTGCAGATGCCGCCCAGGTGCATCCATCTCACCTGCAGCGGCATCACAGACCACGCCCCGCCTCGCTGTGTTTCCATATGGCAACGTTAACCTTACTTCTCAGGATCCAAAGAAACAATCAGTATATTTAAAGGTTCACATCACACACGTCTCTCAGCTCAGTTCAATTCCATTTTATTCGCGTAGCACCAGATTTACAGTGACAGTGTTTTTCCACCAACCACAGCTCCCACTCGTTCTTCAGCTGTGAGGCCAGTGACAAGGGCAGTAAAGACAGAGGCCTGTTCGATGGACTGTTGGACAGCCGCCGTCCCGATAGCACAAGTCCCGGGGACACGCCGTCCAATAGTCTCATCTGTCATCCAATGCAGGTACTCAACCTGTGAACTGCGCACTAAATGTTGCTGTCATCTGTCCAAATGTTCAAGCGCCCTGTTACTCGGATGTTCAGCAGGTCCTGCGGATCAGCGGGGGTCACTCTCGGCAACCCAAGCGGACTCTTTTCGTGTGCCGCCACGGTGAGAGGATGGATGTGGTCTTTGGCAAACACTGGCTCTCCCTCTGCTCAGATAGTAAAGGTGAGCACGTCCACACACCTTCATTACTGTCTTTGTGCATCTCACGGTGAGGTTTGGACATGCAGCGGTACTTTTCTCCCCGCCTCTGCAGGTAGATACGTACGTTCCAACCTGAACATGCCTCCCAGTCTGCCTCTGTGGGGAGGACAGAGAGACTATGACATGGATGCTCCCATTACTGTGTTTGGATCCACCCAGGCCCGGCTTGTGGGTACGTGACTGGTGCAGATGTGAATGGTGTAAAACACCTGCTGCTGATGAGCAGGCTGACATTTTTGTTTTTGCACGTGTGCTTTGCTTTCTTCTCCAGGTGAAGCCCTGTTAGAGAGCAACACAGCCATAGACTTTGTGTACTGCTCTCCCGCTCTGCGATGTGTTCAGACTGCACAGAACATCCTGAAAGGTAAAAACGGGTCCGGCCTGTGCACCAGCGGTCGCGCCGACACATCGCGATAGTGCGTTTCTTTTTTATCTACGACATTTGGTTTGTGCAAACAGGTTTACAGCAGGACAGCAAGCTGAAGGTGCGAGTGGAGCCGGGGCTTTTCGAATGGACCAAGTGGGTGTCTGGGAGCTCGATGCCTGCGTGGATACCTCCCACCGACCTGGCTGTTGCACACTTCAGCGTTGACACAACTTACAGGTGATGACTGCCGAGCAGCGGCTTTTGCTTGTGTGGGGACTTTGGATGCTAACTGTGCTGTGTTAGAGTTGCATACTTCACACCTCTAATACGGAGAGAAACTAAGACGTATCTATACAACTGTAAATATAAATCCACACAGAAAGCAATGGTATGAATGCTGGTCATGTGATGATGGGAAGGTTGGTGGTTCGATCCCTGCCAGTCTGCATCCCTCTAATCTACAAATATACTAACGCCAAGTTGTGTTGTATGAGGCGAGAGAGAAGCTCTGTATCAGAATCAGTCCATTTACCATGAACTGTATTTCACTCACAGTAGAGCGCAGAAAATATATCAGATGTTAAAAAAGAGAAAGGACCATTTGAAGAATAATATTAGCTCATATTTTATTTAATGGCAGCAACTCTTCTAACAACAGTCCATAAATGTTTGGACGTGAGGAGAGCAGCTGCTGGACCTGTGGCCGAGGTTGTCCCGCTGTGGTCTCACAGAGGATCGTAGCTGCTCGACTCTCCTCGGTCGTGTCGTCTTCTTTGTTTCATGATGTGGGTGGCTGTAGCTCAGGAGGTAGAGCAGGTTACCTACTGATCGGAAGGTTGGAGGTTCGATCCCAGGCTCCTCCAGTCTGCATGCCAAGTATCCTTGGGCAAGATACTAACCCCAAGTTGCTTTCCGATGCATCCATCGGAGTATGAATGTGTATGAGTGTAGTTAGAAAGCACTCAGTACAGAGGTAGTGCTTGTGAGAATGGGTGTGACTGGGTGAATGTGGCGTGTTGTATAGAGCGCTTTGAGTACTCCGGGAGAGTAGAAAAGCGCTGTATAAGAATCAGTCCATTTACCATGTTCTCAATGTTTCCGCTGGTGGTCTGCAGGCCAGTTCAACACTTGTACTGTGAAGCCGCACTGTCGTAACTCTGTGTGGTTTCACAGAAATATGGACCGTTCTTCCCTGGAAAGGACACGGTCGGGATGGCAGCACATGTTGCTGTGTCGTTCCACCATCTCCTTCATCCCATCAGAGGTGGAGACTTTTGAACTACGTGATAACAAGCCAGCCGCTGCTCTTTAGTCCACAGGACATTACAAATGTTTGATCTGTCTGATCACAGAGCAGTTTTCCATCTTCCGTCAGTCCATGTTGAATGAGCTTGGGTCCAGAGATGATGTGTGCACAGCTTTAACCTGCCCGCGTGGCACAGCGGGCTGTGTTCTGGAAGTGTTCTTGAACCCGTGCACAGAGTCGTGACTGTTTGCATTCGTGATATTCAGCCTTGTGCACAGCCGCTGCTCCAGATTCTCTGAATCTTTCTGTAGATGATATACAGCGGCTTGCAAAAGTATTGGGCCCCTTGAACTTTCCCACATTTTGTCACATTACAGCCACAAACATGAACCTGCAACATGCACCTGTGTGTAATCTAATGTCAGTACAGATACAGCTGCTCTGTGACGGCCTCAGAGGTTGTCTGAGAGAACATTGGGAGCAACAACACCATGAAGTCCAAAGAACACAGCAGACAGGTCAGGGATAAAGTTACTGAGACATTTAAAGCAGGCTTAGGCTACACAAAGATTTCCCAAGCCTTGAACATCCCACGGAGCTCTGTTCAAGCCATCATCCAGAAATGGAAGGAGTATGGCACAACTGTAAACCTACAAGGCCGTCTTTTGGGATAAAATGAGCTAATATTTTCCATAAAATAGAAAATGTCTTAGTGTAAGCATTTGACTTCTGTTGTGATTAAAATACTGTACAGGATTAAGAGGTTTGCTAATCGTTGCATTCTGCTTTTACGGATTTTACACTGAGTCCCAACTTTTGGGGGGTTGAAGCAGGAGCAGCAGGGTTTGTAACACGCCAGCAGGAACCCTGTGTATGTCCGCCTGGCCTGCAGAGATCTCCTCTGTAGTTCTGATGGACTGAAGGGTCCAGAGCGAGTCTTACGCCATCTCCCAAACTGCAGTCCACGCCCACTCAAAGGCACAAAGAAGACACTTACCACTGCCTAACATGTTTCACTAATTATTTATCTCAATGCAGACCTCTGATCCCAGTCAGCAAGCTCACTGTGTCCGAGTCCTACGAGAACTACATGAGTCGGAGCTATCAAGTAACCAAAGACATCCTGTCAGACTGCAAAAACAGTGGTAAGAGACACACAGCAGAGCTGCTGCAGATGTGGAACGTTTAAAGATCAGCATGTTCATGTCTTTGTGCATCCCGCCTGGGTTTCCACTCTCCGTAGGAAACAACGTGCTGATTGTAGCCCACGCTTCTTCCTTAGAGGCCTGCACGCGCCAGCTGCAGGGCCGCAGCCCACAGAGCGCCAAGGACTTCATCCAAGTCGTCCGAAAGGTCCGCTCACACACCTCTTTTCATGTGGTGCATCTGTTTTATTGTCTTTGTTACATTCCACCTTTCTGCCCATCCGTCACTGCTTCCGTCTGGCTTCCCAGCCTCCTCTCCTCCAGCCCATTTGTGCAAAAACAGGAGTGCGTTCACTGTATAGAGGGAAACACAGTCAAAGCTGTATTTCTTTGACGGGTTTTGGAGGATCAGACAATAACAAACTGTGAACGGGACATTTCTGAAATCATGTGATGAACCAACACGAGCCCTACTGTCTAACATGGTTTCAGTTTAAATAAGGAACATGTGCATTTACTCTAAATTATTTTTAGTGCCCAGCTCGCTCATGCTCAGCTCTCTGACCCGACTTGAAAAGCAGGGAAGCGACTGGAAGCTCTCATGTGCACAGTTTCTACCATCATGTCTTTGGGTTCCTACCAGACTAAACTTCCTCTTTAGATAACGTTTGTTCTCTGGGTGGCTCATTGGGGGGAAATGAGTTGATGTGTCTCACGTCACTGAGGCTTTAGTGTTTATCCAGGGTGTTAATGTGAAACAGTCAAACCAAACATGGCTGCGGAAGATTGGAAATGCCCAAATGACAACAGATAATGCAAAGTCAAAAAGTGAAGTGCGTGTGTTTCCCTCTGGTTTTACTTTGGTTTCTCTTTTCAATTAAACGGAACAAAAGAGCAGTTTTATGTGTTTTTAGCAACGGTAAACTAAACGCTGCCGTAGCTTTGTGCCATCACAGTACAGGATCTGTCCACGCTGCAGTTCATGTTCCTGTTGATGTTCACTGAGGGTCATTAACTGCTTCTCATACTCACACTGACTGTGCTGCGCTCTGCTGGATGACACTGTGAAGTATAAAACAGCTGATGATGTCAAAAAATAGGAAATAAATAAATCAGTTTGCACTAAAGTGGAAACTTAAAAGGATCAAAAAATATTCTTTATAAATAATTAATGAAACAGTAATGTGTGTTTTTGTTAAATACAAAGAAATGATACAAAGATTATTATCCTTGTATTTCCCACATTCACGTCACGTGCTCTGTTAGTGTGAGTACACATAAAACAAAGTCTTGTAACATAATATCTATGAAGTCGTGGCTTCCTTCCTGTTGGAGGTTAAATGAGGAGTGCTACATTTGGAAACACGGGAAAATCCAGGAAACAATAATGAAAATGTTACAAAGTTTTTGTGTCGGACCGCCGTCATCTTTAATCTACTCTCCGAGTCACGTTTCCTTTGCTCTGCTTGCTCCTCAGATCCCTTACCTGGGCTTTTGCTCCTGCGAGGAGCAGGGGGACACGGGGGTGTGGCAGTTAGCGGACCCTCCCATCCTCCCCCTCACACATGGGCCAAACCACAGCTTTGACTGGAGGGAGACGCTCCTGCAAGAATGACGGCCCAAGCAGACCCTCTTAACCTGATGATGTACACACTCGGCCTGCAGTGGCACCGCCGCCCCACCCCCACCCTTCCTCCAAATACTGGAACTTTCCGCCCGTCAGCAGAGAGCGCCTCGGCTCTCTGCCCCAGGTGACAACGTTTGGCAGCGTGTGTTCGCTCAACATTAAGCACGCTCAAATATCACCCACCCAGTCTCAGGAAACGCATCAGGATCATAAGACGGCGGTTCTCTATTAAAAATGACGTTTGATTGATTTTAGTGAGAACTTAGAATTTGATCTATTGAGTTGTGACGTTAGCACGCAGTAGCATTCTGGCTATAGGTGTAAATGTTTTTGCTCAAAGCGTGAAATTACAATCAGTTTTAAACACGCCGATGTTTTTGTAGTATTACATTTGGACAGGACAAAAGATTAGTTACAGTAGACTGACCACCTCCATTTACAGTAAGTCCAAAGATTTCCCCTTGAATGGGGCAAAGAAAGGCATCAGATACTGTTTTACTCTAACTTTACAATAAACGACATCATTAAAAACATGGCTTTATGTAAACACATGTGAACACTTTTTGTTCTGCAGTGGAGTTTCTCAAAGTTTCATGAGACTGTGGGTTTGTAACCACGGAGCTCCCGATCAGAACAACAGCGTAGTGTTATTGGAGCTTTCATGGAGTTGGCGTCCCGTGTCCTGCCGCTGCCACGTCACCAGCTGAGGTAGAACGTTTACGCCACACCTCGTAGTCTTCGTCACACCCTCCCGATGCCCCCGTACAATGCATCCCCCCACTGTCGTCTCCATATGTAGCACACTGAGGACAGCGGTGTCTCTGCAGCAACATCACGACCTGCAATACCGACAATCACAAAGTAGCTTCTTAATTCTGGTCCAGCAGCAGTTTGTTGTTCAGACGTTCTCAGCGATCAGAAACGTCTTCCACTTTTATTTGTATTTATTTATAAGCCTTTATTGTTACAAGCAAAAATAATAAAAACAGCATGCAAGAACTTATGCTCTGTATCTCAGGTGTTGACTACATTTAAGACACACACAGTGTGTGTGTGGTCTGAAAACTGTTCCACTGATTGACTGTGATGTTGCCCCTGTCTAAGATTAAACTGATGTACCAACTGCCATCAGCAGCTGTAGCAGAAACGACGTATTCACACATCTGCTCTTTCATCCCGCTGCGTTTGGGGAATCCTGGCTCATGCTGCCAATGCAAAATGAGTTCCCACTGCAATGTAATGCTGGCGTCTTCGTGCATACTAGCAAAGTAGTCTGCGTTGTTCCAAGTGCAGAGCAGCTTCCATTGCTAACACGAGAGCTAAGGCTGCGTTCACATACAGCATCATGGTGTTCATCACCAACGCCACAGGAATAGCTCGACAGTTTGAAAAAAGGCTTCTCAGCGCTGATCATTTTAAAGGGTCTCTGTGTAGAAACGTGTGTGCGGAGAGTTCAGCCAAGACTCAACCAACGTTTAGGAGAACTGCTCCTTTAAAGAAGCAGTTTGGCACAGCTGGCAAGTGTAGCCGTTCCCTGCACTCCAGCTGCACGGCTGCCATGTCTGCTACAGACAACAGAGCTCCACTCACATCACAGGTAAAAGCAGCTGAAACCAGTACGGTGGATAAAGAGAATTCAAGACTAATAACAGCCTTTGGTGATTTAATAACCTGTTATATGCTTGACTTGTTCTAAACTGTTTCTGTTTTGTAAACTGTATCACTTTCAGATTTTTAAACCGGGATAATCCCTGATTGACTAGCATTTGTCAAACTGTAAATTATGAAGAGCTAACAATGAATTTTGCTCTCAGAGTAAAGAAAGAAGCTGCAGGAACATATCTGCGTTGTAAAAACCGTATGACCAGTCTGCAATGAAACCTCTCAGTGAGAAGCATCAGTCAGGAGGAACATAGCAGCGGCGACACGACGCGATGCTCGTGAAAACTTCACATCAGACCCGCTAAGCACTTGTAGCATTGCTGAGTTCAGTCACTGCACAGTGGTCACAGATGCAAATGTGTGAGGGAAGAGTCACTGCTCCCACACGAATGTGAAAGTTTCTTCCTGTTTAATAAACGTCAGACATTCAGGAGCAACATAAAGTCTTAATCTGTGTGAAAAGTGACGAGGAAGAAGCCATGGTGTTCCTTTACTCTTTATTTATTGTCTGATTATATCACCAGATGTGTACAGCAATTAATTTAAAGAAATGTTGGCCTGTAATTTAAACTCTGTGTGTGTGCGTGTGTGCGTGTGTATGTCTGTGCGTGCGTCTGTGTGTGTGCGTGTGTGTGTGTGTGCGCGTGCGTGCGTGCGTGTGTATGTGTGTATGTCTGTGCGTGCGTGCGTGTGTCTGTGCGTGTGTGTGTGTGTCTGTGCGTGTGTGTGTGTGTCTGTGCGTGTGTGTGTATGTGTCTGTGCGTGCGTGCGTGTATGTCTGTGCGTGCGTGTGTGTATGTCTGTGCGTGTGTGTGCGTGTATGTCTGTGCGTGCGTGTGTGTGTATGTCTGTGCGTGCGTGTGTGTGCGTGTATGTCTGTGCGTGCGTGTGTGTGTCTGTGCGTGCGTGTGTGTGTATGTCTGTGCGTGCGTGTGTGTATGTCTGTGCGTGCGTGTGTGTATCTGTGCGTGCGTGTGTGTGTATGTCTGTGCGTGCGTGTGTGTGCGTGTATGTCTGTGCGTGCGTGTGTGTATGTCTGTGCGTGCGTGTGTGTGTGTCTGTGCGTGTGTGTGTGTGTATGTCTGTGCGTGCGTGTGTGTGTCTGTGCGTGCGTGCGTGCGTGTGTGTATGTCTGTGCGTGCGTGTGTATGTCTGTGCGTGCGTGTGTGTGCGTGTGTGTATGTCTGTGCGTGCGTGTGTGTATGTCTGTGCGTGCGTGTGTATGTCTGTGCGTGCGTGTGTGTGTCTGTGCGTGCGTGTGTGTGTATGTCTGTGCGTGCGTGTGTGTGTATGTCTGTGCGTGCGTGTGTGTGTCTGTGCGTGCGTGTGTGTGTATGTCTGTGCGTGCGTGTGTATGTCTGTGCGTGCGTGTGTGTGTATGTCTGTGCGTGCGTGCGTGTATGTCTGTGCGTGCGTGTGTGTATGTCTGTGCGTGCGTGTGTGTGTCTGTGCGTGCGTGTGTGTGTCTGTGCGTGCGTGTGTGTGTATGTCTGTGCGTGCGTGTGTGTGCGTGTATGTCTGTGCGTGCGTGCGTGTATGTCTGTGCGTGCGTGTGTGTGTCTGTGCGTGCGTGTGTGTGTATGTCTGTGCGTGCGTGTGTGTGTATGTCTGTGCGTGCGTGTGTGTGCGTGTATGTCTGTGGGTGTGTGTGTGTGTATGTCTGTGCGTGCGTGTGTGTGTCTGTGCGTGCGTGTGTATGTCTGTGCGTGCGTGTGTGTGTGTGTATGTCTGTGCGTGCGTGCGTGTGTATGTCTGTGCGTGCGTGTGTGTGTCTGTGCGTGCGTGTGTGTGTCTGTGCGTGCGTGTGTGTGTATGTCTGTGCGTGCGTGTGTGTGCGTGTATGTCTGTGCGTGCGTGCGTGTATGTCTGTGCGTGCGTGTGTGTGTCTGTGCGTGCGTGTGTGTGTATGTCTGTGCGTGCGTGTGTGTGTATGTCTGTGCGTGCGTGTGTGTGCGTGTATGTCTGTGCGTGTGTGTGTGTGTATGTCTGTGCGTGCGTGTGTGTGTCTGTGCGTGCGTGTGTATGTCTGTGCGTGCGTGTGTGTGTGTGTATGTCTGTGCGTGTGTGTGTGTGTATGTCTGTGCGTGCGTGCGTGTGTATGTCTGTGCGTGCGTGTGTGTATGTCTGTGCGTGTGTGTGTGTATGTCTGTGCGTGTGTGTGTGTGTGTGTATGTCTGTGCGTGCGTGCGTGTGTGTCTGTGCGTGCGTGTGTGCGTGCGTGTGTGTCTGTGCGTGCGTGTGTGCGTGCGTGTATGTCTGTGCGTGCGTGCGTGCGTGTATGTCTGTGCGTGCGTGTATGTCTGTGCGTGCGTGTGTGTATGTCTGTGCGTGCGTGCGTGCGTGTATGTCTGTGCGTGCGTGTGTGTGTGTGTGTATGTCTGTGCGTGCGTGTGTGTGTGTGTGTGTGTGTGTATGTCTGTGCGTGCGTGCGTGCGTGTGTGTATGTCTGTGCGTGCGTGTGTGTATGTCTGTGCGTGCGTGTGTGTGTGTGTATGTCTGTGCGTGCGTGCGTGTGTGCGTGTATGTCTGTGCGTGTGTGCGTGTATGTCTGTGCGTGCGTGTGTGTATGTCTGTGCGTGCGTGTGTATGTCTGTGCGTGCGTGTGTGTGTCTGTGCGTGCGTGTGTATGTCTGTGCGTGCGTGTGTGTGTGTGTGTGTATGTCTGTGCGTGCGTGCGTGTGTGTGTGTGTATGTCTGTGCGTGCGTGTGTGTGTCTGTGCGTGTGTGTGTCTGTGCGTGGGTGTGTGTGTGTCTGTGCATGTCTGTGTGTGTGTGTGCATGTCTGTGTGTGCGTGTCTGTGCGTATGTCTGTGCGTATGTCTGTGTGTGTGTGTGTGTGCATGTCTGTGTGTGTGTGTGTGTGCATGTCTGTGTGCATGTCTGTGTGTGCATGTCTGTGTGCATGTCTGTGTGTGCATGTCTGTGTGTGTGTGTGTGTGCATGTCTGTGTGCATGTCTGTGTGTGTATGTCTGTGTGTGTGTCTCTGTCTCGTGCGTATGTCTGTGTGTGTATGTCTGTGTGTGTGTCTCTGTCTCGTGCTGAGGTATAAAGAGCAGCTGTGCTTTTTAACGGCTGTAATATTTTCATAGTGATTCGTGTGTGAGCGTCAGCCTACAACTGAACGATGATCCTTTGTGTTTTGTTCTGATGGAAGCTGAAAGAGAAACCTAATTTTTCTCCATAACTGAAGTTTTACTACATGTGTGCAAGTTATTGTCTGTTTGACTTGATTGATTTGATGCAGTTACTGTAAAGGAGAATGAGTCAAATAAAAATCAATACCTAATCGTTTTGTGAAGATTGATTGTTCATAACCAGCAAATCTGACTGAAGACTGCTGGCTCTTAAATCCGTTTAGGCTCGTATATATTGACACATTGGTACCACTTTTGTTTTTTCCTGTAATACTTATGTGATCAATAGAGGCTGCGAGAGAAAAAATGATGTCCAGCTCATGAATTTGCACAGTACTGTAATTATAGAACAAGAAAATACTGTACATGCAGACCGTCCTGTACATTCGCCTCACAGTTAAAGTGTTGGTCACTCTGGGACTTTTCCCTAAAATACCTTCATCAAAATCTTTATGGCCTCATGCTCACTAAGGCCGGCGTTTTTTTCCTTTCTTAGATTCAATTAAAGTCAATTTTATTTATATAGCACCAACAACAGTCGCCGCAAGGCGCTTTATATTGTGAGGTCGACCCTACAATAATACATACAGAGAAAAACCCAACAATCATATGACCCCCTATGAACAAGCACTTTGGCAACAGTGGGAAGGAAAAACTCCCTTTTAACAGGAAGAAACCTCCGGCAGAACCAGGCTCAGGGAGGGGCGGGGCCATCTGCTGTGATTGGTTGGGGTGAGAGAAGGAAGACAAACTGGAAGCTGGTTCCACAGAAGAGGGGCCTGAAAACTGAAGGCTCTGCCTCCTGTAACACTGATGTAGCGCTAATGAATTAATACAGGCTAGGGATTGAGTGTAATTTTATGGTTATTATTAATCAGAAGATTTAGGGACGCTACTGGAGCTGATGGGCAGTAATTAATAAATACAACACAAAAAATGGTTTTGCAGGTACCATGTATTTAACCAAACCCCAAAAAAGAATAACAAGAAAAGAAAAACTTAAATAATCACTCCTGCTGCAGCTATCCAATTAATCAAAAACACAGTGAGGGTGCACAAAGACAACTAAACAGATTTGTCTGGCTTATACCAAGCAATACAGGGTCTCAAAAAAACAGTTCCCCCATAAACACCACATGTTAATATCAAATCCACTGATCCACACTGAAGTCCATGAGTTTTATCTGAATGTCCATGAGAGATGTCCAAGCGCTATTGTCCATAAATGAAGGGAATGGTGTGTATGATTGCGGAAATCAGTGTATTTGGAAAATGGGACAGAGCGTTGTCTTTGATAGCTTCCTACCCAACCGGTGGAAGCGTCAATTGCAGAATGTGTCCTGCTCCTAGCCGCTCATTGGCTCGCCATCCTTTTTCATACCCCAACAAGGTTCACCTGGCCTGCATTAAATAAACAAGGCCAATAAGAAATCACAAGAATAATACAAAAATGTCAGCCAATTAAGCTAAATACATTAAGTTATTCTTGTTCCTGTGTACACAATTTATAAATAAATAAACAAACAATATATTGGTTAAATATAATATTCCTAACCAATAAGAATTTAACTGAAAACATTTCAACTGCTACATAGAATAGAATAGAATAGAATATAATTCAACTTTATTGTCATTGCACATGCACAGGTACAGGGCAACGAAATGCAGTTTGCATCCATCCAGAAGTGCTTTAGTGATATAGATATATTACAATATATATTAGCAATAATATAGATGTGTGAGTATATTACCGAAATGGGTCTATTATGGTATGTTACAATGTACACGGTATGAAGTATGTTGTGAATATTCTATAACTATAAGTATGTAGGACCCTCAAGCTCCCAGGCCTCTGGTAGAGGACCCGAGCTTGAAGGATAAACCGCCCGCAGGGGCGTGCTGGGTGTTTTATATATGTATATATATGTATATATATATATATATATACACACACACACACACACACACATATATAAATAAAATATACGAATGGGATAGAATAAATAGGAATAAAAATAAAAATACAAGTGAATTGCACATTTCAAGTATTGAGGTCTATTGCACCAAATACTAAATACTCTAGGAACAACAAGTAGGCCTGCAGTGTGAGAGTGAAGTGCTCTAATAGGGTGATATGGTACTACAAGGTCATTAAGATAAGATGGGGCCTGATTATTTAAGACCTTGTATGTGAGGAGCAGTGTCAGGGACCAAGCAGTAAGGTATAAAGGACACAGGTGTTTAATTCGAAAAAGGGGTTTTATTGAGGGAGAGGGAGGTCTGGGCCTCTTTGCTTTGCTTAGGCTGCTGCCCCCGCGACCCGGTCCCGGATAAAGCGGATGAAGATGGATGGATGGATGGATGGATGGATGGGTTTTATTGACCCAAAAGTATGAAAAGATATTTTTGTCAGCCTGGCTACAGAGCTGAAGAGAAACCTGGGGTTGTTCTTATTTTCTTCAATCAGTGATGAATAGTAAGATGTTCTGGCTTTGCGGAGGGCTTTCTTATAAAGCAGCAAACTATTTCTCCAGGCTAAATGATGATCCTCTAAATTTGTGACACGCCATTTCCTCTCCAGATTACGAGTCATCTGCTTTAGGGTACGTGTTTGAGAATTATTCCACGGAGTCAGGTACTTCTGATTAGAGACCTTAGTTTTCACTGGAGCTACAGTATCCAGAGTCGTACGTAGTGAGGAGGTGAAATTATTAACAAGATAATCGACCTCTGTTGGGGTAGCGTTCAGATAGCTGCTCTGCTCTATGTTGGTACAGGGCATTGAAGATGATAACAGTGGGTGGATTATATTCTTAAACTTAGTTACAGCGCTTTCAGAAAGACATCTACTGTGATAAAGTCTACTCTCCACCGCTGTGTAATCAATTATTGTAAATGTAAATGTTATCAGGAAATGATCAGACAGGAGAGGGTTTTCAGGAAACACTGTTAAATGTTCAGTTTCTATGCCATATGTTAAAACAAGATCTAGAGTGTGATTAAAGTGGTGGGTGGGTTCTTTTACATTTTGAGAGAAACCAATTGAGTCTAATAACAGATTAAATGCCATGTTGAGGCTGTCATTCTTAGCATCTACATGGATGTTAAAATCACCCACAATAATTATTTTATCTGAGCTCAGAACTAAATTAGATATAAAGTCTGAGAAATCAGACAGAAACTCTGTGTAAGGCCCAGGTGGACGATTGATGATAACAAGTAAGACTGGTTTCTGAGTTTTACAGCTGGGGTGGACGAGGCTAAGCATCAGACTTTCAAATGAATTAAAAGTCTGTCTTGAATTCTGCCAGAGTACGAGAGCTTAGCATGAGTCACAGGTCGAAATAATCCTCATTTGTGTTATTCTAGGCCTGCAGTCTCTCAGTTCGCCCGGCTGTCTACAAAGAGCTCTGCCGTCTTTAAGCTAACCTCCTCTGATTGGCTGCCCCTCACCAACAGAATATACTAGCAGAGACTGGGCGGGGCTTGTGTGCTCACAGTCAGCGCTGTCTGCAGTCACGCTGAGACTGGGGTGGGTTTGTGAATAACTGTGTCAATAACTGTGTTTCTGTGCATATTAAACAGTTAATCGCTGAATTCATGTAACTACCAACAGACACATTCATCCAATCACAGACTGACTTTGTCAGTCTAATTAGAGGGGAACTGTGTCCTTATTGCTTTGACCAAAAATATGAATGCAAATGTTTGCTGAGCACGTTTACAGCTGCATTCTCCTAAATGGCCACCAGAGGGCGAGTCCTCTGGATGTAAAAGAAGAGAAGTCTATGGAAAACCAGCCACACTAGCTTTGGAGCCTCGGTAATGGCTTTCCTGTTCAAACAGTCCTATCGAATAAATGTTCTTTTGGTAATTATTGTCCCCAGTAGAGTCACAGAGCATGATGGCTATGTTTCAGGCCTATCTTGGCATTGACACGCCGCTAGCCCACAAGCATGCAGAATCCCTCAGTTCTCTTTCATAGCATTCGTTTCGTGTCTCACTATGGGAACGCCTCCTGCGTGACCTCATCAGAAGCTCAAATACCACCTTACAGGCTGGCTAGGTGACGCCCATGTCAGGAGGGGCCAGTGCCTCCCTATATAATAGGCTGACATAGCGTCAGATGTCATTCAAAAACCTCTTCTCGCTTCTCACAGAAGCCTGTAGACAACTGTGCTATTGGGTGCTAAAGCTAAACTGTCCACAGATTCGAGTGAACAACTCGGTCGCCGGGCGCTTTGTTCCCAGCTTTTCAGTTGTTCACTAGCATACAAGCAGTAGCAATACTGTTCTGTAGCTAGTGCTGGTGCCAAGTAGCAATACTTTCACCCAGGGAAGTAGCAATACTTTCACCCAGGGAAGTAGCAATACTTTCCGAAAGTGAAGTAGCAACACTTTGCTAATAAAGGTACCCCTAGCTTCACCATCAGGTAGCGATACCCTTCGACGCTAGCGGTTTTACACATTAGGTAGCAATACCTGTAGAAAAGTAGCAACACTTTTCAACCCACGTTAGCGAGGAATAGCAATATTCTCCGCACTCAGTGTCAGTCTCGCTAACGTGCGCAACCCTCTAGCTAACCATGGCTACGACGGCCAACGAAGTTGCAAAACTTTGTCCTTGCGGCAAGAAGATTCTGCCTGGGATACACACCCCGTGTGTGCGGCATGCCTGGGCTTATCTCACGCTCAGGCTGCCCTGACACCTGCACACGACTGTATCCACTGCGCGGCTTTCCCACGCAAACTACTCCGCCGCAGGCTAGCTCGCCAGGCTAACCTGTCGGGCGGCGACCCTTTGCTGTGTGAGGCTGCTGCGGCGCAAGGAGAAACTGAGATGCCTGATGATTTGGCCGCAACGCCAGGGCCGAGCTGGGCAGAGGCAGACCCTCAGCCCATCGCGACCGCTTTCCCGTCGCTGGAGGCACACGGAGATCGTGTGTTTTTCCGCGATGCTGGAGTCACCTGGGGAGGAGATGCTAACAAGGACGGAGATGAGTCGGCTGACTTGGAGCTCCTGCTGTCTGACGACGGCGAGGAGGAAGATTCCACCTCCTTGGCTAGCATCAGCTGGGCTGCAAAGCCCTCGGCTACCGGCGAGGTTGAAAAACCGACACCGCCGTCTCCCCTGGATCTCGACATGCAGGACATGTGCAAGCGCGCAGCCGCTAGGCTCAACATCCCGTGGCCCGCCATACAAACAGAGGTTGTAAAGTCTCGTTTTGACGGTAAGAAATTGCCGAAGGCGAAAAAGACAGGGAAGCATGTGTTGCCTGTTTTCCCTGAGCTACTCGATGAGATAGCGGTGACGTGGAAAGCAAAACCTTGCAGCGAGAAACACCCCGTCGTGGGGAGCTCCCTGCTGGATTGTGAGGGGATGGAGTCTATCGGCCTCCGCCGGATGCCACAAGTGGAGCCGTTGGTGGCGAGCCATCTTCACCCGAAGACGTCTCTGTCCTCATCGGCCCCATCTCTCCCCTCCAAAACAGACCGCTTCCAGTCTAGCCTTACAGATAAGTGCTACAAGGCAGCGGCTCTGTCAGTAAGAGCCCACAATGCCTCTTCTATGCTAATGGCTTACCAAGCTAGAAGAGGACATGACAGCTAACACAGATACCACAGTGTGGAAAGAAACCTGCGTTATAACTGACCACGTCCTCCGCCTCCACAAGGTAGCCATACAGGCTACTGGGAGAGCCACGGGCCTCATGGTTCTTCAGGAGCGAGCACGCTGGCTCGGGCTCACCAACCTGACGACTAAGGAAAAAGAGGAACTCCTCGACCCCCCTGTCGTCCCTCACGGTCTCTTCGGTGCGGCTGTTACATCCATGCAGAAGAGATGTGAGGAGAAAAAGAGAGATGATGAGGCTCTGAAACTCTGCCTGCCGAGGAGGGCCCAGCACGCCACCCCAGCAGCGCCGCGCCAGTCATTCGCGCAGGCAGCGTCTCGCCCGATCCCCGCTTTCAGGATTCCCAAAGTGCCTAAGACGCAAGCAGCCCCCCAGGCTGCCGGGGCCCCTAAGAATCCATGGACTCGGAAGCAGTCTCCCCAGGCCAGACCTCAAGCGGCCCCTCCTCCTCCCCCCGCTGCCGCGATCGTGAGGAGGAAGAAGCGGCCGGCCTGACAGCCTCTCCTCTAGGCGGGAGCGAACCCAGTTTCCCCCCTTCATGGGCCACCCTCCCGCCTCCCAGCTCCATTCCAGAGCAAGTTCAACGGGACATGTTCCACACAGAGTGCTTGACTCGGGCCGGCGTTCCTGTCACCGGACCCGCCAGAGGGAAAGAGAGCCAAAGTTCGCAGTGTTGTTTCAATTCAATTCAATTCAATTCAATTTTATTTATATAGCGCCAAATCACAACAAAAGTCGCCTCAAGGCGCTTCATAGATACAGAGAAAAACCCAACAATCATATGACCCCCTATGAGTAAGCACTTTGGCGACAGTGGGAAGGAAAAACTCCCTTTTAACAGGAAGAAACCTCCGACAGAACCAGGCTCAGGGAGGGGCGGCCATCTGCTGCGACCGGTTGGGGTGAGAGAAGGAAGACAGGATAAAGACATGCTGTGGAAGAGAGACAGAGGTTAATAACAGATATGATTCAATGCAGAGAGGTCTATTAATACATAGTGAGTGAGAAAGGTGACTGGAAAGGAAAAACTCAATGCGTCATGGGAATCCCCCGGCAGCCTACATCTATTGCAGCATAACAAAGGGAGGATTCAGGGTCACCTGGTCCAGCCCTAACTATATGCTTTAGAAAAAAGGAAAGTTTTAAGCCTAATCTTAAAAGTAGAGATAGTGTCTGTCTCCCGAATCCAAACTGGAAGCTGGTTCCACAGAAGAGGGGCCTGAAAACTGAAGGCTCTCCCTCCCATTCTACTTTTAAATACTCTAGGAACAACAAGTAGGCCTGCAGAGCGAGAGCGGAGCGCTCTAATAGGGTGATATGGTACTACAAGGTCATTAAGATAAGATGGGGCCTGATTATTTAAGACCTTGTATGTGAGGAGCAGGATTTTGAATTCAATTCTGGATTTAACAGGAAGCCAATGAAGGGAAGCCAAAACAGGAGAAATCTGCTCTCTCTTTCTAGTCCCTGTCAGGACTCTTGCTGCAGCATTTTGGATTAGCTGAAGGCTTTTCAGTGAGTTTTTTGGACATCCTGATAATAATGAATTACAGTCGTCCAGCCTGGAAGTAATAAATGCATGAACTAGTTTTTCAGCGTCACTCTGAGACAGGATATTTCTAATTTTAGAGATGTTGCGCAAATGGAAGAAAGCAGTCTTACATATTTGTTTAATATGTGCGTTGAAGGACATGTCCTGGTCAAAAATGACTCCAAGGTTCCTCACCGCGTTACTGGAGGCCAAGGTAATGCCATCCAGAGTAAGAATCTGATTAGATACCATATTTCTAAGATTTTCAGGGCCGAGTACAATAACCTCAGTTTGATCTGAATTAAGAAGCAGAAAGTTAGCGGCCATCCAGGTCTTTATGTCTTTAAGACATTCCTGCAGTTTAACTAATTGGTGTGTGTTATCTGGCTTCATGGACAGATAGAGCTGGGTGTCATCTGCATAGCAGTGTAAATGTATGCTATGTCTTCTAATGATACTGCCTAAGGGAAGCATGTATAATGTAAACAGAATTGGTCCTAGCACTGAACCCTGTGGAACTCCATAATTAACCTCAGTGTGTGAAGAGGACTCTCCATTTACATGCACAAATTGGAGTCTATTAGATAGATATGATACAAACCACTGCAGCGCAGTACTTGTAATACCTACAGCATGTTCTAATCGCTCTAATAGGATATTATGATCAACAGCATCGAACGCTGCACTGAGGTCTAGCAGGACAAGCACAGAGATGAGTCCACTGTCAGAGGCCATAAGAAGATCATTTGTAACCTTCACTAAAGCTGTTTCTGTGCTGTGCTGAGCTCTGAAACCTGACTGAAACTCTTCAAATAAACCTCTGCAGATGATCTGTTAGCTGTTTGACAACTACTCTTTCAAGGATTTTTGATATGAAAGGAAGGTTGGAGATTGGCCTATAATTAGCTAAGACTGCTGGGTCTAGAGATGGCTTTTTGAGTAAAGGTTTAACTACAGCCAGCTTGAAGGCCTGTGGTACATAGCTGATTATTAGAGATAGGTTGATCATATTTAAGATCGAAGAATTAATTAATGGCAGGACTTCTTTGAGCAGTTTTGTAGGAATGGGGTCTAAAAGACACGTTGATGGTTTGGAGGAAGTAATTATTGAAGTTAACTCAGAAAGATCAATTAGAGAAAAAGAGTCTAACTTAACATCAATGGTACTAAGAGTAGCTGTAGATAATATTACATCTGTGGGATGATTACTGGTAATTTTTTCTCTAATGATAAAAATTTTATTTGTGAAGAAGTTCATGAAGTCATTACTAGTTAACGTTAAAGGGATGGTTGGCTCAAAAGAGCTCTGACTGTTTGTCAGCCTGGCTACAGTGCTGAAGAGAAACCTGGGGTTGTTCTTATTCTTCAATCAGTGATGAATAGTAAGATGTTCTGGCTTTGCGGAGGGCTTTCTTATAAAGCAGCAAACTATTTCTCCAGGCTAAATGATGATCCTCTAGATTTGTGACACGCCATTTCCTCTCCAGATTACGAGTCATCTGCTTTAGGGTACGTGTTTCAGAATTATACCACGGAGTCAGGTACTTCTGATTTGAGGCCTTAGTTTTCACAGGAGCTACAGTATCCAGAGTCGTACGTAGTGAGGAGGTGAAATTATTAACAAGATAATCGACCTCTGTTGGGGTAGCGTTCAGATAGCTGCTTTGCTCTGTGTTGGTACAGGGCATTGGAGATGATAACAGTGGGTGGATTATATTCTTAAACTTAGTTACAGTGCTTTCAGAAAGACATCTACTTTGATAAAGTCTACTCTTCACCGCTGTGTAATCAATTATTGCAAAAGTAAATGTTATCAGGAAATGATCAGACAGGAGAGGGTTTTCAGGAAACACTGTTAAATGTTCAGGTTCGATGCCATATGTTAAAACAAGATCTAGAGTGTGATTAAAGTGGTGGGTGGGTTCTTTTACATTTTGAGAGAAACCAATTGAGTCTAATAACAGATTAAATGCCATGTTGAGGCTGTCATTTTTAGCATCTACATGGATGTTAAAATCACCCACAATAATTATTTTATCTGAGCTCAGAACTAAATTAGATATAAAGTCTGAGAAATCAGACAGAAACTCTGTGTAAGGCCCAGGTGGACGATAGATGATAACAAGTAAGACTGGTTTCTGAGTTTTACAGCTGGGGTGGACAATGTTAAGCATCAGGCTTTCAAATGAATTAAAAGTCTGTCTTGGTCTTTCATTAATTGATAGGCTGGTGTGAAAAATTGCTGCCACACCGCCCCCTCGGCCTGTGCTTCGAGATTTCTGGTAGTTAGAATGGCTCGGGGGTGTTGATTCATTTAAACTAACGTAATCATCCTGCTGCAACCAGGTTTCTGTAAGGCAGAGTAAATCAATTTGTTGATCAATTATTAAGTCATGTACTAACAGAGACTTGGAGGAGAGAGACCTAATATTTAATAATCCACATTTCACTGTTTTACTCTTTGGTTCAGATGTGGATACTGTATTGTTCTTTCTTTGTGATTGTTTATGTTTAAGTTGTTTGTTGCTGGTTTTTAGTTTGTTTTTTGTCTTTTTGGAAGCTGACACAGTCTCTATGGAGATGGGTTTTTGGGGGGGTAGCAGGAGGAGAGAAGCTGCAGAGAGGCGTGTAAGACTGCAACTCTGCTTCCTGGTCCCAACTCTGGATAGTCATATTTTGGGGGGTTTAATAAATTTGTCCATATTTCTAGAAATGAGAGCTGCTCCATCCAAAGTGGGATGGATGCCGTCTCTCCTAACAAGACCAGGTTTCCTCCAGAAGGTTTGCCAATTATCTATGAAGCCCACATCGTTTCTGGGACACCACTCAGACAGCCAGCAATTTAAGGAGAACATGCGGCTAAACATGTCACTCCTGGTCTGATTGGGGAGGGGACCAGAGAAAACACGAGCACTTCTCTCATGCATTCTGTATTAAAAGAGCCCCGACACGCGCATCCAGGCAGTTTGCCGAGGGCGCTGTCGAGTGTTGCAAAACACATGAGAAAATCAAACATGCTGAAAAACGGAGCACCGTCTGCCATAACGCAGCCCGTGGAGACTCGCGTTTCCACGGCTGTGATGATGCAGATGAGCCCGTCACCTCGCTCGCCTGTGAGAGAGGTGACGGGACGCCGAAATGGCGTATGTTTCGCGCTGCGACCACAAGGGGGCGCCAAAACGCCATATTCGGTGAAGTGGCCAGTGAGCGCTCTGTCTCTCCACATGAAGAGCTGGGCCACCTGCACTCAGTCAGCATGGGTGCTGAGGACATTGAAAAAGGGCTACAGGCTGCAATTCAGTGTCGCTCCACCACAATTCAAAGAAATTGTTTACTCTCGTGCTCCGAGCGAGTCTGCCAGTTTTCTCCTGGAGGAAATTTCCACCTTGAGAGACAAAGGAGCTATAAGAATTGTCCCTCCCGAGGAAATGCACAGCAGATTTTATTCAAGGTATTTCCTTGTGCCAAAGAAAGGGGGGAGGGGGATGAGAGCCATTCTGGATCTCCGTGCCCTGAACCGGCATTTGAGGACATACAAGTTCAGGATGTTGACGCACGCCTCGCTGCTACGGTTTGTACGAGCGGGCGACTGGTTAACATCAATCGACCTGAGGGATGCTTATTTCCACATCCCCATATATCCCCCACACCGAAAGTATCTGAGATTTGCTTTCCAGGGGATGGCATACGAGTTTGTAGTCCTGCCTTTTGGTCTCTCACTGAGCCCAAGGGTGTTTGTGAAATGCACCGAGGCAGCAGTGGCCCCACTCAGGAAAAAGGGCATTCGGGTGGCCACGTACATCGACGATTGGCTGGTGGCAGCCCCAACCCGCCAGGGAGCGACTTGTCACACAAATGCTCTCATACAGGGGTCCCCCAAGTTACACACGCAGGCACACAGACTGATAGTCTGGAGCAGTGTTCACCAGCTGTCACTGAGAGCAACTCACGTGCCGGGGATCTTGAACTTTGGAGCAGATCTTCTCTCCAGGGGCAACCCGCTGTATGGGGACTGGAAGCTTCACCCGGAGGTGGTGAAGCAGATCTGGCTGCGATTTGGTCTGGCGACCGTGGACGTTTATGCATCCAGGGAGGATGCTCAGTGTCCCCTGTTTTACTCGCTGAACGATCAGAGAGCTCCACTCGGGGTGGATGCTCTAGCTCACGAGTGGCCGAGAACCCTCCTCTATGCTTTTCCCCCAGTGGCCCTCATTTCTCCAACTCTGGCCAGAGTGAGGGAGAGAAGTCACTATATGATCCTGATAGCCCCGCACTGGCCAGGGAAACACTGGCTGGCGGAGATTTTTCAGCAGCTGTGCAGCCCACCTTGGCTGTTACCACTACGCAGAGACCTCCTGTCTCAGGCACAGGGGGAAATATTCCACCCCCACCCAGAGAGGCTGGCTCTGTGGGCTTGGCCCGTGAGTGGTTTAACCTGAACACGGTGGGGCTCCCTCATAGTGTTATCGACACTATTCAGTGTTCTAGAGCATCGTCTACTCGGACGCTATATGAGCATAAGTGGCATGTGTTTGAAAGCTGGTGCTTAGAATCACAGGCCATCTCTTTTCAGTGCTCGGTGGCTGTGATTCTGTCATTTCTTCAGGCCCTGATTGATAAGGGTAAAGCCTTCTCCACCATCAAGGTGTATTTGGCAGCAATTTCAGCCTGCCATATTGGTTTTGAGGGAAAGACTGTTGGCCAGCATCCCTTAATATGCCGTTTCATGAAGGGTGCACGGCGTAAATTGCCTACGTCTAGGCCATTGGCTCCATCATGGGACCTTCCCACAGTATTGGCTGCGCTCTCCTGTTGCCCATTCGAACCCCTGGAACAGGTTGAGTTGAAATTTCTGTCCTTGAAGACGGCTCTTTTAATTGCTTTAGCTTCTGCTAAACGTGTGGGAGAGATACACGCTCTCTCAGTGCATCAGTCATGCATTCAGTTCTCCTCGGATAATACGTGGGTCTGTATGCGGCTCAACCCTGCCTTTGTCCCGAAGGTTGTCGGCACATGTTCCCCTATAGAACTGCCGGCCTTTTGCCCACCGCCTTTCTTCTCAGAGGAGCAACGGCGGCTGCATACCTTGTGTCCAGTCCGTGCTCTGCGCATTTACATGGACCGAACCCAGAGTGTCAGACAAAGTGACCAGCTGTTCGTGTCCTGGGCTAAACCACATATGGGAAAGCCTGTGTCTAAACAGCGCCTCTCCCATTGGATAGTAGGGGCAATTGCCTTGGCCTATACTAGCAGGGGCCTTCAGCCCCCTGCTGGCTTACGTGCGCATTCCACTAGAGGTCTGGTGACCTCATGGGCTCTCTTTAGGGGAGTTTCTATTCAGGAGGTGTGTGCAGCTGCATGCTGGACCTCACCTCATACATTTGCTAGGTTTTACAGGTTAGATGTGACAGCACCTAACCTAGCACATTCGGTCCTCAGTGCAGGTTCTTCCCGGGTGGGGGCCTCTCCCCTGTGAAGTGCTGTTGGGGACAGTTGTCTTCTTAACAGGCATGTCTGGCAATCCGGGAGTCAGTATTTCTCCCATAGTGAGACACGAAACGAATGCTATGAAAGAGAACTTAAGGTTATGTATATAACCCCGGTTCTCTGAGTAGCATGAGTGAGTGTCTCACCAGACCGCCCTCCTTGCTATGGAAGCGAGGAAGAGGTGGGCTTGTTTTGAATGACATCTGACGCTATGTCAGCCTATTATATAGGGAGGCACTGGCCCCTCCTGACATGGGCGTCACCTAGCCAGCCTGTAAGGGCTGGCGTAATGGTATTTGAGCTTCTGATGAGGTCACGCAGGAGGCGTTCCCATAGTGAGACACTCACTCATGCTACTCAGAGAACCGGGGTTATATACATAACCTTAAGTTTCAACCTGAGTTTCATGTGACGTCAGAGAACGACGGCTAAACAGTCAGCTGGAGGTCTGACTAACCTGCACGCGTACGTGACATCAGAGGCTGCGTCCGTTTATATGACGCCTAAGCCATCACTCAAACTTATCTCAGGACACACGCTTTTTTGCTCACAGTCATTTGTGGTGTCGCTGACTTCCTGTGGTCTCCACATCACTGCTAGCTGTTTCCTACATGGACGCAGTTTAAGTCCACATTCTAGTAAAAGTGTGTTTTTCTGTTACATTTGTCAATATAACTCTACAAATCTCTGTTTCTACGATACAGTTTCAACTGAGGGAAACGACTTTTCTATGTTAAACTGTATAAAAGCGACCACGACGCTATTTCTGAAGTCCAAATCCCTGAGAGAGGAGTGTTCCTGCCTCCACCATCCTGGTTACAAAACCAGGATGTGACGAGGAGGGGCAAGTCTGACTGTGAGACCACATCCCGGCTGGTTGGGTTGTTAATCATGAGCTGCTAACATAGTATGTCCAAGTTTTATTAAAAATAGTTCATATGTGTATTCAGGCGGACAGTGATCACTGAGGCTGAGACAGAAACCTGTTTCACAGAGTCTCCTGTAGAAGCAGACTGCTTTTCTTCACAGCTGTTACCTCACAAAGATTGCAGGCTTAAGCATTTCCACACTGGCTTCATTTGTCCCACCCAGAAGCTCCGTCCATGTTTTATATACCATCTATGGTCCATATGGCATTATTAATGTGTTACTATGGCAGCTTCCTTACAGTCAGTTTTCATTCGCAGTGAATGATGTGAGCGAGAGGAAGGATGAGGGGCAGCCCGACCAAACAAGAAAAGTACGTTGAGAAAATGATTCCCCGTCAGAAGTATTAGAAGTCAGCAATACTTCTGTGAACATCAAATTCAAATTCAAATTCAAATTTTTATTTGTCACGTACACAGTCATACACAGTACGATATGCAGTGAAATGCTTGGACAACTGCTCGTGACCTAAAGAGAACAAAAAAGGAAAAGGCTATGAATAAGATAGGAAATAAATATGAAAAATTAAAAAGGGTAAATTTAACTGGGAAGGAATAAGATAAAATATATAAATTAAAGTTGAAAATAAAATAACTGTACAACAAAATACACAGTATAGAACTATATAAGAATGTATGAAGAAATATAAATAAATATATACACAATAACAGCAGCTGTACAAGTATTAACTGGAAATGAAGAATGTAGTGACCAGTGTTGTGCAATCCACATTATGTCTTGTGCAGTGCAAATATGCTTAAAGTGATTTAAGTAATGAAGTGAAACAATGTCCAGAAAGTCCAGTGTGTGTGTAAGAACCATATGTGTGGGTCAGTACTGTGTGGTGGTGTGATTGAGAGACCGTATCGCCTGCAGGAAGAAGCTCCTCCTCAGTCTCTCTGTGTTGGTCTTCAGGGAGCGGAATCGCTTTCCTGACCTCAGCAGAGAGAACAGTCTGTTGTTGGGATGGCTGAGGTCCTTCACCATCTTCCTGGCCTTGGTCCAGCACCGCCTGCTGTAGATTGAGTGCAGGTCAGGGAGCTCGGAGCGGATGGTGCGCTCAGCTGACCGCACAACCCTCTGTAGAGCTCGTCTGTCCTGCATGGTGCTGTTCCCGAACCAGGTTAAGATGTTTCCCGCCAGGATGCTCTCTATGGTGCACGAGTAAAAGTTCCTGAGCACCTTGGAGGGCAGTTGGAAGTCTCTCAAGCGTCTGAGGTGGTAGAGACGCTGACGGGCCTTCACTCCAACAAACGTCACTCGTTGGCTGATATTAGTTGTTTTGTGTTGACTGTGATGTGTTCAGAGGAAAGAGAGCGAGCAGGAGAAAACAGGCAGAACAGAACGACCAGGTAAGGTAGAGTTTTACAGGGACAAATATTGATCATTTTTACTGTTATTAAACCAACCTAAGATGGATTCTGTGTAAAATGTGAATAAATCTAGGATACAGTGATTTGAAGATTTCATAAATGCATTTTGTATTTCCAATCGAACGTGGAAAGAAAACCAAATGTTTAAAAATTTGATACAGCAGCATCAAATCGTAAGACGGCTGGAAAAGGTATGAAAAAAACAAAGAGCTTGAGAAACGTAAACATGAGCAGAGGTTTACCAATCAAAGGAAACAAGAATAATGTTCAGTGTGAAGACTTAAACTCATGTGGCTGTAGCAGAAGTCAACACTGGGCACCCCCAGAAGGCCCTCACTCCATAGCTCTGGGGGACTAGTTGTGTTTTGTGCAGTTGAAATAGGAACAGCTAATGTGGTCATAAAAAGCTTTTTAACCATTTTATGGCCCTTTTCATGTTCGTAGAGCTGCAAAATGAAACCTACTCTCCACTGCTGGCTCCAGAGGATCCTCAACCACAACCAGAACCGTCACCAATCAAGGATCAAAGGTTCCTCCTTTTCTCACACAAATACAACAGCATAGCTAACCATGTGCAGGCTGGCCTCGATAACAGAGTGCTGGCCCTCTACAAGAAGTCCAAAGTCTTCAAAAACAACTTGCCACATCTTGGAAAACTCTGTGTCCCCTCTGAGCACCATCCTAACCCACAGTCCTGCTCCTCCACACTTCAGACTAATGCTGCTGAGAGCGGGTTGAAAGGTGGACTGTACAGCTCCCCTGCCAATGTGCCCTCACGCTCCATAGTCCAGGCCACTTGTCTGGGGGGAAGTCTAAGCAGTGACTTGGGTGGTGACCCAACATTTAATAGTACAGTGTCCGCTGCTCATATTCAGCGCTCCACACAGCTGCTCCAAACCTCGGGACCAAGCATGGCCGAGTGGAGAAACAACCTGTACAAACTCATCTCTCTGCATGGATTCCAGTCTGCACGGGCAGCACGTTTACACATTTCAGAGCACGCACACACATTTGCTACTGACGTGCAGCTCGTGGCAGATATTCCCCCACCTCAACCTCAGCTGGCAGCAGCACATCAGAGGGTGGTTCAGAAAATCGAGCTGAAAGACACCGTAGAGACAGCCGGCGGTTGCTTCTACCGTATCATTCCAGTGAGTTCCCAGCACAACTTTGTCACTGCACAGCTCTGCGGAAAGACCCGGTATGGACGCCTGGAGTTTGGTTGGACGAGGGGATGTGAGGAAGAAAAGCTGCTCAGGGTGTCATCACGCAAGTCGAGGGACCACAGAGCGGAAGATTAAAACTGTGTTGTCCCATTAAATGTGAACATAACATGCGGTACATTCGATTTTGTCTAAATGTGCTGATTCTGATGCTGTTAGCTTCACTTTCTTTATCAACACAACACAGGATACATCCTAGGGACTAATCCTGCCGCTTTTCTGTCAAACCCAAATCTTCCACAGCAAACTCCCACAAAATGTAGACACCACAGAATGGCACTGTTTATGTTTCCAAGATAATATATCGGGAGGTTTTTGTTCGTTTGTCCTCGAACCACCAGCGGGTATCCATTTGGAGCTCTGAGTGAAATGTGTCTTAGACGCTGCGCTCTGGACTTACATTCACATCGTCAGTGAATGAAAACAGCTAGGGCTGAACGATTATGGAAAATAATCTAATTGCGATTTTTTGCCCCAATATTGCGATTGCGATGCGATATGCGATTATTTTTTAAGGTATTTGTCTTCTGTATTATTAAACAAAGACAAGCAATACATCATATAGTATGGCCAATACTATATTACATTAATTTTAAACTGTTCTTTCCTGGAAGACAGACCTCTGTTATGATGACATGAGGTGATGCATGAATTGATGACTGACATTTTTATTTAACTTCTTCAATCACAACAGTATATTTGAACATACACAATAGTTTATTTTTAGCTTACAAACATCTGAGCATAAAGTGCTGACAAGGAACCCTGGTGTAAACATTAAAATGAAAGTCAGTACAATGTGCAGATTGCAGAAATATACATAAACAAAATCAGTGGCTTTACCACACTCAGTTTTTCCACATCTGTGAACTACTAGACAGTCATTCAATTAAAAAATAATATTAAATAAATAAAACTAATAAATAAAAAATACACACATCTTACTGATCTCTGCAGTCAGTAACATTACACATAAAGTGCAAACATAATAGCAATTGTATAAACACACACACACGCCTTTAAAGTTTAAAGGCGTGAAATTGGACGGTCTAGTTCTGATTAGCGTCACCGCTGTCTCGGTGGAGTTTAATAAACTCGGCCGTCTGCTTCTTGCTATCTAAAATATAACCAGACACTGGTGTAAATTCTCGACTGTCTCATACTTCTGTTTAATAAGTTTTCTGTTTGACGTTTAGTCAGCTGTGTGAAAACCAAGGAGGAACCCACCCGGGGGATTAATAAAGTTTTATTTTATCTAATCTAATAACTTTAATCTCAGCCAAACCGATTTACTCACGAACAAACAAAACACTGAAAAAAGCCCAACAATAACATTTTTAGGTTGTCTAAGTGACTTATATATTACGTTTAACCCGAGCAGCGAAACTCCGCGGTGATCTGAAAATGATGTGCCGGGAGTTGTGCCGTTCTCGGCCGCATCAGTAACCCTCGAGCTCCCGGCTAGCTGTCGAGCTGGTGGGTAGCAGACGCCTCTGAAAACGTCGAAGCACTTTTGCAAATATGGGATATCTTGATAAACCGAGCAGATATTTGATGTTTACACAACTACTTTCTCGCCTGAAAATATGTTAAAAGTTTATTTTGTGACCCAGAAAGATTAGTATGAGTAATTTTAAAACTTAGTAGCGGCCGCCATTGTTGGAAACTGGAGTTTGGCTGGGCCGCGCTATGAATTCTGGGATATGGTAGTAATTTGGACAGCCTTCGGCGCGTCGCTGTGACGTAATCGGTCTACAAATGCGGCCTCAGGAGGATGCAGCCCATGAATTTGGACATGTCCAGAGTATAATCGCAGCCTTTGCGGTTAGAAAATTGCACTTGATCATGTCGCGATATTATCGCAAATGCGATATATCGTTCAGCCCTAAAAACAGCACCTTACAGGTGTGACATTATTGTCAAGTGTTACCAGGTAAATATTAAGCCACAGAATAACTTGACGTCCCTCCTAGGATACATGTTTGACAGATTGTAGTCTAATAAGTCATTCACAGCAGTTTAAATATGGGCAGTCGTTTGTAGGCAAATACCTAAAATCCCTTTTTGGCACAACAGCAGAAATACCGAGCGGAAGATCAACATGTAGAAAGTCATCTAACAGGTGAAAGGCAGAGAGCCTCAGGGACTAGACTGAACGTGGCTGCTTTTGCACCCAAACGTTCAAAAACTGCCAAACAGAATTTGGAACGTGTGGACAAACTGAGCCGGTCACAGCGTTTCAATCAGGATGGACCAAGTTTACCTTCTTGTGCACCGAAGACACCAAAAATGTCAAAGTTACTTTTGAATTGAATTTATTTATTTAATAATGCCGCTGAGCTCTCATACGGTGGTAGCAATAGCACGGTGGTGCTACTCACACGGTAGCACTTTATGACAATGTCACACAATTAAGCATTAGTCAGGTATTAGTAAGCACTTAATACATCATATATATGTCATGACTCCTCCTTAGTATGTCATTCATAAATACAGGCATGTTTGCCAATCTGTTACAGCATTTACAGCTATCAGCGCTGCTCGCAATAACCACAGTCACAGTTATAGTCATAGTGATAAGTCTGTATTTAAAAATGGCATACTAAGGAAGAGTAATGGCATAAAAATCATGAATTACAAACTTACTAATACCTGACTAATGATTAATAGTGTGACATTATTATAAAGTGATACGATTTATCCGAGTGAAAAGTGCCTTTAACATTAAATGTGCCTTAAGTGAGATCTGAGAAAGAGAATTGCTCAAATACAACATCACAGGGCTATAAATATATTATAGATATATAATAGGTCGGTGATTCTTGAGATAAGGGACAAAACATGTTCGCCAGATAAAACCCAATTTTGGGGGTTAAAAATATGCATACAAGTGTTACCCAACTGACTAAGAGACAAACCAAGGCAATGTTTACACAACAAAAGTATGATTTAGCATTTTTTATACATATATATTTATTTTAAATGGTACAATTCATTACCAGTACCTTAAAAATCCATTCTCCAGAAGCAGGTGTGATAATATTAAAATACAGAAAAAAATTAAAAGTAATGTAAAATTAAACATCACGGCTCTCGTCACTAAACATTTACCTTATATAATACCAAAATATGCAATTGAAATTTTATTTTTACGTATTTTTTAAGTGATTAAAATCATGTCCAGAGTTTTTCTCAACACCATCTGATTTTTTTAAAAGTACAAAAAACTCGGGAATTATTGTGGGCAGCTTACACTCTGAGGACCCCTTTACCACTTCCTGTTTGATACTCATGCCATGAGGTCTTTTTATTTTTATTTCATTTATGACACACCTTTAAAACTGTGTCACAACCACAGTGCGTCAACACCAAAGTCGATGAAATGCAAGATTTAATTATTGTTTTTGTGAAAAGAGCTTCATTTAGGTAGACTGTAGAGGCCGTAAGCAGCTGATGAAAAACAAGATGGCTTCTGTCAGAAAAACATGTGTTTTGAGAGAAAGTTGGGTATTTTGTCAGCACCATCAGGATTTTTGTCTGACGGTGTTGACCCTTTTTCTAATGGTGTTGACAGAAAGTGTACTATTCATCATTCATTCATTCATATTAAGTTATTTTTATTAATATTTCAGTCATATTACTTCCTGTGTATTTCACTGATATTTCTGCTTTACAGATGTGTCGAATATTATCGAATTTGCCATATCCTGAATCTCATTGTTTATGTATACATTATTAATCCTGTAATGCTTAGTCCTCTGCATTTAACCCATTCACTCATTCATGCAGTGGGCAGCTACCAATCCAGGATAGCCACTATTCATTGGATTTGAACATTCAACCTTCCAATCATGTGGCATCTACTGAGCTATCTCTGCCCCGAGAGCTGGTCTTTAAGTGCTGATGTATGAATCCTGCTTCCGGACCCAAACTACTCTGTGTTTATTAAGCCTGTTGTGCTGCTAAAATGTTTTAATGCTTTTTATCTTGTTCTATTTAATCTGAACAAGCCCCTAAAAACAGTCAGTGATCAGCCTAACCATCAGAAACCCTGCATTAACTTTTATCTGGTGGAAAAAAAGTTGGTGTTCATCCTCCAGCTTCACTGTGTTTATGCTAACATAGCTGTGTCGCTAGCACATCACTATATAGCAGCTAGCCCAACTTCAGTAACCCGACAAACGTCACTGCTGTTTAGTTTTCTGTCTTCATTCATGTTGGAATGTAGGAGGAAACCAGCGAGCTAACTTCTAACTCACTGATCATTTTATTAAAGATGAAAGAATTTAGACAGTTTGTAACTCTCAGTGATGCCACAGAGCTCCTTTGACTTTGGGATCTGCAGCCGAGTTTCAACCTGGATTATTGCTTAATACATAATTGTGTTGTGAATATTCATCCTTAATCTGTATAAATGCATATGGTTCAGAAAAATTATAGTAATTACAAGATGGTACATTTCAGGCTAGAATGGCAAAGGGGAAGCTGTCAGAGGAACGAAAGAGAAGGAACAGGGAGGATCAAAAAAGGAGAAAAAATTTACAGCCAGCCTGAGTTGAAGAAAGACTTTCTCATAAAGGGAAAGATGGAGAAAGAGAGTGAAAGAGGGAAAAATAAAGAAAGAAAAAGGGCAGAAGAGAAGGTTTTGGAAACAAGCACAGAGACGAAAGGAGAGAAAGTCCAGCAGCGTCTAAACACAACCACAGAGAACTTTAGGAATCAGCAGCAGGCGGCTACTTGCTGGTGAACTATTAAGATGCAGAACTTGACGTGTGCAAAAACAGAATTGTTATGATGCGTCTTGTGATATTACAAAGGTTGTTAAGGTTTAATGGTCATTTTGAAAGAAATAATATCTTGCTTTCTACTAGTGTGTCATCACCACCGTCAGCACCTTGTCAACTCCATAATATGGAGTTTTTGTTTATTTTTCTCTTTTGGAGAAACATATATTTTCCTCCCTCATGATCTTCCAATAAAAATACTCAATTTTCTCAATAAATGTGTAATTTGCATGCTGCTAAATATGATTGTTTCTTATAGAGATTAAATACAAGCTTCTGAAAATATGTATGACTGTAACTCTAATAATAAAAAGCCAAAACCATCTTACTTTTAAACCTGGTATAATTAGTTTGAAAACACATGTGCATAAGCAATAGAACAAAGAAGCTGCTAATAGTCAAAATAGCTGAAACAACTTCATTTAAAATATATATATTTGCATTTCTTTGTGTCTGACGGTGTTGACAAAAACCTTGCACTTCTCCAGCAAAAACATAAATTATTAAAACATCTTACACCTGGGAGACCAAAACATGGTGAGACAGACACAACTTTGTGTAACAACTATATGTAAATATGTTTTTGAAAAATCAAAAAATATATTTTAGAAAATTAAAACCTGTTTTGTCCCTAATCTCAGGAATCACTGAGATATATTTTGAGTAGCCAAAGGCACTAATTTCATAACGGACTCATTGTGAGATTATCCAATGTTTCACAACACACAGAAGGTTTAGCATCTTTAGACTGATTTCAAGTAGGAAATACTTGCCTCCTTCTCAGTTAGCACGCCCTTCACCCCGTCCTCATTTCTACACATTTATATGTCAGTGTAAAGATGTAAAAACTCTGACGCCTCCTTCCATTCAGAGTTTAGTTGCTGGGATACAGTGAAGTGCAACATGTAAAGATCCAGGGTTTCTAGTCCTTCTCTAAAACAGCTGCTTACAGGTTTAGGCCACGTCACAGTTCCTCACAGTGGGCAGCTGAAAACAGCATGCTCCCAGTACAGATGCAGAATCGGAGTCCAGTTTAATTCATCCCATGCTCCCATCCGCGATTCAAGAAAACCCCAAACATCCAGCAGTGGCTGGGAATCCTCTGATCCTCACCTCTGATGTCCCTTTTCTGAAATGCTGCGTTACTTTTATTCCAGATGTTTGTGTCCCACAAAGGTTCTGCTTTTGCCTCGTCAGTGCACAGAATGTTCTCCCAAAGTTAAACCTTCTGGTTCTTCCTCTGAGCACTTCACACAACATTCACCCAAACACTTGTTTCTGTGCTCTGTCCAACATTCATTCATCATCAAGGTGGTTTTTTGGGAGACGAGCCTTTGTGTTGGACTATCCGTCCACCCCGTCACATATGCAGTGGAGAGATCGTCGGAGTTATGGGTCTGTTGTGACCTGCTTGATAATTCATTGACGCACTCTTAATGTAATTTTGGTGAGCCGCTTACTTTTGATAGTTTCCAGGTTTTCTCCACGTGTGGATCCTGGCTCTGACTGTGGGCCTGTAAATCCTGTCAGGCTGATAGATGTCCGTCATCGTGTTCCTTGGCTGTTTCTTTAGATCGGGCCACAGCACGTCGCTCTGTGAGATCGTCACCTTTCACGTGAGACATTAATAAGACCTGGTCGTGGCTGATAACACTGAACTCGTTACTTTTCCCCATTAATAGAGTAACATTTAAAAACTGCATTTTGCATTTACTCGAGTTATCATTGTCTAATATTAAAATGTATCTGATGATCTGAAATGTGCATGATAAAAAAATAAGAAGGAGCAAATACTTTTTCACAGCACAGTAACTTTATTGCTTCTTGATGACGACCTTTTGTTTTGAACAGTCGGCGCTGTGGGAAAATTACTGAGTACAACAGTCTTCTATGTTATAAAGAAATTAAAGCTGAAAACAAATATGGCTAACATGACCTCTCATTGTCTCAGGAGGTTTAAATCAGATATGCAACAAAAACCTAGAAAAAGAACATTGAATTCCATGAACACTGGATATATGATGCAGAGTGAAGACTGCTGCATGTAAGGCAGGTATGCAGTTTGTAGGCAAAATGAGATAATACTTAGACAATCACAGTAAAAATCATTAACACATTGTGATATATGGGGGGGGTACAGCATGTTGCAGCGTAAACCTTCTATGTGCCGCTAACCTGACGTCTGTGAGCTGATGAGTCCTGATCAGTAAAACCTTCAAACCAACTCATCAGCTTTCAGATACTTAAAGTGATCGTGACATACAGACTCCATAAATATAACAGAGGTGCTCTAATAATCAATCTACTGTCAATATTACATAATGATCTAAATCCAGAAAGTCAGAACAACGTAACAGGACGAAGGCCGTCACCACAGCATGAGTCTTCATCATGACAAAAACTGGGAACTTTTCTAATCACGTGTGTTTTCTTGTTGATGATGCGTGTCCAGCTTTGGGGAGTCTTCAAGCATCGCTCACAGGAATGAAGCTCACAGTTCATCCCCATCATCGGCTTCCAGCAGGGATGCACTGGCCTGTCTGAGAGCTCATACAGGAAGCTTCCTTTGTGTCGTTTTGTTATTCTCCTTGAACTTACAGCTCCGCATCACACCATCACTGAACGTCGATTAATGTGAGAAAACAGAAATGTCAATCTGACACACATCAGTGAGTACAGTATGGATATCAGTGCATCCCTGTGGCCAGCAAAGCACTACAAAAGACCACAGTGCATGCTTTAAGAATCAGAGCAGGACAGTGAAAACGTGCAGGCGCTGGAGCTGCAGTCATATTAAACCCCACACACACGCCACATGTGCATGACTACCAGTGTTAAAGAACGCACTCCTGAAGCCCAGTGTGTGGATCAAATATGCTCTCTCTGCTAATGAGGAAGCAAGCAGCCCTCCACAGCTGGATGTCACCTCTTCTTTCGTGATGGCAACAAATGGGTGTGCCAAAGTGAACATAAGCGTGAACTGAAATTTTGCAGACAGTCCGCCTTAATGAACAGCGCTCGTCTTTGGCACCGTCGAAACGAGAAGATGCTGTGTGAGTTACGACAGCAGATGTGGATGAAACGGTCTGAGCTTTGGGAACAAATGATTAGACGAAGGCAGTGCTGACAGACTGATATCAGCCAGCACTGGTGCTGTTAAGTGTTGACAACAACGTCTGAAGGCCACTGCGTGTTTCTTACCAAACGTGGCTCAGGTTCCATGAGGTTCTCTGCGTGAGAACGCACAGGAACCGAGACAGCGGGGACTCTCAGTGAGCGGATAATAGCAGCCAGTTTAGCAGCTTTCTACAACCCTGACCACAGGTCCTGACCTCATGCAGCAAACAGTCAGCAGACCAACATTAGATGGAGCTCAGGTTGCGACTGCCTGCATGCTCTGGAGCCCCGCTGTCAGCCAGGAAGACCTATCTGACGTCGTTGAGTTGCCGGGCCACCGTCAGGATCTCCTTGGCTCCTTTGCTGAGCAGTAAGTCGGCCAGGTCGACGCCGAGCTTCTCGGCCTCGTCCTGGACGCTACCTGGGATCTTGTTGGCCGTGACTCCCACTCGCTGGACCTGCTCGTCCACCTTTTCTGAGCTCTGTGGCAGAAACGCACGTTATTATGAAAACAGGTTCCTATGTGCAACGAAGGTAACGTGGCAGAAACACAATGCACGCAGCTCTTACCTGGGTCCCCACAGCGATGCTGACCTGCATGGTTTCCTTCAGGCTGTTTGAGCCATCCAGACTGTATACCGCCCCCGTCAGGTACAGCTGCAAAAGCATACAGGATTTCTCCGGGTTACTCACACGTTCAAACAACAAGCTTTTAAAATCAGATGAGAGCGGGCCGCTGCTGCAGAATCAAATAGGTACCAGTACAGGACTTGGTTTGTCTCCATATTCATGCGACTGCTAATGATTTAAGGATAGTGATCAGTCACAGTTAAACTTCTGATTATCATATCCCTGCATTTATAGTTCAGTCGTCTTGCAGAAGCCTGCTGAGGCCCAGCATGCAGCGCCCATCAGCTGTGACCTGAAGCACGCCACTGCATCAACAGAACCTAAAACTGTGACGCCACAGCAGATACAACAGAGCAGTTTTCTTTGATGAGTTAAACTGAGCAGGAAACATAGCAGCTGTTTGATATCATCACTTGTGTATTAGGGGCGATCGTGGCTCAAGAGTTGGGAGTTCGCCTTATAATCAGAAGGTTGCCGGTTCGAGCCCCGACTCCGACAGTCTCGGTCGTTGTGTCCTTGGGCAAGACACTTCACCCGTTGCCTACTGGTGGTGGTCAGAGGGCCCGGTGGCGCCAGTGTCCGGCAGCCTCGCCTCTGTCAGTGCGCCCCAGGGTGGCTGTGGCTACAATGTAGCTGCCATCACCAGTGTGTGTGTGAGTGGGTGGATGACTGGTTGTGTAAAGTGCTTTGGGGGCCTTAGGGCGAGTAAAGCGCTATATAAATACAGGCCATTTACCATTTATTATTGATACTGTTGTGATACTTCTGGCCATTAGTATAAAATATGAGTATTTGCCACTTGGTGCCAATAGTCTGTTGAGACACAGCAGAGTGGCAGGAAATACTCCCACAGCTGCTACGAGTGGCAGATAAAGTGTGTACAGGGCTGGAACTGTAGCTAACAAGAGCACGATGTATAACAGTGCTGAGCCACAGTCACTAACACTCTTACCTGGGAGTCCTTTACTTGGGTGTGCACAGCCACTGGGACACTACAGCCACCCTCCTGCAAAAATAACACACAAATAAATGATAGAGTCATCACAGATTCACACAAGTGTGTGTGTGTGTGTGTGTGTGTGTGTGTGTGTGTGTGTGTGTACCAGGCGTCTGAGGAAGGCTCTTTCAGCTATGCAGCGCAGCACAGTGTCAGGGTCATGAAGGATGGACACCATCTCTAGGATGTCTGCATCTCTGGCCCGAACCTCCACTGCCAGGGCCCCCTTAAAAACACACATGCACCTTATTGGGAGCCATGAACAACCACCCGCCCTGTGGATTCCTGACCTTTCCACTCGGCAGTTCCTACCTGTCCCACAGCATACATACAGTCTTCGGGCTCCAGGATCTACCAGGGGGAAAGAATCACACTGTAAGACTATAAGTGCCACCCACATGCTGCATATAACCACACAGTGTACCTGGCTGATGCGGCTTTCCCAGCCCATCCTCCTGAGGCCGGCAGCTGCCAGGATAATGGCGGCAAAGTCTTTTTTCTCATCCAGCTTCTTCAGCCGTGTATTCAGGTTCCCACGCTGAACACTGCAGCTCAGGAAAAGCCCACCAAACCCAGAAACTGCCCACTCAAAACCCACTGGATAATGGCCGTCATCATCATCAACACAAGCGCAGTGTGATCACAGTTTGGGACTGTTAGCAGCTGGATATATTTCCTAAACATCAGCTGATGTTAGCCTCTAGCTTGGCCTCTTTGTGTGTACTTGTTTAGCCCGACTCTGTTCACACACTAGTCAAAACCAGTTTGTGAGTGTTTGTGACCTGCACTCCAGCGTCTGTAATAAAAATAGTATTCGCTAACACTACACAGTAACCACACGTGAGAAAATGATCATTTACCCAGAAGATTATGGCTGCTTGTGGTGTAGTAACATCCAGGTAATTATTGTCCTTCTAATTAGCCATTATGGTGTTGAGACAGCAGAAGGTTGTGTGTATGGGGAGCTGGTTTCCTCTGTGCAAACAGCTGATAAACACAGGAACAGCGCGACTGCTCTCAGGAAGGATACGATGTCTTTGAAGTCCAGGTGGGGGAACCTCTTCTTCAGCTGAGCAGCTCGGCGCAGCGAGCTGGTGCCAATCACACTGCACAAACGAAGTCCAGTGTGTTAGCCGTGAGGAAAGTGTAAGCAGATATAAGAATGCATCGATCAGGTCCCTCTGACTGCACCTGTTCTCTGGCAGCGTGTCCAGAGTCTTCCCTGCATGGCTCGGATGGAGGACCACTGCATCGTGGGGGTTTTCTCTCCTGTAAGACGCACAGATCACAACCACAAATGCTGCAACGATCTATGACCCCAAGCATTATTTGACTTATTGTCCCAACAAAGGACGAGCTGGTGCTCCGCACACTGCGTGGCACCTTTGGTACACCTAATCCTCGAAATAACTTGTTTTTCATCGATTTTAAACTGGCACAGTGTAACTGTACACACTACACCAGGGGTGCCCAGTCCCCGAGAGTTACCGTCCTGCAGCTTTGAGATGCATCTTTGTTCTGACACACCTCAATCAAATGAATGGCTTGTTATCAGGCCTTTGCCACACTTGATGGCATGCTGAAGAGGTAATCAAACCATTTGATTCGGCTGTGCTGGAGTAGGGACGCATCTAAAAGCTGCAGGACAGTAGCTCTCGAAGACTGGGACTGGGCCCCTTGTACTATACCCTTCATCCTGTGAATCAAAAGCATGAAGTGGAGCCCCGGAGTCATAAAAGGTTATCTAAGAGCAGAACGTATTCGATTACCCGTGTGAAGACCTCGAGGTGCCGGGTGCACTGAAATTGTCCTGAAAAGAGTAAATGCATCCAAAGTAACTGTAAGAGTCAGAAGTGTGTGAGTGACTCACTTCAGCACAGCTCCGATGGTGAACCCCGGAGGCAGAGTGGTGGGAAGGTCTTTGAGGGAGTGAACAACCAGGTCGACCCTGAAGCACACACAGGATATGCACTCGCATGTATGAGCTCCACAATGCAGCCATTTACGCAGCAACCAGAGCCCACCTGCTACATCTGAGGCTCTGCATGCACTTCACATGCTCCTGTGGACTAACACCACACAGCTTTTCTGTATTTTCTGTTGCAAAACTCTTGAAACTAGCAGGTTCCTATACTGGTATTAGGCTGCTTCTTCTTTTAACCATTAAAATGTGCACATTTTACAGGCTGCTGAGTAACTATTCGAGCTGAGCGCTTCTGAAGAAGAGAAAATAGGAAGGAAGTGTGAAGCAGTGTCAGAGGTCACACTTACTCATTCCTCTCCAGTGCATTCTCCAGCTCTTTGGTGAACAAGCTCTTCTCACCAATCTGCAGGAGACAGATTCCCATTAACTGCTTCACATTTATCAAGAACCTCCATGCAGCGTTTGGTCTGCACTGTTGCTCATGAAGCAGTGAGCTCATGTCAGCGCTGACAAGACTGTGTAGGTGGCAGCAGTCATGTCCGTTACACTTCCTGGAAGCCTTACCTTTGACAAAGCAGTATCGAGGATTTTGTCTCCTGTTGTTGACATGGCAACTGGAACACAAAAGATTAGATCATGAGACGAGTCGACAGTAACGCATGCTGCACTTTTCCCACCCTATAAGACAGGGCAGTGAACGACTGGAAACTAGTAACAAATGTAAAGACACAAAATGTTGCCATTAATCCTGTTTGTCTACACAATGGTGCTGTTGGTAATTTAGCTTCTAGGAACAAGTTTCAAATCCTCAAATTTGAGAACTTTTTTCTGAGCATCAAAACCTGAGAAAAACTGGCTCTCCCTCCTGAGAGGGATCCCTGTGAGCACTAAGCAGCAGGCATTTATGCAATATTTGGACATCATGTAAAGCCATTTTGTTCCTGCTGAACAGCTTTAATGCTGACTTCTTGCAGTGGGAGGGTGGACGACAACAGAAAAAGTAGAGTTGCTGAATTTGGTAGCAGACTTACAGGTGGTGGTATCGATTAAATGTGCAGATCCATATAAAGACTGCTGCATCCGTTTTGTGTTGGTTCAGTCTCCAGAAAAAGGAAAAACCCAGGAGAAAGTACTGAACATGAAAGTGGGCTGACTGTCTGCAAACACTGAAATACTTTTTAACGTTTTAGTTACTGTTTTCTAAAAAGTTACCATTCCTCTTTATTTTAATCAGACTTAAAAAAGAAGAATAAAACTGGCATTTTAAACATGGTAATATTCTGGGCCAATCAAAATCGCTATCAGTGCACGCTGCCTTTTAATAGGACGATATATTCAAAATCACTGCTTGTTCTATGTAATATGATGGATTTCCTTTTTTCAATAATTCCTGGTTTTTAGTTTCCATCTGTGGCTAAAAGCGCAGGAACAGTCTAACTGGACTGCTGCTCGCGGTCAGGTTCAGTGACGTTTTCTGGAAACACACGAGGTCACCAGCTGCTTTGAACAAAGACACAAACTTCAGTGTGTTCAGTGCGGTGAGGATGGAGTGACAGCGTGGACAGATTCAGACTCAATTTTAAGACTTAAGCTGTAAGAACATGTGTGTAATCCATTCACTCTGAACAGAAACATGGAGACAGAGCAGAAACGCTGCACAGACAGAGGGGCTGCCTTCTTACCGATTTCTAAGTGGATGTCAGGGTACAGCTCTTTCAACGTCTCGGCCACGCTGTCCGTCTGGATGCGAGCCAGCTGCAACAGAAGATCAACTCATTGCATTCACTGTCCTTTCACACGTATTAAATCAGCAGAACAGAGCAGATGACAGACAGTTATCATAAAAACACACTCGTCAGGCAGGATTGTTTTATCTCTGTGGAAAGGAGGTCCAGGCGGCTTTCAAATCAGATAATTCACAACCGACACTCGGGATCTGTAAGTTCAGCTTTACATTAGAGTCAAACCTGCCTGAATTTGAAGCTCCTGATTGGATAATAATGTAATACTCACCTGGCTCTTGCGGGTTCCCACTCGAATGACTCGGCTAACTTTGCCGTTTCCATCCTGCCGGAACATAAAACCAGATCAGCCACAAGATTTTACAAACAGTCGCTCGCTTCAGAGATGTATTCCTCATATGTTCAATCAGCACAACACTGTTACACTTTCTGACTTAAAATACGAATGAATGATCCCTCTCTGCTGGCCTCACCCTGATGTACTTGTAAGGTCCTTCCTCCATGATCCACACTGAGCTTCTGCACTGTAGAGGCTATTGTGTGCTGTGTGTCTGGGACTGACTGCTGCGTCCTGGTAAGGAGCTTTGCTGAGGTCATATAGCCTCTTGATACTAAACAGTGTCCTTTCTTACTGGACCCAGCTGACTCCTCCCCCACTAAGGACCTCCACCTCTAATATCTCTGGTTCCCACAGATAAGTGTGTCTTTTCAATGAGTCCGTTACAAAAGGCAGTTTAGGAGGGTCCTGGTTACAGGGTGTGGTCACAGGGAAGAGTGTGAGTGGAAACGTTCCTCTTCAAACAGAAATATCCAGATAACACTGCTGGCTGTTTTTAATCAGGGACACACAAGGCTGAAATAAATGCAAAGATGCAAACACTGCTCAGAGTAAAGACTGATCTTAAGCGTGTCACTGGAAGTCTTTATTTCCTTGTGATCCTGGTCAGACTTTAATAGCAGTGGCCGAGTAAAACAAAGTAATACTTACGGGAGTATTTCCGTATTTGCTAATATGATGTAGTTTAAAACTAAAAATGTTGTTTAATAAAAATAAATGATAATCTTCAACAGCACACCAGATGTTTGATTTGACTGTTTGTTTTTGACTAGATGACTTATTATACACGTTTTAATTATTAATGAAAATAACTGATAATTCACTCATTTCTGTGCGCGCTACATGCAGATTACATCGTTAAATTATTATTCTTACTATTAAATCTGAATTATTTGTAACATTTTCTTTCTTTTTACTCATTTATTTTTCACCTGACCCGTGCACGTCTCAGACATAACCCTGGGTATTACGAAGGGTAAAACAAAGACTGAATTTCCAGCCGTCTGTCCGAAAACTGCGTCCAAAAATCGATTAATTTGTCATGTATTTACTCAGCGCCTTTAGAAACATACCTGTTATAGTGTAGCCGATGTTAGCAGGTGGCGAACATCCATTCGGCACCAGTGAGATAACAGCCAAGTGTCATTTTAATAAAATGCTGAACTTTTAAATGCGTTCACCTCCAAGTTTATCAACGTAACTCTGAGGCAGGAGCAAAATCAGTGCTGCCCATTTCACGAGGGAGGAATATAAAAGCTTAAGTGAACTCAGTATCAGTGTCTCTGAGTGACTTCAGTCTGAGAGGGGAAAACAGTGGCGGTGGGGTTTTTCGGTGTCTATAGCTAACACGCGGAACTCTGAGGCTAGCAAATGAACAAGCAGGCAGCCTGTAAGGTTAGCGTTCAGTGTTTCGGTGCCAGCACTCTGTTTGGCGGCCTGCTTCTAACCAACGCTGATCTTAACCTTCCCAAATCAAACTAAAACGTTTAGCTTTTTACAGCTACTGTCTGTCACGTTTGACACCGCCCCCTGTCCAATGGAGAGCAGAATCCGCAGACAAGCACAAACGTCAGCCAATCAACGAGCCCTACGTGATGACGAAGTTTACACACAACGCGTGAACGCTGAATGAGCAGCAAGTCTGACAGAACAGTGAAGAAAACCTACCTGAGAACTAGCTTCTTCCGACATGTCGGTGATTCGGTTGAGTCCGCCGGTGTTGCGCGAATCAGCAGCGTGTTTTTCTGGACACAGAGACTATTAGAGACACCCAAACTCCTGGATGAGCTCCGAGCACTCGTCTCAAACAGCTCCGCGTATGAGTGAGCGTGGTGGCTATGATGTCATCGGACCGGCTAGAGGTCATTTCCTGGTCCCGCCTGACCTTTCTGCTTCTGCGGGCGTGGGTGCTCACATCCACGACTTCAAGTGCGACTATGTTGGAAGTTTAAAAGAAACAAAATTGTTATTGTTTAAGAAGGGAAAGCGCAATAATTGACTTCCGGCTGCTAAATATCCGCCGGTAGTATTAAAATGATTACTTTAAAAGCTGACGTCTTGTGTCATGTTTTTGTGATCTGACGACGTGGCCATAAAACCCTGTCTGTCAACTTTGGACTTTTATGCCAACTACCATACACACCTGTGGGCGTATCCAGTGCGTCAGTGAATTCACTGACTGGGAGTAAATATATTACACGCATATTCTTACGTTGTTACTGTATAATTTAATGGAACAGTGAAATATCTGTTGATTGAAAAACCAACATCCTCCGCAGTGAGATAAATACAGGATCGCGCGTTCCTCTTCCTTTTTTTAAATGGCGACACCTAGTGACCAAAATAAGTTACTGCAACACTGTGACGTGTGTAGTTTTTCATGCTAGGGGTCTAAAATGAGAACCATTTCCCCTCCCCCTGGGTGAAAGACGCATCGATGTGTTCACACTCCAGTGACGCAATCAGACAGCAGTATCACGTCCAAAGATACTCAGGTATGCAGACTGGAGAAAAGAGCAGGCAAGGATCAAACTACCAACCTTCTGACTGGTAGAGGACCTGCTCTACCGCCCGAGCCACAGGCATTGCGCATGACAAACATGTAAACAGTATTCCCATATGAATGTTGGATTTATGTCCCTAAGAACATTCTGAATATCTTAAAGTGTTCCTGCCACCAGCATCTTGCTTACGTGTGCATTTACATTAAATGAAAAATACTGTCTGCTCAAACTGCAGCACGGTGGCACAGGGGTTAGCACTATTGCCTGAGTTCAATTCCACCATCAGGCCGGGGTCTTTCTGTGTCGAGTGTGCATGTTCTCCCCGTGTTTGCGTGGGTTCCCTCCGGGTACTCCGGCTTCCTCCCACCGTCCAAAGACATGCAGCTTGTGGGGATAGGTTAATTGGATAATCCAAATTGCCACTAGCTGTGAATGTGGGAGTGAATGAGAGTGTGAATGGTTGTCTGTCCCTGTGTGTTGGCCCTGCGACAGACTGGCGACCTGTCCAGGGTGTACCCCGCCTCTCGCCCTATGACAGCTGGGATAGGCTCCAGCGACCCTGAAAAGGTTCAGCGGAAGCGAATGGATGGATGGATGGATGCTCAAACTGTCTGCTTAAAATGTTCTACCTCATCTATAAGCTATCAAACCCATTATTTTCCATAAACTAAAATATTTCCTGCTACACTCATCCCCCATGCAAATAAAGAAGTCTGTATTCTTTTCACTACGTGATCAAAATATTAACATACTAATTAATATCAAATATAAGTGAATATTATTATGTTAATATTAACCTAATAAAACATGCTAATGAAAGGCAATTTTTTTCTTCTATATGTTTAATAATTTATTAATTATCTCCAGTAATTAATCTTCTGTCTGGGCATTAATCCCACAGTCCAAAGACATGCACAGGTTAGTTTAATCAGATAACTCTTTATTGTCCATGCACAGTCACACCTGCTAACAGGAAGTTGGAAATTGATTGTACGTGTGAATGTTGTCTGTCTGTGTGTTAGCCCTGTGACAGGGTACCCTCACCCATCAGAACTGGAATAAGCTCCAGCTTAGTCGTGGAACTGGAAAAGCAGAAGGATGGATTGTTGGAGTATGTTTACTTTTCTTTCTTTGATAATAATAATATTATTATTATTAAATATTATTATTATTATTATTGTTATTATTATTATTATTAATAATAATAACAATAATAATAATAATAAACGGAATTCAACATTTTTGTAACTTAAACTTAAAAGACAACATTCAATTCCATAATATATCTGACTTTGTTAAACATGTTAGTCACATTCCTCACACGCTTCACAGCCATCGTTAGTTCGTTGCCCCCCGTCCGGTGACAAATGCCCAACGAGAATATTTATGTTTACAATTAAGGGTTAAAATGTAACATAAAGAACGTAAGGAGGACAACAAAGAGAAAAGACTAATTGTATCATATGTTGCATTAGACTGTGACGTGTTCACATCACGGAGACACAGATGGGATGAATTTGGTGTTTTGACGATGGTGGTGGAGAGCGCTGCCTGCACTGAGGACTGTAGCATATCATTCTTTTTTATACGACCCCCTGTGTGCTTTGTGGGTGAAGACATTTTCATCCCGGAGACCAGCCCCATCAGACGTGAAACGCTATCACTCAGAACTACTCTGACAACCTCTCTGAATAATATTTATGTGTTTGCCAGGTTACTGATACGCTGATAAACGTTAAAAGTAATCGCGTGGAGGTAATTTGTGGTCAGTAGTCAGAAGTCTGAAGAAGAAGAAGAAACGCTGGTGGAAGTAATCTGCAGAGGTGGGACCAAGTCATTGTTTTGCAAGTCTCAAGTAAGTCTCAAGTAATGTCAGGCAAGTCAGAGTCGAGTCTCAAATCACTGGTGTAAAAGTCCGAGTCAAGTCACAAGTCTGAAACTTTGAATTTCAAGTCCTTTCGAGTCTTTAAAAAAAAAACAACGAAAAAATAATGTTGCAGTTATGCTAAATGTAAATATTAGACCATGTAATTTTAAAATCTGTGTTTTTCTCAACACATGACAAAATAGTGAACTTAGAAAATATACACAAATTGTGAAATTGCACCTCTTTAAAATGCAGCTCAATTAAACCTAGCTCCTAGAATAATTTTCACCGACAGTTCTGAGATAAGCTGCATGTTATTCTTGGATGCGGTTGTAGGACCGGCTTTAAAATCGCATGACAAAAATATCATACACATTAAAAAAAAACTGCATCACCAACGTAGCCTGGACAACATTTGCTAGTTAGATGAAGTCAGCTATCTCATCTTAGCACATTTATATGCATATTTATAATTATATGGTTCTTGGAGTGAGTGCATACACTCGTGAAGTTTAGTAACTTCAGGTCACTGCAACAAGCCCAGGTACAGTTTACCGACGGATGGGTGCAGGACCTTGAAATGCACCGTGTAGAAAGTAAAGACCATCGTACGTATCATAAGTTTACCAGTCTCACAAATCGTCTTCATAAATACACATTCCTTAACCGTTTATTAATAGGACCTTTGAGCTCAACGGTAATTAATTAGTAGTGGAAATAATTTCTGGTAGCATCACAGAAATGTAGCAGTGACAATAATACTGTATGCTGTAATCGTACTGGACAATTAGTGATACAAAAAACCTGTTTTATCCTGTGAATAAAAGTATGTGTTTTTGTCAATGTACCATAATAACAGAAGCGAAACGCAATATTGTGTCAGGACAATTCACTATTTATGCACAATAAACAAAGGAGCATAGCGCGACAATTTCTGTTCAGCGCCAGACTTGCTTGTAACCTATATCACCAATTATGTTAAGAAAAATGACGCATTAACTACTAAAAAACACTGACCTTCGTGTAAATGCTTGGAGCAGACTAACCTGTGAGCTGGAGGGTTCTGGGACGTTATATTTGATCTTTGAATGGCTGCAATCCAGTCGCGTCTTTGTTACTTCGGAAACATGGCTCGAACAATTTCTCTTCAACGACGTAATCCGATAACAACCGATCTCTTTACCCGTCGGCTTCCCGTGGCTGTCATGCGACCGGCTATTGCAGTTAATAATACAACAGCTTCTTGACATTTTTGTGTTTCTTTTTATCGCTGTATAACTGATTTTAATTGAAAGCCTGCGTGCGCTAGTACCGCTTGCCACGAGTTCCCAGAATCCTTTGCGGTTCTACCCGTGAATGACGTCACATTTTCAATCTCTATATAATATGCATGTTAAATTTTATATTTGGGGTAAAATATCAAGTCTTTTCAAGTAAACCGGTTCAAGTCCAATTCAAGTCCCAAGTCATTGGTGTAAAAGTCCAAGTCAAGTCACAAGTCTTAGAACATTTTTTCAAGTCAAGTCTAAAGTCATAAAATTAATGACTCGAGTCTGACTCGAGTCCAAGTCATGTGACTCGAGTCCACACCTCTGGTAATCTGAGTAACTTCTTTTTGCAACAAGGCCAACATTTGGGGGCCCACGTCATTGGTTTCCACGGTGGGCTGATCCAGCGGCTCTTCCGGTGGAGACGTGGCTCTGCGCTGCTGCCATATTGACGCTAACTAGCTAACAATCACACAACTAGAAGTCAGCTGTATATTCGCACCTTGCTATTCCAGAGGGACGAGGAATCACCAAAGCAAGAAACGCGAGAGACTGACGACCGTCGTGCCGTAGAGAGAGACCACAATGGTGAGTGACAGTCGAAAGTGACCATTATTTCCCTGCCTTTTATCGGGCCTAGCAGCTATCATAACATTGGCTAGTAGCTAAAGCTAGGTATGAGCAAACTAGCTTCTCCCCCCCTCATGAACGAAAGAAGACAATTAATAAACGGTGCTTTTTTTATCGGAGCCACAGTGATAGCGACATGTTCAGGTGCTAAAATCGAGTAAATGAGTCGTCAAAGTTGAATTTCACCTGAGTGAAGCGCTTTAGCTGTGCAGTCCGTGCTGACGTGAACTAGCTTTGCGGGCTAGCGCTAGTTGTCTCCTGTCAGTAGCCGGATCCGTGCAACCACTGCCTGCTGTCAGATTGTAATAAGCCAGGTTAAACCGACCCCGGCTCTGCGACATACCCCAACTATACGTACAACTGTGTTATTATAGCTAGTGTCGATGACTTCGATAACCAGTTGCTGCGCGTCTTTATCGAGTTCACATCGGTGCGATCGGCTCTTCCATTTCTATTGTCAACGTGTAATCAATGCAGTTCCTCCAGTCATTTAGCACAGCCACGTAAAGCGTCCGTTTATGTCAACCATTGTTATACTCATTATATTAAACGACCCCTGATTCTTTTATAAGATCATTTTCCATTGTGCTAACATCTGCACCAGTAAGACACGCTCACCTAAGAGAAAGGCAAACAGCGGTTAGTTCATGTGCATTTAGTAATGTCCTCAAACAACTACAGCCGTGTGTAATCAGGAGAGCACCAATATATCAAATGACAAGTACTCTTGTCTGGTTTTTCTGACTTCACTGTATCGCTAAATATCAGAATCAGCTGATATTGTCCTACCTGAGTGTAGGCCACATCAGGCTAGCATTGGATAATGGCTGACTTAGACTTCTACAGTGGATATTTGAAGAGCCAACGATGTAACCTATGCAAGTGGCCAATGTTATCAGCATTTGTGTGCTGGTGCATTATGTGCTAATTACATTGTGCTCGTTTCCTGGGTTTTATATGCAGTGTCACCTATGACGAAAGCAAATAAGACTTTTTGCTCCTGAGTCTCCACTCTTCAATGTGAAGCTTTTCCTCTTCTTTGTACATTTCCTCATGTTCACTCTGATAGTTTTGTCAATCTTCCTCCTGTAATTTGGTGAAATGTGTGTTCTTATTTACTATGATTATTATTCCTTATATGTAGATGATTGATAAATCAGATCAAAGACTACAGCAAAAAGTAGCAGAAATTCACAGGAGGGATCGGTGGTATTGAACAGTCACGGTTGTTTCTGGCTGTGTCAACATGACGTTACATTTTTAGGCAGGAGCACATCAGGTTAAGATGTAGGGTTTCCAAGTAGTTTGCAGTCAGTGTACCTATGTGGTAGATTTCCTGCTGATGAATGAATCCTCAGTAAGTGTGATGAAGATCTGCAGTAGTGTAAACAGTTCTGTTTTTTTTTGTTGTTTAGTTTTTTCTTGTTTCTTTGGAATAAAAGAAGAAAATATTACATGAAAAAAAAAAAATTGAATGTTGACATTTGCTGACCTCCCTTTTGTTATTATGAGCATAGATGTTGGTCCGATTACTGCATCTTTAGTTGTAATAGTTCAGGTCTGTGGGAAACTAAAGTAGTGAAATTCCTCTGTACCCCTCAGGTGCTGTTGGCAGCGGCGGTGTGCACCAAGGCCGGCAAGGCCATCGTATCGCGGCAGTTTGTGGAAATGACCCGGACACGGATTGAGGGTCTCCTAGCTGCGTTTCCTAAACTGATGAACACGGGCAAGCAGCACACCTTTGTGGAAACAGACAGCGTTCGCTATGTGTACCAGCCACTGGAGAAGCTCTACATGGTCCTCATCACCACCAAGAACAGCAACATCCTGGAGGACCTGGAGACACTCAGACTGTTTTCCCGTGTGGTAAGCGCACACAGGCAGGCTTGGATAGAAGTCAGTTTGCAAAGAGCATTTAAGTACATGTTGTCTGACATGTCGACGAGGTGACCGGTCTGGTAACAAAGAAGAATAAATGTAGAGACGTGTCACTGTATAAACCTGTACGTTCTGAACGTTACAGTAAGTGTACATGATGGATGTAGCTTCTTTGAAACCAGCTGTGATGAACTAAGGGTGATCTCACTGTAAAAAGATGACTAGCTAGCAGCATGTAAATCACAAACATTAGCCGATGAGCATACCTTGGGTAATCCTCACACCCAAAATAACTCATATTTACATAATGGGCTCAATATTTTATTCATTATGGCCTGAAATTAGTCACCGAGCCCATAAACTCACCAGCTGTTTACCTGGAGACGCCCCCTGGTGGCCGCTGAAAAGAAAGCAAAGAAAGATTACAGACTTCTCTTTGTTGCTTTCCCACAGTTTGTTGTAGTTGGGCATGAAAGGCACGTTTGTCTTGAATTAATGAAGAAAGAAAAAAATCTAATGACTGAAATGATGTTAAAGTGCGAGAAGCTGAAATGTGAGGTGGAGCGATGCTTTTGCTGCCAGCCTTTAGGCAACACGGCCACTGAACTTCATGCTGACTGAAGTGATGAAGTCAACAGTGTTAGGCTGTTAATGCAATACGACCATACGTTTGTATTACAGTAGATGTTAAGAGTCAGGCTTCAACAGCAAAAAATATAAAGGTTTAAAATACAGTTTTAAAAACACTGCATGTACAAACCAGGAAAAAAATAATAAAAAGTAATTATTGAAGTTCTTACGTTGAAACTGCCCTCAGCAAGCAGCTGCTCTAATCAGTGTTACTGCATCATGAGACTCAAAGCTCCTCTGAAGCTCTAAACACTAAATAACAGCAGAGGACAAAACACTGAAGATGTCTTTGTAGCCTAGCAACAACACGTGTTAGGAAAAAGCGCTCTGAGTGTGAGTCCACGTTTCCTTCCAGTGCAGGAAGCACTGCCTGTGGACACACAGCATTACGCCACATTTTCTTATTCATCACTGTGTTTAAAAGGCCACTGTGGGCCTTGTTTACCTACAGTTACTGTTCAGCACAAAGGCCCCTGTCTCCAATAAGGAGAAACAGCTGTAACACCTGGGTCCCTGTTGCTGTCTGTTTGATAGGCCAGCCAGTATCCATGCGGTAAACATGTCACTGTTGGCATATATCATTTTTGCATCCTCTGCTGCGAACTGTGAGGACACGGTAAGAAGGAAATCTACATACAGATGTCAGTTTTTCATTGTGGGGAAAAGCTGTGAATCCAATTGATGCTTTGTTGTATTCAGTCACATGTTGTTGATGGTGATAGAAGTGGGGCAGATGATACCAGTTAATCTGTATGGAAGCTGGTGTGCAAATGAAGATTAGGTTCTGGGAATAATGGGTAAATAAATGGTGTTAGTAAAGTCTGTCAGCAAGAACTAGGCTACAGTGGTGCTTAATGTGTCCTTATTGTATCCTTATCCATTAGTTTAAATGAATCGCTCCTCCCGTCTGTTCCAGATCCCAGAGTACTGTCGTGTGCTGGAGGAGAGTGAAATATCGGAGCACTGTTTCGATCTGATCTTCGCCTTCGATGAGATCGTTGCACTGGGCTATAGAGAGAACGTCAACTTGGCTCAGATCCGCACCTTCACAGAGATGGACTCCCACGAGGAGAAGGTGTTCCGCGCCGTCAGGGAGGTGAGATGTGGCTCTGCCTGCCTCGTTGGATTCCTGTTGAATTATTCAGGCAAATTAGAAAGAAGCACATGGAAAGTTATATTACACAATTATTATTTGTCTTGTAAAAGAAACAAAATGCAACAATTAGAGTTTAGTGATTTTTCAAAGCTTAATAGAAGGAGGGAGATGAAGGAGAATATGAGACGTACACACTGTACAGGCTAAGCAAAGTGTGATGAACCCGCATGGTTGACAACACAGCTGCACTGTCAGTATTTAAAATTTAACACAGTCCTATATTTTCCCTCCTTCAGAGTAACTGTCAGCTGTCGTGCTGTGACTGTATTAGCGCTGGGCGTGCTGTTCTGATCCCTGCTCACTTTCTTTTGTAATCCTATAGACTCAGGAGCGCGAGGCCAAGGCAGAGATGAGGAGGAAGGCCAAGGAACTGCAGCAGGCCAGGAGGGACGCTGAGCGCTCCGGGAAGAAGGTGCCAGCTTTTGGCGGGTTTGGCAGCGCTGGCATGACCAGTGTGTCCTCAGGGACCATCATCACAGACACCATCATCGAGCCAGAGAAGCCCAAGATCACAGCGGCTCCAGTCAGGTACAACTCAAGTTTGTATGGGAAGATTTTGTTGTGGTTGCACAAACAGTGGACTGATTAGGCTGATGGGACATGGTGTTTGTTTCTGTTCAGACCAAGTGGACCCAGTAAGGCTCTGAAACTGGGGGCTAAAGGGAAAGAGGTGGACAATTTTGTTGACAAGCTCAAGTCTGAGGGTGAAACCATCATGCCCACCACAGGAAAGAGGGGATCCGATGTTTCGAAAGTTCTGCCCCCACCAGTCAACATGGAGAGGTATGCCCTCATCATTCAGTGCTGTGTATTCTTCTGGGACTGGCTGTTTTCATCAGGCTGTTGCAGTAACGACATCTGAACTGTAATCACGACACATTTATTTACTTATTCTTCTCATTTGTGGCAATCCAATACTTTTACCTTAAATATATAAGTTTCCCTGTTAAAGTCAAATAACAGAAGGATAAAGGATGATGTCATTACAGGTCGAGCTTGGCATCAGTGCGCCCTCACCTAGTTGTAAAACTGGTTGCATGTACATTAATTAATCTCCTGCTTTAATGCACCACCCAGTTAGTGACACAAAACAAACACACCCACAGTGTGACAGGTGCATGCTGGGTACAGGTGTGTGCTGGGTGCGGTTAACAGGCTCATAGATGTCTCTCAGTGGGTCCTAAAGTTATAATTGTTATAATTGTATTATAACTTAATTCTAACATTGTTACAATGTAACATTTTCATAAGTGAGGCTTTTTAATTTGTAACAAAGTGTCCAACAGTGCAGCACGCCTCACAGACAGGCTGCTTACAGACAGGTGAAGAAAACGGACGGTTACAAATCTCCTGTTTCTCAGCGCATGTGTGCGTGCGTGTGTCTCACTGGTGTAACTTCAACTTCATGCTAAGATTCAGTCACAGTGTCATCTCAGTGCTGCTTTCTTAAAGTGTGTGTGGGTGATTTGACCTGCAGTGTGCATCTGCGTGTGGAGGAGAAGATCACGTTGACCTGTGGCCGTGATGGCGGCCTACAGAACATGGAGGTGCTGGGTATGGTGACGCTCCGAGTCACAGACGACAAATATGGACGCATCCGCCTGATTATCAATAACAATGATGGCAAAGGATTGCAACTGCAGGTTGGTTTATCACACACACGTGTGCAGCAGACAGTGCTCCACTGTGTATGTTATGTTAAACACATAACTCAGTTTTATTTACATTACATTTGTTTTTAACCATAATCGTAATTTTGAAGTGCGTTTGGATTTCAGCTGTGTACCTGAACGTTGAAGCTACAGTTATATGAGGAGTCTATATCCACGGTCCCCTATTTACAGGGGCTCAAACACAATCCAGCAAACAAAGATAATTATTATGTTTTAAGAAATATTTCTGTGAAAGCACACAAACTATGTTAAACGCTGTCACGAGCATGCCAGAGCAGCAGGTGGCGCTATAAGCCCGCATTCAGAAAACACAGAAGTGAGCAGTGTAATGTTAAAAATGAGATGAAGGCAGACACAGCAGTGTTTTTCCTGGTCGACAGGTAAACACAGAAATTCCTTTCAGGTTTGGATGACTGCATGTTTTTGGTTTACAGCAGCTTGCAAATGCAAATGTCCCTCTTCAAAGCAATTCCAGAGACTTAAGCTCTTCACTTTGTTAAGAAATGATGAAATGGTAAGAAGAGCGTAAGCCTCTGAGTCTGTTCTGTTTAAAGTGACCCAGGCTGTTTTGCTGTGATGTTTGACAGTAAAAGATCTTTATTGAAACGCGTCTCACCCTCTGTTTCTTAGACACATCCTAATGTGGACAAGAAGTTGTTCACAGCTGAGTCTGTGATTGGCCTGAAGAACCCGGAGAAGTCCTTCCCTCTTAACAATGATGTGGGTGTGCTGAAGTGGAGACTACAAACCACAGACGAGTCCCTCATACCTCTAACCAGTACGTCCTGATGTCTGCAGCTCCTGTCCTCTTTAAGAAAGCACACTGACAGTGGTAGTAATGTTTGTTTCCCACAGCACAGGATGGCATCTGTAGACAGTGTTTAGCCGTACATGTGTGCCCAGTCTGAGCTATTCGGGTTGATGTATGACAAATACAAGCGTCGCATATCCTCAGTGAAGAAGTTAAATTAGCACGCTGTGATTTCTGCCTAAATGTGAATATTTAGTTAGCTGAGTAGCTGCGTAATGATTTCATTAGATAATGGGAGCCTTGATGTTAGATGGCTGTGTGGGAAATGTTGAAGATTGCCACTGGCACTTATTATCATTACCAGGGTTTTAATAGTTTTGCAATTTTCATTAGTTTTTATTTTTATTTAGTTTTGACTTCAGATTTTCAATTTTATATCAGTTTTAATTAGTTTTTACCAATTGTTTGCTAGTTTAGTTTTTATTTTTTGAAAATCCTTAGTTTCAGTTTAGTTTTGATTAGTTTCAGTTATAGTTTTAGTCGTGTTTGCAATAATTAAGTGTAACAACATCCCAGTTTCATCATATCAGTCATGCTCTTCTGCTCATCCTTGGGTATGTTGCTATTCCAGCTACCTGCACCCTGCACAGGTCGCCTGTCTGTCGCAGGGCTAACACGCAGAGACAGACAACTCACATTCCCACCTATGGGTTCTTTAAATAAATAAATAAATAAATAAAGGCAGATGAACAACCATTGATACCAGGCAACTATAAAATGTATATCTTGGCCCCAATGAGACTATTAACTCTCGCAGCACCGGGTGTTCGTAATTTTGGTTCAAGTGAATTGATAAACTCTTTGAAGGCAATTGACTCACACAGTTATGTAGATATCTCTGTCCTGTTGTCTCGGGATGCATCACGCTGCCTTGCCTGGGGTTAGCTTCTGTTTCTGGGGATGAGGGTTGAGTGTGCTCCCTTACCTTCTCAAGGTAAGCTAGGTTAGCCTTCTTGTGTGAGCTTTTCAAGTGCACTTTAAGGTTTGTGGGATTTTTTTTTCACTTTTTGTCCCTCATAATTTGTCTCTTTCCACTACAAGACACTTGCTTTATCCAAACACAGTCATATTCAAAGTAATCCCAAATTGGACTCTGGCGCTTTCTCCCGACTTTTGCTGACATGATTCTGCGCGTGGACGCAGCAACACAGATGACTCGACTAACGTGCTGCCACCTGCTGGCATAATGAGACACAGCAAGAAAAAAATCTGGAAACTAAACTTCATTTTCACCCTCGACTATTGTATGACACACACACATCAATGAAACTAAACACATTTTGCTATAAATTCAGTTAATTTTAGTTTTGTGAACACTCATTACTGTTTTAGTTAGTTTTCCTTTTTTGTTTTTATTTTTATTTCCATTAACGAAAATGTTTTTTCACTTCTAGTTTTCGTTATTTCGTTAGTTTTCATTAACGATAACAACCTTGATCATTACTGGCATGGCTGTAATACTGCAGTAAATACTGCGCTGCAACCTGACCGACTCTTCCTCCTCCTCACTGTAACCTGACCGACTCTTCCTCCTCCTCACTGAAACCTGACCGACTCTTCCTCCTCCTCACTGCAACCTGACCGACTCTTCCTCCTCCTCACTGCAACCTGACCGACTCTTCCTCCTCCTCACTGCAACCTGACCGACTCTTCCTCCTCCTCACTGTAACCTGACCGACTCTTCCTCCTCCTCACTGCAACCTGACCGACTCTTCCTCCTCCTCACTGTAACCTGACCGACTCTTCCTCCTCCTCACTGCAACCTGACCGACTCTTCCTCCTCCTCACTGCAACCTGACCGACTCTTCCTCCTCCTCACTGCAACCTGACCGACTCTTCCTCCTCCTCACTGCAACCTGACCGACTCTTCCTCCTCCTCACTGCAACCTGACCGACTCTTCCTCCTCCTCACTGTAACCTGACCGACTCTTCCTCCTCCTCACTGCAACCTGACCGACTCTTCCTCCTCCTCACTGCAACCTGACCGACTCTTCCTCCTCCTCACTGCAACCTGACCGACTCTTCCTCCTCCTCACTGTAACCTGACCGACTCTTCCTCCTCCTCACTGTAACCTGACCGACTCTTCCTCCTCCTCACTGCAACCTGACCGACTCTTCCTCCTCCTCACTGTAACCTGACCGACTCTTCCTCCTCCTCACTGCAACCTGACCGACTCTTCCTCCTCCTCACTGCAACCTGACCGACTCTTCCTCCTCCTCACTGCAACCTGACCGACTCTTCCTCCTCCTCACTGTAACCTGACCGACTCTTCCTCCTCCTCACTGTAACCTGACCGACTCTTCCTCCTCCTCACTGCAACCTGACCGACTCTTCCTCCTCCTCACTGTAACCTGACCGACTCTTCCTCCTCCTCACTGCAACCTGACCGACTCTTCCTCCTCCTCCTCACTGCAACCTGACCGACTCTTCCTCCTCCTCACTGCAACCTGACCGACTCTTCCTCCTCCTCACTGCAACCTGACCGACTCTTCCTCCTCCTCACTGCAACCTGACCGACTCTTCCTCCTCCTCACTGTAACCTGACCGACTCTTCCTCCTCCTCACTGCAACCTGACCGACTCTTCCTCCTCCTCACTGTAACCTGACCGACTCTTCCTCCTCCTCACTGCAACCTGACCGACTCTTCCTCCTCCTCACTGCAACCTGACCGACTCTTCCTCCTCCTCACTGCAACCTGACCGACTCTTCCTCCTCCTCACTGCAACCTGACCGACTCTTCCTCCTCCTCACTGCAACCTGACCGACTCTTCCTCCTCCTCACTGCAACCTGACCGACTCTTCCTCCTCCTCACTGTAACCTGACCGACTCTTCCTCCTCACAGTAAACTGCTGGCCGTCAGAGAGTGGGACTGGCTGTGATGTCAACATTGAATATGAGCTGCAGGAGGAGAACCTTGAGCTCAATGACGTGGTCATCAGCATCCCTGTACCGTACGTACTTATTCACAAAATGTGTATAAGAAGAAAACTGTTACTCTGTCACATCCCTGTCAGTCAAATTCAAATTCAAATTCAAAATTCAAATTCAAATTTTATTTGTCACGTACACAGTCATACACAGTACGATATGTAGTGAAATGCTTGGACAACTGCTCGTCCTGTGTATGACCGACATTCCCGGTGCTCCTCAGGTCTGGAGTGGGAGCTCCGGTGATCGGTGATCTGGATGGAGAGTACAAACACGACAGCAGGCGAAACATCCTCGAGTGGAGCCTACCTGTCATTGATGCCAACAACAAGACGGGCAGCCTGGAATTCAGCATCGCTGGGCAGCCCAATGACTTCTTTCCTGTCAGCCTGTCCTTTGTGTCTAAGCGCAACTACTGCGACATCCAGGTGGGTTGCATATGATGGAGGCTGACTTCAGTGTGAGGGACAGAAGCTCTGTTTAACTGAGGAGCACATTTTCCACAGAAGGTCTTCGGTTCTCTAAAGTGAATCGGCCTTTAGTTTAATACGTGACAAACGTCAGTAACTTCATAATTCAGTTTTATTTATATAGAAGCAAAGAACAAGTCCCCTCAGGGTGCTTTTAAAGTAAAGAGCCTACAATAACAGGGAGAATACCCCAACAATCACTGTGCTGTGAGCAAACGCTTGGTGACAGTTGGAAGGGAAGAAACCTCCAGCAGACCCAGGCTCAGGGAGCAGCGGCCATCTTCCGCGAGTGGTTGGGGGTGAGGGGAGGAAGATGGGAAGAGATCATTAATAACTGGGACTGAGTGGCCCTGGGATTTGGGACAAAACACATGTTGTCCACTTAAGACTGTTTTGTTACATAGTAAGGCAGGCTAATGTTAGCTGTTGGCTAACATTAGCCTGCCCCAAAAAGTCACTCTGTGGTTTTTGTTTGCTTGTAACTAAAGAAACAAAACAATCCAAGTTTTCAGTGGATCAAAAAGCTGAATGGATGTTTAAGAGGCCACAGAGTGTGGCGTGAGCTTAAAATCCAGATGACAGTGCTGTGTGTTCGTCCCTGTGATAGACGGAGTAGCTGCTGCTAACAGACTCGTGTTTCTCTGTCCACAGGTTACCAAAGTGACTCACGTAGACGACGACAGCTCCATTAGATTCTCTTCAGAAACCTCCTTTGTCGTCGACAAATATGAAATCCTGTAAACCTGTTCAAAGAAAAAAAATTGAAAAAACAAAATCACCAACAAAAAAAAGTCTAAATCTATGCTTCACAGAAAGATTGAAGATCTCTCGCCTGCCCACCCTGCATACACTATGAGACTGTGAACATCGACAGGACTCAGTCAGCCCTGGGGCGAGGCCTCTTCCTGTGGTGGAGCGTCGCAGCGGTGGTGTATTTATATGTTTGTATGAGAGGATCATCTATATATAGAGTTAATTGAACCGGCAAACACACACACACACACACAAACACACACACACACAGCAAACTTGTGTCCGCCAAGCAGAACTGTAAATGGGACAAAGTAGAGGATGACTGCAGGGGTGCAGGAGAGCCTAGCGGTCAGGTAAACCCTGGCGGTAGACCGGGCCACTACACTGAGCGCTGGTTGTTTAACTGCCCACCCTGGTGTTCATGCATCCTCCACAACGCTCGCTCGCCGGGATTCTCGCTCTTTCTTTTCACGTTTTCTAAACTGCAGAATAGTAGCTGTCTCAGTCGTTATAAGCCTGACTTTGTTTAATCACTAAACTGTTGTGATCTGATGTCTTGGTGTCGTTCTTCATTCAGCTTCTTTTGTTTCTCTCTCGTGCTTTGAATTTTGTTTCTCCCCAGATTTCTGTACACGTGCTTAAAAAGGAAAACATGGCTGTACTCAGTATGTCGCCTGTACTGTGTGAGGTCATCATCAGCAAAGTTCTCCTTTTATGTTCAACGTGGATACATTTTTTACTGTTTGCTGTATGTTTTTGATTGTTTGCCACTAATCTGGAGGTTGACAGTAAAGAGCAGGATTTGTGAGGGACTCTCGGCTGCGCTGTTACCAAACAGCAAATACATTTGACTGTTGCATCTGGAGAAAATGGTTTTTTTTTTTTTTTTAATGGTAACACCATTACAGCCACTCCTTATTTTGTCAAGAACAGACTGTGTGTTAACCTCTGGTCCATTTAAGTCCACCTCTCAGCTATCAGATATCCAAAAACAGGACTTTGAAGAAAAGCCCAGAAACAACACCCCAGCCCCTAATCTACCATCCCACAGGAGCGCTCACGTCTCCGATGGCAGTGGGTGCAAGTTGGCACACAGATCAGAGGCTGCCAGCCTGATGCTCCACTCGCTGCGCTCACATCCCAGCTCAGCTCTTCTGTTCTCACAGTCATCCTTTACTTTATTATTCACCGTAATGAGTTTGTCTTTCATGGGTTTTTTCCTTTTTTCCCCAAATTTGTACTCACCAAATTGTCGCAGTGGTTTCGTAGACGTGAGGTGGAAGTTGACGACACGCAGCGTTTTTAACTACATTACTGAAGGGGAATCTTGACATTCCAGTGTACAATTAGAAAAAAAGAATCTTTAATGGAATAAAATGTATTATGGAAAATGTAAGTCTGACTTGGGTTTTTGTTTCAGTGGGCCTGTCATAATTAGGTCGTTGTGTGAAGAAGAAATCGTGTTTGTCCTGTTTGTGTTGTAGTGCTCACTGCGTTGGTTACTGTGTGAAACAGAAATAGCCAGCACGCCTGTTATTATCAACAATCAGATTAACCACACCCACTCAGTCTGCTGGCATTTGAGGCGTTTTTCTCCTGATGACCAATGTTTGCCTCTAAGCCCCCAGCTGCTCTGATCCCACAGGACTTCACTCATCAGGATCATGAGTGGGGGTCACAGCAGCTTCTGCGTGGCTTTTTTATTGAGTGGTTGTTACTGTTCCTATCAGCTGGAGGCAGCATCAACAACACATTTTCACCCGGAGCGCTGCTGCTCACTGGATCTTCTCTCTTGTAGAGCTGGTTGTGTGGGAACATCCCAGTAGATGAGTAGTTTGAGACCAGGCTGCCTGGCTCCAGCAGCTGTGCCGTCAATCTCCTCATTCTGATGCTCAGTGTGAACTTCAGCAGGTCATGTGTCCTCACACGCTCCTCGCCTGTGCAAAGGAGAGACAACATTATATACATTGAATAAAATAAAACAATCTGGAAATTTGACGTTGTGCGAGTGGGTGTTAAAGAGTCGAGTGCTGTGGTGAAGGTGAGAAGCGTCAGGCTGGGGTGTGTTAAGAACGAGTCCTGTCTCGGTCACTTATGCAGGGGGGTTCTGGTTTAGGAGGGATGGCCTGAGCATAGAAGCTCCTCTTCAGCCTCTGTTTTTGCCCAGATGGTGTGGAACCTTCTGCCTGATTGCAGAAGCTGGAACAGTTCACTGCTGGGATGGGACGGGTCCTTCAGTATCTGAGCTGCTCTGGTCCAGCATCTCCTCGTGCAGATGTCCTGTAGGGAGGGGGAGCAGCCCTGCAGCAGCGTTCTGCTGTACGGGTCACTCTCTGAAGAGCTTTTTTGTCCTTGACACAGCTGTTTCCATACCAGGATGTGATGTTCTGTGTGAGGATGCTCTCCACAGCACCTGCATAGAAAGTCCTGAGGATCACTGGAGAGACCCTGAACTTCTTCAGTTGTCGGAGATGATACAGGCGCTGCCTAGCCTTCTTGGACTGGACCTGAATGTAGGCAGACCATGTCAGGTCTGAGGAGATGTGGACATCTGTGCACCCTCTCCACTGGAGCTCCACTGATGATAATGGGCTTGTGGTCTCTGTGCTGACTCCTCCTGAAGTCCACCACCAGCTCCTTGTTCTTGCCAACGTTCAGTTGGAGGCGGTTATCCTGGCACCACGATGCCAGATTCTTCACTTCCTCCATGTAGGCCGCCTCATTGTTGTTAGAGATGGCGCCCAACATCACCGTGTCATCAGCAAACTTCACAGTGGTGTTGGAGCCGTGGCCAATATAATTATTAAAACTAATGATTGATGGTAAAGATCCAGAGCATGGCCTGTACAGTGACGCATCACACAGCCTGCAAATGTGTTTGTGCTTCAACAATGGTTTAAAAGTTGAATGCAGCAGTTGTATTTGTAAGTGAGCACAAATCATCTGCAGCACTGGGCCGAGTCTACGAGGTTCTGTGTAAGATTCTGTTATATTAGCACGAGAGGTGGTTTCTTTAAAACAAACCTGATTCTTTTCTGCTTTGCTCATTTTTCTCCTGATCAGGCCTTTGTTTGTAAATGTACATGTAAGCCAACACAAGTCAGTTTGTGTGTAGAAAACAGATTTACAGGCTGAGCGTATCATGGATGGCCAGCATGTTTCCTCCACTGAGATGTATTAAAAGCTCTGGAAACATCGATACAGTTTCCCTCAGTGGTCCAAGGAACGGTGAAGCAAAGTAAAACTGCCACATTACAGGATGTTCATGCAAAGCTGAGAGCCGGTACTGCCACCAGACTCCACTAAAGTCTGTCCATCGCAGAACTCTGAGTCCAGCAGACACACTGATGCTGTGTTTGGATCATATGTTTGTCCTTAAAAACCTTTACAGATGGAAACGTGCCCGCTAAGTTTCAGGAGCTCGTTCTGCGTCTGACTGCGTTGTGTTGACAGACGAAGATGAACAGCTGTGAAGATGAAGTCTGATGTTGAGCTGCTGTGGGCAGCAGATGGGTAAATGTTGGGGAGTGGGGCGGTGTTTGAGAGAGCTTACCACCCGCCTTATTTAGCCTGTGGGGCGTTGTTGGGGGGCGGGGGTGTTAATAGTGGCCCTCCAGTCATTAGGAGGAGGGTGTGTCTGTTTTCCGAGTGAATGAGCTGATAAGCTCTGCAGAAGGTTTGAGGGGAGAGCAGCACTGTTGTCTGTGGCGTGTTAAACACAGCCGGCAGACGGACGCCTCGCTGCAGAGCACGCTGGGATTCTTTTTGGATCTTCTGGCTGGAGTTTCGGTGGATTTTCCTGAATGGAGGCTGGAATTCTCTAACCCTTAGTTTCGTTTAATTTCACTTGGAGTAACGATGCTCAAGAAAGTACGATTCAAGGTAGGAGACTCCTGCAGTTTGTATGTTTCGGTTAAAGCTCGTTGAGGCTTTGTGCAAATACTTTCTTCTTCTTGAATAATTGATACATGACTGTTTACATATCTAGATATTTGTCATGGACACAACCTGCTCCCAGTCTTCACATTCTTCCAACTTAATCTGTTCCTGCGTCAGGTTTAAACATTTCACTGCTGGGAGCTCTTCTGCCTCACAGGAAACCACGAGCTTAACTTTCCAAGTTTATTTGGCCATCTTAACAGCCACCATGTTGCACAGGGTTAGGGGTTGCAAATATTATAGCAAAGAGCCGCACAGAGAAAGAGCGGCGTTCACAGAAAACTCCTGAGTAAGAAAGACAGCAGAGCCTGACATCAAAGATCATAATGGTCTTTATGAAGCTCAGTCCATCGCCTTGTGTCCACATCCCCCTGAGCCACACAGAGGAACTCCTCATCCGCAGGCTTTGTGTCCCTTTCAAGAGAGCCTGCGACTGAGCCGACCTGTGCAGGGCCTCTGGTGGCTCTTCATCAGCAGCGGCAGCGCAGGCTGCAGTTCCGTCTGTGTGGTGGTGACATGGAGGTGATAATTACAGCACAGGGACGGGAACAGGAGGAGCTGCAGCCGCTGGCTGTCACCCGCTTTTAATACGAAGGTGTAAACAAATCGCATCAGTGTTTGCCATGAGCGCTGTGCTTCTCAAGACTCACTGAAGGCACACCTGTAATCAAACAGCCTGCGCAGAGTCTGAAACCTTCTTCATTTTCTTTGCTTTGAGCCACCAGGTGAATCCACCAGTGTGCAGCCTGTGGATCCAGCACGTCACCTGCACGTTTTTATTTATGTTCTTTCAAAGGCCGTCACCGCTGTGCATAAAATCCAACAAATACAATCAGCTCTTTCAAACTGGCCAAGTTTCTCTCAGACGCAATGTTTGGCCTCCTCTTTGGCTCACTTGGCACTGCATTAGAATTAGGCAACTTCCCCGACACCATGACACCGTCGGGCCGAGAGCTGCTGGCAGGCAGGCCTTTCACAGTGCTACCACTTTCTCTCTTCTTTGGCTGGTGGGTCGTCTCCCCTGGTGGTTACGATTTGATGAGGAAATGAGCAAATACAAAGTAGTGCGAAAACTATTGTCGTTGTCACCAGAGCCTCGCAGAGCTGGAATATTATAGTTCAGGAATCTGCGAACCTGGAAAACCAACTAAAATAAATCTCCTTAGTTTGGTAAAAACTCTATTCATCAGTACATGATTATTAAAACTCTGGATGTCGACAATTCAAGCACACCCGGTCCCGTCTGGTCTCAGACCCTCAGAGCGCCTGGAGGAGGCAGAGCAGCTCATTGCTAATCAGGCTGGTGGTTTGATCCCTGCTGCTCTGGTCTGCATGTCCAAGTATCCTTGGGTACGATACTAAACCCTGAGTTGCTCACACTGCATTCATTAGAGGCACTGGTACTCTGGATGCTGAAGCCCTAAAAGTGTGGCATAAGAATCTTTGTTTTTATTGTAATACCTGTGCTGAGTGTCCTACCTCTGACACATGCTGTCCATACAGTCACAGTCACATGACTGAAACGAATAAAAACTAAACAGACAATAAACTAAATTCTAACAGAGAACGACTCATCTTTCAACAACTGGACTGAATCAAAGGTCGGGATGAAACTCCCTTCTTCTCCTTCATGTATGACCTCAGTCAACAGTCCGCCGATACAACATGAACATCTTCATTTTGTTGCTAACACATGAACACGCAGTGGCCATGAGTGTTCTCCCTCACATCCACACTTTGTCTCATCGGGCTTCAAAAACAGAGCTAGACAACGGAGAAAATGTCCAGCGTGAGGCTGGGACTCCACTAACCAACAGGTGGAGTCAAAGGCGTTCCCTCTCCTCTGGTCCACAGAGGTGCAGGTGGATGTTACGTTAGCATTGTGAGGTAACCTGCAGTAGCTTACATCAGAATAATCTCTGAGCCAAATGAAAACACACCGGCCTGGTGTGTCTTTCCACATTTTCACTTACTTCACTGCAAGCAGGTCCTGGGTTTGAAGCCACCCCCTGGGTCTGTGTGGACTTGGTGGGGTTAGTTAGTGATTCTTAGTTGCACACGGGTGTACGGTCTCTTATTTCTTGTTTTCTGTGTTATATTCTGTACTTTTGTGTGACTCTGCATGCTCCATCTGCCCGTCTTTGCTGCTGGAACACACGAATGTCCCCAATGAGGGACAATGAAGGATATTTCTGTTCTATTGGCACGTAATTGGCTTGTGGGGATAGGTTAATTGGATAATCCAAATTGCCACTAGCTGTGAATGTGAGTGTGAATGGTTGTCTGTCCCTGTGTGTTGGCCCTGCGACAGACTGGCGACCTGTCCAGGGTGTACCCCGCCTCTCGCCCTATGACAGCTGGGATAGGCTCCAGTGCCCCCCGCGACCCTGAAAAGGATAAGCGGAAGCGAATGGATGGATGGATGGCACGTAATATCAGAATTATTTCAGAAAAAGAAACTTATGGGGGTAAATATTATCAGCCCCCTGACACACACACTGATTGCTGATTGTCACAAAGGAAAATCAGGATATGGATATATGACGTTATGACAAGTTTTCCAAGTTCCAAAAACTGGAGTGAGAAGGATCATCAAGAAATTCAAAGAGAGCTGAAAGTACTGAACAAACTACTGAGAAATGGGTTTAAAGACCCCAGAAGACAGGAGTGAATGACTTCGCCAAGTTGGGAATTGTAGTCTCAAAGAAGAAAATCACAAAAACCCTAAACGGGAATAGACTGACAATTAGAGCTGGGCGATATGAGATTTCTTCATATCACGATATGTTTTTTTCATTTCAGGCGATAACGATATCTATCACGATATCAGCCAAATAACTATATTTGTAAGATTTAAATGTGCCGTTGCTCACAAGTAAAATGTGAAATAATCAGCAGCTTGTTTTTAAATATTTATTTCCCATAATAAGTTCAACAGGGTAGATGTACTTAAGGAACATGAGACTTTTTCAGATAAATAAAGGCAAATATTGCAAACTACACAAAAGGCAGCCGCTAAAGCGTTTAAGTTTCAAAATAGAACAAACGAAACAGACTAAATTGTCAATTCCACTTAGAAACAAAATATTAATTCTAAAAATAAATCTTAGTTTGTTTTACAGAAGAACAGACAAAACTGACTAACTTTTGTCAATATCAAATAAACTGAGAACTAAAAGGAAATTCTCAATCTCTCCTTGTTGTATAGCTGAGCTTTTCAAACAGTTTTAACAGTTACTTTAGTCTGACAAAAGCCGAATGACGAATCAGCGCTTCCAGCCAGAGACTGAGGCTACGTCCACACGTACACGGGTATTTTTGAAAACTGAGATTTTCAGTTTTCGTTTTAAAAAATAATCCCGTCCACACATAAAGGCAGAAATGAAGGAAAACGCTGCTATGAACATGCCAAAGCAGCAGGTGGCGCTAGATTCCTAACCGTGCAGAAATGCTGGCCAATCAGAAGTCTAGAAGCCTCGGTGGGAAAAAGTAAACAAAGCTGGGGCATAGAAGCAGAACAGAGTCGTATGTGTGGATGGACAGTAACTGTGTGTATATGTAAGCATTTAAACACTGCAGAGAGTAGAATTAACAGTATTGTAGAAATTCATTTCACCGAAACAATAACGTGGCGCACAGTGTGACGCATGCACCAGTTTATTGTATTTCCAGACTTGCTTTCGGCACAATTTACAGTGCACGCTACTCTGTTTTTGTCAGACTTGAAATAGCCAAAATACCTTCACCCTACGGAACTTCTATGGCTCTTCCGTTCGACAATCTCTCCGGCGTTGGAACCATCATCTGTTTTCTCTTCGGTCACGCTCGGTTGATTTTTCTAGTCGGCACACTCATTTCCTCCATTACCCGCTGGCTGCTTCCCAAACAAACACACGTGCAGCTTGGCACTTGTGCTGTACGTAACAAGTCACGCGACGTGACGCTGCGGCTGTGATTGGTTCGGCTCTGCGCTACTTCATTTGGATCGGCTGACCTTTTTTTTTTTTTTGAGGACAAGAGCGGCGAGGTCTATCGCGATAGCTTAATTTTTCTATCGAGTAAAAGTTATATCGCGATACATATCGTTATCGTTCTATCGCCCAGCTCTACTGACAAACTGGGAATCTCATCAAGATGAAAGGAATCAAAATATGTGAAGGCAGCAAAACTGGGTCTGAGTCATTGCTCTGGCCCCAAACATGTGGCACTCCTGGTGAAGAACTTCGTCTAGAGGTCCAAAGTGAACGTTACTGTGTGGGCTCCACAAAGCGCTCCTATTGAAGATCTGTGGGGTGAACAGAAGAGCACGTCCATGTCAGGAAATCTAGAGAAGCTTGAGAGATTTGCCAAAGTAGAACGGGCAGGGATTGCCATCAGAGGAGCAAATCATTTATTTCCATCTTTTGGTATTTGTGAAATAATTTTGTTTCTGTTCTGTGTGGGTTAAAAGTGTGGAGAGCCACCGTGGCTAATATGTGTGCTTGTCCCACACTTCTTCCTTTCTTTGTGGTTTCAACCGGTCAGCATCAAAGCAGAGCTTCGTCCACAATCTGTTGTTCCACTGCAACGGACCCATGAGGTGCCTGAGCAGTCAGCTAGCATTAGCCAAGAATCCAAGGATTTGGCTAATGAAATAAGAAACTGGCACCAGGACTGGCCAACAGCAAATCTGACTTGATGATATGTTTTATTTATTTAATATAGATTTCTTGAATAAATAAAACTCTTCCAGAATAAATACTCCCCCCAGACTGATCGGGTTGATCCTGGACAAATCTAATTATGATGATGCAGGCTGTGTTGCTGTGTTTCATTGGATTGTAGCTTCATGGTGCTGTTCTTCTACAGTTGTTATTTTATGTCTCATATTTGTGTCTTCCCTTGTGATTCATGTTTGACTTCTTCGAGGGTATTGAGGGGGATTTGTGGTTGTATCATTGTGTTATTTCAGGTGTCTTTGTGCTCGTGTTACTCACTAATTCCATCATGGCTGGTTGCTTTGCAGCCCCTGTTCCTGGCATCAAGGCTATAGTGCATGTTTTTGTAGCACCACCTCTATGGTAACCTGTGAGCACATAAATCTGTGTGTAACCTCCGAGTCATGCTTTGCCATGACCTTTGTATGACCAGGAAGCATTCGTCTTTGACTTACACAGAGCCGTTTGCACTGAGTAAAGTATTTCACCGACTGTGACACATTGGATGAATTCCGTGTCCACGTGTGAAACGTGCTCGCTGCGACTCTTCAAACAGCTCGGTGAACCCGTGCTGCTCTTTGTTTCCTCGCCACCTCTTCCTCGTGGAATTTGTCACCTTTCAGCTTGAATCAAAGTGTTTTGTTGTTACATTTAACTGACTTCTTAATACTTTTCATTCTAACAGTAACAAGTTTCTGTCTTGAAAACTGAAAGAATATTTTAATAAACAAAGAGCCTGCAATAAAAGGGAGAAACCCCAGCAGTAACATGTGCCCTGCGAGCAAACACTTGGAGACAGTGGGAAGGAAAAACTTCCTTTTGACAGAAAGAAGCCTCCAACAGAACCAGTTATTATGTGGGCACATATTTGCATGGCAGCTCCACAGGTAGAGTTTGTCATAATGATGCTTTGATTTTGATGTGTGACTTGTGTTTGCATTGATCATATTGCGTTGGGTTCTGCACATCACTGCAATGCAGAGCTGCTCGCGTACACCTGAGTGCTTTTTTCTTTAACACTCAGTGTCGGAGACAAACTGTGGGTTCAGTATTTTACCCAAAGATACTTGGAAACCTACTGAAGGGATCGAACCACCAATCGATGACCTGCGCTACCTCACTGAGGTACAGCCATCCCCAAGTAATGGTAACTAATTTATCTGAAGCTGTTCACATAATACACTCGGACCTGCCCGTACTCTTGCATTAGTATCTGAAAACAGGGCAGATATTAAGGATAGAAAGGAAAATTCACTGTAAAAATGTGAAGTGGTGTAAAACACTTATGAGACACGTCGGAGTAGAAACGAGCAGACCCACTGGTGCAATGTGAAAATCTAAATCCCATTTATTTCCTTTATGACTCTGCGCTCCAGTTTGTATGCGCCTCTGCTGGCAGAGCTTCAGCGTCCATGAGAGGCACTAGATGGCGCTGATGCTCTGCCGTTCCTCTCTGCCTCGGAACGACAGAAAGGGAAAACGCCTGAAGCCAGATTCTCAGCAATCACACATGTTTCAAAGGAACCAGTGCTCGCTATCGTCACACGGGAACATGTCGGCTCTGACAGACAGAGCATGACATGAGAACCGACGTGGACGTTATTGTCACTCAGCGATAGTGTTGTTCAATCAAACGTTCCAGCAGCGGCACATTGTGGCCCCGGGCTTCAGGGGCAACACGAGTCTGATTCGCCGCCCATCAGCTGCGAGCACATCCTGGCAAAAAGCGATGACCCATTTCCATCACATCTTTACATTCCTCCTCCTCTGCCAGCCCTGCTATTTGAATTTAGACCCGGTCGATGGTGTAAGAGGAGACGTCCGAGCTTTTTGCTCAGCGAGTCAGACGCTCCCTTTGTCTCAAAGGATCGAGTCGGCGCCCATCGAGGCCTTTGATGTTCATAATGAGCGATTCCCTCAGCTCAGCCCCGCAGCGCTGTGCTGTATGTTTCTGTAAAGGATGTGAATGGGTGTGCGTGGGTGCTGGTGCAGTGGGAGGGGAGCAAACATGTTCTTCATTAAAGATGAAAGGAGAGGGAGCTTTTACTGTCTCAGACATTTATGCCAAGTGTGAGGACGTGTGTGTTTACAGAAAGGAGAAATTGACCTCTGACCCCCGCACTCATTCGTAGTTACCTACAGGCTCATCCACACAGGGTACCTGGATTCATGTGTGGAGTGGATGTGACTCAGTGCCACACTGGGCGCATATTCACTGGGGTGGACATTTTCTCAGGTCCTCAAGCTTTTATTTTAAGCTCATATATCCGATCACTCCACTACATTTAGTGAGCACATGCAGCTTTTTACCATTAACATTTGTGGGGGCAAAAGAAGCACAAGCTTCTGTCAGTGAGGGACGATTATCTGGCGCCCGTACAGTTTGCTATGTGGTTGATATGCAGTATTTAGAGACCATCCAAAACTGCAGTTCTAGCATTGCTGGATATTTATTTACAATTTACTGGTTACATAACAAAATTAGCTGTCAAAGTAATCCAGTTACTTTGGAGAAACTGTTACAGTAATGTTGAGTTACCAGAAAGAAACAGCCTTTAGCAATTAGCTTGCACATGATGGGGGGTGTAGGCTACCGTACCAAGCTTATTCGACGCTGGCAGCGTTAGCTACAAGCTAGCTAGTGTTGTGAACAGTGCTGTGGAGCGGTGTTTAGTTTGCAACAGCTCGTTCAAAATGTGAAGAGCTCCTTACCAGCTTATTAACTCAGTAAATGCATAGTTACATTTTTAAAGTAATACTTCAGCAGTGTAACAACCATCCACTCAGGGTTTGTTGACGAGTCATAGTTCAGTTTAAATTATTTCATGATGAGCTGCAGCACAAGAAGCACGAAACAATCATACAAACAGTGAAATGACTAAAAATGTTTTTTAAAATAAATATTTTAACTAGGATTTAATATAATTAGTTTAATTTCTGCACCTTTGGCCCTCTGTGGAGCACATGAAGGCGACACTGTCGTGGTTTTGGGTCTTGTGTAATCATTGTTGTATTCCTAGAGTGACTTATATGTATTTATACTTCCTCGTTCAGTTTTCTTACGTTTATGAGCTTTCTGATTTTTGTGATTGTTGTGGTTCTGGTTTAGTTCCCTTTAGTGTTTCCCTGTGTTTTGTTCTCAGTGAGTCGTGTGGATCTCAGTCTGGTTGTCATCGTCGTTGTCTCTGAGTTCTGTCTTTAGCGTCCTTTTAGTCAGTCAGTTAGACTTAGTTTCGTCCGTTATCTTCTCCCATGTTTACTGATCTTTACCTTATTGACAAGCTCGTGCGTCCTTGTCTCAGTCTTGGTATTTGTGCTACTTCCTGTCTTACTTTGATAGTCGTTGTGTTCTCATTACGTCTGATTTGTTCCTGCTGTGTTTCCACTTCCCTGATCGCCCCTCAGTGTGTGTCTCCTGGTTCCTAGTGTTGTCCCAGGTTTTCATGATTAGTTCCTCGTTCAGTTTGCTGTTCTTATTTTTGTTCTGTTTCCCAATCAGCCAGGATAAACGGCTCACCTTTGCCTCCATACGATCTGCTGGCCGCAGGTCTTGACCTACACTGCCACACAGACTGTTGTTTCATGCTAGGTAGCCTAAAGCTAATGTCTACATACTAGGGCTGCTCGATTATGGCAAAAATGATAATCACGATTATTTTCACTGAAATTGAGATCACGATTATTTGACGATATTTATTTAACCCTTTAAGACCTAAATGGTAAATGGCCTGTATTTATATAGCGCTTTACTAGTCCCTAAGGACCCCAAAGCGCTTTACACATCCAGTCATCCACCCATTCACACACACATTCACACACTGGTGATGGCAGCTACATTGCAGCCACAGCCACCCTGGGGCGCACTGACAGAGGCGAGGCTGCCTGACACTGGCGCCACCGGGCCCTCTGACCACCACCAGTAGGCAACGGGTACTATAGAACCAAGTCCACCAGAGCTTATATTATTTTTTTTACATGCTGTAGTGCCATTTGTGGGAGCATTTCAAGTTGCTATACATCAATACAACTGTTATAGCCCATATTTTAATAATATGTATGCATTAAGTCCATAGTAATTACATAAATTGCAAAAAAGTGCAATAAACTACAAAAAATATTGAAAATCGCTTTTGTTTTGTTTACATATATTTCTACTTGGAGAAATTTAAGAGGTTTATCCCTCAAAACTTTAAATACAATAAAGTTGCAAAAAATAGTTTACAACAACAGGAAATTTATTTTGAGTGTCTTCATAGTTTTATTTTGGAGATACAGTTTTTATATACTGCAGGAAAAACAAAAAACAATCCTATGATGCAAATTTGCAAAGAAAACAGCAGGTGCATCATTTCACTGTGGGAAGTGTTACGAACAGCTGATGGATCGGCAAAGCGTGTTTCTGGAATATTGTGTTTTTGTTCCTGCAAGCGCTTTTTATGCAGTTTTTGCAAAGCTTTATGTGGAAGGAAACCGTGACCGAGGACAAGCTGATGGCATCAGATGTAAGAACAACTCCTCCGGTTTCATATGCAAAACAAATTATTGCGCTAGCTTACACGGTTCAGGTTCTACAGGGATTTAAAAATAGTTACACAACACGGAGCGTGCTGCTCTGACCGGCTTTAAAGGGTTAACAATGACTTTAAAAAATAATATAAAATAGTGTGCAACACCACTGAAGTTTTTTTACCTCTCTTTTCAACCAACAGCAGTCACTCTCCTCTCCAAATAACTTCTGCTTAGCTTTCCGAGCTTCCCTCGGGTCCTCTTAATCAGCGGTCTCCAACCTTTTTTGCGCCACGGACGGTTTATGCCCGACAATATTTTCACGGACCGGCCTTTAAGGTGTCGCGGATAAATGAGGGAGGGGCTAATAATCGGCTCAGTCATTTTTAATGATCGTTGAAATTCCAGATCGTAATCGTGATTAAAATTCGATTAATTGAGCAGCCCTACTACATACCATGTCAAAGGACAGTATTACCAACTAGGAATGTTGGCTAGCTGATTACAGCCAAGACAGATGTCTAGTAAAAAAGGCTTGTGAAGCCACCTGCAGCGCTACAGCCTGAGAAAAGGCGTATGTGCACTGTTACAGCATTGCCACAGCTGATAATGCGAGTGTGTGATGGTAGTGGGAGTCGGCGCTAAGCTGGTTTCCAAAACAGAGTATGAGACAAACGGGGAGTTTTGATAGCCGAGCATTTCAGTGCTGATTATCGGCCCGTGTCGATAGATCACAGCTGTGTGTCTGCGAGACGATTTCCCAGCAGCTGCCAGAGCCATATCAGCATTTCTTTGGATAAACATGTTGAATGTGCTCTGCAACAGCCAGGCGGACAGATTTGGGCTGATAGTGTGCTTTATACAAATCATGATAAATCCCACACGGCCTCGCAGCAATGTTAGGCATGTGCACTTTGTCATATAATTCAAAATGAAGCTTTCTCCGGACGCAGACATGCAGGCAAGTGTATTCACACACGATAGAATAGAATAGAATTCAACTTTATTGTCATTGCACATGCACAGGTACAGGGCAACGAAATGCAGTTTGCATCCATCCAGAAGTGCTTAGTGATATAGATATATTACAATATATATTAGCAATAATATAGATATGTGAGTATATTACAGAAATGGGTCTATTATGGTATGTTATAATGTACACGGTATGAAGTATGTTGTGAATATGCTATAACTATAAGTATGTACAGGCTGTAGTGAGTACAAGCTATGTACAGGCTATGAACAGGATATAAATATGAAAAACTATACAGAATATGAAATAAATAACTTTACAGAATCTGGGATATACAGCTATACAGAAATGGGAACTATGCAAGTTGTAAACAGTTGTAGGATTAAAGATTATCGAATGTACAGAATGATTATTTACACAGAGCTATACAGTAGTGCAGTTAAGATAAGTGAGGGTGTAGATAGTTTCTGGATGGATGCAGTGGTTCAGGCTGGAATTGAAGTGAAATTTATTTTGGTCAACAACAACAACACAGATGATCATTTTACATAAAAGTACTCAATCAATTCAGTGCACACGTCCAAATCAGCAGTTTGCTGAGAGACGCAGCAGCTGTAGATGACAGCCTGCAGGGGTTCTGCTCTACAAACAACATGCTGTCACTGATTGTCTTCATTAAGGTGAGTCAGTTTCACACTGTTGGCACAACAAGCACAGCTCAGAGCCCACTGCACTCACATCTTTCCATACTGTGCATTTACATCCTACATGTGTTGATTCTGTGCCAGGACATTAAAACAGCTGAGAGCATACGGCGTCCCTCAGTCTGACCATCGTTGGTTTTTCTTATTTGCTTGCTTATTTCAGTTTTTCTTGTTTGTAAATGATCTGTTTCACTTTCATTCATTTCACTGTTAGTTTTATTATTATAACACAGGCGGTGTTTGGGAGGGGCAAACCAAACAAGCTGGGTGATCTAATCGAACACAGCACCACCATGAAGACGACTGGCACATTTAACAAAGACTCAGTCTGTGGACATTCACTGCATCCCTGCTTCCTTCACATTTGGTTCAAGTTAGCTAGAATAACTGGTGACCCACCGAAGAACATGTAAGAGTGAAAAACAGTCGTGAGTTAAAGGATGACAGGGTGAGGAGGTTATTTATGGATCAGTGATCATGGGGAATTCCTCAGATGCCGTTTGTATTCCTAGAGCCCAAATCCTGGTGTTTGGAGTCTTTGATGTGTCTTTGAAGTGATCCCACCAGTTTGGCAGCGGATGCTTTAGACCTTCTCAGGTTCGCTGCTACACGTTTCTGAGGTACTTTCCCCAATTTTGAATAGTTAAAGCTAGCTGGTGAGGCCGGCGTTACCTAAAGGCACGCTTTCTTTTTCTTTTCTGCCCGTTTACTGTTGGGTCCAAATCAGTCCAATATACTGACAAGTGAGACGGAGTGTAAATGACTCGTCTTCCCTGGATTCTGCTCATTGTTGTGCTGAACAAACTGGACCAGAGCGCCGCTCTCACAGGCACAAACCTGTGCTCGGAGAGGCTGTGTTTACAGTGGAAGAGAATGAATGGCTGTTCTGTAGTGAACAGCTGCCTGCTCACTGTAGTCCACTCAGGACTGCAGCGTGTTTACCTCCGAGTCAGGTTTCATTTCTCTGCAGCTCAGGAACAAAACTGCATCGCTTCACCCAGAAGAAGGAGCGCCTTGTGTCGCTGTTTGGGGCGCGGCTGGGAGGAGGGGCAAGCTCAGGGGGTGAGGGTGCGCGCGTGTGCGTGTGTGCGTGTGCGTGTGTGTCTGTGTGTGAGAGAGAAAATGAAAGAGTGACCATGTGATTCAGGAGGGGGCGAGAGGGCGGAGACAAACAGGCAGACAGTGTGTGTCAGCAGAGTGTTTGGCACATGACTTTAGCCCAGTGTGTGTAATGACAGCCACAGAGTGTGTGTGTGCGTCTCTGTCTTTGTGCGTCTGTGTGTGTGTGCATCAAGGAGACACAGTGAGTGAGAGACCCTGATGAAAGGAGAGAGAGCAGCTTCCTGTGTGCATCCTGCTCACGTTCTTTGTTTGTGGCTTTTTTGTTTTTCGGGGTTTTTGTCACACCATCAGCGACATGTTTGTTTAGACCTGTGGTTTCACTGGACCCTCCCACTGCACAGACCCTCCCACATCTGCATCAGGTAAATTCAACATGAGCACTAACATTGGAGCAGAGGGAAGCAGAACATGGTGCAAACGTGGTGACGGACTTCACGGCGTGTGAGCTCATGTGGTTATTGTGACGTCACACGTCTACAGTAAGTCGGAGCTGCAGTCTTGCTAACTGGATCAATTCTGAACCAAATGGCGCTCCAGGTGTGTTTGTGATAGTCGAGCGGTGGCGTCGCTCCAGTGAGAGGCGGTTCATCAGCTCTCTGTGGTTTCAGTATTTCTTAGAGAAGGGGCTGTTCATATTTCTTGGCAACACCAGAGCGACATTTGGTAACATTTTCCAGCTGTGCGCCTCACACTGACGTTACTATCAGTGACGAAAATAAATGAGGTACTGTATGACATCATCTTATGAAAACACTTCTCATAAGTACCTGGCTACTCGTTTGTACTGGAAGACATCCATATGAGATTTTATAACCCAGTAACAGAGACACTGATGCTGAGCCTGCTGCAGCTGCTCCCTTCAGATTTGGTCTTTGTCCTGCCTGCACGGTTAGTGTCTGTGATACAGACTCAACAGGCCGAGCTTGGCGGTGGGACCTGTTCTCTGCAAAGCCTGAGCCAAACAAGCAGCGCTGGCTGACATGTTGCACTTACACTAATCCAGATGTGAATGTGCTGCGTTCAGAGCTGCTCTGCTCCATCAAATGACTGTGTGCATGTGAAAGGGTGCCTTGTAGTGACACAGAGTATGTGACCAGACGGAGCATCTTCTCATCAGCACCGTGCACTGACTGCTGGTTTTTATTTTTCTCAGGCCACTAACACTCTGTGGTAGGGAGCAGGTGGACGAGACTGGGGAAGTGGAGGCATGCTCTGGAAGAATGACAGTCAACAGAAGCGAGACAGAAAGGTGAACGCACATGGAGTAGATAGTGAAGATGGATGAGATGAAATACCTGGGGTCAACCATCCACAGTAACGGAGAGTGCACAAGACAGGTGAGGAAGAGAGAGCGTGGAGGTGAAGTTCAGGGCAGCAGATGGCAGTGAGACCTGCTGTTCGGTTTGGAGACGGTAGCACTGACAAAGACACAGAAGGCTCACGTTGTTGCTGCGAGTGAGCAGAAGAGATGTGTGTATATATATATTATCGTTTTAAAGCCTGGATCTGCTGGAGCAAACAGTCAGCCGTGCTGGTGTGTGGCCAGTTCAACGACGCACATCTGGACCTGGAGAAAAGTCCTGTTTGTCTCCAGCTTTGCCTCTGAAATCTGACACACACATTTTTGCACTTTTGTAACTCGAGCACATTTTTATTTTTATTGATTTATCTTTAATGAAATGAGTTGAATTCCCCTCTGTCAAAGTTGGTGCCTGTCGCGATCATATGGTCTGCCTCCACCTGCTCCCCACTCTCACCACAGATCGCAGGGACTCATGCATGACCCCATCTGCTGACCTGTCCATCATCACTGCAAATAAGGAGTTCAGAGCCATCTGTTATTCCTACTGCACGACTTCACTGTGTCACTGCCCTCAGCCATGTCCTGCAGCAGCCTCACATCCTTCTCTGACACTCCTGACCTCCTCCTGCAGAAGCACAGTTCCTCTCTTGGTTTCTTTCACAGACACAGTGAAGCTCAGCGTCTCAAGGCTAATTCATGAGAGTAACTGTTGGATTACTACTTGCTAATGTAATAGCTAAAGGACCCAATTCTGGCTGATCAGATGTGTAGATTAAAACAAAAAAATAGCACATATGCAACTTTAACCGGATGCAAATGCAGCTTTCTGTGTTTGATCCCATGCATATATATTTGCAGCTTCAAACAGCCACAGATACATTTGATCCTTTCATCCTGTGACTCTCAGGATTTAGTTTCACAGCAATCACCTGCTCACATAGCCAACCAGGCGACATGTTTACTGAAAAAAGTGGACTCTATACTTATACTTTAGTGCCAAAGCTAGCTAACATTAGCCAGAATAGGCTACTGATCCTACCACAGGCTAGACATCCTGGACTGAGCTCAGGAAATGTAACTAAACTGAACATCAGGCGTCTTTTCACAGAGTGAAACACACAGTGTCGAGTCAATACTGTGTCCAGCCAGTTAGTGTCTTAGCACAAAGTTGCAGTTGTACCTGCAGGAGCCTGGGCCTGTGAGAGGCAGCTGTCTCTGAAACATTGGCTGCTTTATGGACCAAAGGGGAGAGAGAGACGCATACAGGCTGTGCTGTTGTCAAACCCATCAGAGCTGGAACGCAGCTTTCTGGGTGCCTGGCAGAGGAAACGGCAGCGCGGGGTTCCCACACTGCAGCAACTCTCCAGCTAGTGATAATAAATCCTTTGTTATGTGAGCTCATTCTGTGGAGAGCATAATCAGGCCAGGACAGAGGCACTCTATCCACCCCCAAACATCCACCCAGTCCCATTCTCATACCGATTTCAGCCGTGTTGGACCTGAACACGCTCCTGGAGCTCTACTCTTGCTGACAGCGATACTCCTGACCTCAAACGTGATCTGTGTTGGATTTATTTTCTTTGTTTTGTGGAAGGAGACGACTGTGCTGGGCATTCACCAGCAGAGGACGGTAACAGCCTTATAATTCATACAAATTATACTGTCTCGTGGCAACTCAGTGCAAGACCCCGTGTGAGTAGATTAATGAATGCTGCCTGTTGTGGGTTACAGATTTGGAGCAGTGATGAGAGCATCCGTTACATTCAGGCCGTTAGCATCAGAGCGCTCCTCAGTGGGAAGCTTCTTGAGTGTAATCGACCTCAGTCCGATTTATAGAGCCTGTGTTAGCAGTTAGCATCATCTGTGTGTGTCGATTACCTGGCGATCGTGTCCAGGTGTTTCAGACACGCTGCACAATCACAGAAACAATACAAAGCTCACGCTTTTGTTTCTGATTTCAGGAATTTGCTGACATTTGTGAGGCAATAACTGTTAGTAACAATAACTGTTACTCAGTAACAGTTATTGTTACTGAGTAACAGTTATTGTTACTCAGTAACAGTTATTGTTACTGAGTAACAGTTATTGTTACTCAGTAACAATAACTGTTACTCAGTAACAATAACTGTTACTCAGTAACTGTTACTGAGTAACAGTAACAGTTATTGTTACTCAGTAACTGTTACTGTTACTCAGTAACAGTTACTGAGTAACAATAACTGTTACTGTTACTCAGTAACAGTTATTGTTACTCAGTAACTGTTACTCAGTAACAATAACTGTTACTCAGTAACAATAACTGTTACTCATTAACAGTTACTGAGTAACAATAACTGTTACTGAGTAACAGTTACTGAGTAACAATAACAGTTATTGTTACTCGGTAACAATAACTGTTACTGAGTAACAGTAACTATAACTGTTACTCTCTCACCGAGGGATTTAAAAAGTACATCAGAGGAGTCAACCACACTGAACCGGCCAATGGCAGTAGATATGACGAGCAGTTTACATCACAGGTTTCTGGAGGGGTTTGTGGTAATGGCGCATCTACAGCATGGTTTAAACCCCCTGGGACAGTATAAACTGACTGAGATGCATCTGCTCAGATTAAACTGAAGGCCTAAAAATAACGTTTAGGGGAACGCAGGCGCCTCTCCGAGTAGTCTTTAGCCCTAAAACACAGTGAGTTACAACAGCTGTAAAAAAGCAAATAACAACAAAACAAATCAGAAAGAGAAAAATGTGAAATTAAGCTGAAAACAGAAAGTTCCAGGGTGCTGAGCTCACGGGCTGAGCAGGCTAAAGCAGCAGTCCCAGCGTGACTCGAACCACGACTTCCTGCGTGACACACCTGTGCCACCAACATCAACCTCCTGAGGCAGGCTCTGTGTTTACTTCTGTAAACCAGGACTGTCATCTTCAGATCAGTTAAAGTACCTTTGATCAAACCGCCCATCGTAACAGGTAATCGTACAGTGTGATGCTATCGGCACTGACAGGAAGTAGTGTGGAGGAAGCTGCGTCTTTATTCCAGAGTTAGTGGCGAGTTGAGTAAAGTTCCACCATGTGTGACCATTAAGCTACGTGTGGTTGATGTATGTTGAATGTGACATGTGGAAGAAACGCAGGGGAACGATGTTTTCGAGAGTCAACAGAACTGCCATTTACAACAAATGCTTCTGAAAAACATAGGTGTCTTAATAGTGTTTGTATGTGTAACCAAGTTTCATTCAGATTAGTCGCAGCCATGACGGAGGAGGTAGGGTCCAGTTACACACATACACACCTACGACGCCCGGGTAAGATCCAGGTTGTAGTCGAATCGAATGACCCCGTAAAGGTCAGCGTTTTGACCCACCACAGTGGAACCTGCACCGGCCTTTCAGTTTAACATGATGGACTGTCCGACAGAGCAGTCGGCAGAGGTTACGCCCACAGCTCGGGGATCTGCTGTTTGTGCACGCAGCCTGCGATACGACCTCTGCAAATTTCCCTTTCTTTCTCTCCTCCCTTCATTGTCTTTTGTCTTTTGTGTGCGGCGTGCCTGCAGGCCAGCGGCTCATCCCAAAACAAAGAATGATCACTCTCAGCCCGCTCGCCTCACTTCAGCTTCCTCTCTCTTCTCTTACCTCTCGCTCTGATGCTCGCACGCTCAGACGTGAACAGATTTTGTTGGTTTCTAATATAATTATTTCTCCTGACCAGCTGGGAGAAACATGCTGCAGCTGTAACCCACGCGTGCAGTTTTCCCACAGGGGTTACCATGGCAACAAAGGATTTTTGGCCACTGTCTGACACAGATGAGCTCGTGGCGCTCCTCTCTTTCACCTGCCTATGTGAGGCTCTCTGATGCTGAAGGGTGTGTCTGAGATCTCAACATGAAACTTTAATGTGAAAGCAGTGAGGAGAATAAACAGGACGTACGCGTGCGGTTTAAAAATGTCCATATCTGCTTTTTATAGGCAGGTGGAGTCCGAGCCGTCGCTCTTCTCTTTTAGACATTAGCTGATGCTAGTGCATGAGTTAGGACTGGACTGAGTTTCAGACGTGTTGATAATCTCTGCACACAGGTGTAAAATGTACAATCAACAGTTGCGTTAGCTGTCATACCTGCAGAGCAGCCAGCATTTGCATGCCACAGTGTGAAAGGAGGCTTTCTGTTCATGTTACAGGTGAGATTAGACGTGAGAGGCTGAAGCAAAACTCCTTTAAGAACACGTTTAAAGAAATGTCTCATTGCTTCATGCAGGACAGAAAGTCCTTTGTTTTAATCTAATATGTGAGGAGGGAAGAAAGTGCACAGAGAACGTGTGCATTCATTAGCACATTATCCATGTTTTCCACTGAGTGACTGAGGGGCGTCCAGTCAGTGTTTCCAGAGCGTCTCACAGTGAGCGGGGCTGCAGGACTGAACAATACAGACACAGAGCTGTTTGGCTGTGTGTGAGCTCGTCTGCTCTTTGGATCAGTTTCCATGACTCAAAGGGATATCCCACACCGCCTCCAGACCCCCACTCCTGCTCGCTGCCCTTCCTTTCCCTCCCCACCCTACCCCAGCCTCCACCCCCTCAGTGTCACTCCCTCCTTTCATAGTTTACCACCAACAATGTTCTTCGCTCACAGTGAGCCTGGCGGAGGACTTTTCAAGACGCGGCTCCCGGATGGATTTGAAGCTTTGTTTTGAGTGAGCATGTGAAGGACAGCATCGAAGACAAAAGCGAGGGAGGGAAGGGTGAGTGACACTGCAAATGTATGCGTGTTGAAGTGACTGGCAGCGGGACGGACACATGGTGTGGCGTTTGTCTGGTGACGAACGGGAAGATGTCTGGACCTGCTCCTAAAGATGGTGGTGCTTCTGGGTCGGCCTTCAGACATTAAGGCTTTTTGTTTGTGAGGCTGTGATGTCGGTGTCATGTAGACTGTTTATTAGATGCTCCAGAAAAACTGAGCCAGGAGTGCAATACCATAGTCGTTTGATTACTGATGCATTACTGTGTAAGCTGCCTTTAAAAGTAAAATTATTACCTGCAGTAATATTTAGATTACATTAGTATTTGATTACTTGATGCACATTTTATTTGTACAGTGTTACTATACAAAGTAAGTCATCAGATCCACGTAGGTCTTGTTAGCATAAAGTACTGGAGTACTGCCACTGACCCTGCCTCATCCTTCATTCAGACTCTAGTGGGGTCTATGATTAATAAAATGAACATGGTGAGCATGTCAGTGGTTACCTGTCCAGAGTGTTACCTGGCTCTCGCCCCATGGCAGCTGGGATAGGCTCCGGCCCTTCTGTGACCCTGAGTCAGATAAGCTGATGGATGGGCTGTTTTCACACACACTTCTGTGTAACCATGCCAACCATCCATTGGCCCCAGCCCGACTGTGACTCCACCAACATGTTGGTCGTTCCGATACAGCAGCACTGAAATAACAAGCAATGGGAAGATGCCTAAAATCAACAAACTTGTGGTGCTTTAAACAAACAGCTTTAAGTCTCACAGCCACACATACGTGGTTCTGCTCCGTGTTTTGTGCTCCACTGAGCGTGTGCGACCCTCGGTGTGCGTCGTCCAGCGCGCTGCAGCAGGCGGCGGCGCTCTCGATCCTCTTCCTGAGGATTACTGCGGTTCAAAGGGCCTCTTTGTCCCCACAAGCCTGGAATGCCTGTCTTTGGGAAACACTGAGCCAAGAGTCAGCAGAGCCACTGAGCAAAGGAATACCACGCTGATCTTCCCCCTGCGCCCCTCTTCTCCTCCACCTTGGACATGAGCGCTCCAGATGGGGCGATCGTGGCTCAAGAGCTGGCAGTTCGTCTTGTAATCGGAAGGTTGCCGGTTCGAGCCCGGCTCAGACAGTCCCAGTTGTTGTGTCCTTGGGCAAGACACTTCACCCGTTGCCTACTGGTGGTGGTCAGAGGGCCCGGTGGCGCCAGTGTCCGGCAGCCTCGCCTCTGTCAGTGCGCCCCAGGGTGGCTGTGGCTACAATGTAGCTGCCATCACCAGTGTGTGAATGTGTGGATGACTGGATATGTAAAGCGCTTTGGGGTCCTTAGGGACGAGTAAAGCGCTATATAAATACAGGCCATTTACCATTTTACTTTCTGATACCTGACTCGAGATACTCAGGTATCAGAGCTAAAAAGGATCCTGATCACAGAGCATCTGAGTGTAAAAGATGTTTACTAGAATAAATATGATCAAAACTAAGAAATATCTTACGATGTTTTAACTATACTCTACTACTGCATTAAAACCTTTGCTGGGCAGCAGAAGTCTGTGTTAATATGAAGGAGAGGAGCATCCTGTTCTGTTAATTATTATTAGGACTCTAATGTGGCTAAAATCACATTTCCAAAAGGTTGATTCTGACGTTTTCAGTTCGGACAAACGTTTCATCATCATCCAGCTGACTGCAGGCTTCTCCAGTCTTATAAACAGGACATTTACACAATAACTGAAACCAGCCCACTGAAGGAACGATGGGCTGGGAGGTCAGCTTATGATCATTAAGATGCAAATTGGCATTGATCAACAACCATTGATCATTGATCAATGGTCCAAAAAGTCAGAATGGTCCAAGACGTCACCTGGATGAGTGACGTCTTGGACCAGTAACTATAACTATCCAGATGAACAGAATCAACCATTTGGGATTTGCTTACCTGGATGATTGAGCGTGCAGCAGGATATTTGAACTGGTTATGTTAGTCAACCAGTTTCAATCTGTGCATTGATTTGGTGGGAAGAAACAGACTAAAAGTCACTAAAGCAAGCAGAAGAAATGATGAAAACAGTGAAGGTAAGCTTGTCACATTGCACACATGTTGATCCAGCCACACTCAGCAGAGGCCTTCACTGTCATATAATGTCATTTAATGACCGCTGGCTGTGTGACGCAGGCTGTTCATGTAGGGCTAAACTGTAGAAATCAGGAGTTCGTGGAAAAGCCCGTCTCTGTCAGTCACCAGCTGTTTGTGTTGAGTGAAGCAGGCATGCATGGCTACGCTCTCCTGGTAATTCAAACAGCTTCCAAAGCTGAGAATTTCTCATTGTCTTAAATGCTGAAAATGGAAGCTTTTTCTTGCTGTGGAGTTACAGGAACATGCCCGTGGGAAACCTAAAGAAGAGTGTACCTAAAGAAACGGCACCTCAGTAATTTGTTATTCCAATGCTGTGACTGTGAGGACCACAGATTAAGAGCTATTTTTGTACTCCTTCAGCCAATCCCTGAGCCTTGTTGCCCTAAATGGAAGACGTTCTCTCCTCGTTTCGGTTGTTTCACTGAAACTTTCAGCTCTCTGAACCTTTCCAGCATCCGGTGCAGTATTCCTGTACAACTCGCAAGCAAGTGGAAAATATGAGCCGACAAACTCGGTGGGACAATGGCAATGAATCAACAACTTACTGCAGCAAACACAAGGGCGCTTTTCAAAGAAGTAAAAAATGTGTTGTTTTGCAGTTGCTTCCACTCGTACGTTGGAGTAAAGCAGCAGCCAGAGACACTGAGTCATCTGTGCTGTGGGTCCAGCTCTGCACCTTAGTCAGAGCTGCCTTTTAGCAGCGCTGGATCAGTGGTTTGGATAATGACAACACGGATGCCCTGAGGTATCATCGCTGCTGTCACTGGAGATGTGCACGTGATAATGACAGCCCTCTGATCCTCACAGCTGCTGAGATGCAGTTTCACACTTTGATGACAAACACAGTTTTTCATGTCTGCTGTTTGTTCGGTGTAACCAGCAATCATCTGCAGTCACCTGAGCATCAGGCTGTGCAACACCGTCAGCTGGTACAATGGTGTTCGTGCCAAAGGGCACGCTGGTAGATGCACGATGACATAAAGACCCTGTTTGTGCATCCAGGTGTCTCGTGCTTTTTTTAATGGACACGATCCCCAAAACCCTTTGCGGTTGTCAGTCTCGGGCTCTTCAGCTTCACTGTGGACATCGAGCTGCTCAGAAACACGTGAGCAGCCTCATGTTGTGGATCCTTCATATTCCTGTGACTGAAGTTTGGTTTTAGGCTGAGAACAACTTAACCCTGATTCCACATCTCCATCGTTTTTCTGTTAGCCTAGCCGCAGCTAGCTATAGCATGAACACGCGTTCATTTTTTGCTTGTCCCACTTGTCCCACCGGAGCAGCAGCCATAGCGTCACCTTTATTGGTTTGTTTTCTTTGGGAATGACGGAGCATTTAGAGCCGCCGCACTACGTCAGACTCTTTCACTTTGCCCTCATCTTCTACCACTTGTGTGTGTGTCTGCGTGTGTTCTTACCGCTCTGTGGTAACACACGACAGCTGGTGTGTTTAGCTGCCTGCTGATGATGGCGTCCCTCCAGCAAGCAGCGTTTCATGCCAGAATAATAAATCTGTGTTTACGCACGCTATCAGACTACAAGGGCTACAGCAGGATCTCAGTGTGCAGAGATTTACATTTTAATATGTGTGGCGCTTGGCTTGGTTTTATCTGTGGAACAATATCATTTAGACCAAAAATGGGACGTGCCATTGGCCAAGCGATAAATATGAATGATCTTTATTCTGCAAAAAAAAAATCAGCCCTGGAGCGTTGTTGTTTTCGATTCATTGATTTGAACAACACTGGGCTGTGAAGCCAGTTTCTCACACATTTGGTTTCCAAACCAAATCTTATTTTAAAAAACAAACAAATCTGCTGCTGTACCAGTGAAAGGACACCGAGGAGCTTGTCTAAGCAGATTAAGTTTTGCTTAGGATAACTGAGCCTCATGTTTACAATAAAAACACTGAAAAAGCAACGACTCTGTTTCCACAAACTGAAGTGCATTTGCTGTGGCCTCTTGGGGGCACTGGAACAACCTGTGAGACAATTTATTTTCTAAATTATTTTCAGATATAATAAACAGTCATCAGTTTAAATATATTTATGACACTTGGGGCAGAACTTAGCCAACAGTGACTCAAAGATGAGATTTCTGTGGTTACATTATCGACCAAAGTGAAAAATAACGACAGAAGACGTATCTGCCACAGGTCGGGCAGAAACTGTGCTCATAAACGAAGCAAGTGTTATTCACTTTGCAGTCACACATTATGTCATCTAACTCTAGAGAAACAGCTGAATATAATTCTACCTGAGGCTGTGCTGATTATAAATGAGCTAACATTACCCACACATCGACTGTGGCCAACACTGTGCTGAAATCTCTGCTCTGTAGGAAACAGTTGGTCCACTACTTTAAGAAGTACCTTGAAGGCCTCGGTTCAACTTTCATGTTGGAGCCGTTTCTCAGCCACGACTAGAAGCCTACAGAAACTGCCAGCAGCAGATTCTCGACGTCAAAATATTGGTTGAGTAACATTAAAATGTATTTGGAGCGCGGATGAATGTAAGACTGATATTCACTCTTCTGTCAGCCGTGCTCTGGCCCATCACTGAATGCTCTCCTAAGTGCCTTTGCATGAGGCTTTTTCACCACTACGTAAAAACCACCAGCTACTTGTTGTCACTGGGCCAGTACAGGAGGGCAGAGCCGTGGGCGCAGCCTGCTGCTGCTGCATGGCCACCATGTCAGCCATCGTTTGGGCAAGTGCCTGGACTCTGTGCAGGGACTGCAGGTTACAGTTGGGCACAACCGTATGTTCATTTCTTTTGGGGACATCTAACTGACATAATACTCTCCCTAGCCCCTAACCATAAAAAATGAAGGCCTGACCCTAAACCTAACCATAACCCAACTGTGACCCTGTCACTAAAACCACATTTTGAGTCTCACAAATGTCTTCAAACTAGTGGGGACAAAGATTTGGTCCCCACGTTAGTATGATTAACATCAGCTGTGGGCCAGCCTCCCACAGCACTGTCCCCTGAACACACTGCTCCACCACTCCCCACAAACCACAATCATATTTAAGACAAACACAATAATATAATAATCTAGCTCTCAGATAGTAGGAGAAGTATGCAAGACATTACAAAAGAAGGCTAGCTTTAACAGCCAATTAAAAACCCAAGAAAAAGTCCAACAAGGAAAAACCCCACAAACAGAAAGGGATAAAAACAGCTGATCCCAGGGTAAGAAAGGCAGCTCCTGGAGGAGCAGAACCAGGACAGGACTGTTTATACACAATCGGAGGGGAGGGAGGCACAAGTGAAAGGAGTTAAAATGCCAAAGGACAATCAGACGATGACAGAGACAGTAAAACTAACACTCAGAAGAAAACTAAGCAAACACCAACAGGAAGACGAGAGAGAACTCAAACTGCTGCCAATAAAAAGCATCCAAAGATAAGAGAATAATAAAGAAATGAAAACAAGGAAAAACAGAACAACACTTTGTGAATTTTCATTTGTGTGAATGAACCAAGAATCCAGAAACAAGTAAACAACCTTCAGGCTCAGAAACTCTGCACCCACACGGGTGTAATCTGTACTTTGGTTTTCAGACGTGTGCAGCAGAAGGCCGTAATTCCAGTGTGAGCATAAGAGGAAAAACAAAAGCATCGTTACCACGTGGAGGCAGTTTGATCCCTGTTACCCCTGCAGCGGCTCTTCCAAACAGCTCCAACCAAATTATAACAAACTTTCATATTTGAGGTCAGACTGGTCCCACAGCAGAGGCTAACCCCGACCTTGGCCTGTGCCACCAACAGGAAGTGGACCTTGGCTTGTCTCGCTGTACAGGAAGTCTACATATAGTGACACTCAGACAGCAGAACCAAGCGTCTCTGTGTATTTTTGTCTTCCTCTATCTTCCACACGCTTCCTGCTGCTGATGTCTTTAAACTCCTTCGTCATGCCCTTCATCACAAACACTGCTTTACTTGTTCAGAAGTAAAGCTTGGACAGTCGCGGAGATCATTTTAATGCAGAGCAGCTCTTTTTGTTAGTCTGTTTGAATAAACCACCAAAGTTCATTACTTTTATTGTCTGCATCACCAAAAGTGTCGTATTTTTAAGGAGTGTAAACTGAGCTGGTGTTTCAGCCTTTGTGTTGTTTGGTGGCTCCAGAAGCCGTCAGAGCGCTTTGAAGCTCTTTTGTAGCGGTCGTTTCTTCGAGCCCTGAAACACCACAAGTATGGACGCCTCTAACCAGGGCTATTCAGGATCGCCTTGTAAAACTTGTAAATGCTATGTTTAGGTCTGGGTTTGAATGCCAGCACCAAAGTGGGAGCTGTGGTGCCTGTGCAGGCTGGTCTGTTTTATGAAATAAAACCTATTATGTCTACAGACCTCTTCATAACATGTGCCAGTGTACAGACACATCATGTTAAAAACATGTTAGGCAGGACGTCTGCTCTGTTGTGCTGACCTGCTTTGTGCTCTTCTGTCTTTATTAGCACTTTTATCAGCAGTTAGCAAAGCTGCTTGACCTGTTAGCATAAATGGACAATTGTTCAGTCAAACAGAGCAGCTAGAGTTCAAGTGGACTCTTCATTACGTTTTTGTAGATGACGTCACGTTACATCTGGTTACATAACGTGTCCACAAAGGCAGACTGTCGTTGTTGTTGTGATGCTAATGGTCAGTGGTCAGGTCAGTTATGTAAGAGGGTCCGGTGGAGCCGGCGTCAACCTTTTAGGGAGTTTTCCTCTTGATTTGCAGATTGTTATACAGCATTTATGCTGCCGTTGGATCCGCCCTTCGTTTCTCTCCAAAAACAAAATGTGTCATTTGGCTTGGGCTCCATCCAGCAGAGCAAACACCACAGCATGTAAACAGCTTGAAGTGGCATGAGTGATCTTGGAGCGCCGGTTTCCTGAGGACGGACGATTTCATGCGACTGCTAAAACCAACTCTACATTTTGCAACATGACTTTTTGCAGGTTTTATGAGACCATGCAGAACCACTGCACTGGGTATTGTTTCATATTATTTCTCAGATATATGACATATAAAGTTAGCATAAACCACGCAGGAAAAGGTGAGAGAACATGCAGCCAGGGGCAACCTGAGAGCATTCTAAGAAGGAAAGATGATTAAGAGAGCGTCTAGTGAAGGAAGGTGGAGAGACAGAGAAGACATGGAAGGATATCCCTGCAGGGGGAGGATTAGCCAGCTGACTCCATTATCAGAGCACAGAAGACAGAAGCAGAGCTGCGCTGTGGCAGCTGGCTGAACAAGATAGAGGCTTGAGAGAAATGACATCCTGCTATCTCTTCCTCACGTTGCTCCTCATCTGCCCTCATTCGTTCATCTCATACGGAGTCCATCAGGCCCCCGATGGGCTCCGTCCTCTGGCTGTTGGAGCCCACAGCTCTGGGAAACCAGAATCATGTGTGCTGTTATGTTCACACAGGATTTACACTGGTCACCACCCTCAGCACATAACAGTGTCAGCTTTTTATACAAGTGGAATATTCATTATGGGCTCAAACGCCCACTCACTTCCTGAGCTGTCTGACCTCAGTAAGTCACATGATAGGGCGGGGCTAGGTTTCACCTGAAACCTTGGCTGATTGTGACCCACACCTGTTTTCACACCTTGGCTCCTGTGATTAGACAGAGGACCAACAGGGGGTGCATGACCCTCCTGGGGGGACACTCCCATAGGGCTTAAATCTGGGACTCTCCACCACTGAACTGAAGAAGCATCTCGATGAAACGTCTTCAACAAACGTAAAGAAGTCCAGATGCTTTTCTTTCCAAGCTCCTTATTTCGTCTGTTTTACAGCAGGCTGCTTGTCACTGAGAGGGCAGACGTAAACGAATGAAACAGTATTATATGTTCCTCTTTGTAATTGGCATAGAGGTCAAAGGTGACTATTGCTGTGATCTAGCACTATATAAATGAGCCAGTATTACAGTATATCATAAGTGTGTTATGTGTTAATCTTGTAGGTCCAGTCCAGCCCACACTGGAACCTGTTAGTCGAACATTAGCAGGAGGTAAATAATTTAATTGTTTATCAGTGTTTAGTGCAAAAATGAGCTGTTTGTCAAGGCTGTAGGACTGGTGACACAACAACATGCTGAGTAAATAACTGAGTATTATTATTATGTGTTGGTAAAGTTCACAATCAAAAGTACCTGACATTACCTCTGAGCGGAGGCAGCAGTGGTATATAGCTGTGTGCAGCATGCATAAAGATGTTGGAGAAGTCTTTTGTAGGTCAGAGAACAAAAAGCGAGTTTTGATCTCAGATTATGAAAAGAGTTTGGTTTACGGAGCACAGCTGCTTAAGGAGTAAGGACTGGATGGGATTATTGCTGTCTTTACTGTGGTGTTGGATACTTTGTCATCAAAGCGACCAGGTGTGTTTGTAAGGATGTTTGTGGCACACCTGCACTCCTTCCCCTCCATTCATTTATGTGCTGTTGCTGTTTCCAGCATTTCAACACGTGATCATAAACTTCCCTTCAGCACAGTGTCTTGCCTGTGGCTACAGACTGCATCTATTCTCAAGCCAACACATTCAAACACATGATCCAACCTGCTGTGTGTAGCACGAGCTGTCAGTGTAGTTAGAATCAAAGGCAGGTGTCAGTCTCTGCACCCTCTGGGTTTAAATCTGAAAACAGGGTCTTTAAGTCAGTGAGAGAGCGTTATTCTGACTTTAGCATGTGTAACGCACCATTCGACAAGAACGTATCAACAACTACTTTAAAAACAGCTTCCTCCCACTCTTAGCATGACATCAGACAGAAGTGTTCATTTTATACTCAGTTTCCTCTTGAGTCAGACATCCTGTCCGTTTCCATTGCAGTTTGTTTTTTCCCCTAATGAATGTGTTTATTGAAATCCGGTCCTACACTGATGTGGCAGAACTGATTAGCTTAGTCCTGCTGTGGTCAGAAGACTGAGTGGTGAGAACAATTTATATCATTTGCTAGCTCGCTACCTCCATATCAACTGCTTGGCATTCCTTCACATTAGTTTTAATAAAGTTACCCTTGAAGTACAGATGTAGCTTAAACACCTGTAGAAAGGTCCTACAGACGGGTTAGGGGACTTTACTCCTAACTGCTGCTGCCTGCTACAAACAGCAGGTAATCACATTGTTAAAGAAACAACATTGTAACGTCCAGTACCCAAACAGAGGGCTCGAGGTGTCCTCACCAGTGTTGGGACTAACGCGTTATTAAGTAACTCGTTACAGTAACTACGTTATTATTGTGGTAACGAGCACGGTAACTAGTTATTATGCCAAAATCATGAACGCGTTACTCGTTACTGGGATTTAGATAGGCTCGTTACTCGTTACTTCGTGTGGTGGCATCGCGGAGCTTCCACAGATTCAGTAACAGGTATTCAAGTATCAAGTATTCAGGGGAGGCAGGAGGGGAGGCAGGAGGGGAGGCAGGAGGAGAGACCCGAGGCGGCCGCCGGTGCGAGTGTCAGGTGAACTTCAGGTAAGAAGTTATGACCTGCAGTCATAACCTGCAGTCTGTGTCAGATATAAATCAAGTTTAGGTGGAGTTTATTTTTGTTATGCTGACTTTTTCGTACTGCGTGCTAGCTAGCATGACGGGGTTTCTATACAGCTGGGTGGTGCTATGTTACTGATGTTGAACTTTATTTTGTTCATAAGGTTAGTTAGTAGAGTTGCCAACCGTCTCGTAACATTTTAACTTTTAACATTTAGATTTAAATATAATATTTAGATTTAATATTTAACATTTAGATTTAACATTTAACATTTGATGAAAAGTTACAAATATTTTACTAAATGTTGTAAAAAATTACTCGAAAAAATATGTTTTTGTAAGGTTTTGAGCTAAATGTGGAAAAATGTTGCTGTTAATTTCAGCATGTTTCACTTTATAAACGGCGCCCCATAGTGCACAGAGATGAAAGAATAAAAACATGTTTGCATCGTTCTCTCACTTTTAGCCTTCAGCTTGTTGTTGTTGCTTTGACTAACCTTTATTAGCTTTAGCATTAAAATAGCTAATGCTAATGTGAAACCAACAAAAACAACTACTGACAGAAAGCAACAATTTTTTGTATCATTTCCCATTTTGTTGCAATTTTGTGTTTAATGGACATAATAAATACTAATGTCTTTCAAGAGCTCGTCAACTCAATAAACTGAAACAGCACAATTAATGAAATGTATCATATTTCTTTTAAGTGGAGAGATCAAGTGTTGTAACACAGAAGCAGAGAGCGAAAAACCTGTCAGAGACGTCTGATCTATGGCTCATAACCACAGGGAAATTGTTTTTATTGGATGAAATGAGCGCGGGTCTGTTCATAGAGTAATATCTGCTACGTGATGTTAGGCTAACAGAGTGCTGGCTGGACGCTGTCCTTTGATGAGCATAAAGCCCCCCTCACCTTTGTCAGTCTTCACATTCCTGATTATCTCTGCATTCTCAGAGAAGGCCCAGACTGTTTAAATCATCCGTTTGTTGGAGAGGAGCCCAGACTGTTGTTGAGTTAGCTACTAGCCACACTGTACTGAGTGATACTGGTAAACCTGGCCATATTTTTAGCGCCACCATTCTCAGCTAGATTGTTAGTTGCACCCCCGAGAGGACGAACTCTTTCACAGCCAAACTCTGCAGTGTGAAAATAGCTCGTCTCCAGCGTTGCTGTATTTTACCTTCTTTTTTTCTCATCTATTATGTATCGGCATGTCGTCTACCTATTTCATACTTTTACCCTCCATCTACTTGGCATGCTGTGAATGCTTTGACACTTTTGTATTCCAGCTATTTGGGGAGCTTCCCTCCCCCACTTTTTACAACCTCATCAAAAACCAGATTCCCTCATGTGTGAGAGCTATATCTGCTCATCAGAAAACAATGTCAGCCTTTCTGTCCTGGCATGAGAGGAAGAGTGAGGGATCGAAAGATGGAGAGTTCTTTGTGTTTCCACTCAGAGTTCGAGAGAAAGAAAAGCCGCTGTTGTGTCCCCCCCACATCTCACGGTCTGAGAGAAATGGCCTTTGAAGTGGAGGGAGCGAACACCATGCTCCACAGTGGCATTTAAATGGAGAGCAGAAAATGTAACAACGAAACAGGAAATCTTGTCAGAATCTAAGTAAATGACGATACGTTGTTGTACTTTTCCACATTTTCTGTGGTATTTTATTTGAAGACTCGCAGTGTTGTGATTGGCTGAGCTCAATAACAGCATGACTGTGTTATTGTGTACTTGTCAGATTAACATCCACATCTATACCAGCACTCAGTAGAATATTAACTTAATGAGACGATCAGTGTTCACTCTTCATCGCTGATGAGGTTTCATCTGTCGGTCGTTGTGATGGTCTGTGTGGGGTCTTTATCAGAGCGTCCCCTCTTAAATCACTACTGTTAAATCACACAAAACACAATGGGTATAGGAAAAACGGAAATAGGAGAAAGAAAAACAGAAATGGGAAAAACAAAAATGGAAAAAGGGTAAAAATGAAAACAGAAATAGGGAAAAATGAAAACGGAAATAGGAAAAAAGAAAACGGAAATAGGAAAAACGAAAATGGAAATAGGAAAAATGAAAAAGGAAATAGGAAAAACGGAAACGAAAATGGAAATAGGAAAAACGGAAACGGAAATGGAAATAGGAAAAACGGAAATGGAAATAGGAAAAACGGAAATGGAAATAGGAAAAACGGAAACGGAAATGGAAATAGGAAAAACGGAAATGGAAATAGGAAAAACGGAAATGGAAATAGGAAAAACGGAAACGGAAAAGGAAATAGGAAAAACAGAAACGGAAATAGGAAAAACAGAAAACTGAAATAGGAAAAACGGAAATAGGGAAAACGGAAAACGGTAATAGGAAAAACGGAAAACGGAAATAGGAAAAACGGAAATGGAAATAGGAAAAACGGAAATAGGAAAAACACAATGGTAATAGGAAAAACGGAAATAGGAGAAACAAAAACAGAAATCGGGAAAAATGGATATAGGAGAAACGGGGAAAAACAAAAAACGTAAATAGGGAAAAATGAAAACGGAAACAGGAAAAATGAAAACGGAAACAGGAAAAATGAAAACGGAAATAGGAAAAACGGAAATAGGAAAAACGGAAACGGAAATAGGAAAAACGGAAATGAGGAAAAAAGAAAATGGAAATAGGAAAAACGGAAATAGGAGAAACAAAAATGGGAATAGGAAAAACAGAAACGGAAATAGGAAAAACGGAAATAGGAAAAACAAAAAGGGGAAAAACGGAAACGGAAATAGGAAAAACGGAAATGGAGAAAAAAGAAAATGGAAATAGGAAAACGGAAATGAGGAAAAAAGAAAATGGAAATAGGAAAAACGGAAATAGGAGAAACAAAAATGGGAAAAACGGAAATAGGAAAAACGGAAATGGGGAAAAAAGAAAATGGAAATAGGAAAAACGGAAATGGAAATAGGAAAAACGGAAATGGAAATAGGAAAAACAGAAACGGAAATAGGAAAAACAGAAACGGAAATTGAACATATAAATGAGTTAGTCATGTGATGGCAAGGAGAGGAGGTGGGGCCGGATGGACAGGTTAACACAGCTTTGTACTTAACTTTCTTTTTCAAAAACATGACAGGTTACATGTGTATGAATGAGAGAGAGACATCTGTAACAGCTAAGGTACAAGGGTGAGAGGTGGTGAAGGTGGATGGCTTTAAATGAGAAAGGTGAAGAAGAAAGTTCAGGCAGGGTGGAGACGAGTGTCCAGTTCTGACACAAAGAAAGTTAAGGTTGACATGGTAACATGACCTGCTCTGAGGTGTGGTTTGGAGATGGTGACCAGAATGGACAGGATTAGAAACAGGAATGTATCAGCACCTGAGATGGTTTGCACCTGTGCAGAGGAAGGATGAAACAAACATCATGTTCCCTGAACTCTAACCAGCTGTTCACTATAGTAATCAGTTACTAGTTACATTACAGGGTAACTACTGAAAAAGTAATATGTAACATTACAGGGTAACTAATGAGAAAGTAACATGTTACATTACAGGGTAACTAATGAGAAAATATGTTACATTACAGTGTAACTAATGAGAAATCAATATGTAACATTACTGGGTAACTAATGAGATAGTAATATGTAACATTACAGTGTAACTAATGAGAACGTAACATGTTACATTACAGGGTAACTAATGAGAAAGTAACATGTTACATTACAGGGTAACTAATGAGAAAGTAACATGTTACATTACAGGGTAACTAATGAGAAAGTAACATGTTACATTACAGTGTAACTAATGAGAAAGTAACATGTTACATTACAGGGTAACTAATGAGAAAGTAACATGTTACATTACAGGGTAACTAATGAGAAAGTAACATGTTACATTACAGAGAATGAAGTCATTCTGATACTTATACCAAACAGAAAAACCTTTAGCTCATGCATGCTGCTCAGCGGTGTGTTCTGCACAGTTATCACTGGCTGCATTCACTTTACCTGCACAGTGAGTTGGCAGCACTCCGTCCTCCACATAACCAGCAGCACGTTTGGGATTCTTCCTCACAGCTTTAGCTCAGAAACTGCTGGCTGCAGCTCCTCTTCAGCAGGCCCTGACGCCAGTGCTGTGGACGTGGTTGGACGTAGTCTCATTAGCAGCTTATGCGTTTGCACAGAATAATGCACCTATACTTCTGTGATGTAGAAGCCATCGTTTGTGTCTTCAAGTGGGACTGAAGACTGCGTGTCCGTACTCTGCTCTTCACTCTCTGTTTGTTCTATTCGTGCTTCTTCAGTCGGGGATTACGGTATATTTGCATAATTACAGTCATCCCCACTTTTTATGATTCAACAACTTCAAAACATTATTCTTCACTCTCTGCTTTTTTCTTCCGTTCTTTTGATCATTGCTTACACACACACACACACACACACACACACACACACACACACACACACACACACACACACACACACACACTCATCTACCTGCTATCTTCAACTTTGGTGCTGCCAGTCAGGAATGTAGGTCTTCGCTTAGTGGAGCAAGCAGCAACAGGTCTGACCTTCTGAATGGGAGTTTATGTGAAGGGAAGTTTTAAACAAAAGACCACGATCAGGACAAAAAGACAGTCTGAAGAAGCTAAAGTCACGAGCAGTGCCACAGGTGTCCCGCTCACAGTCGAGTCCCTGCTGGGTTTGCTGGGTCGGTCAGTCTGGAGCAGCGTGGTGCCATGCAGGCGATGCATTTGCTGGACAACTGGAGAAAGGTAGTGGTTATATTTGGAGCCAACCACTGACAGGTGAACACTTAAACGCTGCTTGGTTCCTCTCACCGAACAAGAAAAGAGGAACAAAGTGTTTCTTCAGGCTCAAAAAGGAGTTTGTTTTTTTTACACAAAAGCTCTTTGCTGAGAGCTCTTTGCTATTTTTATTTTCTGCCTGTTTTGTGATTTACTGTTTTTATGGCTCGCTCGAGGCTGCGCAGTCTGTCAGGAGAGCAAACACGCTGATAATGCAGCAGTGCTTTGTTATCCTGAAGGCAGAGCGTATCACGCACAACATTTTAGGCTTGCATACGACTCTGGTTGGCTCTGTAGACTCTGGGATAATTATGTGTTTTCTAACCTTTCCTGTGTGGTTTTCTGTGCTTCTCACATAATGACTGCAGTGTCTAACACATACACTAATATAGACACGGAGCGTTATTTATACACATCCATCCTGTGCTGACTTGATGGAAATACCCCAAAAATGACGTGAATAAAATGTGATGAGTGTGTGTTTGAGGAGATTTCCAGTCAATGTGTCAAGAGGTTTAAATGTGTGTGTTAAACCATCTGTTACCATCTGTTGTGTGTGTGTGTGTGTGTGTGTGTGTGTGTGTGTGTGCGTGCGTGCGTGCGTGCGTGTGTGTGTGCGTGTGTGTGTGTGTGTGTGTGTGTGTGTGTGCTGACAGTATGAATCACACCTATAGAGGCATTAGTGTGAGGGCAGAGTTGGGATGGGGATTCCCGACACGCGCGCTCAGACTTTCATGAACTGTAGTGGAAACAAAGTGTGAGTCTGGGACCTTTTTAAGCTTTTAGCTTTTACTTAGACATGGACTCCAAAAACAGAAATGTTTTTCCCTTTTTTTAACGTTTGAGAAATGAGCTCAGCCGTGACGACGTTTGTTACTCATGTTCTCATTTCCTCTTTCAGGATCTTCATGTGTCGCAGGGAGCCGTGGACAGCTCAGTGGATATGGACCGCCTGAACAGGAACATGCCGGAGTGTGGACGGCAAACTCACCAGGTGTTACAGGTAAATGTGTGTGTGCGTGTGTGCGTGTGTGTGTGTGCGTGTGTGCTGTGAGATGGAAATAAGAGTCAGTCAGAGTTTTATTTTTGTTCATTGGTTCATTCAGTGTCATGCACGTTAGACAGAAGTAGACGCCTTACCTCCACACTAACCTTGAGATCCAGTGTTATCATTGTGACCTACAGTGGGAGCTCCACAGCGTCCAACCACAAACAACCAGAGCTGGGAAATAAGTGCAAGTGCAGAGTAGAACTTTGTTTTTAATCTGTACTTTACTTGAGTAGTTTTTTCTGACAACTGTTTCCTTTCACTCCATACAGTTTTACACGAATATCTGTACGTCGTAAAACGGGCTCGTTACTTTAGGTTTAACACACCTGTGGGAAGTCCTTACTTCACATCACTGCACGACTTCAAATAGCGCACCGATCGGAGACTAAACAGTAACGCAGTATCCATCACTGGGGCTTCTAACATACAAAGAAGTAACAGAGGCAAACCCATGTCATTTATGCATCATTCATAGCGCTGTGCTCAGGGTTCAGCTGTGCATAACGAGCTGGACTGTGTTTTTTGGTGAGGACGTCAATAATAAGGTCAATAATTACAGGAGTGAGCATGAAGAGTCCAAACACTTGATAGTTTTGAATGAGCACATTTGTGTCCTGTAGCTCCAGGGAGCATTAAAGACTGTTTTTGTTTTTGAAGAACTTGAAGCACAAGAACATAATCATTTAATTAGTAATTAGATTACACCATACAGCCTCAGTGCCATTTTCTAGATGCGATCACTTGCTGAACAAAGTCTTCATTTAGCCATATTTATTAGTCGCTGTTAAGGCCAGAGATGCATTGAGACCGTTTAGAGTCGGAGTCTTTGTAATGTGGCCTGGGACACCGTTCTTCTAGACGTGGCAGCTTCTTAAAAACACACAGAGGGCGCTCTCGTCGTCTGACGTCCTCTGATGTTGAATGTCGGCACACTGGGCGATGGGACGGTGTCCTGGCATGGAGACTCCACGGAGCGTAAGCACAGAGGCTGCCGTGTCACTGAGGTCGGCTCCAGCAGCACATATGTTGGCGAGGGTAAAGCAGTAATTAGACAGCCTCGCAGATTAGATGTCTGTGCTTCACACCTGCTGCTTCTAAAAATCCTGCAGGCATTAAGGAGGGGGGGGTGTTCTTCTTTCCTTTTTTTCTGTGCATATATCCAGTTAGAGATTAAACTTCAGTGATTCCTGCAGACGTGCTCCGCAGACATGAGAGACGTTTAAAGGGAACTCGTCTTCATCTGCAGATCTTTTCAGAAGCTTTGACATTCAAAATACTCCTCATGTATCTCACACTGGGCCTGGCTGCTGCCCCTCATATCTGCTCTGTATGACATCATAAAGATCCATGAGCAGTGTAAGGCTGAGCTTTTGGCTCCCAGTTATTTGTACATTATTTCAAACTTTGGTTATGTTTAATGTGAGCATCCACCAAGAAACTCATCTCTTATTTCTTCAAAAGCACCCAGCTCAGCACAGCAGCGTGAACGCCGATCTCTGTTTAAACAGTCGTCACAGCAGATATCTCAGTCAAACTGAGCAGCAGATTGCTGCTGGGCCGATGTCACCCACCTGTGCAAAACAGCTTCTTATACTTCTGAATTTCACTTCCTGGTTTGGGGGGTGTCAGCCTGATATTAGCACGGTGTGGCTCCTCTTTCCTTAAAGTCTCTGCAACAAAGCTGATGAGTGCAAATAACTGCTTTGTTGCTGGAGAGGAAACAAAGAAGTCAAAGCAGGAAACAAATCTCTGAGTCTTGGTTTTTCCAAAGTTTACAGCTCCCAGCACTCTCCCTGTGCGCTCTGAGGTCCTGCACTGGTGTTTCACAGAGACGCCTGCAGAGGCTGCAGCCACTATGTGCAGGACCGTTCATCATCACTCCAAGAGGACACGGCAATGAAATGAAACCGAACTGTCCTTTCAGACAAGTTGGCATTAGTCTCCACATTTCTACAATAATTAATTCTGTTAATTCACAGAAAAATGAGCAAAAACCAGGAAACAATATTTTGAACACAGTTGAAAAAAATGTTTTTCTGCTATTTAAATTGAGCTGAGAGAGATTTTATGAGTTTAATCCAACATCTGATGATATTGATGATACTTTTTTGATTTGTCATTTTTAGTTGAATTTGCTGTGACAAAGTGATCCTGTAGTGAATTCATCTCTTCAAAGGCAGTAAAGAAATCAATAAGTCAAAGAGACGTAAACAAGGTTATCCATTTAAAATCCCCCAAATAAACATGTGACCATATAATGAGCGGACGTCTGCTGATAGCAGCGGTACCTCACAACAGCTTCACTAATGTACAGACGAAGTACATATTTGCTTCTTAGATTACATCACAGTGTGTCCTGCACATGCAGGCAGGAAGCTGAGAGCTCCACATGGAAGCAGCAGCACACAGCAGATAAGCCATCTTGCAGACTCCACCCCTCTCATCCCATCACTCCCAGTATAAGCTCTCCCAGTGCCGTAAGCAAGATGCCCTCTATCTCAGCAATCCTCTTAGACTTGACCCCACTCTACCCACCGACCCCCGCCATCAGATAATCCTATCAGGACACGCCTGGCTAGCTAACCAGCCGAGAGGACGGCGAGTCACTCGTCTCGTCCTGAGAATGAAAAAAACAACACACAGCCTCATAAGTGGGACACAAAGATGCAGACACAGCAGTGTTTGAAAATGCAAATCAATGCCAGTAAATGCCTCCACACTCCTGCAGCTCCTTCAACACTGGAGCTGCCACAGAGCCGTGAAAACAACGTCAGACGCTGCCTGTCAGCACAGGTGGAGCACAGGTGGAGCACAGGTGCTCCACCTGTGCTCCACCTGTGCTAGTTTGAAGTCCCAGACACTGGGACTGCTCCAGTCCCAGTGTCTGGGACTTCAAACTAACTCTGTGTGCAGTGAAGGACAGTGTTGTGGACCGACACTCATTCAGACAAGTTAATGTGTTCAATCATGAAAGCATGATGTGCTGGCTTTGCCCAACATCAGCTTCCATGCACTTAATCACTTCTCCCACAGTTTCATCCAGTCACATGTAGTTCACGAAAAGAAGTAATTAGGTTTGGGATGAACTAATGAACACAGTGGAAACACACACAGGCAGGAAGTGAAAAATGTTCAATTTACCAAAATAAGACAAAGAGAAGAAGAATGTCAGGCGGGGACGCTTACGAGATTTACAGCTCCTGTGCACGAGGCTGATCATGACACTGGAACAGAAACATAGTGCCAAACAGCCGCACATCCTTCTGCACAGGCCTTCATGAACATGTATGAGCCAATGGGAAATAAAGATGCTTTTAAACAAACAGTGCATCAAATATGTTGACCACTACAAACAAAGCAGGACCTGAATTTTTATCCATGCACAGGGTCACCAGTGAGAAAGCGTGGGAACCAGAGCAGGAAGTTCTCCATCATGGGAGTTTGTCAGAAAAACTCGAGCTAAGAGCTCCACGCAACAGCTTCGGTTTGTCCCGTGAGAACTCGTCTATCGAGCCTGAGCGCTTTCCTGCCTCTCAGTCAGGCCTCCGTGCTGCTAACGGTTACAGAGCAGAAGACACTTGCGCTGCGCTGAAGTGCTCATCACAGGTTTGCTCGCCAAACGCCCTCCAGGAGCTTCGTGTCTCTTAATTGTGGAGCGCTGTTGCCATGGTGACGTCCCTTCCCCCTCGCCGAGCTGAGCGCACGGAGCCGCTTCAGCCTGAGCTGTGAGGGGAAGACGACGCGCACACCTCCCTCAGAGGATGATGTAAACAGCCACAGCAGCCTCCTCTGTGGCTCTGAGTGAAGCAACAAAAAGAGCCATCTCTCCTCTGTGGCCGCCCCCTGTGATGCTGCACGTCTGTGCTTTTATGTGACGTGCAAAACCAATTAGTTTGACTAATGGACGAGAAACAATCTCCCGTTAGGTCCCAGTCACAGCACTTTATCATCCACACACACGCCACGGCGTGACCTCCTCGGGTTCAGAGGTACAGACGGTCGGCTCTGTCAGGCTAACACAGCACGCTGCCGTGCTTTCACATGGCCACACATACCGACGCTTCAAAGATGGAATGGTAATGGCATTTTGTATAATTAATTACACCTCTAGCAGCCAATCAGAATCCCTTCTTGCGATAGAGAACATGCAGCATGAGGCGAGGAGCATGCTTTTAAATCACATGACCGATGTTTATTTAATGTGCCAAAAACAGTCATCACACACTGTTAATGTTTGTCTGCAGAGCACCCCGCTGGACCTGATCGAGACTGGAAAGGGGCTGAAGTTCCAAGCAGAGCGCCCCCACTTGGTGAGCTTGGGGAGTGGACGGCTAAGCACAGCCATCACCCTGCTGCCCCTGCCTGAGGGTGAGAGCACTGCCTTAACACCAACCGTCACATTAGTTAGCAGTGGGAGTAAAGGGTACCTGAACAGCAGGTGTGCAGAGGTGCAGCCATACAGAGCCATCGTCGTCAGGCTGTGGTCACTAACTTTATGTTTGGTTCATAAAGAACTGGTTCTTCACTGATGTAGCGTTAATGCCACATTCCCATAGAAGCTGAGCTTTTATACATGATGAACTGCTCTCTTCAGTTGGGTGTCTTCCCTGCTGCCTGTAAAATGGCGGTGCTGAGGCCCCTTCTGAAGAAGAGCAGTTTGGATTGTAATGATTTTAAAAACTACAGACCTGTATCCAACTCACCATTTTTAAGTAAAGTCTTAGAAAAACTTGTTTTTACTCAGATTACTGACTTTCTGAATGACAGACAGATCCTGGAGATATTCCAGTCTGGATTTAGGGTGAACCACAGCACAGAGACGGCTCTCCTAAAGGTTTTAAATGATCTTAGATGTAACTGGGACGCCCAAAAGCTCTCAGTCCTGGTGCTACTGGATCTAAGCGCAGCCTTTGATACAGTAGACCACGCTATTCTTTTAAACAGACTGAAACACATGGTGGGCCTCTCTGGTGCTGTACACAACTGGTTCACTTCCTGTCTCTCAGACAGAACTTTTATGGTGAGTATGGATACATGCTCCTCTAAGATCCATAGAATGACATGAGGTGTGCCCCAAGGGTCGGTTCTAGGCCCTGTACTTTTTAATTTGTATATGCTGCCTCTCGGCGGTGTCATCAGGAGGCATGGAGTGAACTTCCACAGTTACGCTGATGACACGCAGCTGTACATCTCCGTGTCTCCTGATGACACCAGACCAATGGATGCCCTTTTTAACTGTATTTTAGATATAAGATCTTGGATGGCAGAAAACTTTTTACAGCTTAACCAGGACAAAACTGAAGTTTTAATCGTCGGTCCCGAGGCTCAGAGAGAGAAACTCTTGTCTAAATTAGAGGCATTTTCACTATGTCCTTCGCTACAAGTGAAAAACCTGGGTGTTATTTTTGACTCTGAGCTTGGTTTTATCCCCAGAGTCCGCCCTATTCTCTCTCGGGCCAACACGGAGATGCTGATGCATGCTTTTATTACCAGTCGCATTGATTACTGTAATGCCCTAATGGAGGCCATTCATGAGAGCGGTCGCCGTGGGAGCAGCAGGGTGGAGAGCCTAAAAAGTGGAGTTTTTTAAAACTGTGGTAAAAATGTGAAATGAGACTGAACAATCTGTCGGTGCTACTACTGATCACTCTCACTGTGGTACAGCATGAAATCGAAGCCTCATACTTGTTCCTTCCCTCAGGCCGGACCACTCTGGGTCATGGTCCCATGGACATCAGCATCCAGGGTCCTGGTGTGGCAGCTCAGCACTGCTACATAGAGAACAGGTCGGGGGTTATCACGCTGCACCCCTGTGGGAACCTCTGTGCTGTTGATGCCATCCAGATTAGACAGCCCACTCGCCTGTCACAAGGTAGGAGCCGGCTCAGCCACGTCCCACGATACATTCTGCTTTTGGTGCAGTTTTAGTAGGATTGATGTTTCCCAGTGTAGTAAAGGATCCATGGTTTCTCTTTAACTTGGCGCTTTCAGCGGCCTGCTGATGTGCACAATCCCAGTAACTGTGAGTCAGAGAGTCTGGCTGCAGGTCTGTTGGATCAAATGCTCAGTGTGAGTTTTTAAAGGAGGAGGACCCCGAGGTTCCCGGGTTAGGGAGTTAACTGAGTGTGTACGAAAGATAAACACAAGGGTTAACTGGACAGCTTAACTAGCTCGTCTGTCTACACATAGAGTAGTAACACAACTGAAGGGACCATCGCGACTATGAGATCCTTAGAGAAAGGTGTGTCGCACACCAGTACATTAATGTGGCCAATCTTTGGAAGAGGGGCGAGTCGGGATACTCTACATATTACTGTAGATACTTAATGCAGAAGCCACATGAGTCCCTACAGACTGGCTGGACCAAAGGGAGCTGAAAGTGTGTAAAAGTCTTGAGCCACATTTCTTCAATGTGAAACAGGTGCAGCACTTTATTGAAACACCTGTAAATATACTATGAGCTGGAAAGTCACTTCTTGGTAATAATAATAATGGATAGGATTTATATAGCGCTTTTCAATGCACCCAAAGCGCTTTACAATGCCACTATTCATTCACACACTGGTGGAGGCAGCTACGGTTGTAGCCACAGCTGCCCTGGGGCAGACTGACAGAAGCGAGGCTGCCATATCGCGCCATCGGCCCCTCTGGCTAACACCAGTAGGCGGTAGGGTAAAGTGTCTTGCCCAAGGACACAACAACCAGGACAGAGAGCCCAGGGATCGAACCGGCGACCTTCCGGTTACAGATGCGATTCCCAACCCCTTGAGCCATATGTGATATATGTGACCACCTTTATTCTTAGGCAGTTTTACTTCAGCTAGTCTCCAGGGACAGTTCATAGGAGGACATGCTGTCTGTCCAACAATCCCACCCTGCTCCAGTATTTTAGACCTTTTTCATTCTGACTCTTCAGTCTATCAGACCTGCTGATTTTCAGTCCAGCTCATGTGTAATTTGGCATCCCTTTATCCATCCATTCGCTTAGCCTCTTCAGGGTTGCGGGGTTGCTGGAGCCTATCCCAGCTGTCATAGGGCGAGAGGCGGGGTACACCCTGGACAGGTCGCCAGTCTGTCGCCATTCACTCCCACATTCACACCTATGGGGAATTTGGAGCTATCGCAGGGATCCCTCTTATCCCTGTTTGACAGCCATCCTCTGATCACGAGCGTTTCTGATGAGGCTTCAGTTCATGGGTCATCTGAAGGGTCAGCTGTATCTCTCACATCCTGGACTTTTCTTCCTGTTTCTTCTTCTTTCTTGTTTAAGATGATAACTTTCCAAAACTGTTCATCTGCTCCAGGCAGATTTTTTTTAGCCCTGTAGCTTCTTCTTTTTGGGGACACACTGTACGCATCCTGATATATCCCAAGTGTTTATCTAATTATTCTTTACCTTGTTGGTGTAAAACAAACTGCTAAAGTATGTAAAGATACAGCTTCTTGTCTTTAATGTGTAGACACAACTCAGGCTCATAGTCGGAGTGCAACTAGTGTCATAAAATTAAAGTAATGGCTAACTGGTGCTCTCTATTATTACGTGGAGTCAATTAATAGCCAGAACTGAAAACTGAAATAGAGTCCAGGAAAATAAAAAATGTCACCAAACTTATCTTTAATATTTCAATTTATTTTCTCAGAGTCGGGCAGAAATGCTGTAACACACACACACGCACACACACACACACACACACACGCACACACACACGCACACACACACACACACACACACGCACACACACACGCACACACACACACACACACACACACACGCACACACACACACACACACACGCACACACACACACGCACACACACACACACACACACACGCACACACACACGCACACACACACGCACACACACACACACGCACACACACACACACACACACACACACGCACACACACACGCACACACACACACACACACACACGCACACACACACGCACACACACACGCACACACACACGCACGCACACACACACACACACACACACACGCACACACACACGCACACACACACACACACACACACGCACACACACACACACACACACGCACACACACACACACACACACACACACAGAGTTTCCTGTCATGCTGCCGAATTCACTGCTTTTAAAGGAAGTAAAACTGTAACGATGTAACTACTGCAGTGTAGTCATGGAAATTCATGGAAGTGTACATCAGAGCCTCGGAGAGAGCGTGCTGTGTGTAATGAGAATGAGTTAAAGAGACAGTACTCATCATTACTCACAGGATGTGTACTTCCCTCTGTACTGCTGTGTAAGTACAAACACTGTAGTGTTTTTCTCAGAGCCGTAGTACATGCAGTACTTTCTTTAGAAGCTGTGCAGTAATTCTATGTCCTGCACAGCTCGGGGATAGGTGTATGTCTGCAGTGGGTCCCTTTGTCACTGTGGCATTTTGACCTGAACAGTGGCAGGGTAACCTGAGTGGGGACACTGGGCTATTTATGCTGCACCCTTTACCCCAGACAGTCAGTCCTGGGGGGGAAGGTTGAAAAATGAGTGTGTGGGTGAAGCAGAGTTCACTGTCAGGCTCCTGGACAGTAATGCACAGCGGGAATAGCTGCAGTCCTGAAAACAGCAGCAGTTTGTGTTGTTTACAAGGCGGTAATGCACACCTTAATACACGCTGATATCTGATTATACAACAGGAAGTAGATCAGACGTTATTGGTTCCTACCACTCCCTTGGGTTATGTGAGTAATACTTTACAAGGCACAGAAGTATTCCCCTCAGGACAGGTGAGCGGGGCAGCATAGCAAGCCATGACTAGATGCTGATGTGTGTCAGCTAATCTAATGGAGCTTACCTTGGCTAGACTAAAGAGTCTAAACCACGCTACAGCTCTGCCTTGTCAGCATTTCAGTTTAGAGGAAATCAAGCAGCAACAAGCTCGTGTTATCAAAAAATGGAAATGTGTTCAGCGAGAGGGTTAGTGGTGACTGTCTGTGGTTTCAAATCAAGAGAAGTCTGTCTGTTCAAAGAAGGTGAGCTAATACTTTACCTGGATAATAGCTGCTTGGTTTCATGGAGCCTGTGAGGAAGAATACTAAAAGAAAATAGGGCCCAGATAAAACCCTTCAAAGACATTAGCAGATGAGTCAGAGTCTCTAACGTCCACATGTGTCCAACATGGCTGCTAATAGACAAACTCTCAGACTCAGGACTGAAAGAATCAGAGGGGCAATGTAAAATGTTGTTTCTGCCTTTTAATTTCAGCTCAGTTTTCCCCTTGTTTAATTTGTCACTTTAGGCCTGAGGTGTCACTGGTCCTGTCCACATCAGGTCAAAGTGGGCTCACAGTGTAAAGCGTGTGTGACATCCCTGCTTTAGGCCCACGCCTTCACTAAAAGTCTACTTTCTTCTGTTTGGCCAGCTTCAGGAAGCCAACGAGGAGCAACCCCATAGATTGGGAGGTGCTGAGCAGGCTGTGCTTTTAACAGACAACTATAAAAATCTGTGACGGGTTAATTTATTTAAAGGACAGATGTTTGAATGTTCCTGCATCATCTGTGTTCAAGGGGCAAATAGACAGCTTGTTTCAGTGTGTGGGCTGAGTGGCTGGACCAAGGCCTGCGGGAAGATGAATAAAGATTATTTTGAATGGGAATACAAAAAACTAAACAGTAACTTCCTGTTAAAGGGAGTTTTTCCTTCCCACTGTCACCAAAGTGCTTGCTGATAGGGGGTCATGTGATTGTTGGGATTTTCTCTGTATTATCGTAGGCTCTAGCTTACAGTATATGATTGACTGATGCTGGCGCTGTATAAATAAAACTGAATTGAATAAGGGGGGAATAAGTCCACCTTAATTTACCTGGAGGATTTTCCTACGTGTTTCCACGCTCAGTGGGTCAGGCATCTGGCATAAACATGCTCAGTAATTAATAAAAGCCCACAGGACCGTAGTGTTTGCAGCAGAGGCTGATGTGCCTGAGGAGCTCCGTTTTATGGCTGGTAATACGCGGGGCTTGACCTTTGTTCTTCAGTGATTAAGCTGAGATATGAGAGAGAGGTCGACCTGCTTTCTTTTCCAGTTAGAATCCGCTCTGCTGGCGCCCCTACAGACCTACAGTCAGGTTGCATAATCAATAAATCCGCGGTATGGATCAGTCACATTGTTGCTCTCTATCGTTCCACTTTGGCCCCCCTGTCTCTGACTCCGGATCTCCACCTCCCTCCTCCTCCTCTCCGGTGTCCGCTCCCTGACAGCCCGGCTCTCTCCGCGGGGCGGGCATAGGCATGACTGTGAGCCAGCTGTTACTCACAGGAGCCCCGGCAGCAGAGGAGCACTCCGCGGACAGACGCGTGGGGAGGAGGCACACAATGGACAAAGATCCCGGTGACTGTGGACTGCTGCTTCAGTGAGCGTGGACACACGGACACAGGGACAGCTCCTGCAGAGTATACTGGAGTCTGCACCGCACCCCAATACACGCGCGGGATTGTTCCGCAATAAAACCCAGACAAACGGACAAAAACACGTGGCTTTTATTTAAAGGACCTCGAGCGATGAAAACGGCGGAGGGACGGCAGAGTTTCAGCCGCACGAGTTAAAGTAAGTTGTCGTGATTTCACCGCGTGTTCGTTTGAAGCGTTTCCCGTGCTTTGAGTCGGTGCCCGGGGCTTTGTGGAGCCGCAGGAAGGTGACGGAGTTCGGGGAGATGGAGCAGGGTAACTCCATGCTGAGCTCGCAGGTTAGCCACCACCAAGCAGCCGCGCTGTGGGTGTGTACGCTGCCATTACCCGTTTCTGTCACCAAACTCTATTTAAAAACTGCGCAAATGAGTCATTTTGTGTGCAAAGTGCCAACCTGCATGGCGCAAACACATTGTCTCTGGCTTCCTATTCATTTCTATGAGGTTATTCAAAATACGGCATATATGAAACAATTATTTCTTTACAAAAATCAACTTCAATTGAGCTCTTGCTAGTTTATCATCGTTAACTCGTTTGCTCTGGTGGGTAGCTGCTAGTTGTGCTGGCAAATTGCAAAATCCTAAAGAAGTGAAACAAACAGTACTGGCAGGTAAACTGGTTAAGCCCAGGTGTTCCAAACACCTTTGGGACACAGCAGAGGATTGTGAGTCCGCACACAGAGCACCTGCTGTCTCCAGCCTCTCAGTGCTGAGTCCTCACTTCCTCTCCTCCGTGTGAGTTCTGTTTATAGGCGACAAACGCATACACGTCCGGGCTGGCGTGACCAGACCTGTCTGTCTACGGTTACACTGCTATTCCTGGGTGCCAATGTGACCTAACCAGGGCTGTTTACTGGAACACAGTGAGAGTTTCCCTCTCATGCATTCTGCTTATTTTGGGGGCCTCGAGTTCAAACTGAGGACCTTGTTGCAGAGCCATTATTCCCACAGTGTATCCCTGCTGCTCCTCAGCATCTGCCGTCTCTGACCTAATACGTCGACCCCATTGTAAAGAGAGGATGTGGGAGAGCCCTCTGCAAACACTCATCAGGCTGCTGTGTGCTCCCCTAAGCACAGGTCAGTCCTGTGCTGGCAGCAGCTGGCAGCCATACCAGTGTGCTCCTGCATGCTGCTGTTCACACAGTCTCCTCTTTGCTTCTCTCAGTTTCAGTTTGTTCTTAATGTTTATGTAGCTTGGCTCAGTTTCCTTTGGTTTGTATATGAAGCCTTTGAAGGAATAAGTTTCTTTATATTTTTCCAAAAACTAACATCCTTACTTGAACAAATTAAGTGAGCCACACAGCAAACTGTTGCAAAAGGCTCAGTTTCAAGGCTGGATTTGTATGTACAGTTTGAAATAGCAGTGAGAATATGATAAGGTCCTCTGATGGTTGGAGACATAGTTGGTGAGGCGGACCAGGTGGCAACAACCTGTGGGGCTCAAAAATGAAGAGTCGGTCCAGAAACGTCACATGATGATTCCGTTTACTACAGCGGGATCTAAAATACTTTATTCATCCCACATGTGGGAAATTCTTCTATTATAGCAGCTGAAATGATGACGAAATAACTGTATAATCATTGTTGTACAACACGGAAAGTTATGTCAGATAATTCCACTGAAGATGTTCCCACAAAGACAGAAGTCAGGTCCAGTTCAGCGACTGAATAAGTGGAGGTGAGGCATCGATCCTGGACGTGGGTCTCAAACAGATGGTCTCCAGTGGACAGCTTTGGACTGGTAACTGTAACTGTTGGCCATTCCTGTTACAACAAAACAATTTAAACCATTTAATGACAGAAAAGTTCCAGTTTTATCTGCCTGTCTACTTTAGAATAAAAAAGGTCCACAGTGAAAATATAGGACATTTCCTGTGAATGAACAAAAACCTTGTATTTTCTAAGTAGAAGTGACTCTGAGCTGACAGAACCACACGATCCAAGTCCCAAGAGCTATGTTCAGATTTCATTCAGTAGTATTTATACAGTACAATACAGTAGTATTTCTCTATTGTATATAAAAACTGAGAAAACATTTTGCACCTTGAAGTATATGAGGGATTGACTGTGTGGTTCAGCCTCTGTGCACTAACAGAAAGCTGCGTTTCATGGAGCGTTATTATATTTGGCTGTTTGCTCAAAGAAGCAACCAAACCTACGGCCCTGTGAGTACAGCTCCAAGATCAACTCTGGAAACTTGTTATAAAGGGAGAAAACATCCTTAAAGGCTACAGCTGTTTTCTCCTAACAGGGTACATCAGCCATAGCAGATAGATTTATATATAACCCGTGCTACGGCTGCACGAGTGGAGCTCAAACTGCGTATTCAAGTTTCCAGGTGGAAACTTTAAACTAATGCAACAAAGAATACTTTATTAGTGCAGAGCATGCTACTTAAAATAGGAGGCTTTTATAATTTAAAGGTTAGCACTCATGGATGCAGTCCATACAGAGTCTGTCTGTGTAAATCAGGTGATGATGACCCACTGGTGTTGCATTTATTTAAGAAAACAAAAATCCCACTCAGAGTTTAGGCTGCTTTGAGCACCAGTCCACCTCCAGCCACGTGTTGGATTGGGCCTCGTGCCTCTGGGAGCGTGTTTAACAGCGGGGGATTGGCCCAAATTGTCCTGGCATAAAGGAGGGGTGGCGTGGAGGTGGGGGGAGCGAAGCAGAGAACATCTGTTGGAACAAGCTGTAGCCGGCCTGTGACATTGTGATGAGCTCCCACTGCAGCAGCTGACCGTGTGCATGATGTGGTCAGCGGATGCTGGGGGGGGTCAGATTGTAGCTGACCCGACACTTAGTGACGTGTATGGATGTGGCTCTGCAGGGCTCTCAGGGAACACCCACATCACCCCACCACAGCGCTCTCACACTGTGGTGCTATTTCAGAGTAGACAGGGGGGCGGAGCCTTCAGCTTTCAGTTGAATTCATAAAAGCTACACGGGGTCCCATTCCCATTTTGCTCTGTTTGTATTCCACATGTTGTCCCAGCAGTGTGGATGCAGTAGGACATCATGTTTTGACTGTTGCGTGTGAATTAGCTGCACAACATAACGGCAGGATCACGGCTCCCTGAGAGCAGCCGCCGTCTCCTGATAGCTCATATCAAGGCGTCTGTCTGATGTCATCGTGCCTCCAACATGCGATCACTTCTTCCAACCTCTCATTTGTTCAGACATTCCCACATGTTTGCTGCCCTCCGCAGCCCCGCTCTCTCTCCATCTCATTCTCTGGTATGCACGTCTGTGTTTGATTGCCCCGGCTCAGCGAAAGGCGGTCATTGATTAACTGGAGCAGGTTTGACTCCTCGGCCTTTGCCGAGGCCGTAAACCATCAGGGTTCCATAGCAACCGCCAGCCTGCCTTTGTCTGCAGCTCCTCTACACATTTCAGTGACGTCTCACTGTGGCGTGGGTACGTGCTCGTGTTTAACGGATTGAAAAGTAGGCGTGTAACATTTCACATCCAAAATGGTTTGTGTTCACGCTTTTTCATCAGAGGGGATGAATGCCAAATATTTCCACACCAGTTTTTTCAGTTTATCGGTCACCTGAGCAAACGGTTCACATTTCACTAGATTAGCTGTTGGTGGGAATTTTAGATCCGTGGTGGTGTCTGTTTTACCCTGAACAGTTCACAGTGACTGACACGTGTTTTTATCCAGAGGGAGTTGGAGACGGAGTTGGAGTTGGACACCTGCAGCTACAGTGCTGCTGGTGTCTTTGGGAGGATCTCTAAAATTAATATGTTGTGTGGCTAATTGACCACATGCAACCAACACGTAACATTCCAGAGTATTTGTAGGTTGCTGTATGTTTGTGTGACACACTCATTTAGTTTGCTGACCATGCCTGTGAGATACAGCTGTTAATCAGCTGGGCAAAAGGCTGTTGAACCTTTATAAAAAGACACCCTAGTACAAGAGTATTCTCCCTGTTTCTTTCCTTTGTGCTCGTTTGGCTGTGGACGAGGGAGTTGCTGTGAACGTGTTTGCATGAGATGAAATATGTTGTTGCAGCTTCTGACAGGCAGGATGGTCCTGAGGGAGCATGTGCCAGGCCAGTGTTAGCAGCGTGTAAATGTATAACAGTGTTTCTTTGTCGTGTGTGTACTCTAACCAAATTTGCAGGCACTTATTCCAGTAGAATGTAAAGCATCCTGTGTCTGACCACCTCTGGGTCCTCTGATGTAATCTTCTGGGAAGACTACTTAAGGCTAAGCTGAGACACTGGAAAGATTTAATGTGGTCACACCAGTGCAAAGAAAAGAGGGAAAAAGAAGCAAACTCAGATATATAAGAGAAGGAATGGAACTGTTCTGATAGGTTGGATGTAGCGGGGCCACTAACCACATCTCCATTTAATGCCACAATACCCTTGAGGCATGATGTGGCATTAACACTGACTGGCCTGAGTGGTCTCAAAGGAGTAGTCACAGGGCTTTACAAAGATTACTCTTGGCGGCTCTGGTATTTAGTCAATGGTTTTATTGAATCTTTCTTGATTTTGTTACAAAATTTATAAATTTACATTTATAATAATCCTAATGTATAAAAACAGTTTCTCTGACAGCTTATAGATACTTTAAGGATATTTATTATAAATTCGAAGGATTGTGTTATTTTTACTCCTTCCCAAATACCTTTCTTATTTTTCCCCTTCCTTGCTTCTTGATTGGTTACTGAAAGCATAGCATAGCAGCATAGATCCTCATAGAGACAAATGCACGATGAGAATTAAATCAATATTTTGCTAGTGACAGTGTTGGCAAGAAGGTAAGCTAAGTTAGCTTTCTGCTGTGCTGGGAAGTCAACTTTAGCATTAAAGCTAATGTTACCTAACCTTGGCATTAAAGCTAAAGTTGGCTAACCTTAGCATTAAAGCTAAAGTTGGCTAACCTTAGCATTAAAGCTAAAGTTGGCTAACCTTGGCATTAAAGCTAAAGTTGGTTAACCTTGGCATTAAAGCTAAAGTTGGTTAACCTTGGCATTAAAGCTAAAGTTGGCTAAGGTTAGCCAACTTTAGCTTTAATGCTAAGGTTAACCAACTTTAGCTTTAATGCTAACCTTGGCATTAGAGCTAAGGTTAGCTAACATTAGCATTAAAAAAATTCAGTTTTATGAAGGAAATTAAAAGCGACGCTCTAATTTGTGAAGGATAAGTTGCTTCGTTTTTTAAATCGAAACTGTTATTTATGGGTAATGTTAGCTAATGCTGGGCATCTGCTAAATCTAACAAATTATAAATGATCTAAAAATACTGTCCTTCATTTCATAGATGGTATTTCATTTGCGAATCATGTTGCTCTGTTTGATAAAGATTGCTGGTCATGTGCTTTTTGAGCTGACTGAGATTATAAATGTATGTGATGTCATCTTGGGCCAATGTTTACCGTTTCTCGTGTGCTCTGTAACCCACTGAAGTGTTGTACAGGTTTGTTAGAGAGTGGGGTTGTAGTCCCGTTGTGGACGGAGCTGATGGTGTTTGCAGTAAGTGTCCTCGCTGCTGAAGTGTAGCCATAATTAAAGCTGATTCAGCACTTTCAAAGCTCCTTCACTGTTGGCTGTTTCTTTGTGACTGTTCTGCAGGGTGCAGAGCACTCACTGTGATGAAGCCAGTGATTATGCAGATTGTCTCTGCAGTGCTGAGGGAGAAATCGTTCTCTGTCCAGGTAATCAATCTCAGTCACTCATGTATGCACACACTTCCAATCGCCCGTCCTTTAACTGGAGGCAGTTGTAATTATGAAAAGTGCCAATGTGTTAGATTTCCCCGGACTGTGTTGGAAGGCTACCTCCCCATTAAAGCGATCTCAGTTTCTACCACAGCTTGTTTTGCTGAGCGTAGCCTTTGGTTGGTTTTTGGAAGAATCCCTGCCTTTCCCAGGTCACAGGGTTCCTCTGAACGAGGGAAAGAAGGAAATACTGCCGCGTTTTAAAAAAAGCTACGTACTGTGTGTTAGTGCTGCACATGAAGCCAGCCCTCAGCCAAGCCGCTGCTAATGAAGTGTTGGTGACTGACTGATGGAAAGTGAAAGAGAGCTGGGAAGGACGTGGCTCGGTGCTGTGCTGCTATTTACATCAAACACATCTGCATATTTCCTAAAACTGTGAAACCTTTGAAATGGTGCAGCGCAGCCAACATTTCCTGAAGAGGATCAACATCATCAAGGCTTTGCTGAACAGTTTGCTATTTAACCCCAATAATTTGTTTTGCATATGAAACCGGAGGAGTTGTACTTACATCTGATGCCATCAGCTTGTCCTCGGTCACGGTTTCCTTCCACATAAAGCTTTGCAAAAAAACACTTGCAGCAACAAAAACATAATAATCCAGAAACACGCTTTGCCGATCCGATCAGCTGTTCGTAACACTTCCTACATTGGAATAGACGTCAGCGCGAACTATCGCATGTCCACCATTACCTGCCCGAAACCGGAAGTGATGTCATTTTTGCGGAAAATGTAGTTTTTAACCTTTGGGGCCTTAACCTTTGGGGTGTTTTTAAAAGTCATGTTTGACTTCATGCTTCTCTGAATAGTTGCTGGGATGCTTAGAACTCAAATTGCGCTGCTGAAAATAGTTTATTTTGATGCACATGCTGTTTTTTTTGCAAATTTGCATTATAAGATTTATTTTTGTTTTTCCTGCAGAATATAAAAATTGGTGTATCTCAAAAATAAAACTATGAAGACACTCAAAATAAATTTCCTGGTGTTGGAAACTATTTTATGCAACTTTTTTGTATTTAAAGTTTTGAGGGATAAACCTCTGAAATGTCTCTAAGTAGAAATATATGTAAAAAAACAATTTTCAATTTGTAGTTTATTGCACTTTTTTGCAATTTATGTAGTTACTATGGACTTAATGCATACATATTATTAAACTTTGGGCTATAACAGTTGTATTGATGTTTAGCAACTTGAAATGCTCCCCAAAATGGAACTACAGCATGTAAAAATATGAAGTAAGCTCTGGCGGACTTGGCTCTATGGTGGGTCCTAAAGGGTTAAAGACGCCGTGAAAGAAGGTAGCTGACCATGTGTTGACCGTCCGATTGGGATCTGGGATGCGGGGCCTCCCTGCTGCTGCGGAGCCTGGGGCGGTCTGCTTGCCTCCACCCCGGGGGAAAGGGTAACATCTCCTGGGTCTAGGTGCCGTTTCCCCCTCCAGGGGTGAGGGTACCTGGACCTGGGCTATAGAGTTTGTTTGGGGAGTGTGATTGTGTGTCCATTTATGTCTATCCCTACGTTGGGTGAGTGCTGAGTGTTTGTATATGTGTGCATGAGGGTGGGAATGCATGTTTGTGTCTGTGTGTGCCTGTTTGTCTGTGTCTATATGTCAGGTCGGGTCTTACACTCCACCTCTCTGGGAACTCCCAGGCCCTCCAAGGCCTATCTCCCCTCACCACACTCCCTGCCGGTGACTGATGCCCTCAGGGGTCAGTGCGTTGGTGGTTCTTGGTGTCCGGGGCTGGGCGCTCAGGTATGTACCAGCTCACTCCCGGTGACTACTTGGCGGGGCCTGGCGCCTGTTGCTCGGTCAGGCCTCTTCCGGGGCAAAGGGGGCCCTCGGGCCTCCGGCCTCTGGGCCTGTGGCTCGGTTCACTCTGGCACAGCTGGCTGCCGGCAGAGCCGGCGGGCACGCCACTGCAACCCCCTCTGGCTTCTGTTCCATGGCTACTGGGTGACCCCTCGTCTGGGGCTCTCCTCAGCTCTTCCCAGGAGGGTGGCACAGATGCCCCTCCGGTGGTCCTCCTTGGGCTCTCGCTCTCTGGGGCCTCTGGATGTCTGGGGCCTGGATCTCCTCCATGCCTGCTTCATGCCCTGGGGGACGGGGCTATGGGTCTCTACACTCTCTAGCAGACCATTACATGGAGAAACTTTTCGAATACAAGTGCGCTGATCCACACAGGTGTGCACACGGGTGTGCACAGACATAAACTACACCTCTATTGGCTGCTATTTCCAAGCACATTGTGCGCTGTCGGTCCTGCTTGCTACACAACAATATTCAATATTTAGAATAGAATAGAATTAGAATAGAATAGAATTCAACTTTATTGTCATTGCACATGCACAGGTACAGGGCAACGAAATTCAGTTTGCATCCATCCAGAAGTGCTTTAGTGATATAGATATATTACAATATATATTAGCAATAGTATAGATATGTAAGTATATTACAGAAATGGGTCTATTATGGTATGTTATAATGTACACGGTATGAAGTATGTTGTGAATATGCTATAACTATAAGTATGTACAGGCTGTAGTGAGTACAAGCTATGTACAGGATATGAACAGGATATAAATATGAAAAACTATACAGAATATGAAATAAATAACTTTACAGAATCTGAGATTTACAGCTATACAGAAATGGGAACTATGCAAGTTGTAAACAGTTGTAGAATTAAAGATTATCGAATGTACAGAATGATTATTTACACAGAGCTATACAGTAGTGCAGTTAAGATAAGTGAGGGTGTAGATAGTTTCTACAGAGGCTATATAAAGTGCTGGTGGTTGTGAGTGGTGGTTCAGTCCATGTTATTATTGTGTGTTTGAGGGTACAGTTGTCCATTGTGGGTGTGTGTATGTTCAGTCCATATGTTAACGTGGGTCAGATGTCAGGAGGCAGAGTTCAGGAGTCTGACAGCTGTGGGGAAGAAGCTGTTCCGGTACCTGGTGGTCTTAGTCCGGAGGCTCCTGTGGCGCCTCCCAGAGGGCAGGAGGGTGAAGAGTCCATGTGATGGGTGACTGGGGTCTTTGATGATTTTCCCAGCCCTTTTCAGACACCGCTTCCTGTAGATGTCTTTTATGGCAGGAAGTGGTGCTCCGGCGATGCGCTGGGCAGTTTTCACGACCCTCTGCAACGCCTTCCGGTCCGAGGCAGAGCAGTTCCCGTACCAGACTGTTATACAGTTGGTCAGGATGCTCTCGATGGTGCAGCGATAGAAGTTCACCAGGATGTCTGAGGACAGGTGGTTCTTCCTCAGAGTCCTCAAGAAGAAGAGGCGCTGGTGAGCCTTCTTGACCAGCTTGGAGCAGTTGGTCGTCCAGGTGAGATCCTCGGAGATGTGGACTCCCAGGAACTTGAAGCTGCTCACACGCTCCACAGCCGTCCCCTTAATGTGGATGGGTGGATGTGGGTCAGCATTCCTCCTGTAGTCTACGATGAGCTCCTTGGTCTTCTCGGTGTTAAGCAGCAGGTTGTTTGTGTCGCACCACTCAGCCAGACGATCCACCTCCTCCCTGTAGGCGGCCTCATCGTTGTCACTGATGAGGCCAATCACCGTGGTGTCATCTGCAAACTTAATGATGGTGTTGGAACCATCAGCAGGTCTGCAGTCGTGGGTGAAGAGGGAGTAGAGGAAAGGGCTCATCACACAGCCTTGTGGTACACCGGTGTTCATTGTGATGGTAGATGAGCAGTGGTTATCCAGCCGGACATGTTGGGGGCGGTTGGTCAGGAAGTCCAGTAACCATTTGCAGATGAGGGAACTGATGCCCAGGTCTGTCAGTTTCTTGATGAGTTGTGAGGGGTGGATTGTATTGAATGCTGAACTGAAGTCTATAAACAGCATTCTGGCGTAGGTGTTGTTGTTGTTGTCCAGGTGTGAGAGGACAGAGTGCAGTGCGATGGAGACTGCATCCTCTGTGCTCCTGTTCTGGCGGTATGCGAATTGGTGGGGGTCCAGGGTGGGGGGGAGACAGGATTTGAAGTGTGCTAGGACCAGCTGCTCTAAGCACTTAGTGATGATGGGGGTGAGTGCTACTGGGCGGTAGTCATTGAGGCAAGATGGGTTGGAGTTTTTGGGTATCGGGACGATGGAGGTGGATTTGAAGCAGGCCGGTACCACAGCGTGGGCCAAGGACAGATTGAATATGTCTGTGAGCACTCCTGCAAGCTCCCCAGAACACGCTCTGAGAACACGCCCGGGGATGCCATCGGGACCTGCAGCCTTGTGGACATTGATCCTGCTCAGCACCGCTCCTACATCGGTGGGGGAGAGAGTCAGAGGTTGGTGGTCTGGCGTCATGTCTGCTTTGGTTGTGGTTGTGGGGTTCCCTCGCTCAAAACGAGCATAAAAGTTGTTGAGCTCGTTGAGGAAGGAGACATCAGAGGATGCGGGGGAGGGTTTGGTGGTCCTGTAGTCTGTGATGGTCTGGAGTCCTTGCCACATGCGTCGGGGGTTGGAGTTGGAGAAGTGTTCTTCTACCTTCTTTTTGTAATGGTGTTTGGCTTTTTTGATGCCCTTCTTTAGATTAGCCCTGGCTGTGCTGTAGGCGTGTGCATCTCCTGACCTAAAGGCGGTGTTGCGGGCCTTCAGGAGGAGACGAACATCCCGGGTCATCCAAGGCTTCTGGTTGGGGTACATGGTGATCCGTTTCTGGGTGGTGACACTGTCTGTGGTTTCGGAGATGTAATCCAGTACAGATGAGGCGTACTGGTCCAGGTCTGTGTGGGTGAACATATTCCAGTCTGTGTTTTTAAATCTGTCCTGGAGCACTGCGTCTGTCCCCTCTGGCCACACTTTAATTGTCCTCACAGCAGGTTTCACACATTGGATGAGTGGTGAATACCTAGGTGTGAGGAACAGGGAGAGATGGTCCGATTGTCCAATGTGGGGGAGGGGTGTGGCTTTGTAGGCTCCAGCCAGGTTGGAATACACATGGTCTAAAGTCTTGTCTCCTCTGGTGTGGCAGGAGACATGTTGGTGGAATCTGGGGAGGACTGTCTTTAAGTTGGTGTGGTTGAAGTCGCCAGCAACAATAAAAGCAGCCTCGGGGTGTTTATTCTGGTGTTTGTTAATGGCTGCAGAAAGTTCTTTCATGGCCAACCTAGCATTAGCGTCGGGGGGTATATACACGGCAGTGAGTATGATCGAAGTGAGTTCTCTGGGGAGATAATAAGGTCTGCATTTGACCATTAAAAACTCCGCATTAGGTGAGCAGTGACTCTCAGTAGTAGTGGAGTTCATGCACCAAGCATTGTTAATATAAATGCACAAACCTCCACCTCTGGTCTTGCCGGAGTCATCTGCTAGCCTGTCGGCTCGGTGTGTGTGGCGTCCTGCTAACTCGATAGCATTGTCCGGGCAGCTGTTGTTCAACCATGTTTCGGTGAAAAACATGACATTTGAGTCCATAATCCGTCTGTTGTTAGTGATGGAGAGCCGTATCTCATCCATTTTGTTTGCCAGAGAACGGACATTGGCGAGGAAAATACTGGGTAAAGGCAGCCGGTGTGGTGTTTTAGTATTTACTGCTGTTTACACTTAGCCAGATTAACCTGATGGTGTTGTGTTTAGTATGTTGCTCTGTTTATTTGCTTGTTTTCTCTTCTTTCTCTTTTTAAGTGCCCTTTCTCACTGTCCCTCTTCCCTCCTGTTTTTCTTTTCCTTCATCTTTCTTTCCTATCACCTTTCCTATCCCTCAGTCATGTCTGTCCCGTCTGTAACAACTGAAAATAAAATAAAATAAATAATAACAACAAAGGTCGATCAAATGGACCAATACGGCAAGGCCATGATGATCCATTTGGCAAAGTAAATCCATTGGGTCTCCTTGTTGGTTTTCAGACAACAATTCTGACGGCTAAAGAACCAAATGGGACAGGCAAAGAAAAAGAAAAACACATATACAAACAAACAGGACACAGAACAGAAACATACATTTTTTACATATTTACATCATGGACAATAGTTACCAAAAACAGAGTACTGTACAGCAATTAAAATTAAATAAAATGAAATACAGATAAGAGGCAAACCCAGGTTGATAAAATAGTGCAGTTACAGCGCTGATGTAAACCTTTTGATTGTACAGTTAGTCAAAGGTGTTAAGTCTAATTGTTGAATGTTGTCATTGGGCTTCTTAAATTTGTAAGTCTGAGTTCAATCTATAGGATCAAGACATTCCTTTGTCCCTGACCACCTCTCCAGCCTCTCTGTGCTGGGGGAGGTTTTATTGCAGATACATCCTATCTGGAAGATCTGTTCCTTGTGATGTTGCTTCCTGCTTTTATGCAGGAAGTCATGCATACAGACAGACACACACAGACACACACACACACACACACACACACACACACACACACACACACACACACACACACACACACACACACACATGGTGCCTTGTCTTAGAACCATTGGGGGGTTTTACGGTGGGAGGTGCTTGTGCTGTGATGTGTATTGTAACAGTTTGTCAATAAATAGCTGCGAGGGAAGCTGCTCTTTGAAGGATTTTGGGCTGGACACAGGTTAGCAGCGTGAGCTCCAAGAGCTGGTTCTTGACCAAAGACTTCCCTCGCTAGCGGGTTGAAGATGTTCTGTTATGTCTTGTTTTCTTCATGATAAGTCTCTAAACTAGCGGGGCTTGTGGAAACACAGACCCAACAAAAGGGACACACACATTCACACACTCAGTGGACCACCACTGTGTGTGTGAATGTGTGGATAACTGGATATGTAAAGCGCTTTGGGGTCCTTAGGGACTAGTAAGGTGCTATATAAATACAGGCCATTTACCATCTTGGCTCAGAGGAAAGCTGATCACCAAAGAGTTTGACCTTCATCACCCCTCAGTTCATCTTCCCTGTCACCCCAGCTAAGCAGGACTGTGGAGTCGTCCTGGGCCACCTGGGGACATACAAGTTTTGTTCTTGGAAATATTTCTGTGTCATTAGCATAATTCATGGCTAACGCTTGAAGATGAAGCTGCGGTCAGAAGGAGACCCATCCTGAAGTCTTTCCCTCAGAGCCCTTCTCGTCTAAGTAACAGACTGTGTGGTTTTAGGAGTGCTTCATTCCTCTGCGTGGTCAGGGTTCGGCCTCTCTGCTGCCTCATTAATCGTCCCACCCTGTGCTGTGTTCAGTATGAGGAAGGAAGGTCTGTTAGCGGTGGAGATGAGATGGAAAGCCTCGGCGTTCGGGTGGAGGCTGGCGTTTGAGAGCAGACAGTAGAGATAAGCTCGTGTCCTGCTCGTTCTTTTTGCCGAGTGATCCAAAGTTTGACGTCTCCCAGAGGAACATTTGTCGTTCCTTTTTATTGGCTTTGCAATGAGCCTAAATTACCATTGGTTCCTGTAGCTGCCCAATGAAGCGCAGCACTTTGTCAGTGTCACCGTGTGGCTGCTCCTTATGGAGCGTGATGTATCGCCCTGACTCGCCCCAGCTCGTCTGCACTGAGTGGGATCCACGGCCCGTTTAGAGCATCTGTGTAAACCTCACCCGGGTGAATGCTTCTCGTGTCCCTGGATCATAAATCTGTACCTGTTTGGTGGAGGACCATCTGATGCTCCACACAGCGGGAGCATCCCTCCGATGAGAAGCTGCACTGAAGTGCTGATTGGCACAGAGAGAGTTCTCGTCATGGACTTCACCGGCAGCGTTTCAGCAGATGGAGCGGTTTGGTAAATGTCACATCACTTCTGCTTTGGGATTCAGGAATAAATGAGGACAAACTTCCCTTTAAAGGTCGTCGTCTCTTCATCCCTGGAAATGTCAGCGTGCTCGGGTTATTGTTAAATGAACAGATGTTTGTCACAGCAGGGTTCTGACATGAAACGGAGACACACACGCGTGGTTGGGAACACGTGTGTTTACTATGTCATGTATGTGAGCGTGGAAAACGCTCTGTTGGGACATAAAGAGCCAGAAACAGAAGACGGAGACATCACTGACCGGGACCAGACGGAGCGAGCACGTCTGTCCCATACCGGCTCCTCCCCTGTTAAATCCTCACACACGGAGTGTTGAGTTATCAGACCCCACTCGCCCTGACAATAAAGACCAGCCCAGTAAAGCTTACCTGTTGTTCCCAGAGTACTTAATGGGAGGCAGTTCAGTTTTCAGGCCCCTCCTCTGTGGACTTCCAGTTTGGATTCAGGAGACAGACACTATCTGAAGTGAGGAGGATTATTTCCATGAGTCTAATGTGAGCATCCACAGTGTAAACCAGTATAAATGAAGAACAATAAGGAAACCATAGATGTGCCTAAACTGGGAATCACTGGGTGAATGTGAAAGTTTCACAGGTCGATTATTAGCCACTCCTCTGATGGACAATGCTGTCATGTTTCTTATCCTGCACAGAGTCAGAGCTTCCAGTGCATTCAGCATGACAGCCCACTCCCACAGTGGGACAAGCCTGCCACTGTTTCTGAACGCTCATCTATGAACTGTGTGATCTCTGTCGGGCTGATCCTGGGCAGCCTCTCACACACACAGACTCACAGACACAGACGCACAGACACACGCGCACACAGACGCGCGCACACAGACGTACGCACACACAGACGCACGCACGCACACACAGACGCACACACACACAGACTCACAGACACAGACGCACAGACACAGACGCACACACACAGACGCACAGACACGCACACACACAGACGCGCGCACACAGACGTACGCACACACAGACGCACGCACGCACAGACGCACGCACGCACACACAGACGCACGCACACACAGACTCACAGACACAGACGCGCGCACACAGACGTACGCACACAGACGCACGCACACACAGACTCACACACACAGACGCACGCACACACACAGACGCGCGCACACACAGACTCACACACACAGACGTACGCACACAGACGCACGCACACACAGACGCACGCACGCACAGACGCACGCACAGACGCACGCACGCACACACAGACGCACGCACGCACAGACGCACGCACGCACAGACGCACGCACGCACACACAGACGCACACACACAGACGCACACACACAGACTCACAGACACAGACGCGCGCACACAGACGTACGCACACAGACGCACGCACACACACAGACGCGCGCACACACAGACTCACAGACACAGACGTATGCACACACAGACGCACGCACACACAGACTCACACACACAGACGCACGCACACACAGACGCGCACACACAGACGCACGCACACACAGACGCACGCACACAGACGCACGCACACACAGACTCACAGACACAGACGCACGCACACACAGACTCACAGACACAGACGCGCGCACACACAGACACGCACGGACACACGCAGACAGACAGACGCGCACACACACAGTCAATGCCAGCAGAGGTTAGTGCTGAGAGACCGAGGAGGAGAAACATTGTCCATCACACTCCAGCAGCCTCTGCATCACCGTGTCCATCACCGTGTCCCGTATGTCCACATGTCCACGGGACAGCCCCACACTGGTGGGATTTATTCACAGTCTGTGGCAGTTAGTGGTCTCACAGGCATGTGTGCAGCCTGTCCGGGTGTCGTCCATGACAAACCAGTGAGCTGTCCTTTACATCCTGTAAAGTTGGCTTCCTCTCAGCCTGAGCTGGGCGTGGATGTGTGGAGGTCTCCATATCGCAGTGGTGGCACTCAGAGTCCTGGACTGAGCAAAGATGGAGCTAGAAGTACAACTGCAGCCTTAGCAGAACTTGTTCTGGACATGAACTGGTGACCATTAGAATTCAAATCCAGTGAAATCATTTTCCAAAACGTGCTGAGGTAAAAGTCTCCTGATGGGCAGTGAGGCTCGCTTTGAACAGGAATGTGGTTTTTGGAGTTTAGACTAACAGTGACGCCATGTTTCATGGACCAACTGTTATAGCTGATTACAAACACCAAACCCTGACAGCTATAAAAGATTAAATCCACTCTGCACATCTGCTGTCCTAATGTCAACTTCACAGTAAGAAAAAGACGTTGAATATCAGTTGTCCTGTATAAAACGGGCCTTTGTGGCATGACGATGCCCTTTAACACAACAGCTTCACTTATGATTGAGTCAGTGAAATTGTGTCGCCCTACATGTTATTGATATTTTTGCTTATTTGATCAGAATCAGAAACTTTATTGTCATTGTCATGAGAACAACGAAATGAAGAATGGTCCCCGATCATTGCATCATCCCTAGCAATATCAAAATATAAATAAAACAATAAAATTCAATAAATAAAATAGATAGAATACTTAAAATACTAATAAGATATAACAGTAAAACATTCACATACATTCCCACACACATGCTTCAGGCCGTGCATAGATTAACACAAGAGTGGCGTGATGGACATTTTTTTGTAGTATTCAGATGTGTTATTGCAGTTGGATAACAGCTGTGTTTGAGTCTATTAGTCCTTGCTCTGATTGCCCTGTACCGTCTGCCTGAGGGCAACAGTTCGAACAGGGAGTGGCCAGGATGTGAGGTGTCTTTTATGATGTTTTGGGCCTTTTTAAAACAGTGGGCGTTGTGTAGAACTTCCAGTGTGGGGAGAGGGCAGCCAGTGATCTTTTGGGCAGTGTTAATGATCCCTTGGAGTGCTTTCCTCTGAGCCCCTGTGCAGCTAGTGTACCAAATACATATGCAGTAAGTTAGAACACTCTCAATGGTGGCTCTGTAGAAGGACACCAGCAGTTTCTGTGTGATGTTATTCCTCCTGAGAATTCTCAGGAAGTACAGTCTCTGTTGGGCCTTTTTCAGCAGCTCGGAGGTGTTCACACTCCAGGAAAGGTTCTCCTCTATATTGACTCCCAGGAAGCGGAAGCTTGCCACCCTTTCTACACAGTCCCCATTTATGAATAGTGGTTGGATCTCTGCCTTTTTCCTTCTGAAGTCTATTATGAGTTCTTTGGTTTTTGAAGTGTTGAGGAGGAGGTTATTGGCCTTACACCATGACGTCAGCTGCTCCACCTCGTCTCTGTACGTAGACTCGTCTCCCTTGGAAATGAGCCCCACCACTGTGGTGTCATCTGCAAATTTCACAAAGATGTTGCTGTGGTGGATCACAGTGGTTAGAGCATTCAAACTGGAATCACATATTTTGGGTATTTTTGTCTGCTGTGTGCTGAGCTAGCTAAGATGCTCAAACAGTTTGTCACTAACAGGTTGTCGTTCTGAGATTACGTGCTACTAGAGCTGCACAGTTTATCAAAGTTGAATCTTAATCACAATTTTGTATTTTAACAGTTAAATAAGCTGTTTGAGTGACAGTTAAATGAAAGCCGTGCTATTAAAAACACAAAGTCAGAGTAAATCTCACACTGTCAGACGTACATAAGCAGCAGGCGAGGAGCTTACACCCTAAAGCGAGAATCATCCTTAATAACTGCACAACTAATTCAGCTGGCTCACACCACAAACTGCAGTGAGACTAATGCATTAAGGCCAAGAACAACAAAGCAGTGGCTGCTAATGTGAATCATCCAGCATGAACTCAGGCATAAACCTGACTCTGTACATCGTATCTCACAAAGACACACTGTAATCACTAATGTGGCCACATTCCATTTAGCCACAGATGTTTGCCCATGAAACACAGTGAGTAATAAAGGCCTCATGATGACGGTAAACATACTACACAAAAGATATGTTATCACCTCCAAAGTGGCCAAACCAGCAAAATGTGGCAGTGGGACAAACAGAGGTCTGTGACAGCCGTCGAGTCCTCTGCTATTAGTTCTGTTCACATCTGACATAAAGGTGAAACACTTCAATATTCATTTCTAAAGATAAATCAGCACATCGAAACTGAATAAAGCTGAAACTGGTGCCCTGTTGGTTTCAGTAAGTGTTGATTTAGCATTTGCTAATTAGCATAGCCAAGGCTCGGAAAATGCTAATACCTTATGTTTTCTAGCTTAGATATTTTCCATGTCCAATCCAATAGCTAACCACCAAAATACAGCACACTAGCACATATTTAATACTGATTAAATTCTAAGAGCAGGACTGTATAAGCAGTAAGTATGTTAAAGAAATGTTGTTATTGCAGCTAGCTGTTAGCCTCAGTCGTCACTGTTGTTCCAATCAACACAGAACTCCTGCGTGAAAACGAGGCCGCAGAGGCATCACCAAACCCTTGTAGGCTCAGAGTGAGTGATGACTGTGTCACCACAGTGTCAGATACATGCCTCTTCAAGCTACATTGTTTTAACCAGGAGCTTCCTAAATGCCTAAGTTGATGTTCACCAGGGAGATCATGTTCGTGCAAGTCAGAGGAAGGGGTGTGATTCAGTGAAAGTGGACAGAATCCAGAGGACACAGCAGGGAGGCAGAAAAGTCGGATAAGCGCTGAAGTTGTGGAGCGCGTGAAGGCATGGAGGCTCAGCCGACGTGGCTCTGAGGGCCGCACCAGCAGCGTACCGACGGCTGCTTTTAAACGTCCTTTTCAGCGAGTTCTTGTGTTTCCTCGTTCGTGACTAGACTGAGGGTGCACTCATTATCCTGCAAATACTGAACTGTGCAAAATACCAAAACTATGCAGAGGACGGTGTTGTAACACTGGTGGAAACAGAGACGGGTGGCAGAAATAAATACTAATGTGAATCAGCACAGTTCTGCTCTTGGACTGCTAATCCACCCCCACTGCTGCTGTTCCACCTCAGACACTTCACACCTCCTCTATTCACCCTGCTCACTCCCCCCCGCCCCCAACTGCAGCATCCAATACACACTCAACACAAGGCTCCAGCCTGTCTCTCTCAACCACCCAGGTTAGGAGGGAACTGAGGAGGATTAATGGCAAGAAGGCAGCGGGTCCAGATGGCATCAGCTCGAGGGTCGTCAGGTCCTGCGCGGACCAACTGTGTGGGGTGATGGAGCACCTCTTCAACCTGAGCCTGAGGTTGGGAAGAGTCCCACAGCTCTGGAAAACCTCCTGTGTTGTACCAGTGCCAAAGACTTCACGCCCCAAGGACCTCAACAGCTACAGGCCGGTGGCTCTGACATCCCACCTGATGAAGACCCTGGAGCGGTTGGTCCTGGCTCAGCTTCGGCGCCTAATAAGCTCATCACTGGACCCACTTCAGTTTGCCTACCAGCCTGGCATTGGAGCGGATGATGCCGTCATTCACCTCCTACATCGTTCCCTCGCTCACCTGGAGACCGCTGGAAGCACTGTGAGAATCATGTTCTTTGATTTCTCCAGTGCCTTCAACACTATTCTTCCCTCGGTTCTAAAGGACAAGCTGGTGAACTCTGGAGTGGACCATCACCTCACTACCTGGATCCTGGACTACCTCACCGACCGACCACAGTATGTGAGGACTCAGGGCTGTGTGTCGGACAGGGTCGTCTGCAGTATGGGGGCCCCACAGGGAACGGTTCTGGCTCCGTTCCTCTTCACCATCTACACTGCAGACTTCTCCCACAATTCCACCCAGTGCTTCCTGCAGAAGTTCTCTGATGACTCTGCAATAGTCGGCCTCATCACTGATGGGGACGACAAGGAGTACAGAGGTCTGACCCAAGACTTTGTGGACTGGTGCCAGCTGAACTACCTCCAGATCAACGCCAGTAAAACCAAGGAACTGGTGGTAGACTTCCGCAGGCACAAGCATTCTCCACTGCAACCACTGAACATCCAAGGTATGGACATTGAGGCTGTGGACAGCTACAGGTACCTTGGTGTTCATCTGAACAATAGACTGGACTGGACTCATAACTCAGACGCCCTCTACAGGAAAGGGCAGAGCAGGTTGTACCTGCTGCGGAGACTCAGGTCGTTTGGAGTGGAGGGCCCACTCCTGAAGACCTTCTATGACTCTGTTGTGGCTTCTGCTATCTTTTATGGTGTGGTCTGCTGGGGCGGCAGCATCTCTGCTGGGGACAGGAAGAGACTGAACAGGGTGATCCGAAGGGCCAGCTCTGTTCTAGGATGCCCTCTGGACCCAGTGGAGGTGGTGAGTGACAGGAGAACGGCGGCTAAGCTGTCATCCCTGATGGACAACATCTCCCACCCCATGCAGCAGACTGTGACAGCACTGAGCAGCTCCTTCAGTGGGAGACTGCGGCACCCACGGTGTGGGACGGAGAGATTTCACAGGTCTTTCCTCCCCACTGCTGTCAGACTCCACAACAAAGACTTTAACTGATCAAACACACACATCCACACATATGCAATAATACTAAGTGCAATAATCCTTTCTGTCATCGTTGTATTTTTACTCAGTTGTATATAGCATTCGTATTCTATTTTTATCTTATTGTATATTTATTTTATTTTATTCTACTGTATATAGTATTTTATTTTATTCTATTCTGTACAGTTGTGTACTGTATTTATTCTTATTGTATTCTAATTTTTGCCTCATAACTTTTGCACTGTCCACTTCCTGCTGTGACAAAACAAATTTCCCACGTGTGGGACTAATAAAGGTTATCTTATCTTATCTTATTTTATAGCACTAATATAAATATCATTATTAGCATTTAGCATCAACACGTTATTTTACAGTACAGGAATCATTTTTATTACAGGGACGATGCTTTCTATGTTTTTACATTGAAATTTAGTGTGTAAACGATTAGAGTATAACTGGTACTATTCATGCTGCAGTAGTTAAACAGGGATCTTCTGCCAAACAGCAACCTCCTGCAGTTCCTTTAATGGCCACTAGAGGCTGGTCCATAACCAGCAGCTAACAAAGCTTGCTGCGTTAGCTGCTAGCTTAGCACTCCACCTTGCCATTCAAATGTGGCTGCTTCTGACGTTACAGTATTATTTCATGTAAAACATGAATGTTGACTTGACCACAGCATATACATCTATGCTTCTGCCATGTTCGAGTGGCTTACAGCCAGACTTTAATAGTTGTTACCAGCCTATGACATGCAAACGAGAAAAAGAGAAGTAAATGTATTCTAGGGCTGTTGCTGAAGGTTGGTGGTTCGATCCCCGTCTGCTCTAGTCTACATGCCAAATATCTTGGACAAGATGCTAACCCCAAGTTCCTCTGCGATGCGTTCATCAGAGTATGAATATTAGAAGCACTTGCATAGACAGTTGTAGAAGCGTGCTGTGTAAGAAGCAGTCCATGCACCGTTCTACACAGGTTGTTGTTTTTTGCAGTGGCATTGACCCCTCTGTGCTAAGCTCATGTTAGCAGCAGTCTGCACCTGTTTTCCATCAGGCCTCACCCACGGCTCAGGATGTAATCAGGTGTTTTTCCCCAGGCTGTCAGCGTGTGTGTCTCTCCATAATAAAAGGCCAATCTGGCTCTGTCGTCCATCACAGCAGCATTTCCTGTTTTTACCTCAGGCCTCACAACGACAGGCAGGGATCTTATCTCCGGCTGGCCTGGAAGACCTTTCCCTCGTCATGTCAGCAGGACATAATGATGCCGTATTGAGAAAACCATAAACGTGCGACTGCTGATCTGTTATCGGGCTCATGGCACATGAAGGAGCTGAATGAGTTCTGTGAATGATGTACTCTGATGTTCAAACCAGATAGGTGGATGTGATTGATATCACCACACAGAGCTGGGGAGTGTGTGGCGCTGGTTCCATCTGAGTGAAACGCTGCATCACACTGTAGCAGACACATTCACCCGAACACAGGACGGCTCTGAGTTTGGTGGACAAAGTCAAACAACCATTGCTGCACATTTTTACTCTGACAATGGAAATCTGTGTAAATGCATTAGACAGGCACCTGTTAGTCCTGAGCCACCTGGGAGCTGCAGAGTTCAGCAGGACTAGTGTTCGTTCAGTCTTTTCTAACACAGCATTTCACACATTAACTTGTGCAACAAGTGTCTCCTGGAGAAGAGTCCATTTGGTGATGGACGTCCTTTATAAGGCAGGACGCGGACCCCAGCCAGAACCTGCAGCAGGTTCAACTAATTCCAGTACAACCATTAAAAAGTGAGTGTGAGAGCAACACTGAGCTTTCACCAGGACACGGAGGTACCGCTGTGTTTAAAGCTTATTGGACTGCACTGTGATTCATACATTTTGTGACCGGCCCGTTAGCTTGTAGCGTGTTGCAGCTAGAATATAGCTGCTCAGGGCAATGGATGTGAATTTTGTGAAGTTTTCTTTATAGAATTATTCTGACCAGACTTTATCATGGATCTGCTGAAACGGCATTTTATCATCTTATCTCTTTAATTGGACGTAGCTCCTGCAGAAACAGGATGTCAGGCAGAGGCAGATCAGATTGTTCTGCTGTGTAAACCGATGTGACGAGAAGTCAGACGTTTTGAAGTTGGGAACTATTTAGATATATTTTGAATCTTTGTAGTTCCGATGTGCCTTCCTGCTTCCCAGAAAGCAGAGAAACCGTCCTGACAGTTTGTACAGATGTGTCTCCTGAACTTGGACATGTCTCAGATCTTTTCTGTACTTTGTTTTCTGCAGTCTTCATCCAGCTATATCAGGTTTAAGTGTCATCAGTGGCCCGTTTGCACCGTGCCAGAGGACGGTGTGCCCTCTGCCCTGTGTGGATGATGGTTGAGTCAGCACAGCGTCTGTGAGCTCGTTCCTGATGCTGTCAGAACAACTCGGACGCCTCGTGTTCACCTTACTTACGTCTGTGTTGGCGATTCAAACGGTCATGTGCGCTCTGTGCTCAGACTGGATGCTGCTATGAGACGCATCAGCAGTTTCTCAGGGATAGTTTGTTTCCAGTCTCTGTGAGCGTTACGATGCTGCTCACGTCTGTATGTGAAATATTAGGAATGAGTTGGGCTGTGGTGGAAAGTCGCAGCATATTTATTAGTACACACACAGATATGCTTACTGTTTGTACTACTTTGTTCCTGTACTTCACTGCATGTCAAAGGAAATATATTTGAGGAAAATGTTGTTTACTTTTTAAATTTAGATTGGTGTTTATGTTCTACTCTGAGCCCCTCCCTGATGGCTGAACTTCTCACCCTATCTCTAAGGGAGAGGCCAGCCAGCCTTCGGAGGAAGCTCATTTCTGCCGCTTGTATCCGCGATCTCGTTCTTTCGGTCACTACCCACAGCTCGTGGCCATAGGTGAGGGTAGGGACGTAGATCGACCGGTAAATTGAGAGCTTCGCTTTTACTTCGCTGCTCCTCCACATCGAAAGGAGCCAGCTGAGGTGGTTCGGGCATCTGACAAGGATGCCCCCTGGGCGCGGTGTTCCAGCCATGTCCCACCGGGAGGAGGCCCCGGGGCAGACCCAGGACACGCTGGAGAGATTATCTCTCTCGGCTGGCCTGGGAACGCCTTGGTGTTCCCCCGGACAAGCTGGAGGAGGTGGCTGGGGAGAGGGAGGTCTGGGCCTCTTTGCTTAGGCTGCTGCCCGGCCTCGGATAAAGTGGATGAAGATGGATGGATGATGGATGGTTTTTATGTTACCTAAGGAATTTGACACTTTAGCCTAGCTTAGCATAAAGACTGTAAATGTGGAATAAAACTATGCTGGCTCTTCCTAAATGGTTAGCAGTCCACTTCATTCCTGTAATGTTCATGTCTTAAATAAGACAGGAAACAGTCAGAAACTAAAAGTTGTTGGTTAGTGTGGGGAAGTGAGTATTTCTGCTAATGAATTGCTAAGCTAGCTCTTTATAGTCTTTAAATGAAGATTTGGTACTTGTTTTTGAGCTTTAGCATCATATTAGCACACACATTAAAGCCTTAGTGCCATCTACTGAATGGCAGTGATGCCTTTGTTCCCAAACAAACAGCAAACCTCTTGCTTTTTTTGTCCCGGTCGCACTAAGCATGTGTGGTTGTGCTGAGCGTTTTCCTCTCATAGCTGGACCAGGAGTTCTTTATACATCAGAAACTGTTCAATAAAAGACATTTTTGGAGAGTTTTCAGAGATATTGCAGACAAACATTGGTTGTGATTCTCGACCTGCATGGCGGGTGACGTGGGGGGTGGGCATTTCGGGCAAAAATACTTTACAGTATTCAATGATAACAATGATAACGGTTCTCCAAAGGTTCCCACCCCTGTAGCCCCACCTACCCTAAAACAACTGCACATAATTGTGGCACACCTGTGACCTGCTAGCTTCCCGTGGCAGAGCTACAGGGTACAGGGATGTGATGACTAAGCACAGGTGAAAATGAAATGTATGTGCTTCTGTTCCAGGCTGCATGCTGTGTTTTGGCCAATCAGCCTTCTTTCGCTTCAACCACCCTGAAGAAGCCTTCAGGATGAAGAGTATGATGCCCCAAGGAGGAAGTGTCTCTGCTGGGGACTACAGACTCTGTGCAGGTACTGTGCCGTTATTGTGGGGTTTCCACATACATACGTAGTATATCCTGACTGTTATTACTCGGGAGCACTGACTCCACACCTCGCAAACACAAATCACTTTGAAAAGCTCAGCACTGGCACTTTGTCCAGGAAACAGAAAGACCTCGTTTCCCCCGTAAGAAATCTCATTTTCAGCTCGGCCTGCACGGATGAAAGGAGCAGACGGTAAAAAGGCGGGTGCTGGAGGTGGAGAGGTGTAGTTTACAGGTGGCTGCTTGTACAGCAGTAAACTCCACACAAGGGTGGAGCAAGTGGAGCAGCAGACTTTTCTTTGTGTGTTTGTTGGCTTTTCAAACGTCAGCTGCTCTCAGTTACTTTGGTTGGTGTTTCATTAAAAAGACATTTTATATTTGCAGAGTCATAGATTGGTCAGAGTTCTGTTTGCAGCTCTGTTATCAGACCCTCGTCGTCACTTGGAGGGTCTGTTGGAGCCCAGAGCCTGAGCAGGGCCCAGCTGGGACCGAGCTCACACCATGCATGTTTCATCTCATTCCTCTGTCTCCAGGCAAAGTGTGTGTGTGTGTGTGTGTGTGTGTGTGTGTGTCCACAGCTGTAAGTGTACCTTCTCTTGGCAAGCTATACTTCCAGGGATCTGTCACAGCATCTCGTCCCCCGTCCTCCCCCACAGTTGACACGGCGTGCCACCAGGGGATAAGTATAGCACACAGGCACGCTGCCTGCTCTGGACTTCCTGATCCACTAATGAAAGCCTTCCGTTGTTTAGAAACGTACCAATTACGCATTCCTGAGTTGCGTTCAGATGAAGATTGCTTATGCCACTCCCATGATAAACGCAGCATGTCCGCCGTGTCAGCTTGAAAAGACTTGAAAGTGGCACATGTTATCTTTGTGTGTGAACTGACTGACGCACTGACAGAGGCGAGGCTGCCGGACACTGGCGCCACCGGGCCCTCTGACCACCACCAGTAGGCAACGGGTGAAGTGTCTTGCCCAAGGACACAACGACCGAGACTGTCCGAGCCGGGGCTCGAACCGGCAACCTTCTGATTACAAATAGAGGATCAATGAGGTCATGGTGACCTTGTGATTGACATGCCGCCGGCCCATCAGTCTGCAGCTTCCCTTCGTTTCACAGTCAGCGCTGCTCGTTGCTATTTCCTCGTCACAAACTGCTGCAAAACGCCGAGATGGTCAGTGTGGAAATGCTAACAATGGGTGATCCTGCTTCTGTCTTTAGTATACAGTCTGTTTTCCATACACACGTGAATGAAGGAAAAATTACTGATGGAAATCTCTGAGTCTGCTTTAAATCAGTTCTGCTGGTCCAGGGCTCCTGAGGACTTCTGATCTCCCTAACGGGACCATGCTGCCACACATACATGGTAACACTGCAATGAGTCCTGCAGACAGGGGACGTTTGGTGTTGTCAGCAGCCTGGTGGCGCTGGTTGGCATATTAGTTGTTTATGGCCTACTTCTGTGAATCCTAAAACTTGCATCACTTTGTAACGATTGTCTTGCAAAATCAAACCTCATGCAATTCTCCAGAGTCATGTGCACTTTGCACCACTCTGTCAGTCCGCCCTCCATTTTCTTAGCTGTTTATCAGGTTTGGAGGGGGGTTGGAGCCTGTCCCACGTGGCGCTGGCGGAGAGGACATGTCATCAGTTTCTGTGCAAGACAGAGAGACAGACAGCCACACACTGTCACATCCTCCACTGAAGACCAGCAAAGAGTCACAAATTGCAGCGGCGTCCGTCGCATTTACCTGTCTCGTTTAGTTTCTGCAAGCTTTGCTGGATTTTCATCCAGCTGGCACTTCCTGTATCTCAGTGCGAGGCCAGCAGACGGCTTTGTGGTTCCTTAAAGTGGCTGATGGCTGGGGTTACAGTATCCTTTTCAGAGGCTATTTATAAAGCTCCCAGTTCCAGTGTGCTGTCTCCCATCTCTGCGCCCTCCCTGCCTGGGTTTCCCCTCTGGTCCCTGTTCCCCAGCCTTCTGTATTCTTCCCAGTGAAAGGCCTTTATCTCCCAGTGACTTGGCTGCTGGACAGCTCTGAGGACAAGGCTGAAGGCTGGGGATGCAGTTGTGGTTTTAGATTGGCACTGCTGCATGCTGAATCTCTTTTTTTCACTATTATGAGATGAAAGCAAGTGCTTATTAATAAAGCACTATTAGGACGTCAAACTGGGGATCTTTTTGCCATTTAACAGGGTAACCGCCACATATTTCCTGCCCCTGTTTTCCATTTCCAAACCCACATTTCCATCCCAGAAGAACCTCTCTGATTTTCCTTTAAATATTTCACCATGCTCGATCAGTGTGAGTGTTTTTATGTGGAAAGATATTCAGACAGACGGTGGATGCACGGGGATATTTGTCATTTCTGACTTTTGTCCCAAAGTTTCTCTTTTTGAGGTTGGCCTTGTTTGGGTAAACTAATAAGCTGCATCGCTCTCTCACCGCCATCCCTGGCTTTAACGTGGACACGGGCCGTTTCAATACTTTCTCCTCGGTCGCATCTAACCTGCATTATTGACACAGAGAACAGTGACGAACAATAAAATGTGCTGCCGTGACAAACTGCTCGCAAATCTCGCAGTGGTTCATCACTGCGGGCAGGAAAAGCTTCGTAAGTAAACCACGACACGGTCAGTCATACAAATGTACCTTCAAAATAAAATAAATGCCTGTCACCAGGAGTTCAGAGCGATTTGTTTTTCGTAACTGGGTTTAATTGTAAAACTGCACTTCTAAGGTATTTTATGGACTTTCATATTCAGTTAAAATCGGCCTTAATAGTGAAAATGTTCTCAACAGTGGCACGTTCCCTTGACGCTAATAGAGATTTACTTTGAAAGTCAAGACCGGAAATGCCGTGTTACTGTTCGCGTAACCTGACGCCAGCGGTTCGGCGGTCCGCAGCGGTACCCAGCACCCCGGCTGAACTGTCAGCGCGGCGTTGAAGCTCCGTGTCTCTTCGGTGTGTGTGGAGCCAGACACGGCGGAGCTCTGCCACAGCCGCCCTGTCAGCGCTGTCCGGAGGACGTGGCCTCATGTGTGGGTCATATAGCAGGTGAACCGCACTGAAACTGACCGGGGCGCAGTTTTATTCCTTCATGTGAGTAACCCTAGCTCTCCGCGCCTGAGAAAAGTGATGCCAAGCGGTCACACGCCAAACTCCATTAACAATACGTCGATTTTTCATTCGTGCATTTATCTAAGAAGGTGTGCACGTCTTAGAGCAGCGGTACACACTCGAACCAATCACTGTGACTTTGCATCTTTATTCGGATCATATCGCATTAATAAACACGACTGTGTGATTTCCTCTAAATACATCTGATCTTCTTTGCTAACAGCATGATACGGCGTTCTTGTCAGGGGGAGAAATGGGTAATGGCAGATGAACCAAGCGTGTGTTTGTTAGCTAGCGCTTCCATATGATGGAATTGGTGCCGAAAAGCAGAGGATGCTCCGTGTGATAAAATATCACGCCGTCATGTTGAAGCCGGCGCTCGTCTTTACCCGCGAACACGCCGGCGTAAATTGCCAGTTTTTAAATGAAGTTTGTCGCGATGCGCTGGAGGCGATGGTCTGTATGCCATGACATCATTGCACGGGCTTTCCCTCAGCAAACGGCCGCCTTTATCCCGTATTGTGTGTTCCTCACATCAGGATCCGTGACGGTCGATGTGACACTAGCATTGTTACTTCACTGCCGTGTTATTTACACGCAGATGCGTTCATATTCAGTTGTGGTGAGGCTGTCACGTGGGCAGAGCTTGGCGTTATTAGAGAAAAAGCAGGCATAGCTGCTGTGGTGTCAGCTGAGCAGGCACAGCTAATGCATTATTTGTGAAGCTTCTGTATTTTAAAGCACTTGCACTGATGGGATTTGCCTCTGTGACACAAAACTGACTCTTTTATTTGCTTCTCAGACACGACAGCTGTTTTATTACCTCTGTGTTTGCACTGATGACGCTACCTTACAATAATCCTCATTTAAGGTGAATAAAACCTGATCTGTGGAGTGTTCCCTGCCTCAGAGCCACGTGGCTGTGTGTTTCTGGTGTTATAATCTACTGTGCTGACATTGGAGGAAGATGATTAAGATGAGATTACCTGGCCTGTGTCCTACGTTTGCTTTCGGGCCATACAGTAATTGGGTTATGTAGGCACATTTTCTCCTATCCAGTGCCGTCTGTGTGTCCTTCCTTCCTTTTCCCCCTCACTACTAATCCCTTCTCTGGCCTTGTACTTACCTGTCTTCCACAGTAGGCTGGAAAATTGACGTTGAATGCATCTTAAATAACAGGTTCGAATTCAGCAGTTTGTGAAGCTCTCTGGGGAGGTGAGGAAGTCTGGCAGTACATGTTTTAAATAGTTTCATTTCAGTGCGGCTGTGAAGAGTTAGGAGGGGCTAAGGCTCGTAGGATGTTTTCGGCACAGTAAGGAACGCTGTGACACAACCGCACAGGAATAATGGAAAGTTATCAGGGTTAAAGACTCTTAAAGGAAGGCAGTGTCTTCTTCTGTTCAGGGGAAAGAGATCATCCAACAGTGTTACTCTCATAGTCATTGAAGGTAGTTGTATTAAAAAGCTCGTTACCCACAGAGGCTTTTTATACTAAAGCTGGTTGGACCGCCCAGAACAAAGATGTGCATCTAACACAGTGACGGGACTGACTGTCCAGCAGGAAACCAATCACAGTCTTTCATATTAGTTTGGAGCTTCATTTCTTCCCGTGTCGTCGCTCCGTGCTGTCAGGTCGGTGCCGGTCAGAGAGCCGAGTGACATCAAGGATCTAGTGATCCTTGATGTCACTCGGCTCTCCCGAGTCATCTCGCTGCCACAGGTTACAGCAGTCCTTGTAAAACCCGCTGAGCTCGAGGGCAAAACTAACCAGAACCTGAAGCCTGTGGAGAGCTGTATGTTTTTTCCTGTTGTCGGTGTACACACGCAAATGAGAGCGTGCTTTTGTTTTTCCTGCCTTGCACTAAAAAAACCAAAACATTGTGCGATGCTAGCTGATGGCGATTTGCAATGTCGTAGTCAGCCTTTGAAGGACCCTCATCACTGCTGCTTTGCTGTTTAAGTCGTGCCATGATGCACAGTGTATCCTGAACAGTCTGTTTTTGCTGCTGCTGTTAGAATTATGAAAATGCCGTCGCTGCCCCACTGCAAATGTTTTCTTTGTGTGATATCTAATGAGCCGGGGCATGTGGTGGAGCTGGGGGAGTTATTGAGGTGCAGGATATCGTTGACTCTGTTTGAATACCTGTCTGATGCCCGTTTTATTCTCTCTGCTTTCCCTCTAGACACAGAGAGCTTGGTCAATGGGAATCACCAGCCCAGTGCAGCCCAGTGTCCCCCAGCTCCTGGAGAGAAAGTCCAATCCGAGCACAGCGCTATCGTCAGCTCTATTGAGAGGGACCTCCAGGAGATCATGGATTCTCTAGTCATGGATGACCCTCAGCCTTCTTCATCGGACGCCATGAAGCCTCCCGGAGGCCAGTCCGCAGCTCACTCTCCTCTGTCGCCCATGGTCAACGGAGGGGGCCGGTATCTGTTATCGCCTCCTACCAGCCCAGGGGCCATGTCTGTGGGGTCCAGCTATGAGAACACATCGCCTCCTTTTTCCCCACTGTCCTCCCCCTCAGCAGCCAGCAGTGGAAGCTTTACCAGTCCATCTCCTAGTGGAGGACCCCAGGACCAGAGTTCTTCTCTGCCGCCAGTGCCTGTACGCTCCTCTAGCTACAACTTCACCGCCCAGCCTCCGCCGGTACCCCAGCCACGGACCATACTGCCTAACTTCAGCAGCAGTGGGGTGAGCCAAAAGGTTCAGGAAAGCCCCAGGTTGCCGCGAAAGGTCTTAACGGAGGCTCCTCCAAGCCCCAAGCCAAGCCACACAGGACTGGGCCAAGCTGGGTCTGAGAGCCCTCGGCAGACCCCCCTTCTGTCCTCCAGTGAATCTCTTAGCGGTAGAAACGCTGTGCCAAGTAGCCCCAGGCCCACACCCAAGTTTCCGACCTGTTCATCCCCGTCGCCCTCCAGCCCCAGGACCAAGACTACCACAGTGCTCCAGGAAAGACCTGCCAGCCCCTTCAGAGAGCACGCCCCTCTGGCCGATCGCTCTCTCACTTCCAGCCCCTCCAGGCAGCTTTCTCAACCCACCAGAGCGTTCCAGCCTCCCCTGGACCCCATCGTCCACATAATCCAAGGATCACCTCTCCAGCAGCATCCGCGCTCGTTGCAGCCCCCGGAAAGCCCTCGCTTGGCCCGGAGGAACGTGGAGGTGAACGGGGGCGGTGGAGCAGGCAGCAGTATGAGAGAGTTGCCACCTTTAAGCCCCTCCTTGGCTCGCAGAGGGGTTCCAGTTCTCCCAGGGGCACTTCCGGGCACGGTGAACCCACTGAGGACTCTGGACAGCCCCTCAAATCTGGGCAAGGTTGTTCCAGAGAGCCCCAGACTTCGGCGCAAGTCAGAGGAGCAGACTTGCAGCAGAGGCATCCGAGCTCGCAGCCCATCCCCTACCTCGTTGTTGACGGAGGGCAGCGTCGGGGGTGCAGGGGTACGGAAAGCGAGCTTTGGGAATTCCTTGTCGCCTGCTTACAGTCTGGGCTCGTTGCCGGGTTCCTCTCCTGTAGCCAGCCCAAGGACCCACAGAAAGATGTCTGCAGGGAGACCGCACCCCGGTATGAGGGAGAGGAAGAACAGCATCACAGAGATCAGCGACAACGAGGACGATCTGCTGGAGTACCACCGACGACAGAGAGAGGAGAGGCTCCGCGAGCAGGAGATGGAGAGGCTGGTGAGTCGGGACCGTACCTCAGCGGGGATGTGCCGTTGTTACTCAGCGGTCTTTAAAAAAACAGCTTATGGATGCGCCGTGTCAGCTGATCAGTGTTTTCTTCCAGCTGAGTTGTTGCTGATAATCCTGACAGATCCTTTTACGGTTTTCATCTCGTAATCCTCTTTTTTAATTCAGTAGCTTTAATTCATGGAGAAGACTTTTCAAAGGCCTAAAGTCACAAACTGTGATGACAGACGCACTGTATTAATGAACTCGTTAGCTCATCAGCTGATGGTGTAACACTGGGCCTGCATTAAACCTCTACAGGCTGAACAAACCAGCTCACTTGTTTCATATGAATTTCCTGAACAGTCTAATTTCCGTGGTCCTTGCAGACGTGGAGATGAGTGAGCAGTAGTAACTGTTAGAGGTTCAGTGTCTCCCCGCTGGGCTTAAGACTGTGTCAGGCATTTTCATTACTTTATTAACTAATTATTCGTTCCAGAGAACCGTCTAGAGATTCATGAATGATTGGTGTCAAACTTTTACAGCACAGATCTGATCTTCCCAGTGAGAGAGAAAGTGGCTGAAGCTCTTTCATGAGTGTGATTATCAGCAGAGGAGGTGCTGCAGATACTCTCGGCTATCTCTAATGTGTGTGTCCTGCAGGAGGAGCACGGTGCACCGATTGCACGGTCTGCGTGTTTGCTTGCAAACTGTCTGCAGCCTGGCCGTTGGCTGTCCAGACTGCTGCTGACATGCGGTCTCTCTCGGGGGGCTCACGGGGCCCCGTAGCAACCGCATTGTTTGTTGTTTCCTAAACTGAGCAGAGGGGGCCGAGGGAGCGCCGTAGACATCTTGAACTTGTCTGCCGCTCTGAATGGAAATCGTCCTTAAAAAGCCTTTGTGTGTGTTTGTGCCTGCGTGAGAAGGCGTGTAATTACAGACGGGTATTTTTTATAAGCTAAAGACAGAGTGACATCGACCGAGTAGGATGGCCTGAGACGACGTGCCCTCTGTCTGCGTGCCAGGTCACATCCTGTACCTCCCACTGAGACACGGGGGCAGCATCAGATCTGCACACTGAGACTGTTTAAACCTCTACAGGCTCAGAGGTCCTGCAGAGCGCTCCACGGCAGGTTCTGGTTAGTTACGCCAACATGTCTCCCTACGACAATCAAGTGTTTGTTTGGGGTGAAACTGCATTTTAAAAATATCAAAATAATAGTAAAATATTTTTTACTGTATATATCCATGAAAGGCTCTGGTGCTGTTAGGCTGCTCATCCATCTTTGAGCGGTCAGGTAGGATTCACTGTGTGAGCCAACAGTGCCGCTGTTTTAAACATGTACGTCTGAAGTTTAGTTTCAGTACGAAGACCTCATTAAAATAACTGAGGCTGCGTCCACGCTGGCCCAGATAGATGTGAAAACGATGCTTCCGCTCGGCGTCCACACTGTCGTTTTGTCCTTTTCACAGAGTTGTGCGTCCACATTGAAACGGCCCAAAACGCTCACGTTCCAGTCCTGCACATGCGTGAAACGCAAGAAGATTGGGCCGGTCTCATTCCTGTCTGCTGCTCTTTGAAACTTCGGCAAAATGTTGAGGAAAAGCAGCGAGCTTTTTACATGGACTAACAACGAGGTGGAGTTGTTGCTGCGAGTAACACAAAAGTACAAAGGTGCAAAAGCCAGGGAGAATACTAGGGCTGACAAACCTGAGAGCAAACAAAACAACTGCAGTATAATACCCTTCACTATCTTAGTTTAATTGGTCACATGACTGCATCACATGACTAAAATGTGTCATTGTTTTCAAAAAGTCTCAGTTTTCGCTGTCCACACTGACACGAAAGCACCGTTTTAAATGTGTCTGCTTTGGAGAGCGTTTTCAAAACGCTGCGTTTTTGTCCTGAGCAGCGGGGGGCTGCTCGACCCGAGTCTGGACCCGAGTCTGGACCCGAGTCTGGACCCGAGTCTGGACCCGAGTCTGGACCCGAATGAATAAACATGGCAGGCCAACCAACAGTTTGTAAGGAGCAAAGGGACTATAGTGTAAGGACTGGGAGTGGATTTATCCACAGTAGCATGTAGATGGTGCTGCTGTGCCCGCGGTGACCATATCTGATCTAGAGTCCGTTTCGAGTGCTCTATAACTTGGGCTTTTATTCACAGCGAGTATTGATACGCTCATGGATCTGACGTGTCAGCCATCTTTGATATGGTCATGTGACAGAAAATGTGAAAATGCACATTATACCTTTGGAAAAGTGGATACACGAACACATACATGAACAGAAATGCATGTAAACAAATGCAAATATGCCTAATATATACTAAAAGAGAAGAGAGCCATACTGTCTATGAGCCCCACCCACCTTCTGTTTGTGAGTGCCGACCAATCAGGAGAAAGCTAGCTTACAGCTGCAGATGTATAAAGCATATGTCATAGTGTAAATGATGCACACTTGCCCTGGTGTTTATTAAAACACAGGAGGACGATGAGACTGCAGTTGTCACCACACAAGAGCAGGATGAAATCACCAGTGTTGGGTAAGTTACTTTAAAATAGTAACTTAGTTACATTACTAGTTACTTCTATCAAAAGTAACTCAGTTACTTCAAGTTACTCGTTACTTTCAGAGTAACTAGTTACTAGGGAAAGTAACTTTGGTTTAACTCAGAATTCTCTTGTTAATGTGTTGCTTCCATAACTTTGCCAGTCTTCTAGCTTGCCTACATGTTAACACTATCCTGCCACAGTGCACTGTGCCACCTACCAATAGAAAGGAAAAAATAATGTGCACATTTCCACGAGAGAAATCCCACGCCTGATTCTATCCTAGCTTTTTACATCCAACACAAAAACTGCAGTCGTGGTGCTTTGATTGTACTCAGAACTCGGAAATTCTGCTTCTGAATAGGAAGATGTAGGTAACACCAGACTGCAGATGAGCTGCATACAGGGCTGGACTGGGACAGAAAAATCGTCCCGGACATTTTGACTAGAGAGCGGCCCGCCATTATAGGAAAAATCATAAAGCCTTTGAATGAAAACAAACACTGTTGTGACAGTGATGTACACTGTTCTGATGGTATATATGCATCAATCTATCAATCGTTTGTTGTAAGATTCAGATAATTATTTTTTAAAAGTGAGACATTTTAAATGAGAATAAGAAAGAAAAGTATTTCTTTGTGCCCCCCTCTCCCTGTTAATGCCCTACCTGCCCCCCTGGCAACACTTTGCTAGACCCGCCCCTGCACAGTTACCAGCTGTCAGCTACATAAAAAAGGATGCTGGTGTTATTTGTCTCTCAGAAACAGTTCATAACTTCAACTCATCCATGTCACCTAAAAGGTAAACCTGTTTCTCCATCACCTGTTCAGCTCTGATGGTTCAGTAAGGACATCTCCTGGTTTCATGTTTCCCTCTCACCACATATCCAAACCGATATCATGACCAGCAGCTTTACAGCTGTGGCTCCAGCAAACATCAGCTGATACTAGAAAGTAATATTAAATAAATTCTAACAATAGCTGATCAAGCTTAAACGTGCTGCTGTTGTTTAGCGCGACATCCGCTGGTTTCCTCTTTCTGGCGCAAAGTGATAAACAAACAAGAGAGACGATCAGCTGATCATTGATCAGTTTCATGACTGAAGTAGAAACAGGAGAGGATGAGAGAAGAAGAGGCAGCTGTGCAGCAAAGACAGAATAACTCCAGCTTTGTGTCTTTTTCATTGTAGCTGAAGTCCGGGACAAACTGTTCCTTTTCACCTCAATACGAAACCCGTAATATTTTCTCTGAATACCAGACGATTCTGTTTTTTACGGGACGGTTGGCAACTCTAATAATTAACCTACGAACAAAATAAAGTTCAACATCAGTAACATAGCACCACCCAGCTGTATAGAAACTCCGTCAAGCTAGCTAGCACGCAGTACGAGTTATTGTAACTGACTGTAAAAAGTCAGCATAACAAAAATAAACTCCACCTAAACTTGGTTTATATCTGACCCAGAGAGACTGCAGGTTATAACTTCTTACCTGAGGTTCAGTTCACACTTGGACCGGCGGCCGCCTCGGGTCTCTCCTCCTGCCTCCCCTTTCCTTCATCCACCTGCTGCCTCCACCACTTGCTAATGTTACTGAATCGGTGGAAGCTCCGCGATGCCACCACACGAAGTAACGAGTAACGAGCCTATCTAAATCCCAGTAACGAGTAACGCGTTCCTGATTTTGGCATAATAACTAGTTACCGTGCTCGTTACCACAATAATAACGTAGTTACTGTAACGCGTTACTTAATAACGCGTTAGTCCCAACACTGGAAATCACTGAGACATGAATGTTAGAGACTCGTCGCCTCTCTGAGACATGAAAACTGTCCAAAGGATGAAAAAAATCAAATTCACGTTGTTCACGTCTCTGTTACCAACCTGCTGACCTTCACACACCACGGTCAGACACTCCTTATGTTTTCTACAACCTTTACCTTGTGCAACTTCCAGACACACAGACAATATTGACATTAGATATGGGCTCACGGCTCGTAGCGTATGAGGGCGAGCACATAACCGAGTCGTGTAAATAAGGCCTTCAGGAGGCTAACAGAGGCTCTCTGACAGGCTGAATTCCTCAGCAGCTCGTTATGTTGTTGCATTTGTTGAACTCGGTGAGGAGGCAGGGCGTGGAGCTGCAGGGCCTGTAATTAGTCACAGTCGACTCACTGTCATGACAGATTCTTCTTGCCCGTGAGCGTGTGTTTCAAAGCCTTTCACACACAGCCTCCTCTCATTCACACAACTGGTTACCCAAAAGCAAAGTTATGTGAACAGTGAGCCTGCACAGTGTGTTCAGGAGAAAGCAGCCTTATTGTGAAACCAACAGGAGCACACAGCTCAGAGGCTGCTGGGAGACTGCAGCTGCGCACAGATTCATAGTGTGGCTGCGTACATGCAGGAGACTTTCACACTTATGTGGCTCTGAAGTCATTTTAATGTGGAAGCAGTTGAACCAGGAAGGAATCATCTCTGGAGACCTGTCAGATGCTTGAAAAGGACCTCAGTCCACTAACACTAGGAAAACTAGTGCAGACCATCAAACATGTTTATGTCTTTAATAATAATGACTAACATATTGAATTTCAGTGGAGCTCTTTCACCCAACTCTCTCAAACCTTTGGTCACAGTTGGTGTACACAGGTAGAAGACGGGCTCCAGGTGACTCTAAGTTTCCCTGTTGAATGTAATGAAGACCATGAGACGTAGCTGAAGGTAGGGCTGGGCCATATCACACCTTTCATTGTAATACTGGTATAATGTTGTAGAATATGGGTAACACGCGCATGCGCAGTGCCTTTGTTTGCATACGCACATGGCGGCGACGCAGAATAAGAAGAATAAGAAGGGCGAACGCGGATCGTTGAATGAGACGGATGAACCAGAACTGGTTTGTGAAAATGCTGCAGCTTCACTGGTGTGGAACTGGTTTGGCTTTCGTCCGTCAGATACACAACAAAGCACATTTTTTGGTAGAGGATGCGAGCGGACCGTCGTTATTAGCAAACCGAGTTTATGTCCACGGCGCTCAAAAATCTGTCAAAAACGTTTCAGTATGACTTTGCTGAGCTACGAAGCCGCTCGATGGATTGTTGGAGCGTTACGGCTGTCGTAGGCGGAGCCTGGCGGAGTGATACGTGCTGTGCTTCAACATAATGTTACCGTGTTGTTAGAGCTGGGCAATATGAGATTTTTTTCATATCACGATATGTTTTTTTCATTTCAGGCGATAACGATATCTATCACGATATAAGCCAAATAACTATATTTGTAAGATTTAAATGTGCCGTTGCTCACAAGTAAAATGTGAAATAATCAGCAGCTTGTTTTTAAATATTTATTTCCCATAATAAGTTCAACAGGGTAGATGTACTTAAGGAACATGAGACTTTTTCAGATAAATAAAGGCAAATATTGCAAACTACACAAAAGGCAGCCGCTGCAGAAATGTTGGCCAATCAGAAGTCTAGAAGCCTCGGTGGGAAAAAGTAAACAAAGCTGGGGCATAGAAGCAGAACCGAGTCGTATGTGTGGAGGGACAGTAACTGTGTGTATATGTAAGCATTTAAACACTGCAGAGAGTAGAATTAACAGTATTGTAGAAATTCATTTCACCGAAACAATAACGTGGCGCACAGTGTGACGCATGCACCAGTTTATTGTATTTCCAGACTTGCTTTCGGCACAATTTACAGTGCATCTACTCTGTTTTTTGTCAGACTTGAAATAGCAGAAATACCTTCACACTACGGAACTTCTATGGCTCTTCCGTTCAATCTCTCCGGCGTTGGAACCGTCATCTGTTTTCTCTTCGGTCACGCTCGGTTGATTTTTCTAGTCGGCACACTCATTTCCTCCATTACGCGCTGGCTGCTTCCCAAACAAACACACGTGCAGCTTGGCACTTGTGCTGTACGTAACAAGTCACGCGACGTGACGCTGCGGCTGTGATTGGTTCGGCTCTGCGCTACTTGATTTGGATCGGCTGACCTTTTTTTTTTTTTTTTTTGAGGACAAGAGCGGCGAGGTCTATCGCGATAGCTTAATTTTTCTATCGAGTAAAAGTTATATCGCGATACATATCGTTATCGTTCTATCGCCCAGCTCTACGTATTGTGTGTGTATAACCTCTTTTTAAGTGTTGTGGATGTTATACATGGTTATGCTGAGGATGTGTCGGCCAGTCTCCACTGGAAATGCCTTTTGGTTAAACCGTCAGCGAGGAATTTGCACTGTTACGTTGTTATATAGCTTTAACGCACATAACAAACAGCTGCTTGTTTAAGTGAAAACACATTGATGGTAGGCAGTCGTAGTGTGGTGAATCTGAAGTTCAGCACTCTCAGAGCAGACGTCACCTGAACAGGAGGACCAGGAAGTTGGTTGTTTTCAGTGGGAGAAGCATTTCGTCATCATCCAGGTGGCTTCTTCAGTCTCAGCTGACGGCAGGTTTCCGACCTTACAAACAGCACCTGCACAATGACGTGGTTTCCCTTCTCCAGCTTTGTGCAGGTGCAGTTCTGTCTCCAGTGTCTTTTTGTGCCATTCAGCATCTGGTCTGGTTTGAGAACAACTGTCAGAAAGTTTATTAATCAGCATATCAAGAACTCACAGGTTCATCGGTCTGACGTTGGACTGAGCACTTTAATTTATCCATCCATCCGTCATCTTTGAGGTTACTGATCATTTGGTCTTCTTCTTTGGTGGATCTTTTACAGTCTCTTTCCCAAAGTAACAGACATGACTCTGATCTTGAGGCTGTTTCAGGGGGCTGTTTTACTTACAAAAGTAAAGCTCAGAGAAGCAGCTGAAAGTGTTTAGAAGAGCTCAGCTGAAGGCTCTGTGCCTCTTCATGGTGCTTCAGCCACGCGCTGGAGTTGAACATGTTTTCCTCTGAAGGAGCCCTTCTGCTGAGTGTCCTCGAATTTCCATGGCACTCGTGTTGGAAGGTCTCTAGAGTAAAGCGTCCACTGATATTCCTGTGACACTTAAGTTACTCAGCATTTGTGTCAGGCTAGAGCTGGGCGATATGAGATTTCTTCATGTCACGATGTTTTTTTCATTTCAGGCGATAACGATATCTATCACGATATCAGCCAAATAACTATATTTGTAAGATTTAAATGTGCCGTTGCTCACAAGTAAAATGTGAAATAATCAGCAGCTTGTTTTTATTTAAATATTTATTTCCCATAATAAGTTCAACAGGGTAGATGTACTTAAGGAACACGAGACTTTTTCAGATAAATAAAGGCAAATATTGCAAACTACACAAAAGGCAGCCGCTAAAGCGTTTAAGTTTCAAAATAGAACAAACGAAACAGACTAAACTGTCAATTCCACTTAGAAACAAAATATTAATTCTAAAAATAAATCTTAGTTTGTTTTACAGAAGAACAGACAAAACTGACTAACTTTTGTCAATATCAAATAAACTGAGAACTAAAAGGAAATTCTCAATCTCTCCTTGTTGTATAGCTGAGCTTTTCAAACAGTTGTAACAGGTACTTTAGTCTGACAAAAGCCGAATGACGAATCAGCGCTTCCAGTCAGAGACTGAGCTGCACCGCTTTATTGTATTTCCAGACTTGCTTTCGGCACATTTACAGTGGCTGCTCTGTTTGACTTGAAATAGCCGAAATACCTTCACACTACGGAGCTTCTGTGGCTCTTCCGTTTGACAACACACATCGTTATCGTCCTATCGCCCAGCTCTACGTCAGGCTCATCCACACTGAGCTGAGGTTCTGGAGGAGCTCCTCTGTAACGAGCTCACATTTTATAACGCTGTGCTCAAAAAAGTGAACTTGTCATGGACGTAACCCCGAGGGTGGGGTGATCCCTGACCTGGAAGTAAAAGTTGGAAGGATCCAGGTTTCCGATCAGTTTGTGTGATGGATGCGTTTACTGTGCTCCAACCCTTTGCTGCGTGGGTCGTACCACGGAGGTGTGTTGGTGACGCTCTAACACTGTTGCATGTTTGAGCCTGTCAGTACGTGTTTGTGAGCTGTTACATTACGTTATTGCTCCATGCTTGAGTTTTAGACCCTGGTTGGAATAAGTCGAGTGTAAAAAGGCGAGCACTTACAGAGAGTGCAGGTACAGGTTTCTGTCAGCTGTGGGCAGTAATGCATACTTTGATGCCAGTAACGAGCGAAGGGGAAACTCTTTAAACAGCCTTTAATTCAGCTGGTCGTCGCTAGCCTTTGGAGCCTGGCGGTAAGCCCTCTCTAATGACCGAGCCCGTCTGATCCAGGCTGTCCGGCCTGGCGCTGCTCTCTCCACATGGCCGTCTGACTGACACGCTGTCTTGGCAAACACAGTTGGCATGAAGCGAGTGCCCGAGTGCTTCATCCTCGGCAGATTCGCACTTCGTTATCAGTAAAGACGGTCCCGTCAGGCCTGTTTAGTTCAGAGACGCGGTATTTTGTGCTGAGGATTGTTTATTAATGAAATGGGCTGAACCAGCTGTGCGCCCGCTCTTACTTTGAAAGGGCGTAAAGCAGGTGCAGCTGCAAAAAACTCTCTCTCAACCCAGAATAGCAAAGGACAAAAAAGCAAGTACGACTTCATCGCTTGCTATTCTGAGCAGAGTTTACTTTGCACAGTGACTCACAGTGTCTCTGTGTGTGACTTCCACTCAGATTAGCTCGCTTCAGATCTGTGTGGTGGGGGCCATCCTTAGCCAGAGTCCTGTGGAGAGGGAATCTGTTGTTGGAATCCTCCTGGTTGCTCCCGGAGGTTGATAAAGGTCGATGCTTAATGCATCTTTGATGAATCCTTTTTCTCAGATGTACAACTCTCTCTAGACTTGAGTTCTCTTCTCTTGACCTGCCCTTGAAATATCAGCGATGGGCCTCGAGTTGTGAGGACTTCGCCTCAGGCAGAGATTTGATTTCGTGGAGTTTAAAAGGAGGTTGAACTCTGAGAAACTGCTGTCAACAACCTGTCCCAGTCTGCCTCCTCCACGTTTTCCTTCATATTCCATTTGAGGTGTTGGGGAGGGTTTCCTGCATAGTTGGTGTCTTTGCCGTCGTCCACGAGGATTAGTGCCCCAAATATACCCGCGCTCTGCGTATGTGACCGTCGTCTCCCACGACACGACCAAATATGTCCAGCTACTGTGGGACAGTAAACCTGCCCACCTAGGCTGCCAAATATATCCTGCACCTAGACTGCATGAACCCTCTGACTGGCAGGGAGACGTTTCTCAAAGGGAGCGTTTGCAGAATCGCAGCTTTGTGTAATTCACTGCACAGTAAATATTTAGACTGTAGCAGCAAGCTGCCCGTCTGCATGTTTACTGTGGCCAGGCAGATTACTGTGATTCCAGCTCCTCTGCTAGAAAATCAGACGGGGCCAGGAAACAGGAAAGGATAGATGTGCTTGAACAGATAAGACCACTCTTTATCTGGGACAGCCATAAATCTGTTGCCCCACCCAATCAAAGGAAAGCTGCAGTAATCCAGTCTGGAGACGGCACCAACGACGCTGCTGCAAACAAGAGGCAGATTAGGTCAGGGGCCCCGTGTCACACCAACACAGCATTGTGTTCACGGTGCTGTCTGGCCCTCAGAGGACACGCAGCAGGGGACGGTTTGAAAAAGAAGTTTGAACTGCTCGGCTGCTGTTTGCTGGCCTGTCCACTAGAGGGCGCCGTGCTACTGTTCAGACTCTTTGCTGGTGACCGGCAGCTTCCACACGACTCACTCACTCTTTAAACCCTTTGAAATGCAAATTTGCTCAGAAGTGCTGAAAATGAGAATGTCTGTAATGAAATGCATAAAGACAGAGCTGTGAGGAAAACATGAGCATATATTATCTAAACGTAAGATTTTTGATGGGGGCGGGGCACTGCTGATGTTGCTGGTTCAGCTGCACCAGCGTCCAGAGAAACCACCTGCGTCCCGTTAGACGAGTCGTAATAAAAATGTATAAACCTGAGATCTGATGATGCAGCTGGAATTATAAATGGAGAAGAAGATGAGGGATGTTTACATGAGGCAGCCAATTACATTTGACTTTCAGTTATGAGTTTGGATGACAGACTCAACCATCACTGGTGTCTGGGGTGATGGTGCAAACACCTGAGGACATGAAGAAGAGCTTGCAGGGTGGAGGTGAGTGTCGAGGGTTGTTTGTGACTGGAGGACGTCTACAACATGACCTGCTGTGACGTACAAGGTCAGACGGGTAAACTGGTTTCAGCAGGCTGGGAAGCTCGAGGCGTTTAGTGGCTGCAAAAGGAAACGAGGAGGAGCACAGAGAAGGTTCATGGATGTAGTGAAGGTTGGTGGAGGCAGACGATGAGGTGAGCCCTGAAAGGACCGGCTGAAAGTCCAAACCTCACTTCCTCTCCAGCCTGCTGCTGACCTAAAAACGTAGAAGTCTCCACTATGGACCAAAATAATGATTCAGTCTGAACTGTAACAGCCTCGTTTGGACAAATCTGCAGCTGAAGAAGTCATGCAGACCGCAGCATTGGGAGTTATGTGATATAAGCGAAGCCTGGATTTATAATGTGGTTAGTGAAAAATGATCAACGCTCTCAAAATATTGAGTTTATGTCGAAACACAATAAGTCAGTCCTCGCACACAGAAGCAGGCAGCGGGTACAGGCTGCACCCATATGTAGTAAAGTAACCCAAACAACTCTAGACTCGTGTTTCTGTCATGCATGAATCAGCTCATCACTGCAGCATGGTGCTCCAACACATCCAACGTGGTCTTCCTCCTGGAGCAGACTCCTGGAAGCTCCTGATATCATGAAGTGAAATTGTTTGGAGGCCTTTAATGTGCCTCTGCTGAGCGTTTAAAGCAGCACAAAGCACTTCAAAGGCGCTGCTTTCATTATTAAACAGCCAAAAGAGAAATAATTAGCAGAAGTTGGACTCGAAGCCAGTGCGGAGAACAGTGGGAGCACTTCAAAGCTCGCTCGGCCCCTGATATCTACAGCTAGGAGTGTATCTAACAGCTGAAGACCATCAGTCATGGGCGTGAACATGGCCTATTTCAGGATAAAGTTCTACTTCATGTGCAGAGTTAGCCCCTTTGCTTTTCTTAGAACTACCCAGCAGGGCTCCTCCCACTCCAGGAAGTCCTTGCATGTTATGATCTCTAACTCCACCTCTCACAAGACCTGAGAGGCTGGGGGTTCTGAAGTGGAGGGTAGGCTTCGCTCTTCGTCGGTCCCAAAGTAGCTCGACCAGGAGGCGCGCAGAGAGCAGCTATGGACCGCTACCACATGCTGAGCGGCAGCAGCAGGACCTCCCCTCTGCTGGGAGCTCAGAGCAGGGAGCAGGCCATGGTGTACCTGCTGGCTCTGGCTAGAGAGAAGCCGGTCTTTCTCAACAGCATGGCAGCTCTCATGAAGGTAACTGCTGCTGCTGATGTTCACGCTTCCTGTCGGAGGGATAATAGTAGCACTGTTCAGAGGCTGCATGTGGTTCCAGCTCGGTGCTCTCAGACTATTTGTGTGGAGGTTGGGAAATGTGATTTTAATCCCCGTTATGGAACGATCCCATAAACCTGGACTGGGTGGAAATGTGGGGTCTGTGCTGAAGCAGAGGCAGAGCCCTGCTCTCAGTGCTCACGCCTGTGGTAAGGAATGCATGTTAGCGCTAAGCTACATTTCAGACACCGTCGGTGTATTAGTCTGTGCTGTTACCAACACTATAATCTCTTACAGAGCAAACAGGAAGTTTCTAACAGATGTTTGGTTAACAACAAGTGAGCTGTTCCATATTTATGTGACGGAGTGATAAAGTGCTGAGGGAGCTGAGCTTGGTGCCGGTCGATGCTGTGCGTCTGGCTCCGCCCATGTGGACCCCTCAGGTGTTATAGATGGATGATGCCACAGACTGGTTACGTGTGTGAGCGACCTCGTCCCATCACTGTAAATGCATGCAGTAAAGCAGAGAAAAGGTTTCACTGTGCACGAAACCTGGAGCTGAAATCAGTGTGTTGCAGCTCGTAGGCCTGCTTAGCAGTCTGCATCTACATGTGCTAGTTGGTGATAAATGACAGAGGAGATGCTGGAGTTAGACTCCTGTCAGGCTCACACCAAGCCTCGTTATTATTAGCACCAAAACATGTATACCTGTGCTGTCATACACAAACTGCAGCAGCATCTCCGGCTGCCTCCTCGGCTGTCAGAGCAGCCTGGCCTCGTGCTCTGAATCCTACCTGAGAGAACCCACAGGTGTCTTCCTGTAAGGTGGAAGGTGCAGCAGAGCCCTGTGCTGCTGTGTGCATCCTCCACGGTGCAGCTGTTTGGCTCCTACGTTAACTAAATCTTCTCCACACTGTTTGACTGCTGCACCCAGCAGCTTCTCGGGCGGGTATTGATATTTAATTTCTTAGGCGTAGCAAATTGTTTAAGTTGACAGAGCTGATGTAATGGGCTGCACGTGTTGCACACTCAGCGTTATCTCCATCCTGTAACAATCAAGCCGTAAGCCTGCTTTATGGTCTCAGCAGTGTTTAGAGAACGTGACTCGCATCTGGCCTTTGACGTGATAACTGGAACCTGGTCCTCACTTTAAGAAGTGGCCTCAGGCCTTGGACGCCCCTCAAAGAGGAGGCGTCGGCGGCTTAAATGCTAGCCACCCCCTCTACCAGCAACAGCCCTGTAGTTTGATTGGATGATGGGTGCCAGTGACTCCACACTGAGGACCACCAGCTTTATTAAACAGCTCTTCCTGTTTGTGCGTTCAGCCAGGACAGAGAAACGAGCATAAAAAGAAATTGTCTGTTTGTTCCTCCTCTGGGAGCTGAAACCACGAGGCTGTGATGATGAATGGCGTTTGTTCTGTAGACCGTTACGGAGAAGGCAAGTGCGGTGACTCTCCCACCCCGCCTGCAGATATATGTAGAGAATAAGGCTTTGTTGAACTTTCCCAGTTTACCCTGCAGAGCCTGTGCATGTGAGGCTTGTGTTTACGCCTGTGACGTAGGTTGAGCGTGGCCGTACGCTTTAAAAGTAACCGCTCTGATCAAAGGTACTCGGGCAGGGGAAGGCCCTCGGGGCGCTCGGGGGAGGAGGAGGGAGGAACATTAAAGGCTATGAGGATAAAACAGGAGACGGCGACTCTCCTGGGAGAGAGGGAGACGTGAGGAAGCCATGCCGACTGCTGGGAGGATGAGGATGGTACAGAGTAACAGTGAGGCTGTGGCTCTGTGCACATGTGGGAACAGCGTTGTTACTGCTCAGAGCAACACTGTTACAGGAGTTTCATTACTGAGGGAGGAGCTGGGGCCACATGGTAAACTAACAGAGCTCTCACACAAACATGCTTCAGTGGGAGTAAACGCGTGGTGCCTCGCCAGAAGACATGAACTGCTTCCTGTTTGTTTCCTGTTTGTTTCCTCCTTCCTCTCACTGTTGCCTCAGATTACAGGACAGGCCGCCCACAGCACAGCGTCAGTGTTTCTGCCAGTGGGTTGTAACCCAGCTGACTGCCATGTTTGTTTCAGATCATCAAGCATGCACGTAGACCGGGATCAAACCACCAACCTCTCGATGACCTGTAGATGACCTGCTCTACCTCCTGAGCTACAGCCACGCCCACGTGCAGTTTTTAAATGGGGATTTCACTTGTATGGGAAAAGGTTTCCCACACCTACCTGTCCTGTGTGGAGACGTAACGCCTCCTGTTAGTCCAGGACATGGTCCACTGTAAAGTCACACAGTGGCTCTAATGCTTTGGTTTCTAAATGGAACAAATACGAGTGTTATTAGTTCTCGTGTCCGATTTGGAAACTGTTTGTTCCAAACTAGGCCAGCTGTTTCCTCCTGGTACCTGCTGGCTTCAACTTTACAGTAGCACTACACAGATCTCAGCGACGCGTGAGGTTCTTGTCTAAGAAATTTAGAGCGATAGTTAATCTGCAGTAATCCTGTAGACAACACACTCCCTGAAAAACCTTTGTTTTTGGTCGTTTGGCTTGAAACAGCCACATTACAAGGATAAACCAGCAGCACCGGCCTCAGAACGCTTTAATCCAGCTAATCCAGCCAGTAGGTGAGACCGAGAGGGTGGGTGCAGGCTGGAGACGTCCTTCACAGCCCCCGTGGTTGGAGTCTGGGTGACTTGACCCAGCACCAACACTCCACTAAAAATCTCACGTGTGGGATTTAGACTGCATGCACACCCATCTGATGCTGCAGCTTTGGCACATTTAAGCAGATTATCAAAGCTGCAGTTTATGAATCAAAGGCGTGAATTTGCTGTGAAATGTGTCAAAAGCAGCGAGACTCACATCTGTCATCATGAAAGGAAAGTTTGCCTCCTGCAGATGTTGGTTTATGTGACCAGTACAAGCTGTGTCTGTGATGCTCACATTGTTGGTGGTGTCAGATTTGTGACTTTGTTTTGTGTGTCCTGGTGACGCAGCAGGGCACACAGGCAGGTTTAAGCATTCACTAAAATAGAAACGCTTAGATGTATAAAAAATCTATTTGAGGCTCGGCTCCATGGACTACGATCCTTTACCTGAGTCACAGGATGCAGGTTGACACGTGAATAACTTCACTGAGGTTCCCCGTGAGCCAGCATACACAGGACAGACGCTACGAAGCACAAACGTCTGAGAACACGTGAGACTAACAGTCAGCTGTGCAGCAGCAGAACTGTGACACGTACAGGCGAGGACCTGAGATACCAGACTGATTCAGGAAAATCATCACAAAGCTGACATGTAAAATCAGGAGCTTCACCCACATGCACTCGTTAGTGTAGTTACTGTAACAGTGCAATGGCGTCATTTACTTTGAGACGTCAGGATCTGATTATAAATACCAAGCAGCTGACCTCTAATGACAGGAGCCAGACCCGGCTGCAAATACATGTTTAGCAGTACTCTGTGCTACAGCTAGCCTTTGTGGCTAGGCTCGTACTGTTCCCTTTATGTAGCGAGTGGGTTTTATTTCCTGTGAGTGTCATTGATGGATGTTTGTTTATAATGGTCTCCGTGGACGTTGCTGTGGAGGTCCTCCATCATCTCCAGCCCTGTCAGCGTGGAGGGGACCGGCGTGATGTTACGGCGTGATGTTACGGCGTGTCGGAGACTCTTTAAGTCTGTGTTTCAGCCATGCTGTTGGCACTTGGTGTTTGTCTGATTTTGCTATGTGTCCATCATGAGAGCAAGTAAACCCTTTTCCCAACATCCGATTTTTAAAACCAGTTTCAGATTAATAGTGGGAGAAGTTCTTTTGCATTGATTAAACTTGGGACGTCCTTCTTAGTCATTTGCTGGTCCAAATGAAAAGCTCTCCATGTTGTAAATGTGCTGCTGTGACTGTGTCCGGCCGGGACATGAGTGTTGGACATGTAGGGCTCTAATTAACACACTGACCTGCTGTACCACCTCCGTCCTTCTCAGCCAGCTCAGAGACGCCTCACAGCTGCTAAAGATGTCTGCAGACAGACTTGGACACAAGTGGGCGACTTCTGTGAAACAAGCCCAGAAAAATGGGATTCACAGAAATCTGTCCACAGCTGATTGAGAGCATCTTAGGCCCAGTTTGAAGCTGATTTATGTGGAAGACTGTGTGACGCTGCTCCTCATCCAGGTTGGCTTGCAGTCAGACAGCTTATGAACCCCGAACAATCTAACCTTTGTGTAGATTCAAGCAGATGTTGAGTGGGAGGACTGGTGTAGGTTTTGGTTTGAAGTTTTCTGGTGAACGTACAGCACTGCTGCACAGCCCAGAGGGGTCTCGTACTCCCACTCACTCAGTTACAAGCTAAGCTGGTCCCAGATTCCAGGTTAACACTAACGGGGGGCTGTAGCTCCTAATCGTGCAGATGCTCATACTGCAGCATGAGGGGGAAAGACGCACCAAAGCTCATTACTGTGGCTGAAACTGCTCGACTTGCCGAGTGTTCCAGATCTGCTCTGAATGAGATCACAAGAACACAAAGTGTGTCACTGAGTTTCTGGTAAAAGATTGGTTGGAGATTTTGAAACACTGGTTGGTGTTTTGTTGCCGGCTGCCGCCCTCGTCTGCAGCAGAGGGCTTCCACAGCAGTAGATATTTGGGTGGGTGACCTGAGCCCACACAGTGACAGCTGACTGCCACAGAGAGGTTGTTTCAAGCAGTGCTAGCTGTTTACTGTAAGGCCGGGGAGCTCAAAAATAAAGTGGACTGCATTATGTACTGTGTTCATTTTAATATGTTACCACCCAGCCTGTGCTCACAGGCTGCAGCCACAGCAATGCCACCCACTGTGGACTTTCTCTTGTGACCTTTAGCATTGCGGTTGTTCCTTTCTAATTTAGACACGACCATCTTTGAATGGCGGTGGAGTGCTAACTTGTTAGCTGAGGTGGATCCATGGACCGTGTTTGTGCACCACAGAGACTCATGGGACACATGAAGAGCTATAAAAAGACTTGACAGTTACACCACAGCGAGGCCTGCTCGGCTTATTTTAAAAACATCCTAAAATCCACAAAACACAACTGAGATGGTTAATGAGTGCAAGGCTACAACGCTAACTGGCACCAGTTTGTTCCAGGTTCCATGTACTGGTAGGTGAACCAGTCAGACCACAGGGCCGGTCTGGTGAGTTAGTCGGGCGACTCACAGATGATGACAATCGTTTTGTAGAATTTTCCGAGTTTTAGGACAAATTTCTTAACAGCTACCGACTGAAGGATAGTTTGTCTGTGCTTCACATCTGTGAGTCAATGATTCAATCTAAATGTATTCATATAGGATCAAATCACAACAGCAGTCAGCTCAAGCTGCTTAATGTTGGACCATAGAGATTCTACAGTAACAGGATCTGCAGAGAAAAACCAACAATCACATGACCCCTTATGAGCAGCACTTTGGCGACAGTGGGAAGGAAAAACTCCTTTTTAACAGGAAGAAACCTCCGGCAGAACCAGGCTCAGGGAGGGGCGGGGCCATCTGCTGTGATTGGTTGGGGTGAGAGAAGGAAGACAGGATAAAGACATGCTGTGGAAGAGAGACAGAGGTTAATAACAATAAAGTAATAGCACGGAGCTGTGTGTAAACACAGTGAAAAGGGGTGAGTGAAGACGAAGCAGTGCATCATGGGAGGCCCCAGCAGCTTAGCCTGTTGTAAAGAGGTCGAAGGTCAAAGTCAGCAGCAGTTCGTCTCAGTTGATTATAAAGACAACCAGCTGATTAATCAGTTATAAGAATAATATCAGTTGCACCTTTGCAGTCAGGAAGCGAGCAGCTGTTCAGAGTCTGGCTGCCGTGTGCATAAACACATCAGTGTGTCTGTCGTCACAGGTAAGCTGTTAGTCTGTTACCAGCCTGTTCTGTTTCCTGTGCAGCCTGATCTCATGTCCTCCTTGTGTGCTCGCCGCAGGAGAGACAGCGACTAGAGACCATCTTAAACCTCTGTGCTGAGTACAACAAAGGAGAGGGCACCGGCCTGGATCCGCTGTGCTTGGGGAGGTCGGGATTCCCGGGATGTCTGGAGAACGTGCCGGGAGGGACGGCGTCTTCAAGCACGCTCCGCCTAGCACAGAGACAGAGGGAGAGCGACGAGGAGAACCTGAAGGAGGAGTGTAGTAGCACAGAGAGCACTCATCAGGAGGTGAGGACGTCTCCTGCTCCCAGCGCAGCGTCCACACTGCACAATGGAGACAGACAGGTCAGAGGGCACGCTGGTTTCACATGCTGTCTCTGCATGCAGCGGCAAATGGTGCGCCTGCTGCATCAGGGTTTCATCCTCACATAGACTCCACTTAGCTTCTCTTTGTAATGTGAAGCAGTGCATCAGCTTTGGCATTGCTTGTGTTTTCCTGTTTGTGACTGGATTCCTGCGCTGGATGCTGCACGAGGCTAGTTCCTTCTGCTTGTGCCTTCAGTTAATTGCCTTCCTTTGTTCTCCATCTTTTATCAGATTTCCTAATGATTACATATATTTGAATGAGCGTGGACAGCCTTCTGTGGCGGGATTGATGCTTTATGTTTTCACCCCTCTGTTTCTCTCTGAAGCACGAGGACTCCTCCAGCGCAGGCAGCGGCGGTCGTGCGGAGCTGGGCTACCTGGAGGAAGAGCGGGTCCGTGTCCTGGCTCGGATCGACGAGCTCAAAACCCGGCTCACAGAACTGGAGCAGCAACTCCAAGAGTCCAAACAGGAGGTAGAGCAGTGGATGATGCTGATGGGAATTGGTGACATCCAGCATCTTTTCATAACGTTTCTTCTAAGAAAGAGCAGCATCGCTATGACGATGCTCGTCTCAAAGCCCGCTGGTCCCACTGTGTGTCGCTGTGCTGTCCTTCCAGGCTGAGATGGAGCGCGCCTTGCTGCAGGGCGAGAGGCAGGCAGAGCTCGACCAGATAGAGACCGAAGCAGATATCATCGCTCAGCTGCAGCACAAGCTGGACGAGCTGGAGAGCGCCATCCAGAGAGAGAAAGACAAGGTACATGAAGCCGTAATCAGGAGGCAGGGCGGACGAGCTGCAGGTTTATTTCAGTTCAGAGGTTAAACACACACAGACACACTCACTGCCTGTGCTTTCAGTCTTCCCTCACTGGGTCATCACTGTCGGTGTTTCTGAGCATCCTTGATTACTGATAGACGTCGTAGAGGATCCATGCTGTGAGGGCTTAATAGAAGGCTTGTTTGCCTCATTCAGTGTCTGCTGTTGCATGTTTCTGCCTTAGGGTTGGTCTTTGTGCTCTCCAGTGTCTCACTCAGCTGACTAACCGCCATCGTTAACCCTTAATCCTCCCTCTGCTTCCTCTGCACTCAGAGTGCGCTCTTTCTTCCCCTCTGATGAAGCAGACCGGTCTGTAGGTTTTGGTTCTGTAGTGCTCGGTTCTGCTCTGGGCCTTTAATAAGACGTTTGACCAGCAGAGGAGGGAATGTTCGAGCATGTTCTCGATCCTGCAGGTGGCATCTTTGTACTCACATACAGCATTTCACTACAAGGCAGGACGTGCAAAGAAGATACATTTAGTAACTTTGTCGTAGCTAGTTGTAAACTCTGTGTAGAGTCCTCGTGGACCTTTTTCCATGTGCTGCTGCTTCAGCACGGCCAGTAACAGCAAGGCTAGTATTTATTGGAAGGGCACCCAGGAGGTGGGAACGTTCTCTGCTCAGTCACTGCCAGATACATTGTGTGCAAACTTCTGTGCAGCTTATTGATGTTTGAAATATTAAAGTATTTCATATTAGCTGCTGTACCTGCTACTTCCTGTGGACTGCCTTAAAATCTGTGACTGTGTCTGTTGCTAACACCTTACAGCGTTTGATTTGCATGGCGTGGATTTTGAGCAGTGTTTCTGTCTTTCTCTCCTATCGTCCATCCATCCTGTGTGTGGGTGTGTGTCGTGTCTTTCTAGGAGAGGGCTAATGTTGAGGCCGAGCGCCGGGTTCTGCAGAGCCTCCAGGAGGGCTACGCTGAGCTGAAGAACCAGCTTCATAATTGTCCCGAGTCCCTGCGGGAACAGTTGCAGGAACAGCTCAAAAGGGTGGGTCGTCAGTTGATCAGAAGCTCCCATCCATCCTTCCAGCTCCCGACTGTAGTCCATCCCACCCACGACCTTCGCTATTATAGCACCAAGTAGTTGGTTTTTCTTTTTAAAGTGGAGTTCATGGGTCTGACTCAGAGACGCATCCTGAGAGATACAGATTGTTGACATATATTAAAGTAGAGCGTCTGTCTAACTCACGCTGAGGCCAAATCTTGGTAAACCGTCCGGGCGCGCATAATTTGGTCATTTTTGAATCACCGGGGAAAATATATTTCTGCTGGTATCTGTGCTGTAACACCACTCAGCTGCAGACGACGTGTCGCAGGAAAATAACGATACCTGTTATTAAAAACACCAGCCAAGAAAAGCATGTTCCTCCCAATGTTTATAATAAAACGACCACAAACCCTAACCAACACGTCGACAGTCCGAGTGCTGATGATTACGTTTTAATGATAAAGTCTAACCGAGCTAAATATTTGCTAGTGTAGGTTCACTAAAGGTGGACCGTGGGCGCCCACACAGCTGTGGACGCCCAGTCTGTATAACACCAAAGGTTTTGCAGACTTCTAGTTGCAGCAGTGGTGCAGACAGGTGGTTTTCAGTAGCTTCCGTGGAAGTGTGCCACACTGGTTTCTGGACTTTTTGAAGCCTCAGTGTTAAAGTTTTGGCGTGCGTTTCCTCCCAGGGATGCATTTAGCTCAAACACGGGTCATGTGATACAACCCTCCACTCCACTGCATGTGTGAATCTGATCTGCATCTCTTCTGTCATTCGTCATGGCTCACATAATGCTGCTCACTAATCAATTAACCTAGGCCCTGACCAGATTCCTGCTCCTGCTCTTCCCCTCCTTGTGGGAATGTCGCTGCGTCTTTTAGGATCGGGGAGCGTCCATCAGGATAAGTCTTTAGTGAGAACAGCAGGTTTGAGTGTTCATGTTGCACCAGCTCAGCCAGAAAAACCAACGTAGGTTTAAAAGTGCTCCCCAGGTGTGTGAGATCATTTCTGCTGTTAGGTAGCACTTTAGTGAGCATGGCTTTAAAAATACTACATTAATGTCCGAGTTTGTTTGTGAGATCATGATTGGTGTTGTGTGATTAGGATGGAGAGGCACTGGAAGCAGGAACTAAAAAGTTTGAGGACCTGGAGTTTCAGCAGCTGGAGAGAGAGAGCAGCCTGGAGGAAGAGCGAGAAACCATCAGCCAGCAGCTGCTCCAGGAGAGAGCCGAGTACCAGCACAGCGTGGCCAGGAGGAAGGTGAGGACACACCGTCCTGTTGGTGTCTTCTGTGAATGTGTCACACACACGATCACAGTCTGATTGTGTGAATCATTTCTTAAAAATGGATGATTGGCGTAAACTTGTTCCCAGAGAGGCTGACGTAAGAAAAATGCCTGTTTGCACTAGAGTGGTGGCACGCGTCATGTCACGTACGGGCAGGTGCACCACGCGTTAGCACAACCGCAGCACCGACTTTTGTGTCGTCTTGTGTAGGAGAAGGTGTCGGCTCTGGAGAACCAGGCCAACCAGCTCGGCCTGCAGGCAGCTCAGGAGTGTGAGCGGCTGGCTAAAGACCGAACGCTCACACTGCAGATGCTCCAGAAGGTACGCACGAACCACGTCACACATCGAAATAACCCCAAAGTGTTGTTTTGGCTCCTAATGGCGTGGTTTGATTGTCCAGGAGAAGGAGAGGCTGTCGGCCCTTGAGAGGAGATACCACTTTCTGACTGGAGGAAAGAGCTTCCCCAAGTCCTCCACCGCCATGAGGGAGGTGAGACGCTTTGAGTTTATGCGTTGAGCTTCACTCTGTGTTCATGGCCTGAAAACACAAGGCTCACAGCTGATTGTGCAGTCCAGGTAGTTCTATCATGCTAACAGCACAGCTTATAATACGAGGGCAGCATAAGGACAACATGAAGTTCAGACAGTTGATGGAGAGCCGTCAACCTCATGTCGCTAGTCGCTATTCTGCTTAGCAACAATGTGTCCATGTTAGCAGGGCAGCTAATGCTAGCCAGAAGAAACGGTCTCATCACGTCAGCCTCAGCATCACGTCAGCCTCATATCCGGCCCGTATGTCGACGTGAAGAATATAAAGCAGTTTGAAATGACTTCTTTAAAAAGCCCAAAATGATTTAATATGAAGGCGACATGAGCAGAGAGCACAAACACGCTGAGGCTGCGTTACTCAGTGACAGACTCACACACTCTGCAGTTTGATAAACATGCACACACGGCAGCAGCAGTGCTGCCACGTGTGCACAGACAGCACCAGTGTGTTTGTTCGATGAAAGGCTTCGGTTAGTTAAAAACTGTCTTGTTATACAATATTTGAAAAAACAAACAAGCTTCTGGTAAAAACTGCTAGTAAAATTTCAGGGCGCTGGCAAGATGGACTTGTGGCCATCGACAATAGAAATGTGCGTAGAAAGGCTCGTCCTGTTATTGTTTGAACCATCCACAGTGAGTCTGAGCTTCAGAGACTCCAGGTCTCTTCTTCCCTCTGCATCTTGTCTCCTTAATGGCAAATAACTGTCCTTGGACTTTCTGTCACTATTGTCGTCATCATTGTTTTATGTTATTGTTCTGTTTATTTTTATCCTGCTGCTAAACTAATTTCCCCTTGTGGGACCATAAAGGAATAGAAACATTAATAGCAGTGCCTCCTTACAGAGGGGGCTTTGCAGTGTGGGGAGCCCGATGGTCACTAAACCCTTTAACTCTGTAACAGAGAGAAAGCCGCCGCTGTTGTTGTTTCTTCTTCTTTTAACGAAGCCCAGAAACGTTTCTGTAGAGATTAAAAGCTCTTACCTCTGGACTGTCGAAACAGGAAGCGCTCCATATCAGCGAGGCCCACCTGTCGTCGGAGGACTTCCGCTCCTCCCAGCGCTCCCTGTGTCGAGCCTCTCCTTCCTACTTACACCCCTCCCCTCCCTGTCAGTTGTACCCCAGCAGCCCTACAGAGGTAACTGAACTGACCCCCGCATGATGCCCTGCTGCTGTGTCGTGCTTCCTGCCCTTTGCCGTGTCGTGGTGACCCTCCAGCTGTAGTGTGCCGCTGCCCGGCCAGTTTGAACCTTTTTATTTTAGCACTGCATCACCTGTGCCGACGTGTGCCTGGTTCATTTATGTGGCGCCGATTCACGGCAGCAGCTGCGCTGTTTCTGTTGTGGCGTGTTTCTGTGTCATCACGCACTGTGCACCTTTCAATGTGACGTGAATGAGCCTGGTTTGCACAGGTGTCACAAAAACCGTGAAGGATTTGTGTACTGGCTCTGCGCCCGTGTGTCCGTGTGTGTGATTGTCCACGTGCTGTGTCTGAGCGGCACCGCGCGGCGCCGTCCTCGCCGCTTCTCATCCTGTCTGTTGTCGGCTGCGGCTCAGGAATACGTGAAGCCGTCGGACGTGTGTAAGATGTACGGCGGCAGCGGCGGCCACCGTGAAAAGCCCGGCTCGCACGCTCGTAGATGCCGTGCTGGCTGGCGCCTGTGAGGTACCATCACTTCCTGTCTTGACTCCAAGTTTATGCTCTCCTATCTGTCGCTCTCCCAGTTCCACGCTGCTCCCTCTGCTGCTCTGTCACAGTGAGGATGCTGCGCAGCTTCGGACTGAGACGTGCATGTTTGGATCAGTAAGGCTCCGTTTGGGAGAAACGTGGTTGTTGATGTAATCCTCACAGACTGAACGTAAGCTGTGCTGTTTCATGATGTCACGAGTGACACGTGTTGGACAGAAGCAACTGTTCACCCCAAAAATCTGAAGCATTATTTATTAATGTGCAGTTTCTGTAACTGCTGATCAAAGATGGCTGCAGAATAAAACTCCAGAACGAGGGCAGGATCGTTTAATTTGTAGCGTTAGCTTTGTAAATAATAACATCTTTATTATGTAACCAAAGGTAACAATTTATGTGAAAATATGATAAATTCCATTTTAAATATGATTCCAAATGACAACCACGGTGCTTAAACGTGGAGACGATGTGTCCGCTGAATCACCTGGATAAACCTGGATGTGCTGGGCTGTGTGCATCAGCCTCGCTCTGTCCGACTGTAGCACCTGGCTCTGTGCCGGAGCTGCTGAGCCGGGCTTTAACCCCGCCCACGTGTTGTGTGTTTCCACGAATGCTGTCGTCGTCAGTTTATGATGTGAAAACACAGACTGTGGAATGAGAGCTGCTCCTCCTGCTTCTGCTGCATCTCCCTCCTGTTGCTCTCGCCCTGCTGACCTTCTCCTCTGTCTCCTCTTCTTTTCCTGTGTGTGTGAAGGATTATGTGACAGTGGGCCAGTTAAATCAGATGTATGGGATGCCAAAGGTGGAGTCGTCCCCTACCTCCCCACTTCGCCAGCCCCTGCAGCCCGGAGCAGTAGACCCCACCTTCTCCTGCCTCCCCTCTCCTCATGCCTCCTTCCCCCCTCTCTCATTAGAGGTGTGTGCTGTCTCTCCTCCTGTGGGTTTGTGGCGTGTGACCCCAAAGTAATGGCTGCTTTATTACTTAAGAAATAATAATAGAAGTATAAAGTCGTGTCTAAGTACAAGCTTTGTCCTGATGTTAAGTGAAAAAAGTCTCACAGGGTTTCATTAACAAAAAATCACACGTCTTTAGTGGTGTAGTGAAACGGGCTGGACCATCATGTTGTCGTTCTGTACCACACACCGCCCACGGCGGCTCTGCAGCGTCCTGCGAGCAGCCTGGAACATGGACAGCTTCCTGCCCGTGTTTCCTGTCCGCAGCTCCTTTCATATTCTTTTAAAGCGGAGATGGTGTCTGTTTACCCGAGCCTGAGCCTCTGTCTGTTGCGCTGCAGGTTTGCCTGAAGGCGTCATTAAAAGCTGCAGTGGGACAGCTCACTATGTTCATGTAAGCTATCATATTTAGCATGTGTGATTCATTTTTCGGAGCAATGAGCTGATCTGCTCGCTCCCACCTGGAGTGAAACAGGAGCGTAAGCGTCGTGTGTCGCTGCTGCGAACCCTCGGCAGTAACGGCAGCTCCGAGTCAGTTCAGGATGACGGTGCCCAGTGACAGCTGGGTTAGTGGGACGATTGCAGCAGGAGCATGGACCTAAACGCAGAAAACAGGTTTTTCATCGGGAGGCTAAAAGACAACGTGCCGCGGTGGCTGTAGTCTGTTTCTATTTTAACAGCTTTCAGCGTGTAGGATGCAAACTTTTCTGTCCTGTTCCTACGTCTTTGATGGCTTTCTAACTTCTCATTTTCCCTTCGTCCCTCCTGTTCTCTCTCTGCTGCTTCAGTCTGAAGGCTGCAGGCCTCACCTGTCCAAGCTAGACTTAGAGCAGTGGTACCAGGAGCTGACGGCTGGCTCCAGCCACCTCTGCCCTCCCTCTTTGCCAGCCAGATGTTTGTCGGGCCGCAGGCCTGTGCTGCAGGTACAAGCTTTTTCCTTCCTCCTCGCGCTGCTGCACTCACTGCTGTGCTCTTTCTGTCTGCTGTAACACAACTGCAGTGTGCTTCACCTGATGCTAACCACTGCCTTCAACGAGTAGAAGGATATAGCTGCGTAAGCTAAAAGGATTCTGAAATTTAAAGGAGATGATGGATCAGTAAAAAGAGTTTAAACACGAGCGTTAAATATGTGAAGCATCCAAAACCTCATTAAAATGAAGACGGACAGGAAAGATCAGTAAGTGCAGAAAAATATAAACAGGCTCCTCCTCCTCCTGCTCCTCTTCTTCCTCCTCCTCCTCCTCAGGTACCAGCTGGTCAGGATATTTAAGGTGGACATTCAAGGTGGAAAGAACTTGGTTAGTGCTGGTTAGCGGGCGCTGAACTTTCAAATAAGAGTGAGGCATCTTTTTTCAGTAGTTTTGTCTTTGAATGTTCAGTTCTGTTTCCTCCTTTTAGTTTCCAGAGTGCACTGGGCTGATGCTGACAACAACAGCAATAAATGAATGAATAGTGTCACCAAAGGTGGTGGAGCTGCTGTTAATAAACCTGCTTTAGTAGTTCTGTGGTGTAGTGGTTAACACGTTCACCGCACAGGTTACTGTGGATCCATCCAACAACAAGACTGCCACCTAGATCCTGCTTTAATTCAGGATCTGGACTGGAGTCCACTTCCACTCGAGCTTAATGCTGTGGACAGAGTTCAGACAGGCGTACAGGATCAGACAGACCTGTATCTTCTTCTCTCTTAAACATAATGAAAGCAGGCATCTGCTCGCACCAGGAGGAATGGAAAACCTCTTTGATTATTAATAATTCTTCATTCACATAAGATGAAAACGTTGCAGCGACAGCTCCTCCAGCCTCCCAGAAACATCAGAGACGAGCTGCGTAAACACAAGAGTCCACGCTGTGAACGCCGCTGTTCCAGAATCTGCAGATTTGTGCTCACTGTGTTTCCTTTGGTGTGCAACGTTTTGGACTGAAGTTGTTTGCTGGTGGCAAACGACCAGAGAAAACTTCAGTCACAGCGAGTGAAGCCTGAATGCTTTCAAGACTTTACTTTGAACATTAAGTCGCTGCACAGATCGTCTCACACGGCCGGAGAGCAGCATCAGCTCCAGGAGCCCGACCAGAGGCGCTCAGTGAAGCACGGGGCTGCCATTGTAGGGGTGTGTGTGTGTGTGTGTGTCTGTGTGCGTGTGTGTCTGTGTGTGCGTGTGTGTGTGTGTGTGTGTGCGTGTGTGTGTGTGTGTCTGTGTGCGTGTGTGTGCGTCTGTGTGTGCGTGTGTGTGTGTCTGTGCGTGCGTGTGTGTCTGTGTGTGCGTGTGTGTGTGTGTGTGTGTGTGCGTGTGTGTGTGTGTGTCTGTGTGCGTGTGTGTGCGTCTGTGTGTGTGTGTGTGCGTGTGTCTGTGTGTGTGTGTCTGTGCGTGCGTGTGTGTCTGTGTGTGCGTGTGTGTCTGTGTGTGTGTGTGTGCGTGTGTGTGTGTGTGTCTGTGTGCGTGTGTGTGCGTCTGTGTGTGTGTGTCTGTGTGCGTGTGCGTGTGTCTGTGTGTGTGTCTGTGCGTGCGTGTGTGTCTGTGTGTGCGTGTGTGTCTGTGTGTGTGTGTGTGTGTGCGTGTGTGTGTGTGTGTCTGTGTGCGTGTGTGTGCGTCTGTGTGTGTGTGTCTGTGTGCGTGTGCGTGTGTCTGTGTGTGTGTGTCTGTGTGTGTGTGTGTCTGTGTGTGTGTGTGTCTGTGTGCGTGTGTGTGCGTCTGTGTGCGTGCGTGTGCGTGTGTCTGTGTGTGTGTGTCTGTGCGTGCGTGTGCGTGTGTGTGTGTGTGTCTGTGTGCGTGTGCGTGTGTCTGTGTGTGTGTGTCTGTGTGTGTGTGTCTGTGTGTGTGTGTGTGTGTGTGTCTGTGTGCGTGTGTGATAGTTTTACTGGGACTCATTGACAGTCCCAGCTGTCAGCAGGAGGGTCTTTATATTACATTTAATGGTACCAGTATCCGCTGGTGTCACCCAGTTAGTCGCTCACAGCAGTAACAGACCAAACTGGTACGGCTCTGAAATCACCGCTGTGTCTGAAGCGAGGACGCTGCAGGATGGTGCCGCCGCTCTGAAACACTCGCGCTCTACATGCAGCTCATTCAGTTCCAGCTTTGCTCTGTAAGAACGTTTGTCATGTCTGTCTTTAACATCCTGCACGCGCTCCTCGTTCAGGTGTTCCGCTCCAAGCTGGACGCCGATCCCGGCTTTTCCTTCCACCAGCCTAAGTCCGGCTCTGCTTCCCCCCTGCAGCATGGAGCAGCAACGCTGGGACGCAACACGGGCTCCAAGGTAGGCCGTTGGTTTCTAACTGCCAGCCTTTACTGGAGCCTAAATCTTCATGAACCACAATCACAGCCGTCTTTGTTTGACCCAGCAGAGCCCCCTGCTGGTGGTCGGCAGCACCGGAAGCCTCCCCAGGAACCTGGCTGCAACGCTGCAGGACATCGAGACCAAGAGGCAGCTGGCTCTGCAGCAGAAAGGTAACCGGCCGACCTCAGTGTCAGTAACTGCTCACTGCTAACACATCGCACATGGTGGCTACTCATTAGCCATAAATGACATCCGCTCAGAAGCACACGGATTCATGGTTACAGCGGCTTGCAAAAGTATTGGGCCCCTTGAACTTTCCCACATTTTGTCACATTACAGCCACAAACATGAACCTGCAACATGCACCTGTGTGTAATCTAATGTCAGTACAGATACAGCTGCTCTGTGACGGCCTCAGAGGTTGTCTGAGAGAACATTGGGAGCAACAACACCATGAAGTCCAAAGAACACAGCAGATAGGTCAGGGATAAAGTTATTGAGACATTTAAAGCAGGCTTAGGCTACACAAAGATTTCCCAAGCCTTGAACATCCCACAGAGCACTGTTCAAGCCATCATTCAGAAATGGAAGGAGTATGGCACAACTGTAAACCTACCAAGACAAGGCCGTCCACCTAAACTCAGGCCGAACAAGGAGAGCGCTGATCAGAAATGCAGCCAAGAGGCCCATGGTGACTCTGGACGAGCTGCAGAGATCTACAGCTCAGGTGGGGGAATCTGTCCACAGGACAACTATTAGTCGTGCACTGCACAAAGTTGGCCTTTATGGAAGAGTGGCAAGAAGAAAGCCATTGTTAACAGAAAACCATAAGAAGTCCCGTTTGCAGTTTGCCACAAGCCATGTGGGGGACACAGCAAACATGTGGAAGAAGCTGCTCTGGTCAGATGAGACCAAAATGCAAAACACTATGTGTGGAGGAAAACTAACACTGCACATCACTCTGAACCATCCCCACTGTCAGATATGGTGGTGGCAGCATCATGCTCTGGGGGGGCTTCTCTTCAGCAGGGACAGGGAAGCTGGTCAGAGTTGATGGGACGATGGATGGAGCCAAATACAGAGCAAGCTTGGAAGAAAACCTGTTGGAGTCTGCAAAAGACTTGAGACTGGGGCGGAGGTTCCCCTTCCAGCAGGACAACGACCCTAAACATAAAGCCAGGGCAACGATGGGATGGTTTAAAACAAAACATATCCATGTGTTAGACTGGCCCAGTCAAAGTCCAGATCTAAATCCAATCCAGAATCTGTGGCAAGATCTGAAAACTGCTGTTCACAAACGCTGCCCATCTAATCTGACTGATGCAAAGAAGAATGGGCAAAGATTTCAGTCTGTAGATGTGCAAAGCTGGTAGAGACAGACCCTAAAAGACTGGCAGCTGGAACTGCAGCTGGTTCTACAAAGTATTGACTCAGAGCTGAATAATTACACACACCCCACTTTGCAGTTATTTATTTGTAACAAATGTTTGGAGTCATGTCTGATTTTGGTTGCACTTCTCACGTGTGCACCACTTTGTGTTGGTCTTTCACCTGGAATTCCAATAACGTTGATTCATGTTTGTGGCTGTAATGTGACAGAATGTGGGAAAGTTCAAGAATGCAATACTTTTGCAAGCCACTGTATCTGCATGTGTCTTATTGTCCAGGTCACTGGTTCCCAGTGTTGGAGTCTGGACCTCCTGCATGTTTGCAGATTCAATCTGAGACAGAGAGAAGCAGTTTGTATATGTTGTTCTGTGCTGTGCGTTAGTGTGGTTTCATTAAGGAGGCAGCAGCAGCTTTGTGTCCTGTACAGCTGTGACTTTGCTCCTCGGTCGTGGACAAACTTCAGATCAAAGCTGAAGGTTTCTGTGACCCTGGACAGATGCGAGCTTTGCTGTGTTGTTACATGCTGATTAGGGCTGCTCAATTAATCGAATTTTAATCACGATTACGATCTGGAATTTCAACGATCATTAAAAATGACTGAGCCGATTATTAGCCCCTCCCTCATTTATCCGCGACACCTTAAAGGCCGGTCCGTGAAAATATTGTCGGGCATAAACCGTCCGTGGCGCAAAAAAGGTTGGAGACCGCTGATTAAGAGGACCCGAGGGAAGCTCGGAAAGCTAAGCAGAAGTTATTTGGAGAGGAGAGTGACTGCTGTTGGTTGAAAAGAGAGGTAAAAAAACTTCAGTGGTGTTGCACACTATGTTATATTATTTTTTAAAGTCATTGTTAACCCTTTAAAGCCGGTCAGAGCTGCACGCTCCGTGTTGTGTAACTATTTTTAAATCCCTGTAGAACCTGAACCGCGTAAGCTAGCGCAATAATTTGTTTTGCATATGAAACCGGAGGAGTTGTACTTACATCTGATGCCATCAGCTTGTCCTCGGTCACGGTTTCCTTCCACATAAAGCTTTGCAAAAACTGCATAAAAAGCGCTTGCAGGAACAAAAACATAATATTCCAGAAACACGCTTTGCCGATCCATCAGCTGTTCGTAACACTTCCCACAGTGAAATGATGCACCTGCTGTTTTCTTTGCAAATTTGCATCATAGGATTGTTTTTTGTTTTTCCTGCAGTATATAAAAACTGTATCTCCAAAATAAAACTATGAAGACACTCAAAATAAATTTCCTGTTGTTGTAAACTATTTTTTGCAACTTTATTGTTTTTAAAGTTTTGAGGGATAAACCTCTTAAATTTCTCCAAGTAGAAATATATGTAAACAAAACAAAAGCGATTTTCAATATTTTTTGTAGTTTATTGCACTTTTTTGCAATTTATGTAATTACTATGGACTTAATGCATACATATTATTAAAATATGGGCTATAACAGTTGTATTGATGTATAGCAACTTGAAATGCTCCCACAAATGGTACTACAGCATGTAAAAAAAATAATATAAGCTCTGGTGGACTTGGTTCTATGCTAGGTCTTAAAGGGTTAAATAAATATCGTCAAATAATCGAGATCTCAATTTCAGTGAAAATAATCGTGATTATCATTTTTGCCATAATCGAGCAGCCCTAATGCTGACTCGTTAGTTTTGTATTTGTCTTATATTTTCCAAGTGTGCTCTCACTGCATAACAGTACATAACGATAACATTAATAATATTAACACTGATGATAATATGAAAATAAGCTCGTATCAAAAGTAAGCTGTAGCTGTGCTGGTGAGCAGCAGACAGCCTGGTGTGTACCAGGCGTCTGTGCTTCTTCCTCAGGTTCTCGCTAACTTGCTGTTTGTAAGCTAGCTTTTCCTCACTCAGCTGTGTGTGTGTGTGTGTGTCTGTGTGTGTGTGTGTGTGTCTGTGTGTCTGTGTGTGTGTGTGTGTCTGTGTGTGTGTGTGTGTCTGTGTGTGTGTGTGTGTGTCTGTGTGTGTGTGTGTGTGTGTGTGTGTGTGTGTGTGTGTGTGTGTCTGTGTGTGTGTGTGTGTGTGTGTGTGTGTGTGTGTGTGTGTGTGTGTGTGGGGCATCAGTGCTCCTAATGCGTCAGTGCCGTGTGACTAAATGGATCAGAGCAAAGCAGTCTGGTGTTTGTAGCTCGGCTGGCTGCCACCCACGGCTGCGGTCACATTTGTCAGCTTTTCTCACGTCTGCCTATGTTGTGTCTGTGACTGCTGCACCACAGAGCCCCAGACCTCCAGACAGAGCGCCGTAGAGGGAAGCTCAGCAGGTAGATGGAGCAGCGCGTCCAGGGGTCGCACACTTCTCCCGCTCTCTGCGTTCGGCTGCGCAGACGCCGTCTGCGTTTGCTCAGCTGCTCTCTGTAAATCACAGGCAGGGTCTGAAATCAGCTGTTTGTCACAAAGGTACTGCTGTCTGCGTCTGCCGATGGGGACGCAAAGATGGAGCTTTAGCCTCGTAACCGAAGCAGCCTGGCTGCGTCCAAAGAAGAGAATTGGAGGCTGATCTCAAATGAGAGGCACTCTGACAGCTAGCTGCTGTTGATTTATCCATCAAAGGTAACATTTAACAGGACTCGACACGTGGCTGCGGTTCGTTTCAGACCCTGTCTCCAGCCAGCCCTCCCCTCCCTCTTCATCCTCTCTGGTGTGTCATTAACGCCTCTTTCTTTTCATCTTTTTCTTTGTCTGTAACATTGAATCCTCTTTCTTCCTCCATCAATCTTCCATGAACCTTCGTGCTGCTGGAGAATCAATTTTGCATGTTCAGTGTTCAGCGAGCTCCTGGTTTGGAGCCAGATGTGTTACGAGCTGCGCAGCGGCTTCATTCCAAATGTAGGATGTTGGACGGACACTTTTGCTTCAACTTTGTGGGTTTTTGTAGTTTTCCTCAAGCTTGTTATTACTGAGAGAGCACATACTTGTATGTGTGGTGCATGAATCTGGTGTTGCAGGTTGTGGGCTGGTGCTAGTCTCCTTTACGTGTTGAGTGATGATGTCCTTCACAGCCAGCTCTTTGTTTTCTGCAGGAACAAACGGGCCTGCTCGCACTCGAGTCATTGTTCCGTCTGCAGACCTCAAACGCTCACCGTGTCCCCCTCCCCCCTCCAGGTCAGCAGGTGATCGAAGAGCAGCGCCGCCGTCTGGCCGAGCTCAAGCAAAGAGCAGCAGCGGAGGCTCAGTGTCAGTGGGAGGCCCTCCACGGCTCCCAGCCCCACCTCGTAACCTCGTCCTCCCCGTCTCCCTCCTACTCACCCATCATGGCCTACAGCCCCGCGCTGAGCCACACTTCCTTGGGCCCCCCTCCTCTGGTTCACCACTCCATCCTGCACCATCAGCCCCCGTCGGCCGGGGAGCAGCCGTACGACACCCTGAGCCTGGAGAGCTCGGACAGCATGGACACCAGCGTGTCCACCGGGAACAACTCGGCCTGCTCGCCTGACAACATGAGCGGGTATGACGCACACACAGTGGATTATGGGGTTCTATGTTAATGTTTGTGTGTAGCTGATGTGAACACACTCTGGGTTTGTTGGCCGTGGCCTGGTTCAGTGTTCAGACGCCAGCTCCTGACACACCAGCTGCACCATCACGTCTGATGTCAGAGTCGTTGGTGAACATGTTTTGGCTGGTTCCTCACATCTGTTCCACTGAACACAGCTGCCTCCAGATCTGTGCGATAATAAAAAGCATTCTTCATGCTTCTGGTTATTTTTTGAAATGAAAGTTATTGTTACAAAAATGTGAGCATATCCACGGCGTGGCTTTGTCAGCAGATGGCCCCGCCCCTCCCTGAGCCTGGTTCTGCTGGAGGTTTCTTCCTGTTAAAAGGGAGTTTTTCCTTCCCACTGTCACCAAAGTGCTGCTCATAGGGGGTCATATGATTGTTGGGTTTTCTCTGTATGTGTTATTGTAGGGTCTACTGTACAATATAAAGCGCCTTGAGGCGACTGTTGTTGTGATTTGGCGCTGAGTAGATAAAGCTTGATTGAAATGCTAAATTGAGACACACACACACACACACACACACACAGTGGGCTGCTAATCTTCAGACTCCCCCTGTGAGTCTTTGTCCACAGTGGGCTAGTTTGCAGGCCATCTTTGAGTGTGGTCGAGCTGCACTGCAACAGTCCTCAGCACAGCGTGCTCACACTGGTTTGCTCACATTATGAAGAGTTTAATGGGATTGAAGCTGTGATGGAGAGGATCGTTCCACTGACGTGATTAATGCTGCAGCGTGACCTCATTAAGCGTTTTCATGTCTTTCTTGGGCTTTAGATGCTTTTATTTTGTATTTGTCGACTTATTGCTGTGAGACTTTGTGTAGTAACTAATGTCGTGTTTGATGGCAGCGTCGGAGGTGTGGACGCCCTGAAGATCGAGGAGATGGAGAAGATGCTGAAGGAGGCGCAGCTGGAGAAAGCCAGACTTATCGAATCGCGGGTAAGAAGCAGCGTCGCAAGTGCTGCAGCGTTAGCTGATTGTCCCGAATCCATACTCGCTGAGCGATGAGTTCTCGCAGCGCCCCCGTCGATAACGCTGAATTGAACTCGCATTTCTTAAAAAAATCAAAAGTTCCTGACAGCAGCGCAGAGCTGCTAATTATTTTATTGGACTTTGCACATTTTGTTTTTGTGCCTCGATGAAGCACCTCAGATGATCCCATCCATTATCTTCTGCTCTCACCGAGTCTGACTGCGAGCCCCATCCAATTAGGAAATCTCACACAGAGAAAACAGTGAGCGCCTTTGTTTCTCACCCTCCAAACGGCTTCCACGCAGTCGTAGTACTGCAGTGTTTGCGTCGATGCATTGTGTGTGTCTGCCGATCATTACGCCTCCAAATATCAGAGTTTTGTGTTTAAAGAATGGAAGCTGCGCGGTGGTCAGCAGCTCCAGGTTGTGGGCAGCTCCCAGCAGGACACCCTGTACATAAATGTATGAAGAGCGAACATGTGCGCTCTGCCAAACCCTTCCACAGATCAAAAAAAATATTTAATGAAAGCGCTGTCCGCTAGGAACGGGAGAGCCTGGCTCGCCGGCAGATGCTCGAGGAGGAGAGGCGGAGGAGGGAGGAGGCCGAGAAGAGGCTGCAGGATGAAACTTTCCACCGGCAGCAGCTGGTGGAGAAGGAAGTCAAGATGAGGGCCAAGAACTTCTCTCAGGTCAGTGAAAGCAGATGTAATCGAGTCCGTGTGGCGGAAACGTGCAAAGTGACTCGACGGGCGGGTGTGGCGGCGCCACGGACGGCTGGCGGCACATAAATATGGCCGTGCTCGTAACAAAACCACCCCACGTGCATTTATGATGTAAACCCTGTGTGGCCATAAATACTGTCCATCGACATGCAACACAAACGTGAACGCGTGCTCCAACATTTAAAGCTTGTTCTTTACCGCCGTGTGCCAACAGCTCGCCAACAGTTGAATCCATGTTAACACAAAATGCTAAAAGTCTGTAAAGACGTGAAAGGTCTCCACAGGTGAGCCTGTGAAAGCACCAGGTTCAGCTTCATGGTGGGAAACATCAGAGTGACCTGCTGATGTTTCCCACTGTGACGGAGCAGCCTTTGCTTTTAAATGTCGTTTTTCATACTGTGTCAGAATAATGGTTGAAGCATCGTGGAGCGCACACGAGTGACCAAACAGGGTTAAGTCCTTTATTCAACATCTGTCCTGCGTGAGCAGCAGCTGGTCTTTGTGGCACAGAGACCAGCTGCAGCCAGGCAAAGAGTGCACGATGAGTAACCTTCTGCATTTTCATAGACATTAAAACATGTGGCATAAACCTGACTTTGAAAATGAAGCGTGTGATTTATGCCTGATGTGGGCGCCTCGTTATCAGGCCGTCCACAGACAGGTGGAGGAGGTTGTTGATCAGACTGTGACTGGCAGCTTGGTGCAGAGACGTTTCTGTCTTACTGTGTTTTTATGTGTTCATGTCTGCATCCTCAGACCTGCAGCAGGTTCTGCGTCTGCATCGTCCGTATCAGTGACTCCTCTGCCCATGTCTGTCCACGCAGGCCCGTCCTATGACTCGCTACCTGCCCATCAGGAAGGAGGAGTTTGATCTGCGCTCGCACATCGAGTCGTCAGGTCACAGCGTGGAGACGTGCTATCACGTCATCCTCACCGAGAAGATGTGCAAGGGCTACCTGGTGAAGATGGGAGGCAAGATCAAGTCGTGGAAGAAACGCTGGTTCGTGTTCGACCGCCTCAAAAGGACGTTCTCCTACTATGTTGGTAAGAGCCGAGGTGTCCGCGTCTGCTGTGTTAGCGTGGCGCTCTTTGTCTGTCTGTCCCAGTTTAACACCTGACAAAGTCAAATGAACAGAAGAAGGGGGCCTCTGCAGCAGCGGTCCCCAACCTGTTTTACATCAGTCGGTTTGTGTCTGACAGTATTTTCATGCACCGGCCTTTAAATACAACAGAATAAAACCAAAAAAAGAAGATTTCTGTATGACACACGGGAAAAGACCCAGGGAAACCATAAACTTCACACCTGAGGCTCAACTCGCGGTACCTAACGTGGCCCCGACCCTGAGAGCACACCTGCCTGTGGAAAAGCGCTCTGTAGGGAAACAAACCCCTGATGTGTCTGGGTTCTTCAGTGTTAGTGCTCTGAAGCTTTCATCACTCAGTCCGAGGGGATGGATGTTTGTGTCCTCAGTGATGCTGAAAGCACAAACCTAACACGGTGACAAAATAACCTCCGCCTGCGTTTCTCATTTGCTCTTCTGGATGATTTTCATGTTCAGTCACCAGTGGAAACTGAGATGATGTGGAAAGCAGAGCGAAGCAGCAACGCTGTGAGTGAGAGCAGAGCATGCGTCCTCCAGGCTTGGAGCAGATCTGCGTGCACCTTGCAGGCTGGTGTCATTTGAGCGGCGAGCTCGGGGACGCTCGCTGACGGCCTTTGAAGTGCTCAGAAGGTTCCGCTTAAAGCTGCTTAAAGCGTACCTTGTTGAAAGCGAGCCAGGGCGAGGAGGTGTACGGAGATTACTTTGGCAGTAGTTAAAATGCACTCGGCGCCACGCTCTCTGAGGAGCTGATTGAGATGCACCTCTCGCCCTCTTCTCTTGACCTTGAACAGCATTTAACTAGAGGTGACGTGCAGAAGTCACAAGCGACGCTAATTCGCATTAACCAGCCTCCACCAGCAGCAGCAGCGGGTCGTTGGCTAGTTTAGATGCAGCCTGATGAGATGCAAATGCAGGGCTGTTTGAATGCTAAAGAGGTCGTTAGCAGATAATAGCAGCGCGTTAAAGGCAAAGCGCCGTTCCTCGAAATGAAGCGCGGCGTCTCTACCTACTACTCTTTAAGTTGGCTCGTGGAGTGTTTGTGCCTGGAGGTAGAGAGGGGCTGTTGAGTTCCCCACCGGTTCCTGACTGCAGTTCTGCAGTGGCTGATGAAACAAACTGCAACCATGTACCAGAGTAGCGTAAGAATGCAGTCAAGTGTGAAAATACAATGAGAGCACCACTGGCTTAAAAACAGAGGTGGGGGGGGCACCGTGCTTGTCCTTTTCCATCCATCACTCTAATTGTACTCTGGTCAAAGTTTGATCCCTTTCAGCGTGCCGTGGGTCTTCCCTGTCCTCCGTGCCAGCCTGGGAAAGTGCAAACGTTTGAGTTTCTGACCAAAGCCTCATTTCTGTCCTGCAGACAAACACGAGACCAAGCTGAAGGGAGTGATCTACTTCCAGGCGATAGAGGAGGTTTACTACGATCACCTGCGCAGCGCCACTAAGGTACAAATCTTTAAGTCTCATCCTTCTTTCCTTCACGTCTCCTCCTCCTGTCACACTGAACATAAGCAGCATGTGCATCCTCGCTTTGTGCTCGCCCGCCTGACCTCGGCCGCCGTGTGCGCCGGGGGATGTAGTTCTATTGTGCTGACACCCTCAGTGACAGAGTCGCACCCTAACTAATCCTTCCCTGTGTCTGTCCCAGTGATCCCAGTACAGACCAGTGGAGTGTTTCGAGCGCTTCCTCATTCATATGCTTCACAGAATACATCCAGGCTGTATTTATTAAGAAGTGCTGCCTGTGAGTGTCTGATTCCTCTGTTCACAAACGCCTGACGCAGCCGTAGGTGTCTCTCCGCTCATGTTTCTTGCTGCTCGTCTTGAGCCTCCACATCTTGTCACTTTATTTATCTGCGACATAAAGCCGAGCTGCTGTGTTTGACGGGCTGTCGCAGTACACCACGCTCTGACTGCGGGGCTCTGATCGACTCTGGAACTTTGATTCGACTTGTCACTTCCAATGTGGCGTTACAGAGGGAAACTTTAGAGTCTGCTGCTCTTAGCAGCGGCACAAAGAGCTGATGTTACCATGTCAGAAGGAGAACGTGGGTCTGTTTTAATTAACAGCAATTTATTAGTATTTTAATAGTAAACTAACAGCATACAGCATAACAGCATGGGGCGATCGTGGCTCAAGAGTTGGGAGTTCGTCTTGTAATCGGAAGGTTGTCGGTTCGAGCCCCGGCTTGGACAGTCTCGGTTGTTGTGTCCTTGGGCAAGACACTTCACCCGTTGCCTACTGGTGGTGGTCAGAGGGCCCGGTGGCGCCAGTGTCCGGCAGCCTCGCCTCTGTCAGTGCGCCCCAGGGTGGCTGTGGCTACAATGTAGCTGCCATCACCAGTGTGTGAATGTGTGTGTGAATGGGTGGATGACTGGATGTGTAAAGCGCTTTGGGGTCCTTAGGGACTAGTAAAGCGCTATATAAATACAGGCCATTTACCATTTACTTCATGTGTTTCTCTTACCCTGCATTATCTTTAGTGTCAGTGTGGAACCAAAGGTGCCTGAAGTGTGTGGAGACTTTTCATCTGACATGGATGTGTTAGCTGATCCATTGGCCCATCTGTCAGTATCTGCATTTATTTTGGCCCACGGGGGAAAGTAGAGACGGGGAAATGTTATGAGTGTTGGTGTTGCCTAGTTTGTCCACCAGAGGGCACTCGGTGTTCCAACTGGGAAGTTACAAAAATCACCAAATTGGCCAAGCCGAGCAGCCGGGCAGGAACGAGTGGATTTTAAATAGCTATACGTAGCAGCTGTTTGGAAACACTGGATTGTTGGTGTGGAGCTGATGTTAGACGGCTCTAATGCTGGCAAACAGTTTTTTTTGCCCGTGTAGCATCACAGCCTCGGCCCACAGTCCGAGTGCCTCAACATAATGAGTGTTTCATTTAAGCTGTGCAACTGCAAGCTGCTCTGCAACCCACCTCCACCATGCTGCTCCACCTGCTCGGCTCGGTCCTGCGGGTCTTCTTCCCAGCTCCTAGGAGAGGCTTTTTGGCTACACAGAGCGAGGGATTCTGGCAGCTCAGTCAACGGACAGGCACTCGTTTGGTGTTTAAAAGAAAAAGAGAGCCTACAGCGCGTAACCCAACAGCTGCTGGTTCTGAAGCTCGTACAGGAAATGAGCTCAGCACCAGAGCGAGACACGTGGGTCGAGCTGCACTGCACAGTAGCTGATCGTCAGTGATGGCTCGTGGCAGAGAAACCCCAACAATCAGGCGAGCAGCACGCACTCTGTGACAGTGGGAAGGAAGAGCTTCCCTTTAACAGGAAGAAAACCAGCAAAACCAGGTTGGGGTGAGGGGAGCCATCATGCTCCCGCCTCCTGTGTCCTGGTCTGCTCTTGTCTGTACCAAATTCTGTTCCCTGTCTGTACCCTCAGCATCCGTCCACCTGAGGGTCGTGCTGCGTTTAAATAGCTTTGTTCTGTGTTTGGCGTCTTCTTTTGAGGCAGAAATGAGGTACAAATCCAGTCCAATAAAAACATACAGTGATGTTGCATAAACCTGAATCGGTCGTTGGACCTTACAGAAGAGACCTGAAGGAGCCTTGAGAGCAGCGGTGACTCGCTGCATGCTGATGGTTAGCTCTTTGTTAACTGGACATTTCCCGTCTCTCTTGTTTTTTGTCCCGGTGTCCTCCAGAGCCCCAACCCCTCGCTGACCTTCTGCGTCAAGACCCACGACCGCCTCTATTACGTGGTGGCCCCGTCGGCCGAGGCCATGAGGATCTGGATGGACGTGATCGTCACGGGAGCGGAGGGGTACACGCAGTTCCTGAACTAAGAAGAGCGCTGGGACAAGCCGGCGGCTTTGGCGGGGACGCTCCCATCACAGACTCTTCCTGTTTCCTGTCCTCCGACGGCTCGCCTTCCTGTTTTACTTTTGAATCTAACATCTTTGATTTGACCGTGTACTTGTTTCCACCTCCACTCTATGTGATTCTGTCTGGATTTAAAAAGGGAGGAAACGTGCGCACGCACACACGTCTGTATATAAACCAAATGTAAACCTGTCAAAGACTTTATTACAAAGCCTTTCTATATTGCCAAATGGAGATCTTATAGTTAACTGTTTGTTGAACTTTTGTATTTTTTGTTCCTTTATTTCTTTTTTACTTGTAGAGAAAATTGCCAAATCACACGATGCCAATGTGTTTTCCTTTCATGACTTTGTTAGACAGGAATAGTTCAATCGAATCCTGTAATCATTTTTAGAAATATTTGAAAAAAAATCTCATTTCCAATGTGTAACCTGAGAAATACTGTAACCCCTGAGTGAGCCGGAGCTGGAGAGGACGTTTGTAACGGCGAAACACAGAGGAGCGCGTTTCAGCTTCACACTGAAGACAATGAGCCAATCACACTAAGCCAATCAGCATCCACAGCTACACCCACGGCTCCACCCTGTTCCTATCTCCACACATAGGCTTACCAAAGTAACTGGAAGTGATGTTAGACTTTGAGCCGCTCACGAGTTCACTCTGCAGTTCTCACAGCAGTTTGCCCCGTGGAGGGTTGGGAAGGTGTCAGTATTCAAGTTGCTTGTTGACCAGGCTTTGTGCAGGATTTGGTGCATTTCAGTTAATGTAGTACAATACACAGTACTGTGTATCAAAGCTAGCAAGAGCTGGTGAGAGACTAAAACATGTAGCTAATGCCACAACAGCGTTAGCTTAGCGTGAAGACTGGAAGCCCTGAGAAATGTTAGCCTGGCTATGTGTGTAAAAACCAGTCGTGGTTTTAGTACATCTCATTGGCTGTCCCACTCAGTCTTCATAGTAAACTGGTCATTTCCTTTGCTTTATCTTGTTGGTTCTCTGTGTTTTGTATTTAGCTGAAGCTAGCTAACTTTCTTAGCAAGCTAAAAAAGAGACAAGCTGCTAGCTTAAAAGTCTCGCTTTCTAGCTAGCTCTGTCCCTTTGCTTCCAGTCTTTTTGCTAGTCTGAGCTAACCCTAACCCTCTTAAAGAGGACCCGGCCTTCTGTATCTTCATGTTCATGTACACAGTTACATCTTGTATACATTCAGTCATTATTTCAATCAGTTTTGCGGCGTCATAACAAACTGATCGACTTGTCAATCAGTCATCTGCTCTAGGCACAAGAAGCCCGAGCATAACAGGCGTTACATAAACACTGGACGCTGCCCCGTGGTAGGCTTCCTGACGTTCTGCAATCAATGGTAGTGGGCTTTCAGGGAGGGGAGGGGGTCTCGAGAGACGGATGCTGAAACCGAGGGTGAACCGAGGGGCTCTAAAGTTGCCCAACTGAAGATGAACTGAAAGCAGAGAGAGATGGGTCCTCTTTAAGAAAGCGTTCATAATCCAGACGCTCATCGGTCCTTTGACAGCTTTGAAACTGGACTTTCCCTGAAAGTTTTCCATGTGCTGTTGTAAGCCAGGGGCAACAAGCCTCATCATCAGCTATCCACAGTCTCTACTTTCCTAAATTATTAATTGCGTAATGAAGAAGCGGTCAGTCCATCACATTCACTGGGGGACCTCGAGTCTCAGAGATTGACCGCTACACTGGTCTCACCAAAGCTGCCACGTTCTCAGTGCACTTGTTGAATATGTTGAACAGGAATCTCACTGTGTCTGTATCAAGCTGTCATTTTGCCAACTCTAGGTGCAAACTGCATCTCTTTGTGTGCACAAAGTGGTAAATCTTCTGTTTGCCAAGTAGCCTTTAGCTAACCTGATATGACTGCTGGGAAGCAGCCATCACCACTGCCAGCCTAAGCAACAGCTACCAGATGGCACCAACACAGGACCACACAACACTATGGACTGATGCAATTCAGAACTGTGCCTTGACTATGTTGTTGTTGTTATTGTTGTCGATGCCGTGTCTGTGAGTAGAGCACAGCCTCTCCAGTTATATGAATGCATTGACTTTGTTTCTGAGCTTCACCACGGGGGTGTGGCACCACCCTGAGCGGTGGGGATCAGCTACCACACTATTGGACAAAGTGTTTTATTTTTCTTTCAACCAGTTTAATTCAATATTTATTTCGACGTAGCATCAATTAAGTCATCTGTTCCAAAGTGGAGTGAGAATCCCAACAATCCCAGCGTTTGGTGACTGCAGGGAGGAAGAACTCCCTTTTAACAGGAAGAGGACTTCAGTAGATCCAGGATCAGGGAGCGGCACAGAGAGACTTAATAACAATAAAAAGAATGAAAGCAGCTGTATGCAGATTTAAGGTGGAATTCACCAGTTTAATTAAAAAAATCAAGTGAGTTGCTGTACTGAAGTACAAGTTAGAAGTATTTATACTCCACTGCATTCTCTCATGTTACACTCCAGAAGCTACACGTCGTGGCCTCCGGCTCATTTATGTAGCTCGTTTGTTTTCATTTGAAATCGGCACAGTTCCATTTTTATGGGTCATAACGAGTACAGCTTTTTACACTGCAGTACCGCTGCTTTCAATATTTAGTTGTTTCAAGGCATTTGATTTTGTTGTCCATGCTGACAGACGGCTCTTCTTTCATTACGTACTCATTTCCCCTGCGATGGAGCGATGGGCTGATTCCTTGGTTCCATTATGAACATCTGTCTTAAAACTAAAACCTGCTCAGTCTCTTTCTGTGGCCCGCTGCCTGCACCAGGATGGATAAATCAATCTTGCACCTTCGGCTTTGATGGAGCGCCTTGTGTGGCTCATCTCACCGTGGTCGGTTTGGGATCAGCAGGTTTCCAGTGCTACTTTGATTTGTAGGAGCATGCGGAGCTGGTTTCATGTGTCGGTATAGTGATGATTACTTATAGTTGTGGTGCCTGAGACAGTGATATGTTTACTTATTATAAGACTAGTGAAAAGACCTTAATATACTCTGTCCCTACCACCCACTTGCCTTTTATTTCCCTGCACAGCGAGGACGTGCAAACCAAACTATTCAACACTGGCGAGGCTGTTAAATGCCGTCTGTGGAGAGCAGGAGGTGCACGCATCACTGTCATTCTGTGAAGACGATGCCTGAATGAAAACATGGAAATCAAACAGTATTGTATGGAAAGAAGTACAATTTTTACTTGTATCATTTTAGAAGTTTTATTGTCAGTTACATTTCAGATGGTATGGTAGAGATGTATCAGCGAGTAATCCACCTCACACTAGACTCTAGTGTTCTTCATAAAGTGGTTCCTGTCACACACACACTCATACACACTCTTAGTACTCGGACCATGCTGTTATTGGTACCCTGTATGTCTCGTGTCATTTTCATGTATGGATTGTGTCAGCTCTATTAAACGACTATCACAGATTGACTGCTTCCTCCACTTCAGCAGGTTCCAGTGTTGAGAGAGACAGACCAGTAACTGCTGTACGGACGCTAACGCTGACTGATTACGGGCTTGTTACACAGCCATCATAATGACAGCTCTAACACTGAGAAAAAACTAAAAATACATGAAATAGAGTCACTCTTAATACACGGCTAAAAAGTTGCTTTTTGTGTATTTTAATGGAAGCAAGGGGAAAAAAAACAACAGTTTGACAGTGAACCTTCCAACTGTCCCAGCATAGGTTTGCAGGAAACCACTTCTACAGCTCATTGATGGTGTCACCTGCAGAGAAAACACAGTTATTTACATGGAAACCAGCCACAAACATTTCCACTCACTTTGTATTCAAATGAAGTGTGTGGATCGTTTCTTCATGGCCACATGAACACTGATCCAGTGTTGGCTTTTATACATTCATATTTGTTCTACAGCCCTCAGATTTACAGACTGTACACTGAAGATGGAAGACAGACTATGATATCCATGGTTTACAGAGAGAGAGCAGATAGAGCTGCAAACACATTATCTGCCAGTATCTGTTGAGTAACTGAGTAATAATAAAATACAGCAGGACCTATTTGTCAGTTAATCTTATTAAACATACTTGATGGTGCTGATGTGGCTGTACTTGAGTGAATTTAATGAGTCATGGTCCAGCACACAGTGCTGTATTTTTAGATTGAAGTTTTGTGTGGCAGAGCAGATCAGCCACTAACCAGAAGGTCAGTGGTTCGATCCCAGACTGGTCCAGTCTGCATGCCAAATATCCGTGGGAAGATACTAACCCATCCGAGTGTGAATGTGTATGAATGTTGGACAGGGAGCACCTTAAGAGCTTAGAAGTGCTTGTGTGATTGGGTGAATGAGTTAGTTGTATAGAGCGCTTTGAGTGCTCAGAGTAGAAAAGCGCTAAATAAGAACCAGTCCATTTACATTTACTGAGCTAACATCATACACCTGTCCATCAAAGCAGCCACACCCCTAATTGTTAAACCTCAGTGAAAGTTCAGCCCCCACACAGCTGACAAGATGCGATAAACCAGACACTGTTCTTGTACCAGCTCGCGTCATGTGACGCTGTGTAAATAAACAGACATGCAGTTTTTGGCACATTGCTCATATTTCTCTGGCTGTGAGCACAAAAGCCCAACTTACCTGGCATTAAACCTATTTACAGCCAATCACAAGAAAGCTGAGAGGAAACCTGACGGGGAGAACTGGGAGCTGAACAAAGGCCCAGTAAGATAAATTAGGATTATTTTGAACTGAAAATTATGCAAAGCTACTCTAATAGGGCCAACAAATAGAAATATTAAACTGAAAATGAGCCAAATAGGTCGACCTAAAATGGAAAAGAGCAAGGAAAAATCAATCAATATCTGTATGAGCTCCATCAGCAGCTTCAGTTCTGCTGAAGTTGAATGTGATGCCATTAATCTACTCGTGATCAACCCCCCATCCGATTGGTGCCCCTCCCTGAGCCTGCCTCTGCTGGAGGTTACTTCCTGTTAAAAGGGAGTTTTTCCTTCCCACTGTTGCCAAGTGTTTGGTCAGAGGGATGTAACACGATTGTTGGGATTTGTTTCTCTGTATTATTGTACTACTACTGCTTTGATTTGGCGCTTTGTAAATAAAACTGAACTGAGTCTGTGCGTCAGTCCTGCACAAAACACTGAAGCATGAAAAGACGCAGTGAATGAAGGTGTTACATACTCTCTGCACAGGAGGACGTGTAGTCGGTGACCGCCTCATCACCTGAAATGAGAGCAAAAACATTTCAGCACCGAACAGAACGACGGCAACTCCAAAGAAGCATCTGCACGAGTTTCGGTTCTTACTCGTCTGGTAGTAATCGTAGACTTTAACCACAGCTGGTTTCAGGTTCCTGACAGGCTGATCCTCTTCGAGTGTCACACTGTAGATCTGCATGTCATCCTTCCTCAGCTGCAGACAACATTCACAGCCGCTGTCATGTCTCATGTTCCTTACAGCAAACCAAAGACTTTCCACAAAAGTTCAAACTGAAACCCTTGAAGTAATCATGATAATTAGGACTCAGTGGCTAAAATGATTTTGGTAATAATGATGTTAGAAATGTAGAGACGGCTGAAAGACCTGCGTAGGTTTAGTTTTTCTCTACCTACTGATGACATCGGCTGACTGCGTCCTGAACTCAGAGGTCACAGTACGGCGTGCTGGGCATCACGTCAAAATACAACCAGCTCCTGCTTATGAGCACCATTTCACCAGCGTGTCACACACACTGTTACGCAGCACTTTGTCTTGTGATTGCTTTTCTTGTGCTTTGATTTGGCACATGATGAGGGAGACATGTCAATTAAAAGGTGGGCGGGCCCTAAAGCTGTGACGCGAGTATAAATGACACAAATGAACATCGTGTTGTATCAATAAGATTCAAACCAAGTGCAGGAAGCCATGAACCAGCAAAGTGTTAAAGAAGCAGCACGGCCATGTTTTTTTATACAAACTTCTTTACGCAACCGGGGGAGTCGCCCCCTGCTGGTCATTAGAGAGAATGATGCTTTGAGGTCATCCAGCTTTTATACAAACAGAGCGGCCGTGCTTCCTACCCCGTCTAAGTAGATGTTGATGAATCCTTCTTCCACGTCCACGCGCTTCACTGAGCGGTCCTTCTGCAGCTAACACAGCATATCACAACAGTTAGTCTGTAGGACAAACACCATGTGGCAGGACTGGCAGCGCCTGCGGCGGGCCAACTGACCAGTGTGAGGGAGCTCTTATCCAGGACGTATCCAGACAGGAGCTTGATGTTGACGATGACCATGTTGGTCTCCTCTCTCCTCCCCTGGTACCTGCAAAAAGTCACACAGTGCTGTGATCCTCATGTGCTCTCAGGTTGTCTCGGGGTTTAGATAATTATACCCAAGACACACATGCAGAGTACCTGACATGCACGAAAAGGATGAGCTGCGGCCTGCTGATGTTACACTTGGCCATGGTGTTAGCAGAGACGTTGAAGGCAGAGAAGTCTGCAGGAGGGGGGATGTTGTAAAACATGGAGATCTGCAGAGACACAGCAAAGTCAGGCTGTGGCGAGCGGCACGGCAGCACTAGCAGATCAGACGCTTCACGTCACGCATTAACACACTGCAAAGGAAGCTTTTACCAATCAGACGTCTTTAAATCTCGCTGGTAGTCTGACGGCGGCCCTCCTCCACCTGAGCCTGGATGTTTACCTTCATCCCAGTCTCCATCTGCTGCACCAGCCGCAGGTGGAGGCTTCAGTGGCGTTTCTTGCCTTTACTAAGGACCGTGGCTGTCGCGTCATCAACAACTAGTCGCTAAAATACTTTTAGAACAATAAATATTGTTCTTCCCATCTACCGATCACCTCACTGTGTTTTCTCCAATTTGAGCTCAGTGGACATGTACCAGTTCATACTGGGCTCCTCCTGCTTTACGTTTGGGAACACTGAACATGTATGAGTACATTGTTCAGGTGCAACACACACTAACAAAGGCCTGCTTTCACATATACTCTAGAGCTGTAGGTTATCTTATGTACTGTTGTAACCAGGAAAGTTTCAGAGACTTTGTCCACACTACAACACTCAGAAGGAACGCTTGGAGTCATTCGTCTGCCGTCATACCAGGTCATGCCAGGTCATGCCAGGTCATGCCAGGTCATGCCAGGTCCATGAACAGTGTGTTTAGCTGGAAGCTGTCACAATGGTTCCAGCTGCTTGTCTCTGTTTAAAAAACTAAATACTTCTGTACTTGGTGTGCTGCACACGTATCTGTGTGGTACCTGTGTCAGTACGCAGTTCTGTCCCTCGGCTCTGATCGTGTACTCTCCTGGGACCTCGCTCAGCTTCTTCTCCTGGTACAGCAGCCTGTTGTCCTGATTCACGGTGAACTCTTTGTTCAAGCCTCCTAAAGAGGTCAGTGTCACTGTAGTGCCCACCTCTGAACTGTAGGTGGCAGCACCATACTTCGCCAACGCTTGAAGGGCCACTACTGTGTCCTGGGGGCCACAGACGGATTAGAAATGTTGTTAGCACAGGTTCAGAGTTCACCCTCCTTTAAGGTTAAACGTGGTCTAACTGACCTGTGTGGAAGAGAAACCGCCAAAGGGGTTCTGCTGCTGAGTGAGCCAGCGCACAATGGCAGAAGAGTACTCCAAGTCAAAGCCTGGCATGGAGGGACCGGACAGCAGAGCCAGCAGCACGTAGGAGGTCATCTCCACCTCCAGAGAGTCCAGGCCTTTCCCAGAAGCCCCTGCTCTCTTCCAGTGACGGGTGCCTCCTGCCAGCCAGGACAAATAAAGGACCAAATAAAGGACACGTCTGCAGATATCCCAGTGTACGCACGCCATCTGTCACACGGCTCACACACACAAACAGACGACCACATTGGCACTCATCACCAATGAACCTAACCCCACGGTGCATTCGTTTTGGATCGGACATTTGTAAAGTCTGATTAGATGTGACAATGAACCAAAGAGGAACCTGTTAGGGTGAAGCTGGTTTCTGCAAGTTCCTGCTCCTATTTAAGACTTTCACGATTATGCAGATGACACCTAAATGTATCTACAAAAGCTCAGTCACACTATGTCTCAAGAAACACAGTCTTTCCTTTCTAATACAAGGTTGGAGGTGTTAGTATTTTCTAGGGCTGCCACGACTTATGACGATTATGTCGACTATCAAAATCATCACGACTGATTTAATAGTCGACGCGTCGTTTGAAGCTTTGTAAGATCCCAAAAGACGCAGGAATAAGTAGTAGGATTTAAGAGTGTAATAACGGACTGAAACAGAAGATGGCAGCACTGCATGTACAAGGATGTCAGCTGCCGTTAAACCCCGAAGAAGAAGAAACTGTGTCCCAGAATTCATAGCGCGGCCCAGCTCAGTTTCCAACAATGGCGGCAGCTAGTTAGTTTTAATATTACTCTTATTATTCTTTCTGGGTCACAAAATAAACGTTTAACATATTTTCAGGCAGGGATGTTGCTGTGTAAACCTCAAATATCTGCTCAGTTTATCAAGACACCGCATATTTTCAAAAGCGCTCCGACGTTTTCGGAGACGTCTGTTACCCACTAGCTCGTTAGCTAGGCGGGGGCAAGGCTAACTAGAGCCGTGAGAACACCGGACTCCCGGCAAATCGTTTTCAAACCCACCGCCGTCTTTCGCTACTGAGGTTAAACATGATATATGAGTCACTTAGATAACTTAAAAATGTTATTGTTTGGCTTTTTTCAGTGTTTTATTTGTTGCTGAGTAAATCGGTTTGGCTGAGATTAAAGTTTTTACACAGCTGAATAAACGTCAAGCAGACAGCTGATTATCAGAAGTGTGAGATGCTCCAGAATTTACTCCGGTGTCCTGTTATATTTTAGATAGCAAGGAGTTTATTAAACTTCACCGAAACAATCTGCAGATTTCATTAAACTTTAATAAACTATCATCTTGTCTTTATTTTTAGTTAGCACAGACCTTAAACACTTAAAGCTGTAAGCTAATGATAGTTATATAAGACCAGATGCTGCTGGTGCAATAAACTGTACGTTTTACGTCCAATGGATGATGATCTGATTAGTCGACTAATCGCAAAAATAATCGCAGACTAGTCGACTATCAAAATAATCGTTTGTGGCAGCTCTAGTATTTTCTAACTGCAGACTAACCCAAGGTAGCTTGTTTCGACTGAGAGGCTAATTCCTACTGTCTGTCTCAACAAGCCTGTCTTCAGATGCTCACAACAGTTATTGCAGCACTGTGAGAGCACGCACAGCACACGACACAAACACTTCTATCAGGCAAACAATTATACGATGCCCTGCTCAATTTTTAAGCTTTCACACTTACAAAGAAATAACACCATAAAAATGGAGACAGTTCATTTTAATTCAGAGTCAGAATATCAACCACAAATCCAGAAAAAGACCAAAGAGCTGTTAAAGTACTTCAAGGACAGACCTGCACAAAGCTGTACGAGCTACCAGACCATCAGCCACGGTCAACTGGTGCGATTATTCAGAAATATACAAAATGTAAAACGACCATCAATCACCCTCAGTCTGGAGCTCCATCTGGCCTCATGGAGCGAGGATGAGGAAGGAGGGTTTTCAATGATCTGAAGGCAGTTAGGACCACAGGTCAGCACTGGTAGAACCATGTCATGGTGACATGAAATCTTGCAGAGCCTGACTTAAGTTTGCCAATAAACATCTAAATAATTCAGGCCTGGGAGAAGATGCTATAAGGCCACAGCATGGCTTCATCACACTGAGGGACCGACTCCTTCCTTTAGCCAGAACACTGAAGACGGGTTGTGGACGAGTCTTGCAGCACGTCAGTGACCCAAAACATGTCACCAAGGTAACAAAGGAGAGGCTAAAGATGGAGCCAGTGTCCAGATCTCAGTCCTGTAGAAAATCTGTGGAGGGAGATGAAGCTGAGCAAACAGCAGCCGAGACACCTGAAGGATTCCTGTAAAGAGGAGTGGACTACGATCCGTCCTGAGATGTGTGCAAACCCCATGACGTCTTACCACCGTGCTCGCCAACAAGGCTTTCTCCACCGAGCACGAAGTCATGTTTTACTTGTGGATCCAATACTTATTTCCCTCCATAACAGCAATTTAATTTATAACTTGTAAGTAATGTGTTTTTCTGGATATTTGGTTGACATTCTTTCTCTCTCCATTAAAATTAAACCATCAGACAGACATTTAAAAATGAAAGACTTCTTTGTAAGCGAGGATCAAACAATGATTTCCAAGTTTTAGACTTAACTGAAGTCGAGGGAGATGACGATGACGCTGCGTTCTCTCTTTGTTTCAGCCAAAAAGATCCATTTACTGAGTTAAGGAAGCAAAGACTCGTTCTTCCTCAGAGGGAGGAAGTTTATTGCATCATAGAGTTGGATCAGTGTCAGCCTCACCGTGTGTGTTCGATTTCTCATGAAGAAGGGTGATGAGTTTGCTCCTCATCTCCTCGTCTCCAGCCAGAGTGAAGGTGTAGGACAGCAGGGCAGTGGTGTACAGGTTATCGAGCTGGCCAGCCGCTGCAGCCTTCAGACAGGTCAGGCTGTTGTGTACCACGGGATCCTGTCACACGGCAGACATGAGCACACGTATGGGACAGACTGCAGGAAGTGCTCAGAGTAAAATCACGCGTGTTATTCAGGACCGCTGTCGTGTAGCTTTCATTCATTTGCTAGCTCTGCTCTTCCACACAGCGTACGGCACAGAGAGCAGATGTGACAGAAACAGGATGAAGAGGAGGCGACTTTTGTTGTGATTTGGCGCTATATAAATAAAATTGAATTGAATTAAAACTGGGCTGCAAAGCAGCTTGCAGACAATCAGGAACTGTAGGGCAGATACAGCAGCTTAAAAAGTGTAATTTGAGGTTTAATCTGTATACAAGATAAACCATCTCATGATGTAGAACGGTATGACAGTGGCTGAATGTGACACTGAGACACTAACGCTAGCATCTACACCTAAAGCTACGATGGTCGACAGAAATGCACACGACCAGTTTCACCTGATTAGTATTGCTGAGAAACCGTCGTGTTACAGCAACTGTTTTAAATCGGTAAATGTCCTGATTTTCAAAAGTGAAGTGAGACTTACTGTAACATTGGCGTCAAGCTCCAGCATGGCAGCAGTGATGTAGGCAGTCAGGGACACGTCGTCACTCACTCCTCCCTGTGGAAACATGACAACACCGTATGCTCACAAAACAACCACAGAGCATTCTTTTGTAATGTGTCTCTATCACCACACTGTTTAATGTGATCATCCACAGAAATGTGACGGAGAAAACAAAAATGAGGCTCCTTTAAACGGTGTGATGCTCCACGAGGCAGCGCATGCATGTCCAGTGACACGAGAGCTCGAACACTCAGCAGGGGCTGTGTAACCTGCTGTTACAGTCACAGGATTCAACTTTTGGTTTTCCACCAGTGCCAAACGCCCAGAACTGTGTTTTCTAACGTTGCTACTGCTGTGCAGAAGACACTGAAATGTGTCTTCTGCAAAAATCAGAGGCAGACCAAAGCTAGGCTCCTGAAACATGCAGCTGATGAGGCCTGTGGTGCTTTAGGAGAAGCTGGAAAGTCATTGGATAGTTTAGGATATTTCCTGTGCGTGTGTGTGCGCGTGTAGCCTGCAGGCTATAGGCCATCTCCTCTGAAACTTCTATGTAAATCACTTCTAATACAGAGTTCATTTTGTGCTTTTATCTTGCAGGAGAGATTTATCCAAAGCTGAACACTTAAAGCACCAACAGCTGCTGATAAGAAAGCTCCATTTAAAGAGAGTGATTGTTACCTTCATGCCATTGTGAAAGAGCTTTCCAACTGATCTGATGCAGCCATCAGGCCGCTGGTGTTTAGACAGCCACCTCCAGGCTTCTGTAATGTGCTTGGGCTGCACGTAGATGTACGGCCGTGCACCACCAAAGGACTTCATCACGAAGGAGGTCAGCCTAGAAAGACACGCACACTTTAGAAAACCAATCTAATCGTCGATTCGTATTAGTAACCCCAACACGACCCCAGTTCCAGGACAATTACATAACAGCTTCACAGGACTCACAGCCCCGTCTGCAGCAATCATCCCTCTGAGCTCATTGGTGATACAGCAGAATTCATCGTGTATACGAGTGCTGTATTTTCAGGAGCCCAAAAGGCTAACTGTTTAATTACTCTGACCACTAGACCACGATGAAAGTCCATCAAGCTGAAAACGCTGAGATATACATTTCTGACTTTCAGTGTCAAACAGTTACCAACACCACAGGGAGGCCACGGGAGCTGTGTTGCTGTCAGATTAACACTCGCTCTCCACTCCTTTAGCTGCTACAGATCCTCAGAAACATACCCAGCTCTTTAACCATTTCATGCTCACAGACTGCATATAAAGATGTTTGGAGCTCCCTGGTCCTAAGACAGTCACTTAAAACCTACATCTGTTGTTAAAGTACACAATGCATCCCAGGGCTCTAGAGTGCGACCAATTTGGTCGCAAATACGACCAAATTTTTCAGTGGTGCGACTAAAAAAAAAAAATTTGGTTGCACCTGTGCGACCAACTGTTCGGGTAGCAAAAAACAAACAAAAAAACCCCCTGCAACCTTCCCTGTGGTCAACAACAGACACACTAAACCAATCAGATAGTCAGGGGCGGGACCTCTCTGATTGGCCGTAGTCCAGTTGAAAGTGCAGGTGGAAGTGGGAGGTGAGTAGCTTGAATAAAGCGATATCGATTCATTAAATCCTGAATCGACTTTTAAATATAACTGTGTTTTGCCAGAAACGCCAGATTCTCAGATTAAAGCTCACAAAACCATTTCAACAACAACCAAACAGCAGATGAGAGCAGGTACACGGTGTTAAATTGTAATATTATTTTATGCCATGTTATACCCCTAGTTAAAGATTGTGAATTATTATGTAGTTTTAGTTTGCATTATTCTCCTGAATTAGAAGAAGCGGATAACTATTGCATTAGTTCAACTGATTCATCGCCTTATTTGTCTGATTAGAAGAGAACAGAACATGCTGGAGTTTTCTGCCCCATCTCAGCAGGAGCAGACAAACGGGGAGCCAAGGTCGTAGCTTAGGCGCCGTGTGAGAGAAAAGCATGTGAATGTTTAGGCTTTTATGATAAGGTGGGGGCACCAGAGGCTATAAGAGTTTGATTAATGCTCCACCATTTTGAGATCTGAGGCTGTCTGCATACAGTGTCCATCTCCCACGTGTGTGATCATTAAAATCATCGTTTGACTTAACCCGGCCGGACCAGTGTTGTTATTGTGGTTTTTTCTCTTGTCTCCATCCCCAATATTTGAACTCGTAACAACGGACTCCACACAAAGACGTAAACACAGACCCGACGCATCAGAATCAGCTTTGTCTTTCTCGGCTTTCTCACCCGACGGCCCGCAGACGGACACGCTGTCGGAGCTCAGCGATCCTGATGCGTCCGGTCCGCGCTGTGATTACGTCTTTTTGCGCTGATTCTGAGCTGCAGGTTTTGTCTCTCCAGCCAAAATTCACCGAGCCAGCAGCAAAAGAAGCAGCAAACTGCGCTTCACATTTGATCAATGTAGTCATGAATTTTGCTGTTTTGCTTCCACGACTATTAAAATCACACTCCATGCACAGCTAGCTCTCTCTCTCTCTCTCTCTGTACTTCAAGAACAGTTTCCGTCTCCAATCTCTGTTTTCTGTATTATTCATTGGCTTATTACCCACCAGTCTACCGTTGTTTACAGCGCCGTGGCTGCTGTCATTTTTTTTTTCACTTAAATGACCTTGGACAAGAAAGCCTGTTTTTTCTGTTGTTCAATACTGAAGAAATTTAAACTTTATATGCAGAACATTGTAGAATATTTTTAAGGTTATCTGCTATAAAAAGCCAGACCAGGAAAATCTCCTTCATGTTTTTGTTTTATTCTCAGTTACTTTCACACAAAGGCATCTGCTGTGATGTTCACAATTCTGATGAAGTCAGTACTGATAAATGATCAGAATTATAATATTTCTGACTGTCTGAGGCTAAGTTGAATCGAATCGGGACTTTGAAAACCAGAATCGAATGGATTATAGAAATCAGTGATGATACCCAGCCCTATGAGCAGCCTAGGCACGACAGACGTGGATGTAGCTGTAATAGGAAAAGAACTATTGCTAACTTTTCTGTTAAGGCCTGATCCTTCTGAAATTCATAGCCAGTGCTCTGACACGGTGTCATCAATCTTTGAATGCTGAAAAAGCACAGTGTATCCAGAAAACACATTATATTATATCAATTATTAGAAAATTTGTGTGCGCCTAACTTTTGTACCGGTACGCCCATGGCAAAAAGTTAGTCTAGAGCCCTGCATCCAGAAACATCAACAGACCTTCATTTGTTCCACATTCTGTCAGGTTACAGTCTTTATTTATTTAAAGATGAACACGTACGGAGACATCCTCGATGATAACCTGCTCCATAGCGCTCTGGACCTTCAGTTTCATCTTCCAGCAGAACAGACCCTGAGCACACAGTGCAAATACCAAAGGGACCACTGTGAATGTTCTGGCCCAGCCAGAGCCCAGACTTGAACCCGATTCAGCATCTCCGTAGAGATCTGACGATGACTGTGCACAGACACTCCCCATCTAGCCTGGTGGTTCTGGCTCTGCAAAGCTGAATGGGAGAAACTGCCATCCACCAGTGCTGGGGGTGATGGTGTAGGATGGGTAAACTAGCAGGAGATGCACAAAGGAAGTCTCACTGTGTCAAAGTCCATGAGAGAAGGATCTGTGAGCTCAGGGGAACCTTCCTGATATCTTTATTGTTAAATAAAGTGAAAACAGTCTGATGTTTGTTTTTTGAGTAATGGTCCCCATTGGTGACCAGAGAGACAATTAAAGCAAGGCATGCTTTATAGGGCACACCTTGTGCAGTCCAGTCAGAACGTGTGTGCATGTATGACAGACATACTGGTGGCCCCCAGTGCTACCTGTCAGCCTCCCAGTTTGATACAGCCATGGTATGAATCGCTGCATTCCCAAGAACTTCAGGAACTTTACCTCTGACCTTGATGTCGAGGTCACTGGGATTCAAACTTGTCTAAGATTGGTAGTACGTCTGTAGCAGGGGTGACAACAATACCCTATCAGTGTTTTACGGCTGAAAATAAAATGGTAGGACCGGCCGCAGAGAGAACGCAAAGGTCAAGACTTTGCCAACTGTTGGGCGTCTCTGTGGTGGCTACGTCCATTTCACAGCAGGACACATCCCACACACGAGTCATTTGGTCATGTTCCTGTATACAGATGTGCTGGTCTCAACATGTCTGCAGGTGGCTACAGCAGGTTTATCAGAGTGTTTATAGTGAAGCTTTCTGCTCTGTGTGACAGCAGAGCTGATGAGACGAGTCTGAAAGCCACAGAACCAAAAACAAAAAGAAACCAGGAGGTAAGAGGCTTAAAAGCTGTCACACTGAGGGAGGTGCAGGATGCGGTGATAATTCTGTGTGACTTTGTCTCCATAGGAAACTCCTTTCACATGGTGCTGTTTGTTCATATAAACATGTGGAGGACTGCAGCGTCGACGCTTGGGTGAAGGTTTTACATCAACGCATTCACAGAAACTGTTGTTATTTTAAGTGATTTGGACAATTTTCATCCAGTTTTCTTCTGAAATTCTAATGTAACTGAACACTTGAGAGGCCTAGTTTCTCAAAAACACACCCACACACACACCAAGTGCCAAACTGCCCAGCACCCTTTCAAAACAGCAGTAGATTTGTTAAATCCCCTGAGGCACTGTGCTTTAAGCCCATTAAATGAAAATATTAATATTTTCTGGCAGGTTCCTCATAAAGTAAATTATTAGGACGCTTGCTGGTGCCAAACACCAGAGAGGACATGCAGCGCGCGTGTGTGTGCGTGCACACGTCTACCTCCCACTGCGTGTGCTTTGTGTTCTCGTCACATCAAGTGTTCGAATTGAGCTGAAAATATTCAGTTCAACAGCAAAGCTCTGGATAAATGTTTGAATGCTTCTATAAGTGCTGATGCAACCGCAGCACCAATGTCTTCTTCGTTATGTCAGTATTTATAGGTCATCACAATGTTGTTGCCGTGCAAATGCAAAGTAAACACAGTTGAGACAGAGGCTGAGATTAGAACTGTTTACAAAATATTTACACAACAGTTTTACTTCAGATTGTTATGTCTTGATGCTCAATCATCCAGGTAAGTAAATCAATGTGCTGTTTATAAGACTGAAGCCTGCAGTCAGCTGAGACTGAAGAAGTCACCTGATGATGACGAAGCGTTTCTCCCACAAAACGCTTCGTCCAGATGAACTGAATCACCGTTTGGAGATTCAGTTTGGAGAGTTTATATATAAATTAAATAATACAAATAAAGCGTTTGGTGCTTTGAAAAGGAGGCTGAAAGGACTCCGTGAACATGTGTGCGTCGTTGCTGCGTGTGTTCACCAAACTTTGGACAAATGATGGATATCAGCTCATCCAAACACGAGCGAGCGACTGACGTCATCAATCACAGGAAACCAGAAAACAAAGAGAACAATTATGATTAGATAAAAATAAACTAACTATCGTGCACATCTGTGATCATGTTTTGTAGAAGAGCCTTTTGGCTTGCTCTCATTGGTTCCAGCATTAGGACTGAGTTTTAAGGTTAAATGGTTATGATGAGGCAGTTTGCTCCGTGTCCTCACAAAGGCAGCGAAACAAACACCAGACAGCCCACGACGAGCGCTGCGAAGATCAGTCTACACGATCGATGACATCGACTGTAAACTATAAGACTCACTGACATCAGAATTTTGTCACATACTGAGAGAGTTTATATGCAAGTTCAATAAGAAAGACCTTTGGTCTGACATCTCCCAGGTGCTGCCGGCTAAATCTCAGCTTTCTCACTCCCACTTTCCCGCACTGACAAGCTGTTTGTGTCATTACTGGTCTCGTCCAATCACCTTTTCCAGGACAATCAGCATTAATGCCGCTTACTTTAAATCTCTCTCATTCTACATCCTTCTCCTTTGCAGATGCCTTTGTCCAATCTCGTCCACGTCTTGTCACGTTCATGTCGTTGCTTGCTTTCAATTATTTCGATTGTCCGCAGCATAATCTGATTCCGTCATCCTCGCCGTCCTGGAAATACTCGTATAAAAGCAGAATTCACTGATCCCACATTACGCCCGGCTTCTACCAACCAGCAGTTCTCGCTTCACCAATGCCAAACGAGCTCTAGCCTCAGCACTGCGCAATTAGACAATTTCCAGAGCTTGTTTCCGTTTTCACATCTGCAAAACTCAACTCCAACTCCCGTTGGCAAGTTTGGGTGAGAGCTTCAGCAACGGCACCCAAATTCCTCCTTCCCTGGCCTTCTATGTGTATTTAATGTGTGCACAAGAAACAAAATATCGGCAAGGTAATAATCCGATTTCAACTGTCTCTTGGTGCCATTCCCTTTAGCTTACCCTGAACACACAGCCATGATTCATCTCTTTTCTAATGCTACATAGCAGTCATCTAATTTTTGCTGGAATTTTCTCCACTTAACACCAAATCCAGGCTCCATATGCTTCTGATCTGTTCATACTAGGACTGGGCGATATATCGAGTTTTTAAATATATCGATATATTTTTATACGAGATAAGAGATGTGACAATATTGTTTATATCGATATAGTCTACTATACTTGTGGAACCACAAGTTTGCCTCTCTTTCGTCCACTTTTGTCTCTACGCTGCGTTACTCTGTCTCGCCTCTCCTTCACTGAACACAACTCCCCCTCCCCCATCGCTTCACCTGCAGGCAACGACAGGACGGACACGGCAGCTATCAAAGAGGAGCTGCTCGGTAGAGATTACTATTTTAGTGCTGCAGCGTTACTCTCGTTAAAATGACGTTAATGGCATAACTGTATTAACGCGACAAATCTCCGTTAATGAGTTACCGCGGATCGCCCCATGCGTGGGGCTGCACGGCGTCAACGCGTTAGCGTTGCGGTTAGCATTAGCAGTTACCTCGTTAACATGTTGATGCCATGCAGCTAGCATTACTTGCATTTTCACCATTTACAACAGCAAAATGAAGAGTGTGTGAAACTGTGTGCTGCATCCCAGACTGCGAAGTCTCCAGCCTCCTGCCTCGAAACAAACTACCTTACAAAACTCGTATACCATATTTTTCGGACTATAACCTTGCACTAAAATCCTTTCATTTTCTCAAAAATCGACTGTGTGCCTTATCTATGAGTTCTGGTTGTGTTTACTGACCGTGAACCGATTTTATGTGGTACACGGCGCTCAGCAATCTGTCAAAAATGCTTTGGTAAGCTACGAAGCTGCACCGCTTGATGGATTGTCGGAGCATTACGGCTACCGTAGTCAGGAGCCCTGCAGAGTAATGCATACTATGCTTCAACGTAATATTACCGTACTGTGTGTGTATAAGGACCACAACTTAGACATTCACATTACTCACACTCTCATTACACATACATATAGGATCTTGGGGGTGGGCACGATACACGGAATCCAAAGTACCATCAGGGTGTACACCCCACCCCTGGCGTCGTTGCCCACCTCTCAATGTTAAATACACGTAGACATTGAGGGCTAGCAGGAGGGGCTATGCGCTTACCTGCTGCTCTCTGGCAGGTAGCTCCATGCCCTCCTGGGTTTTAAATGCACCTTAGAACACACATGCATCAACACTACAATGAGCGGGTGGAGGGAGGTTTGGAGTCTTCTCTCACCCCCATTCTCTGCGACCTGCTGGAGCGGGGGGCTAGGAGGAGGAGTTGGCCGTCCGACTGCGGTCTGGAGTGTGGGGCCTCCCTGCTGCTGCGGAGTCGGGGCGGTCTGCCTCCCCCCACCGCAGGGAAAAGGGAAACACCACCTGGGTCTGGGTGCAGTTCCCCCCCCTCCAGGGGCAAGGGTACCTAGACCCGGTTTGTAGAGTACGCTTGGGGAGTGTGATCGTGTGTACAGCGTCTCTTTATGTCTGTCTCCACGTTGGTTGAGTGTGGAGTAAGTGCATATGAGAGCATGAGGGTGGGAATGGATGTTTGTATCTGTGTGTGCCTGTATGTCTGTGTCTATATGTCAGGTTGGGTGTCAGGCGCCACCTCCCTGGGGACATCTCAGGCCCTCCAAGGTTTGGAGGCCTATCTCCCCCAAAACTTCCCCTGCCAGTGGCGGACTCCCTCAGACATCGGTGCGTTGGTGGTTCTTTGTGTCCGGGGATGGGCGTCCAGGTACCCACCGGCTCACTCCTTGGCGGCCGCTTATCGGGGCCTGGAGCCTGGGGCTCGCTCGGGCCACTTCGGAGGTGGGGTGCCCCCGGCCTCTCAGCCTGGGGCTCGGTCACTCAGGCGCAGCTGGCTGCCGGCGGAGCTCACGGGCGCGTCACTGCAACCCCCCCTGGCTTCTGCTCCGCGGCTGCTGAGTGAGCCCTCATCTGGGACTCTCCTCAGCTCTTTCTGGAACAGTGGCGCAGCTGCCCCTCTGTTGGTCTTCCTTGGTCTCTTGTGTTCTGGGGGCCTCTGGATGTCTGGAGTTTTGATCTCCTCCATACCTGCTTCATGCCCTGGAGGACGGGGTTGTGGCCCCCCCACACCCTCTAGCAGATCATTACATGAAGGAACCTTTTAAAAACAAGCGCGTCCATGATCACAGGTGTACACACGGGTGATCACACCCACAAACTACACCCTTTTTGGCTCCTACCTCAAAGCACACTGTGTTCTGTTGATCTTATGTGCTGCACAATAATGTTTAATATTTAGTATTTACTGTCATATTCCCATATATCATTGTGATGTTGTTTATTCTATTACTCTTGTTCTCTTCTGCTTGTTTTCTTTTTTTCTTTCTCAGCAGGTGATCCAGGTGATTGATAGATGCATTTTTTTTTCTGCTCGTTCTGTTGGTTTTTGGTTTTTGCCCTTCTCCCCCGTCCCTCTTCTCAGCTGTTTCTCTTTCCCTCTTTCTTTCTCCCCTTCTTTCCCCCAGTCAAGTCTGTCCCGTATTCAGTAAGTGAAAATAAAATAAACAATAAAAGGTGAATCAAATGGACCATTATGGCAAGGCTGGGATGGTCAATTTGGTAAAGTAAATCCGTTGGGCATCTTTCTTTGCCTTTAGACAACAATTCTGATGCAAAAGAGCCAAACGGGACAGGCAAAAAAAAAAAAAAAAAAAAAAAAAAAAGGACCACAAATGGCACCTGTTCAGAGTCACGGTTACGAAGCGGATTTCAAACTCCAGGCTGTCAGTCACGCAGTAGAAGTTGTGAACAGAGCAGCTGTGAAATCTGTCTTTGTTATTGTGCTCAGCGTCTGTTAGTTTAAATTTTGACTGCACAGTTGTGAGCTTTTTTGTTATGCACAAAAACAACATTGTTTTATTTTATTTATGGAGAATTATTATTTAATAAATGCTCAATTTATTTTTGAGTAATTTTTTCATGTACATCTACGCTGTATATTAATAAAAGTGCCTGTGTGACATCTGGGACACAGCTTTGACTAAGAACTCTCTTTTTGTTCTTATTTATGGCTTAACAAAAATATCGAGATATATTGTATATCGCCATCCAGCTAAAGAATATCGAGATATGAATTTTAGGCCATATCGCCCAGCCCTAGTTCATACTTCTCCCGGCCAGTCCGTGTTAACAAACTCAAATTTCTAGTCTAATCTCTCAGGCCATTTATTTGGACAGGTAGGTGTCTAGGACATTAAGACTAAGGGCTTAATGTTGTAAGTCCCTACAATTATAAACAGCTTTCCTACTAACTGTCTCCAACTGGACTGCAGGTTATCAGTGACATTTTCATCTTGCATCCATTTCAACTCTGCATCACCCTATATCCATGTGCTTGGTCAAATCGCATTTTCTTAACCCTTCCTGGTTCTGTCTTACGTTTTCTAAAACACTCAAGTCTAAATTCCAGACAATTTGGCATACAGCTGGTGGCACACTGCAAAAACTCCAAATCTTACCAAGTACATTTGTCTTTTTTCTAGTCAAAGTATCTCGTTACAGTTAAAACAAGGCACAATCAGCTACAGAGTAACATTTCAGTGAGATATACAGTAGGAACTTGCTTTTAGACAGTCCGTCTTCAAACTGGAGAATTTTCATTTGTTCCAAATGGCAGATTTTTTTTACCTAATACAAGACATTTTGGTGAGAGTGAACGCTGAGTGACCTCGCCACCCAAAGAAGAGGAAAATAATTGGTGGCAGGCTAGCGAAGCTGCAAAGCACTCAGTAAGGTAGTCGAGGATTCCATGGAGTGGAAGGAATGGCAGGAGAAGAGATCAAAGGTAATTGCGAACAATGGAAATCTTAATAGATGAATGAGGGGAACCCTCGATCAGGTAGCGACATGGCTCAACTTTGAACTGAAGCTCTGACATAGAAGTATGCTGGATATGGAGATTTGAGGTGAGGCTTGATGGTTCGAAAACCTTGCGTGAGCTTGTCTTTGAGTAGAAGATAGAGAAGGGGTGCTTGGCTGGTTAATTACTTCAGATAAGGTAGTGACAACTACTGTACTTATTTCTGAAATAAACAGAAGTGACAGCAACAGCTTGGGGAGGGTTGATGAATTGAAAGACTGATTAGAGGTTATAAGTCATCTTCAATAATAATGACCCCCATAATCGTCAGAGAGCAGAGTGCGAGTCCACTGAACTTCATGGGAGATGATAAGCTGTTTAGACGTGGTCAGAAACCCTGAGCCAGCTTAGAGAGCGGTTCTTGAATGATTGCGTTGAAAGTGGATGCTAGATAATGCTCGTAAAAGCACATGAAGGGACGTGAAGGGACGCCATGAAGAATTATGCGCACGTCGCAGTTTGGATGTCTTAAAAGGAGCGATAGAGGACAGAACCTGGCATCCCAGTGCCATGAAGGTTCGCCGGTGCTTTGCGAAGGCAGGAAAGATGGCAGAGAAACTGGCATCTCGGTGCCGGAACAGTTTGCTGCTACATCTTGTGGAAGACTGGACGAAACAGAGAAACTGGCATCCTGATGAAAGGAATGTTTTGGGGTTTTTTTGGCAAGTGATTGATGGCGGAACCTGCCAATCCAGTAATGGAAGGGTAAGCTGCTTAGGGAACGGAACCTGGCATCTCGGTGCAAAGAGCGTTTTCTGCATTTGCAAATGAGGAATACAGGACTGGCGTTTTGGTGCCGAAAGGAACATCTGCCGCTTAGCATATGAGGGCTAGATGCGGAGAAGCTGGCATCCCAGCGTTAGAAGGATTCACTGCTGCTTTGCTTTGATAAATGCAGAGAAACTGGCAACTCTATGTTAGAAAGCTTGCTGCTGAGTTTGCGAATGAGGGATAAAGAAGAACCAGGCATCTCTTTGCTATTGCATTTGCAAAGGTGGGATATAGGAAGAGAAGCTGGCATCCCGGTGTCAAAGCTTGCTACTGTACTTGCATAGGAGGGATAGAGGAAGAGAACCTGGCATCCCGGTACCAAAAGCATGCTGCTGCATTTTGCCAATATAGGATACGGGAAAGGGAAACTGGCGACTTGTTCATAGAAAAACTTGCTGCTGCGATTGGACATGAGGGAAGGACCTAGCATCCTGGTGCCACGAAAGCATGTTGCTGAAATTCGTGAAGGATGGATGGAGGAACGGAAACTGCCAACGCATTGGTAGAAGGTTTGCGGCTGCGGAAAACCTGGCAACCCAGTGCCTTTTTTTTTTCCTCATGCAGAGAAACTGGCCATTTTGCAAATGAGAGATGAGAACTTGGTATCCTGGGCTAGAAGGATTCGTTGCTGCTTTTTGCCATGATAGATGCTGAGAAACTGGCATTTCAGGGAAGCTATGAAGGGGTGAAGGAAAACCTGGCAACCCGGTGCCTTTTAATTTTATTTATTTATTTTGTCGATGCGGAGAAACTGGAAACCCCATGGTCAAAAAGCTTGCTGCTGCTTTTGCGAATGAGGGATAAAGGAACCTGGCAACTCGGTGCCTAGGTTTGCTGCAGAATTTTGCGAAGCAGGGATGAGAGGCTGGGAACCTGGCAACTCTGTGCCGACGCTTGCTGCAGAGTTTAGCAGAGGAGGGATGAGTGGACGTATGCTGCAGAGTTTAGCCAAGGAGGGATGACAGGCTGGGAGCCTGGCAACCCGGTGCCTACATTTGCTGCAGAGTTTAGCAGAGGAGGAATGAGTGGCTGAGAACCTGGCAACTCTGTGCCAAAGCATGCTGCATTTGCTACCGTGGGATGGAGTACTTTTTTTTTTAAGCTATGCTGAGAAACTGGCAATCTGATGGTCGAAAAGCTTGCTGCTGCTTTTGCGTATGAGAACGAAGGAACCTGGCAACCCGGTGCCGAGGTTAGCTGCAGAATTTGTGAAGGAGGGTTGAGTCGCTGGGAACCTGGCAACTCGGTGCTGCATTTGCAACGGAGAAATGGAGAACTGGCTTGCTGCTGTGTTTGCGAATCAAATCAAATCAAATCACTTTTATTGTCACATCACATGTGCAGGTACATTGGTACAGCACATGTGAGTGAAATTCTTGTGTGCGAGCTTCACAAGCAACAGAGTTGTGCAAAATACAATAATGTAAACAAGCAAAATACAAGAATGGCTACATCTGAAACTAATAAATATATGTACAATATATAATAGTTGTCACGGGGTCCCCTTCCAGACCTCTCCCGGACAAACACAGGCGTAGTCGGTAAGGTATTAGTGTGGATACTTTATTTGAAACGGCCTCCCCAGTGCATAAAAAGATGGTTGCAAAGACATAAAACTGAGATCCGCGCTACACAGCCTGTATGTTACAACACACACCCCCTTCATATCCGGCTCGCCGTCTCTTATATCCCGTAACCCCTCCCCCTTGGCGTCACCACCAATTCTTTATTCTAACTTTAATCCCCGTCTCCCTCCCCCAGAATTTCTTTTTCATTATACACTCCCAAAACATATACATTGATACAGGCTCTCAACTATTTCCCAGAAGTCTACCCGACTTCATATACACATTAACGGCCCACGTAATGAGGCCATTCTCATGACGGTCCAGACACACGTGAACTCATTATTTAAACCCCACACCCCCATACCATCGGCTTGCGTCACCCTGCACGATTGGCGATCCCCCGCACGTCTCCCCGACCGACGCCCTTAACAAGTAAGTGGGAACCAAAATCTAGCCACCCCCGATGCGGCTCACAACTTGCTCCTCACCCCTTTTATTCCTCTACTCGGTCGTCAGAAAGATACGCCGCCCCGGGCGCCAAATCGAACTAATGGTGGCGATCTAATGGTGGCGGTGCCATACTCAGCGGACTCTGCCTTGAGACGGGTCACTCCGTCACAATAGTGTATGCATTTCTGGATGTGTATACTAAATATTTTTCTACGTGTGTGTGTGTGTGTGTGTGTGTGTGTGTGTGTGTGTGTGTGTGTACACATACTTTACAAATTAAATAGAGTAAACAATAAATAAAATATATAAAATAAAATATACAGAGTTGAATATGTGCAAAACAGTGGCATTACTGTACAGTGTGGAGTGCATAATGTTGAAGTTCCAGTAGTGAAGCTGAGGTGTCTATGACGTGTTCAGCAGTCTGATGGCCTGATGGAAGAAGCTGTCTCTCAGTCTGCTGGTACGGGACCGGATGCTGCAGAACCTCCTTCCTGATGGAAGCAGTCTGAACAGTTTATGGCTGGGGTGACTGGAGTCCTTGATGATCCTCCCCGCTTTCCTCAGGCAGCGCTTCCTGTAGATGTCTTGGAGGGAGGGAAGCTCACCTCCAATTATCCGTTCAGAGCACCGCACTACTCGCTGGAGAGCTTTGCAGTTGTAGGCGGTGCTGTTGCCATACCAGGTGGTGATGCATCCAGTGAGGATGCTCTCAATGGCACAGTGATAGAAGGTCCTGAGGATGCGGGGGCTCATGCCGAATCTTTTCAGTCTCCTGAGAAAGAAGAGGCGCTGCTGCGCCTTCTTCACTGTTTTGTTTGTGTGTACTGACCACGTAAGATCCTCAGCCAGATGTACTCCAAGGAACCGGAAGCTGCTCACTCTCTCCACAGCAGCGCCGTTGATGGTGATGGGGGTGTGTACTTCTCTGCACCTCCGGAAGTCCACTATCAACTCCTTTGTCTTTGCGACGTTGAGGGTGAGATGGTTGTCTTGACACCAGTGGGTCAGGGCGCTGACCTCCTCCCTGTAAGCCGTCTCATCACCGTTGGTGATAAGACCCACCACTGTAGTGTCGTCCGCAAACTTCACAATGATGTTGGAGTTGTTAGTGGCTGTGCAGTCGTAGGTGTAGAGTGAGTACAGGAGAGGGCTCAGTACACACCCCTGTGGAGCACCAGTGTTCAGTGTGATGGGGGATGAGGTGATGCTGCCCAGTCTGACCACCTGGCGTCTGTCAGACAGGAAGCTAAGGATCCAGCTGCAGAGGGAGCTGCTCAGTCCTAGATCCTGCAGTTTACTGTCCAGCTTCGAGGGAACGATGGTATTGAATGCTGAGCTGTAATCTACAAACAGCATTCTCACATACGTGTCTCTCTTCTCCAGGTGTGACAGGGCAGTGTGTAGTGTCAGGGCTATGGCATCATCAGTGGACCTGTTGTGGTGGTATGCAAACTGTAGAGGGTCCAGTGAGTCGGGTAGTGCAGAGCAGATGAAGTCCCTGACCAGCTTCTCGAAGCATTTGCTTACGATGGGGGTCAGGGCTACAGGTCGCCAGTCGTTCAATGAGGAGATGGTGGAGGATTTGGGTACAGGGACGACGGTGGCCATTTTGAAGCAGGCTGGGACTACAGACAGAGAGAGGGAAAGGTTGAAGATGTGCGTGAACACTCCAGCCAGCTGAGCCGCGCATGACTTGAGGACGCGGCCGGGAATCCCGTCCGGACCAGTAGCTTTGCGTGCGTTCACCTTCCTGAAGCACTTCCGCACATCCTCCTCAGACACAGTGTGCGCACTGACGTCATCCGCGGTGCGCACACTGTCCGGTCTCATGGTGTTCGCTGCGTCGAATCTAGCGTAGAATACGTTTAGATCCTCACACAGAGAGGCCGTGGTCTGCGGTGTGCTGGTTTTCCCTCTAAAGTCTGTGATCGTGTTTAGTCCCTGCCACATACTCCGAGGGTTGTCAAACTGTTGCTCCACCCTGTCCCTGTACTCACGTTTGGCTGCTTTGATCGTCTTCCGGAGTTGGTAATGTGCATGTTTGTAGTCCGATGTGTTCGCGGAGGCAAAGGCGGTGCTCCGTGCCGCCAGTGCCGCGCGAACATCTCCGTTAATCCAGGGTTTTTGATTTGGGAAGGATTTAACTGTTCTGGATGGGACGACATCTTCCACGCATTTCCTGATAAGTGTCCCACGCATTTCCCAGTGTCGGCTTGTGGGGGAATGTAAACAGCCGTAATAATCACTGCTGTAAATTCCCTCGGTAGCCAGAATGGCCGGCACTTAATCATCAGGTACTCCAGGTCCGGTGAGCAGAAGGATTTGACCGGGTGCACGTTCGCATAATCACACCAGCTGTTGTTGATCATGAAACACACACCACCGCCTCTGCTTTTCCCAGTAAGATCCTGTGACCTGTCCGTGCGGTGCACGGAGAACCCCGGTAGTTGTATTGCGGAGTCCGGTACTTTGTCCGATAGCCAGGTTTCTGTGAGGCAGATCACGCAGCAGTCCCGCATCTCTCGCTGGAATGAGATCCGTGCCCGAAGCTCGCACAGCTTGTTCTCCAGAGACTGCACATTAGCCAGTAATAAACTGGGTAACGGTGGTCTGTAAGTGCGCCGTCTCAGTCGAACCAGAACGCCAGATCTTCTCCCTCTGCGTCGGCGTTTGCGGCCTCCAGGGCCAGAGAACAAAGGCGTCTCAGGTGAGATGAATGGGGGGTCTGCAAACGGAGCGTCCGTGTTGCAAAACTTGAACTCCGGAAAGTTATAAGAAAGACCGTCTTTTATGTCCAGTAAGGTTTGTCGGTTGTACACAAGGAGACAAGTGCTGCTCGTGAAAAAATAAAGGAAAAGTAAAATTAAACACAGAAAAAAGCTGTTGCTTGGGGAGCTCGCGACAAGGCTGCCATACTCGGCGCCATCTTGAATCATCAGCGAATGGTGGATAGGGAAGAACCGGGCATCCCAGTGCCAACTTGCTTGAGCATTTAGCGAAAGGAGTGATAGAAAACATCATGGTGATGGAGAAACAGTAGAGCACGTAGCTAGCGACAGATTTCCAGCTTGCATTAAATGGTGTTAGGAGGAAGGAGCACAGAACTGAGTCGTCCCTGCTACCTGGCGCTTGCAGTGAAGTACACTGTAGCTTTTGCTGTTGGAGCTGCGATTTGTTTGGAAGCATGGGTACGGTACGGCGTGGCTTCTGGGTTCGGCGTGGCTTCTGGGTTCGGCGCTGATGTCCGTCAGCTTTTCGGCTAACTCGCCCGGCCTGTGGGCCTGTTTCAGAGCGACGTGAGGGGAGCTGCGAGTTTGGCATCCAAAGTCACTTCATAACTGGATTTAGCGGAGATAAGATGACTGGATGGATCGACGTAGTGAAAACTGCTAGAAGGTCATCAGCATTCAGTCTCTCGGAAGCGCCGCCGTGACGTTCGGTGTACTCCTTTGATTGCCGGAGGAAAAGCCATGAACGCAGAGCTTGAGTAGTTGTTCATCTGATGTGCTGCAGACAAGAGGATGTAGCGGATGGAATGGACCCTGTTTGCACGCAAACGAGAATGAACAGCTTGCAGAACTGGGGGAACCTATATGGATGACAACCGGAAGGAACGTGTTTGGAGGTGTGGTCCCACTCCTGAAATTCCGATACATAATCTTGTTGGCTGAAGGCAGCAGAGATCAGAGTTATTTAAATAATCGTTGACTAATCAAAGAAAAATTTGCAGATCATCGACTACCGAAATAAGAGTTGCAGCCCTCAACACAATGCAATATTACATTACATTACATGATTTCATATGTTGAGTACTGCAGTGACATTGTCTTTTTTCTCACTGTAAATTATGTCCTCAAAGTTGAACTTGGTAAATATCTTCTGTCAGACTTGAATGAGGTCAAGTTGGCAATTACATGCAATCTGGTGAGATGAGCCCTCTTGCAGTAGTATTTTAATGCATTTCATAAACCAATATTGCATGACTAAACATACAATATTGTCATGTAAAATACTCTGCTGTGTCAGCTTTTCCCCTCACCAGCCGACACTGTAGGAGAATAACTCTGAAATTCAAAGGCCATCATCCCAATGAACTATTAGCAGCCTGTTGTTGAGTCAGCTGCTGTATCACCATCTACTTCTTATATCTTCATGCTCTCATTCACGTTACTGACCAGGTGTTTCCAGAGGAGTCTGCCTTCCCAAATGCACTGTAGGAACCATCGTCATGCTTGTACGTGAGCTCCCTCTGATATCCTGCAGCACCAACACACAAGAAATCAATAAAAAGGAAAAAAAGAGGATTATTTTTTCACAACACAGAAAATGTGAATCAAGTACATTTGGATTTATTTACCGTACAAAACTCTAGTTTTGGTGCCAAGTTTATTTCAAGTGCAATTTATATCTACAGTCCGGCTATGTTACAGGAGCCCCCCGTCAAATGTGCATACTTACAAGGCTTCACAACCAACACATCTGCAGTTATTGCCATTTAAGTTGACTTATTATTTAACAGCTTGCTGTGTGGACTGGTCTGATCTGATTTGCAAGGATTGCCCCTGAGCTCGACTTGGTGCCCTGTTTTTAAAGATCACACCCTCTTAACTTTGCACTCGTTCTACTCAGCTGCCATAAACAGTTAAAACTAGCTTTAAGATCAGCTGATTCAAATTTTGCAGAGGTAAAATCCACACATGACCGTTATCAGCGCCAATATGCAGAGTTTAGGAATTAGCACGGTGGCTGAGTCCAAGTCAAAGTGGAGTACAGTTTTAAGATAATAGCAGCGACTCTTCCATTTTTACGGCTCTCATCTGATGCATTTTTTAAGGTTTAATTTGATCACCATCATCGTGATCATTCTGCGTGGGGGTGGAGCACGCACATTAAACCTTGTCCTAAGAAAGCCCCAAGTGCTTACCGCTCTCCAGGAAGTGCGTGGCCTTGTCCAGAATATTCTGAGTCAGCTGACCAGTGCTTTTCAGGTAGTTCAGGATGAAGATGTTGGGAGCAAACAGGAGCATGTTCTGCTCCCCGCAACCGTACGGCATGGCCAGGAGCTTGTCCAAGTTCTGCGCTGCCCTGCCCATCAGGTCACCTGCCCAAGCAAACCGAGGAAAAGCTACAGAGATGTTTCACCTGGCAAATTAAAGTTCACTAAACAACAGAATCACTAACCAAGCACAGAAAAGGTCGCTCTAGCAGAACCAGCCACAAACAGCTCGGGCATAAGAAGAGAGACATTCTTCTCCGTGACCCCATCTGGCAACAACAACAACAAAGAAAAGGAAGAAAAAGCTTCTTTAATGAAAGAATTAGCTCAACCTCTTTTCTTGGCTAAAGTTTATCAAACAGAATGATTTTACTGTTAAAACACTGTTATGTACATGAAGCTACAAGCAGTTTGTTTATGTGAAACACAACAAGGCATCGCAGCGCTTTGATTTTGAGACAAGCTCAGCACTACAGATTACACGAGACGGCTCATGTTGGTCATTTAGTTGATCACAGTGAGGAAAGTGCATCTTACAGCGGCTGCTCGACTTCAACTTTAGCTAAAGATCTGCTGCCAGTGGAGAAAATACACAACGAAAACTAGAGATGGACCGATGTGAAGTATCGGTATCGGTGACCTAAATTACTGGATCGGATATCGGAGAGAAAAAAAAAAAAAAAAAAAAAAATGTAATCCGATCCATTAAATATCAAAAAAGCACCTCACAAAACTTGCGACACGCCGTAACTCGCCTCATAACCGTAGCACGTCGGAGCAGTGTGCGTCACGTGATAGAGCGGCTGTGGCAAGCAAGTGTGTAAGTTCATCTCTGAATGTTTGTGAAGCGTTCCAGCGTTAAGCTTAACAACAGATATATGGAGCGACTGCCTCTCTCTCTCTCCTGTTGCTGCTTCAATCATGAAACTGATCAATGATCAGCTGATCGGCTCTCTTGTTTGTTTTTTGGCCCACTTCACACCAGAAAGAGGAAACCAGCAGCTGAACAACAGCAGCACGTTTAACCTTGATAAGCTTAATATTAGTTTCTACACCAGGATCTTTTTCTACAGCTGACGCTGGTAACTGTGCAGGGGCGGATCTAGCAGAGTTTAGCCAGGGGGGCCGATAGGGCATTAACAGGGAAAAGGGGGCACAAAGACATACTTTTCTTTCTTATTCTCATTTAAAATGTCGAGCTTTTAATAAATAATTATCTGAATCTTACACCCAAAGTTTTAATCTGATGTAAAATGTATAGAAGTCCATTACTGTATATAGTAACTATTAAGTCTAATATACCCTAGTAAGCTATAGTACTTTTTCCATCTGTGCAGTTCTGTTGAAGAAAGATGTTGAATATATTTAATTATTCTTGAAAAAGAATTTATTTCTGTGCATTTTTCTTTTCACACTGCATCAAATTAAAGTTGATTACGTCGATTAAGCATCATGAGGTGGGGGGTGGTTCCCTATTTTTTTTTTGCTGGGAGTTTTAGAGCCCTATTGGTTAGGTTGCTTACTCTTTAAAATACCAGAATAGGGAGGATGGTGCAGGTTTAAGTTTATTAGATTCATCAGTTTTGCTGAACTATGAAATATTTTGGGTGCAGTGCATTTTTTGCATACAGGTGTAACAGAATAGCTTGAGTGTTTGTTTGTTTTTTAACTTGAGTATGAACTTTTACAAAAAGCAGCAAGATATTAAAAACATTTTTTTATTGATTAAAAAACACTATATATCGGATTTATATCTGTATCGGCAGATATCCAAATGTATGATATCGGTATCGGACATAAAAAAGTGGTATCGTGCCATCTCTAACGAAAACACATGCTCGCCATGCTGAATAACCATCATGATGCAGGGAAGTGTTATGATGCATGTATGAGGTGTGAATGAAAGGCCCGAGTTGGAGTTCAGAGTTCAGCACTCAGAGTCAGGAGGCCTTACCTGGGGGACAGAGGTGAACGTTGTGACTGACCATCTGTGGGGTTCCTTCGGCCTTGGGAAGAGAGACAGAAGTGAAGACGACCGACTGATTTCATCACTCCAAACAAACTTCTAAACAGCTTAAACATAATAACAGTGAGCTTTGATTTGGTGACATGCTCCAGACATTAGAGTGAACTGGATTATTTGAACTCAATCCCACTGACTTTCCCATTAGCTGAAAGCTGCTAAAGCAGTTTGTTTCAGTCAGAGGACGACCGAGAGGCTGACCGAGACCCAGTATAAACATACCAGTCATGTACTTTGAGAGTGAAGTCAAACTAAAATAAAGATGCTTAAGTGCTCCTATAGAACTACGGCAAACTGCAGATACAGCCGATCATCAGAAAATGCAGACGGGAAGGAGAAGTGGACCGAAACTGAAGTGATAACAGCTGCCCTAACAGAAGGAAAGTGAAGGTCTGTGCGATGCTACAGGTTCCCTCTCTCCATGCCCATCACCACAGTAAAGACCTTTGAAGCTCCTGGTGTGCACTTCTTAACAGGCGCCAACATTGGCTCATTGTCCACCATCTAGAAAAACAGACTTGTTGGGCGTTCTGTCACAGCACCGTGCTGTCTTTAGACTGACCCAGATATCTGCAAAGGCGGACTGGCCGGGTGGCTAGGTGCTTAGTGTTATAGCTGTGGCCATGGGACCAAAACAGAGAAGTGTGGCCCCTGTTTTCATCCATACACTGCACATGTACATATATTTTTAAAAAATGGCTGAGCCAGGTTTGACAGATTTCCATATCTGATGTTCACTCTCCATCAAAGCAGCCGGCGCATCATTAGTTCTAATCTCAGTGCCAGCCTACATCAGATAATGGCTCAGCTGACGTCCTTCCACAAACCCAATTGTCAAATATCACAAATTTGACCTGCTTTAGCCTGGCCTCTGCAAACTGCTTTGCAACCCACCTGCACCTTTTCCTAAAACACGCTGTCAAAAACAACTGGAAATACAGGAAATCTGTGGGCCCCTGTGGCCGAAACCGAAAGATTTTAAAATTCTGACATTATTCTCGCCACAATGTAACTGATCAAAATAATACTGACAACGTCTATCAGCTTAGGACCTGTGAACACCTTAAGTTTGTCATGTCACTGACCTCCACCAGCAGGGTGCGGATCACGGTGTCAGTTCGACCCACGTCGGGGACTGTGGCCACCTCGTTGCCACACAGCGCCTCGGTCTTCAGGGCCTCAGCGCTGACCTTCAGATTGACCTTACCTGTGAGCAAACACACACGGCGTCACTGTGGAACGCCTGTATCGATTATTGCTCCCTTCCCCCGCCGTACTGTCGTGTTCTGTGTACAGAGGCAAAACCGCCTCCCATCTGCTTCTCAAGCCAACTCATTATCCCCGCTGTGTTTTCCTTCCTCCCCGTTTCCCATCGCATTCGCCCTCATTAATCCCCATTTGTTGCCTTATTATAGCACACGGCTTGTCTCCCACCCCCACCTTCCTTCCATCACAGCCCACAATCCTTCACATGGAGGACAAGTACAGATCGCCCCTTAAGGGAGAGGTTTCTGACTGTTTCGTCAGAGATACTACCTGACTTGTTAGTACAAGTGATTGTCAGCATTCCTCTAAGGGGGAGTTAGAGGAGCGCAATTTGACATTCATCAGAGCCTCATCTCCATCCCTGCTGATGGAGGCTGATATAAATCCTCTGCTTTCAGGACAGGCAGAGCTCCAACAACAGCCGCCCGTCTTCGCTTCCAGCAATGAAGATGCAACAGCCCTCAGTGCCCTCAATACGGATTAATTACCCCGTTGTGTCTCATTTTTCACTCAAAGCATGAGATTGTGTCGGACGAAAGAAACAACATCAGTATTTCATTTTAAAAGCCAAGAAAATTGCATTGTACAGTTAGAGAATTGCCTCTGGTAACGAGGAGCTGGGGAGAGCGGAGCTGTGAGCGGCTGACACCGTGTGACAGTCTTCAAACAGCCGATTAGACCAAAATCAATAAAAGAAAATAAAGTTTTGTTCACTTCTTTTTTCTGGTTTGAATCTGACATGTCCTGTTTAAGCTAAAACTGGTTTAACGAAGACAAAGACACTCAAAGTTGTTTACATTTTCCCTTTAAAGGTGGGAAAACGCCACACAGCATGTGACGCGTAGCGACCGCCTTCCATTTGAATTTCTCCTATAAAACAGAACATGGTTAAAGACGGGAATAAAAGTAAACCAGAAAAATAAAAACTACAGTTTTAAGAAACGAAATGAGGTTAATTTGAATTTAGTGGTAAGAACACACCCCATGGGCGGGGTCATGTTTACCACGCTGTAGCATCCATGCTTCTTTTAACAGCAGTCCATACACATCTGGGAACATCTGCACTTGTGGGAGAGGAATGTTTTCCCAATCTTTTCCCGCACAGGATTGTAGTTGGATTTTTTGGTTCATCCAACAGTCCAGACTCTTCTACTGTTAAGCCACGCTGCTGTAAAGGCTGCACTACACGGTTTAGCATCGTCTTCTGAAATATGGATGCAGCTCTAAAAACTTTTATACTGGTGCTTTTCCTGATGTGGAGGCCGACAGTGCACCTCCATACCATCAGAGCTGCAGGGTGTGGAGCTGGTGGTCCCTGCCTTCTGTAGTCCAGAGGACACAGCATTCCCGTTTCCCCAAAAAATCGAAAACTAATTTTAAACTTTAATAATAATAATAATAATAATAATAATAATAGGATGCCACACAAGTATGCTGCTCCCATTGATTTTAGTAAAATGGTCCGTTTGCACTAAAAACACCTAAAATGTTCAAACTGTGTTCTGCTGTTGTGGATTTATGAGATTTGCAAATCACTGCATTCTGTTTTGGTTTCATCTGCAGAACTGTATGAATAGACCACTCTGTATATTCCAGTTCATTACGGCCTGCTTTGGTGATGGATTTGTGCATCTTTTCAGTTAGTTCCCTCTTTTACCTCCATGCCTGCAAATCTCCACATAATGAAAGATGGCTCCTGGTCCGTTTAGTGAGATATTACAATATTCTGCATATAAAGGCCCAGACTGCTGTGAGATGATTGCATGTTTGTATATTAAACAGGTTCATTATCATCCTGCTGACACTCACTTTACATCTGTCGAACGCTGGGGCTCTTTTCTCAGTCACATTAATGGGGATTTAATTCAATTCAATGTTATTTACACAGCACCAAATCACAACAACAGTCGCCACAAGGTGCTTTATATTGTAAGGTCGACCCTACAATAATACATACAGAGAAAAACCCAACAATCATATGACCCCCTATGAGCAGCACTTTGGCGACAGTGGGAAGGAAAAACTCCCTTTTAACAGGAAGAAACCTCCAGCAGAACCAGGCTCAGGGAGGGGCGGGGCCATCTGCTGTGATTGGTTGGGGAGAGAGATTGAATATCATCTTTAACCCAGTCGACTGCACTTTGTGTTGATGTGAAACTACACGTCTGCCGGACCCCAACTCCTTCTTGGGCCCGGACGAATGGTCTGGCCTGGGTGAACTCTCTGTTGCCCTGTCTAACTTCATTGTCTTCGCACTCTATCTGCAGCATCGGAACATTCCTGCTGTACTTTTGATCTGGAATGACTAACCGGTGGTTTGTTGTTGTTTAATGTTTGTTTCTTTTCTCTGTGCTTGGATGTTGAATTTGGTTTCTTTGTCTTGTGTGATTTGATGTAATTTTGAACTTAAAATCTTATAAATAAACATTAAAAAAGAAAAATAAAGAAATAAAGGCCCAGTAAGGAATCCCTTTGTAAGGAAATCAGATGTAGAGGATCATTTGATACCAACAAGAAATATTTCTAGGAACTGTTGAAACATGAAGATCTGCTGCTTGCAATTCTTCCATTTTTCATTTGTTTACATTGGTGGCATACTGAAAATCCACACATGGCTCAAGGTAGATCTGGTGTGAAACTAAACAAATATATTTACAAATCAAACAGAACTGAGTCATGATTATCAACCATAAAAACCAAAACAGGTCCTGCTATGGACCGGCTATCTATCACAAGTTTATGAGGCTCCTGAACTGGATAATAGTGATGGGTCGTTTGCGAACGAAATGGCTCTTAGAGCCGGCTCTTTGACGTGAACGACGCGAGCCGTCACGTGGGGTTTCTTTTTTCTTTCTCTCTCTCTCTCTCTCGCTCTTCCGCTTCAGTCCACAGCGAGCCTTGTGCTTTACGCTGAGCAGAGGGGGGAGGGGCGTTAGTTACTCAGTAGCACAGGAACAGAGCGGGAGGGAGAGAGAGAGAGAGCAGGGACAACAACATAAGAAAGGTATAGTAATCATCCACAACTATTTTCAGTAGCAGATGATAAAGGATTCAGAAAGTTTATTCATGCAGGTTCATATGACAGAGAATATGCATCTTCTTTTTGTTTTCATATTTTAATTTATATTTAATTGTGTTGTGGTTTGCAGTGTTTTGTGTTGTTTCATTTTAAATTTGTTTAAAAAGAAAAAGCTGAAAATTTAAATAGTTAAAAGTTAAAATGTGAATAGTTGGTTTTTGTATTATATGATTTATTTATTACATTTTATGTGGCGTGAATAAATAAAAGTATATTTACGGTGGCCCCCAGAGACAAAGCACATACAAACTTCAAATCACGTACAAAAGACAACAGAAGTGCTCCAGGACACTAGGGCGCAGTGTTGAGCTTTTGTTACCTCGTGGCTACACAAGCCAGCAAGTACCAACGACCGGATTTGGTGTGTGGTAGTAACAGGTAAATGAACTTTTTTTTAAAATTATTTGAAAATTAATGAGTGCCTGTGTATAAATACACAAACAACACACACATGCTTTCAATTGTGTAATTTAAGTGATCTAGTAGCTCTGCTTTGAAGTTCAGTTCATGCTAGAAATGTGTTTTGGAGTTTGTACGTGCTTTGTCTCTAGGGGTCACCGTATATATTTATATATAAACATATATAAATAAAACCACTTTTTTTACGTTAGTAATTCCTTTTGTGCATAATTTTATATTATTGTTATTAATAATTTAATTAAAGCAACAAAACAACCTGAAGAGCCGGTTCGGAGCCGAAAGAGCCGGCTCTTTTTAGTGAGCCGAACCGAAAGAGCCGGATCTCTAAAAAGAGCCGGAAATCCCATCACTACTGGATAATAAGCACTTAAGAAAAAGGGAAGAATGGAATACCTAGGGTAGTCGGAGTTACAATCCACGAGAAGGTCCTGCTCTCCTCTCCACAAAGACACACGCTGTAAATGCAGCCATCACAGTTTCTGAAGGTGTGCTGGTCAGAGGCAGCCAGTGTTACCTGAACCTACAGCCAGAAACCAAACACAGAACACACGAATGCAACAAACTGGTGCAGTAACGCATCACACTGAGGACTGATTAAATATGTGCTCGTGAGATCGTCTGTTCTCCCAGCCATCATTTTGGGTTGCAGCTTTCTTCAGAACCACTCATCCACACAGCACGAGTTAGTGACGCATTTGTCACACAAAACAAAAACTACAAAGTAATAAGTCTTGATGCATGCTCAATCATCCAGGTAAGTAAATCCCCAAAAGTTGATTTTGTTACACTGAAAACGCTACATCGGATGCAAAGTATCCATCCATCCATTCACTTCCGCTTCTCCTTTTCAGGGGCGCTGGAGCCTATCCCAGCTGTCATAGGGCGAGAGGCGGGGTACACCCTGGACAGGTCGCCAGTCTGTCGTAGGGCCAACACACAGGGACAGACAACCATTCACACTCACATTCACTCCCACATTTACACCTAGTGGCAATTTGGATTATCCAATTAACCTATCCCCACAAGCTGCATGTCTTTGGACGGTGGGAGGAAGCCGGAGTACCCAGAGGGAACCCACGCAAACACGGGGAGAACATGCAAACTCCACTGATGGTGGAATTGAACTCAGGACCTTCTTGCTGTGCGGCAACAGTGCTAACCACCGTGCCCGGATGCAAAGTAATACAATGAAATTTCAAAAAGAAAACAAAAACATATCCAAGCATTTTCACAAATGTTTTCCACAATCTGACAGGTGTCGTCTTACTTGTGGATGCCCTTAAGTACAAAGGATCTGTAAGAAGCAGATGTGGTTGTTTTTTTACCATAATGCACTTTGAGAGATAATTGAAGACGGTGGCTTTGAGGGTGAACACCTCTCCTCGGATGACAGAGTATGGCAAGGTGAGACTGACAAAGAACGGCTGGAACACAGTAAGTCCGGTGTTGGGAGCCACACCAAAGCCCACAGAGGATACGCAGAATGCTCCGGCTGCCCATTTAGTGATGGTGTCAGGGGTCGTCTTCTCCATGCTCACCAACCCACTATCTCTGTTTGAACAGACAGCCAGACGTGACATTTAAAGTTCAGGTACTATGGCATTTTTCCCCAAATACACTGATCAAGCAGAGCATTGTGACCACCTGCCTACTACGAAGCAGCCCTGACGTGTCGAGGCCTGGACTCCACCAGACCCCTGAAGGTGTGCTGTGGTATTTGGCACCAAGTCAGCAACAGATCATTTAATCCTGCAAGTTGTGAGGCATGGCCTCCACAGATCAGACTTGTCCAGCACGTCCCACATGGGGGGCTATCCTTCTGACAGAGGCCATCAGGGATTACAGTTTCCATCAAAGGGTGTACATGGTCTGCAACAATGCTTAAGTAGGTGCTACATGTCAAAGTAACATTCACAGGGATGGTAGGGCCCAAGGTTTCCCAGTGGAAACCTGCCGGCTTGCCTTCTACCCATCGTGCATCCTAGTGCCAGATGTTCCCCAGATAAGAGACCTGGGCATCCACGTGACGTAAGACGTGATTTCTCACACCCGGCCACCTTTCATTGCTCCGTGGTTCAGCTCTGATGATGGAACACAGGGCCGGTCTTTATTCCCCACGTGCATCAATGGGTCTCTGTGACCGTGTCGCTGGTTCACCACTGCTCCTTCCTTGGACCACTTTTGATAGATAGCGACCTCACAGACTGGGAACACCGCACAAAATGCTCACTTGCTCCTTAATATATCCCACCCACTAACAGGTGCCATGATGAAGAGATAATCAGTGTTATTCACTCCACCTGTCAGTGGTCACAATGTTATGCCTGATGAGTCTATATTTATATATACTTACACTGATGAATTCAAGTGTCTACTCAAATTCATTTGAATTTCATACACGATAAGCTGTGTTTTGACTTTAAGATGTGGAACATAAGGGAAAGCAGCAGCCTCTGTTCAGTAAATATCACTGACATAAGCGTTTGTCATTAATATCTGCTAACGAATACAACTAATTCTGTTATTTGGACTGCAATGAGCATCCATGTTATTCACATTTGATTACCTAAAAACAGTTTCAGTGTCATAAAAAAATACAGTGCTGTGATTCTTTTCATAAGATATGTTAATCTTACCCCACAGTAACGAGGTCCCAGATCCAGGTCTCAGGGAAGAACGTTCTGATAGTCTCCTTTTTGCTGTCCACTTTAGACATCTGCGTGGTAAGTATAGGTTCAGGCATCATGTTGAAGGCCAAGGGGATCGGTGAGTCCAGCCCTGAGAGCATTTAAATGGGGAGGGAAAAATGGGGAGGCTTTGTTTCCTTCCTTATTTTTTTTTTAAATAAACCAAAAGTTATAATAATTGTGTTACTTCCAAATGCTTGCTCGAAAATCCAGGTAAGGAAACCCCAGAAAGTTGAGTCTGTACATTTAGACGCAGCATTTTTAGTGGGAGAAACTTTTTAGCATCCCAGGAGTGACTTGGATAATGATGGAAATGTTAAATCTACTGGAAATGCGGCATCCTGATGTACAGAATAAACTTTCTGGGGAAACCACTGAGCTCATTTCAGCTTCCTGCACTTAATACATAACAACAGCTCGGAAAAACTACAAAGAAATTGGAAAAAGGGATAAAAGGTACACTTAGTGTTTTATGCATTCAGCTAATATTTCTCCACTAATTAAAAATGTACTTTTCTAACAATTAACAAATTCTTGGATTTAAAAACACACAAAAAAAATCTTACACTCTCTCAAAAAACAACTAAAGCTATGCTAAGCTAGACTTTCCAAAATGGGCTTTCAGCTAAATATATAGATGCCAACTGAAGTCAATACCGGGATAGGCTGTACTTTCTAATACCATCACCACCAAATGGTAAAGTCAGTGTAGCATCCCAACTGCCCTGAGCGCAGCAGAGGAACAGGAAATGCTAATAGGGAGGAAAAGGAAATAAAGATAATAATGTGGAAGGACAGGTATGGCGGTGAATGTGAAAGAAAACAATGGAAGCATCTGGAAAGTGACCCATATTTACCATCAGCATAAAGTCCCTGAACTAAGTTATTTTCTTTCCTCATTTATAAAGAAAATAACTGATAACCTCCCCTCCATGAATTGTTACCTTGGAGGGGTTTGTGTGTCCAGGGATCCCAGGGGCCATGTTGTCAGGAGGCTTTTGTGTAAATGTCAACTTGGTCCTGGTCTGGTGGCTAGGCTTAGTCCATGAGGCCCGGACGGCACAGCCCGAAAAAGGGACCATCCTCCTGTAGGCCCACCACCTACATGAGGCGAGGTAGGGGTTGGGTGCAATGTGTGTCAGGCAGCAGCCAGGCCCTAGCAGACTGATCCCCGACTTCTAAAACTAGTGATCGGGACATAGAATGTCACCTCCCTGGTGGCCTCAGCTCAACCACGGCTTGTGCTCTGGAACCAGTCTCCTGGAGAGGGGCTGGACTCCATCTCAGTCTGGAGTTGCCACCTAGACGTATAGTGAGGGTGCGCTGGGAACACCTGGTCCACGAGATCTTCAACTCACACTTCCAGCAGAGCTTCAACAGCATTCCAAGGGAGACTGTGGAAATTGAGTCCGAAATAACTATGTTCAGCATCTCCATTGCTAAAGCCGCTGCACTGAGCCACGGCCGCAAGGTGGTTGGTGCCTGTCGTGATGGAAACCCCGAACCAAATGGTGGACACCAGAGGTGAAGGGAGCCACCAGGCTGAAGGAGGAGTCCTATCGGGCTTGGTTAGCCCGTGGGACTTCAGAAGCAGGTAATAAGTATCAGCAGTAAGTACCAACACTGGCTGAAGCAAAAACTTGGGTGTGGGTGGAGTTTGGAGAGGCCATGGATAAAGACTTTCGGACTGCCTTTCAGACTGAGATTCTGCCAAATTGTCAGGTGACTTAGGAGGGGAAAGCGGTGCTCTACCTGCACTGTGTATAGTGAGGGTGAAGCGCTGCTGACTTCGACTGAGAACAATGTCAGGATGTGGAAGGAATAATTCAAGGACCTCCCTAATCCCACTGGCACATCATCCGCAGAGGAAGCAGGGTGGGGGGACGAGAGGGGCGACTCTTATATCTCTGGGGTGAGGTCACTAAGGCAGTTAAACAACTCCTTGGCTGGCCCCTCGGGTGGATAAGGTTTTGCCCTGAGTTCCTGAAGGCTCTGAAGGCCCTCCGTAAAGCTAGAACATCTTACTATTCATCACTGATTGAAGAAAATACCCAGGTTTCTCTTCAGCTCTGTAGCCAGGCTGACAAACAGTCAGAGCTCTGTTGAGCCAACCATCCCTTTAACGTTAACTAGTAATGACTTCATGAATTTCTTAAATAAAATTTTAACCATTAGTGAAAAAAATACTCGTAATCATCTCACAGATATGGCATTATGTACAGCTACTTTCAGTACCATTGTTATTTATTTAGAGTCCTTTTCTCCAGATAAAGCCTTCTGTGTTATGTAATGTTTCTATCTCTAATAATTAGCTATCTACTACAGGTCTTTAAGCTGTAATTAAATAAAATTGAATTAAACCATTAAATAAACCACTACTTGAAAAGCCAGCTGTCTTAGCTAATTATACGCAGATCTCCAACCTTGCTTTTTATCTCAAAAATTCTTGAAAATTCTTGAATAATTCTTGAAAGAAGAAATTCAGAGGTGGGCACCTCTCAATTTTAAATACATGTAGGCATTGAGGGTTTTCAGGAGGGGCCGTGCCGTTACCTATTGCTCTCTGGCAGGAAGCACCATGCCCTCCCGTGTTTTAAATGCACTTTAGAACAGCACGCAGCAACACCTCATATGAGTGGGAGGAGGGAGGTATGGGGTCTTCACACACCCCCATTCTCTGTTAGCCATTGGGGCGGGGGGCTGGGAGGAGGAGTTGGCCGTCTGGTTGGGGTCTGGGATGCGGGGCCTTCGGGGACGGTCTGCCTGTCTCCACCCCAGGGAAAAGGGTAGCATCTCCTGGGTTACACTGCTATGGAGATGACACCCAGCTCTATCTGTCCATGATGCCAGATAACACAGTTAAACTGCAGGAATGTCTTAAAGACATATAGACCTGGATGACCTCTAATTTTCTGCTTCTAAATTCAGCTAAAACTTTATTGTATTTGACCCTAAAAATCTTAGAAATATGGTATCTAACTTTCTCTGGATGGCTTTACCTTAGCCTCCAGTAACATTATGAGGAACCCTTGAGTCATTTTCAGTCAGGAGCGGAGGCCACCTCTGGGGACGAGTGGGATGACTCTTCTATCTCTGGGGGAGAATTCACTGAGGCCGTTAAACAGCTCTTTGGTGGCAGGCCGCCTGGGGTGGATGAGGTTTGAGTTCCTGAAGGCTCTGGACGTTTTAGGACTGTCTTGTTCGACATGTCTCTATAATGTTGCGTGGAGATCAGGGGCCTACCTCTGGAATGGCAATGGTGGTTCTCATCTTCAAGGAGGATGGATGTGTTCCAACTACAAGGGAATCACACTCCTCAGCCTCCCTGGGAAAGTCTATGCCAGGGTCCCGGAAAGGAGAGTCCATTCGTTAGTCAAATCTCGGACACAGGAAGAAATATGCGGTTTTCGTCCTGGTGGTGGAACACTGGACCAGCTCTTTACCCACTCGACAATACTTGAATGGGAGTTTGCCCAACCAGTCTACATGCAATTTGTGGACTTGGAAAAGGCATTCGACCGTGTCCCTCGGAGTGTCCTGTGGGAGCTGCTCCGGGACTATGGGGTGTCTGGCCCATTGCTACGGGTCATTCAATCCTTATACAACCGTTGCAGGAGCTTTGTCCGCATAGCCAGCGATAAGTCAGACTTGTTTCTGGTGCGTGATGGGCTCCACCAGGGCTGCCCTTTGTCACAGATTCTGTTCATAAATTTTATAGACAGAATCTCTAAGTGTAGCCAAGTGGTGGAAGGCTTTCACTTAGGTGGTCTCAGAATCTCATCTTTGCTTTTTGCAGATGATGTGGTTCTGTTGGCTTCATCGGGTGATGGCCTCCAGCTCGCACTGGAACAGTTCGCAACCAAATGTGAAGTGATGGGAATGAGAATCAGCACCTCCAAATCTGAAGCCATGGTCCTCACCCGGAAAAGGGTGGAGTGCCCACTCTGGGTCAGGGATAAGTTCCTGCCCCAGGTGGAGAAGTTCAAGTATCTCGGGGTCTTGTTCACAACTGATGGAAGAAGAGAGCGGGAGATTGACAGATGATGCTGTGTAGTGATGCAGAAGGATACCGTGAGGAGTTTGTCCATCTGGGAGGAGCTCACAGTACAGCTGCTGCTCCTCCATACTGAAAGAAGCCAGTTGAGGTGGTTTGGGCATCTGACAAGGATGCCTCCTGGGCACCTCCTGGGCGAGGTGTTCCGGGCATGTCCCATCAGAAGGAGGCAGACCCAGGACATGCCGGACGGATTATACTTCTTGGCTGGCCTGGGAACACCAGCCTCCTCCAGCTTGCCGAGGGGACAAGCTGAAAGGAGGCGGGGGAGAGAGAGGTCTAGGCTTCTCTGCTTAGGCTGCCATCCCCTTGACCCAGCCCCGTATAAGGGGAAGAAGATGAATTGATGGATGGATAACTGATAACCTCGTTACTGAAACTAGACAAGCTACCCACCCTTAGAGAGGGAAAAGAGTAAACAGTAAGTAAACAGGATTCTGAGTTCATCCAATTCTCAAGAGAAGACAGCAACAAGGACAATTTCATGGTTGGATACAGGAGTCTAAGTTGTATCACAACCACTTTTGCACATTTTTCAGGATATCAGTGTCAGTTTGAACCCTTTTTTGGCAGAGTTGAGACCACATATGTGGAGGCAGAGAAATCGAGGCGAGGGAGCCGGAGCAACATGTAGCTATACGTCTGAGGTAACTTTTTGCCAAATGCAGTGGTCTAATTGGTCAGATCTGTTTATTCGCATGTGAAAACTTAGAAAAAAATAATTCAGTTTGAAAAAAATAAATACCACAAATTCATCCAGTGAAATTATGTGGTGGGTTTGAACGGCTGTATTAAGGATATCCGAGTCCAGAAAAAAAATTTCAGGATATATTTTCATGGATTTTACGCATCCGGTGTGATATGAGTGACTATGAGTGTAAAATAGGGCTGTGCACAAATAGCCAACTAATTCTCACTGCTGTCACTAGGTGATACCAGACTTATTAATCATTTAACCTGATTGTTACAATTTAAATTGATGCCCACGCCGGTAAATTACTGTGTCCTAAATGTTGTGTAGCCATCTGCCTTTAGATGACACATTGTTGTCGAGATGCACCATAGATTAAATCTGTTAATCTATGGTAAGAATTTGATAAATGATTTTTAAATGCCTTTGTTATTATTTTTTGACATTTTCCATTAAACATTTCTCAAATCTAACTGATTACCTGAGTGTTTTTTAGTTTTACACTAGTCAGTTAGTCTATTTTTTTTTCCTTATTTAGCTGACAGGAATAGTAATAGTTTAAATGCTAATGTTAGCCTTGTAGCAATGGTAAATGGCCTGCATTTGTATAGCGCTTTACTTAGTCCCTAAGGACCCCAAAGCGCTTTACACTACATTCAGTCATCCACCCAGTCACACACACATTCACACACTGGTGATGGCAGCTACATTGTAGCCACAGCCACCCTGGGGCGCACTGCCAGAGGCGAGGCTGCCGGACACTGGCGCCACCGGGCCCTCTGACCACCACCAGTAGGCAAACATGGGGTTAGCATCTTGGCCAAGGATATCTGGCATGCAGTCAGGAGGCAGCCTGGGATCGAACCACCGACCTTCTGGTTAGTGGCTGACCTGCTCTGCCACCTGAGCTACAGCCACCCCTTCATAAGCCATTGCTTCCTTTATAAGCAATGGCTTATGAAGGAAGCCAAATGTTTAAAGTTACTGGTATTGCTAACATGTTTGCCAATTTTTTGCTGATGCATTCCACAAAACATACTTACAGACATAAAACTGCTGTGGCTGTACTGCCTGTAACTCCTAGCTTCATATCTAGCCATCTCATTCTATCTAGGAAACTGCTATATTAGGGATCTCAGACCATAGACCATGTTAGTAAAGTAAGGAGCTTTGAAGACATGAACAGTATAACTGATTGAGTTTGATTAGTAAGACTGCATTTGTCATACTCAGACAAAGAACAGAACCCATTAAAGAAAGCAAGCCAGAAATGGTGGCGATTCCATTTAAATGTTCATTTTCTATTTTATCTAGGGATTGAGAGTAACGAAGTTTCTATTCTCTGTATGTCCTGTACATGTGGCAGAATTGACAATAAAGTTGACTTTGACTTTGACTTTGAAAAGAAGAGATTCACTTACTATTTTTGCAAGTGTAAATAAATCTTACAGTTACACAAGTTGTAAAAACAACAGTTCTTCCTAAGGTTGTATCAATGGGCATTGGAGTCAACAGAGAATAGCAGTGACCTACTATCTTCTACACTGAAATAGAAGCTCAGTTCGTCGCAGTTGTAAGGTTTCTTCACATCAGAGTTCGTCATAATTTTGAGTCCAATTTCCTAGAAGTGGAGAAAGAGAAAAACAAGTCATAGTAAAACCATAGATTGTTTCTTGTTTTTTGCTGTCATAAGTAGTAAACAAAATAAAACAACATTGGCATAACAACTATGCTATTTGTTTATTTATTTTTAAATACAAGGACAAAGACACAAAAGAGGATTTGGAGATAGATGGAGAGAAACCGAAACAGGTAAAGAAGGAAGAAGAGTGGCAAATTGACAAAAAAAAACAACCCCAAAGAACAAAAACTGTACAGTTGGAAAGAAGGATGCGGTACAGCTAAATGATACCAAACTTTGGTTCGAAGAGTGTGAAAGACCTACAGAGAAAAAAAAGATATCTAGATATAGATCATATGAATATCTAGATAGACATATAGATAGATATGACATTACTTCCGGTGCAAACATCCTGGCGCCCCTCCAGGCAGACGTGTTTGCTTGCTCCACTCTCAGATGCCAACTTGTTGTTTGTTTTTTGTTCTTTTTGCACTGGATAAGTGCTGTGCACTCTTAACCATAGCTGGACTGGCCATCGGGCATACTGGGCATTTGCCCGGTGGGCCGCTGGCGATTTTTTGTTTTTATGGGCCGATCAATTTTTTTTTTGGAAGTGTGTAAATAATGAAAGGTGTTGGATTGGCCAATTGGTCATGATCGACTCTGGGCTGGACCAATTACAGCCGAGCAGGTCGGATGCACCCTCCCCCTTGTTTAGCAATCTTATAGACGAACTAAAGAAAATGGAGAACAAAAAAAGGAAAGAAGGTGCAGAAAAAATTAGGGCCAAAAAGAAACAAGCCCTTCAGGCAGACGCTGCCAAATGTGTAAAAATAACTGAATTGTTTGGCGGTAGCTATGGCATAGCTTCCACAGATTTAGCAACATCAGCAAGTGGTGGAGGCCAGCAGGTGGATAAGGGAAAGGGGAGGCAAGAGGAGGAGAGACCCGCTTATTTTATGCTTAAGGTTAGTTTCTCAAACTCCTCAAAATCTCAAAAAGGCAGATTTATCATCAAAAGTGGAGAAGTCTGTGACAGAGGAGACAGAAGAGCAGCAGAGAGAGATGGAGAGATGACTTTATGTCATCCATGAGGGATGCATTTGACATATGTTTCACATATTATAGCCCAACAAGTTACTCATAGCAATTTAAATACCAGCAATCACTTTTTGGCACAAGTTAATAATACAACAGCTTCTTGCCATTTTTTGTGTTTCTTTTTATCGCTGTGTAACTGAGTTCAATTGAAAGCCTGCATGCGCTAGTACCTCTTGCCACAAGTTCCCAGAATCCTTTGCGGTTTTCCCCTGAATGACATCACATTTTTGGTGGGGCGGTCTCTAGTCAAAATGCCCGGGCCGATTTTTTGTCCCAGTCCAGCCCTGCTGTTAACATATCCGAGACAGGCACTACTGGACATCGGTAACTCACACAATCGTCCGGACTTTAACCTTCCACCGGACTTGAGGGGGGGATTCCATGTGTTCACTGGAGTTTTTAATCCTAAAAGGTCACCCTTACTATCTGCAGCGGGAGCTCTCAGCTGTGTTTTTGGCCACTGTTTACATCCAGCTGCAAGCTGACTCCACGGCAGCGCTCGGCCAACTCCATGACGTCATCAGCGCATTAGAGACAACTCATTTAGATGCTGTTTTTATCGTCACCGGTGACTTTAATAAGTGCAACTTACGGACTGTACTCCCAAAATACCACCAACACGTGGCCATTCCTACCCTTGACAAGAACACCCTGGATCATGTTTACAGTAACATATGTGGTGCATATAGGGCTGCACCACGCCCCCACTTTGGACAGTCTGACCACATCTCTTTGTTCATGTACCCAGCTTACAGGCAGAAGCTGAAACAAAGAACCCCGTCATCAAACCTGTTAAACTGTTGACCCCAGAGACTGAGAGGATCCTACAGGACTGTTTGCTCAAACAGACTGGGATGTGTTTCAAACTGCAGCCACCAAGGAGAACTGCTCTGTCAACATACAGGACTATGCTGAATATGTGACTGGGTGCGTCAGCGCCTGTGTTGACAATATTGTGCCCACCACACACGTCAGGAAGTCCCCCCCAAACAGAAGCCCTGGATCAACAGTCAGGTACGACACATGCGTACTCAGTCTCTCGCATTTAGATCAGGGAATGAGACGGAGTACAAAGCTGCGAAGTAGGGACTGAAGAAAGCCATTACAGCGGCTAAGAGGCAGTACAGAGAGAAGCTGGATGGCTTCTACTCTTCTGCTGACCTCAGGCGGATGTGGCGAGGGCCGCCATCAACACCATCAGCTCTGCAGGCGGTCTACGGAATGACCTCAATGGACTTTACACCCACTTCGAGACCTCTCCAGACCTCACAGACCTTCACCCAACGCCTCCCCATAGACCAGTTGCACTCACTCCAATCATTACAAAGTGCTTTAAGGGAGTGGTGTAACATCCCAGACACTCTGGATCTCCACGTCAGACCCCATCACTGCCGCTCTTCACTGTTCCCTCTCCCATCTGAAAAACAAAGACTCATACATCAGGGTACTTTTTGTTGATTACAGCTCCGCCTTCAATACGGTCATCCCACACAAACTCACTCACAAGCTGGCAACACTCGGCCCGAGTCGGTCAGGATCGGCAACAGGACCAGCATTATTACAAACACTGGCGTTCCACAGGGTTGTGTCCTCAGTCCCATCCTCTACACCCTGTACGTCTCCAATAGGGATAACACCATACTGAAGTTTGCGGACGATACTGCAGCGATTGGTGTGGAGAGGGCGAGCAGCTTTAGATACCTGGGCGTCTACATCAGTGAGGACCTCACCTGGACACGGCAACACTACTGCTATGGACCGCAAACGCCTGCAGAGAGTGATAATAACTGCAAAGATCACCAGGACCCCGCTGCCCTCTCTGCAGAGCATCTACCATCACAGAGTCCAGAGGAGAGCTGCCTCCATCCTCAAAGACCCCACACACTTCCAACACGGACCGGTTACACTTCTGCCCTCAGGGCGGAGGTTCAGAAGTGTGAAATCCAGAACATCTCGACTCAACAACTCCTTCTTCCCCACTGCTATCAGACTCCTGAACCGCTGACCTATTCTAACAGTAATAATCATTTTTGCACATCTCACATATCAAACCAGCATATTAAGCTCATAGTTCTTTTGCACACAAATCTATTTAATACTTCAATTTTTTGTCTCCATTTATTTATTCATACTATTTGTATTTATCTGTTCTAGTTCTATTTGTACATATTATCCGGCATCCATGTGTGGACAGCAGAGAAAGAATTTCATCGTACAGAGAAATGCAGAGACTGTTACTGCCTACATCAACAAGTGTATTGAGGATGTAACAGTCACGAAAACCATAACTGTGCGGGCCAATCAAAAACCATGGATGACAGGAGAGGTCTACAGGCTGCTGAAAGCTCGGAATGTTGCCTTCAGAGATGGAGACGAGGCAAGCCTGAGGACAGCTAGGGCCAACCTTTCCCGTGGCATCAGAGAGGCTAAGAGACAGTACTCCAGGAAAATATCTCATCACTTCAAAGACAGCAGAGACTCACGGAGCCTGTGGCGGGGCATTCAGACCATCACAGATTACAAGCCCCCACCACAGACCTGTGATAGCACTATCCCCCTGCTGAACGAGCTGAACACTTTCTTTGCTCGCTTTGAAGTCCGAAACAGCACCACTGCACAGAAGACCCCACCCCCTCCTGGTGACCAGGTGATGACTCTGTCCCCGGACAGCGTGAGGAGATCCCTCAGCAGGATCAATGCACGAAAAGCTCCGGGTCCTGACAACATTCCTGGTCGTGTACTGAGAGACTGTGCAGTGGAACTCACTGATGTCTTCACAGACATCTTCAACATATCACTCATCCAGGCTGTCGTCCCCACATGTTTTAAAGCCACCACAATCATTCCGGTTCCAAAAAAGTCATCTCCCTCCTGCTTTAATGACTACCGTCCTGTTGCACTTACTCCCATCCTGATGAAGTGCTTCGAACGACTAGTCATGCAGCACATCAAGACTGTCCTGCCCCCCTCCCTGGATCCCTTCCAGTTTGCGTATCGGCCCAACCGCTCAACCGATGATGCCATCTCCACTGCACTCCACTCAGCACTCACACACCTGGACAAAAAAAGATTCATATGTTCGAATGCTGTTCATAGACTTCAGTTCAGCATTCAACACTATAATCCCCCAACAGCTCACTCAAAAACTGGTCCAGCTGGGGCTCAACACCTCACTGTGCAACTGGCTGTTGGATTTCCTCACCGGAAGACCTCAAGCAGTACGGGTCGGCAGTAATACATCCAGCACCATCATTTTAAACACGGGGGCCCCGAAGGGATGTGTGCTGAGCCCCCTCCTCTTCACTCTGCTGACCCATGACTGCACTCCATCATACAGCTCCAACCTCTTCATCAAGTTTGCGGACGACACAACGGTGGTGCGTCTCATTAGCAACAGGGATGAGACCGACTACAGAAGTGAGGTGAGACGCCTGGCCACGTGGTGTGCTGACAACAATCTCTCTCTGAATGTGGAGAAGACGAAGGAGATTGTTGTGGACTTCAGGAGAATGCACACCCAACATGCTCCTCTGACCATTGACGGAGCGTCTGTGGAGAGAGTGAGCAGCACCAAGTTCTTGGGTGTGCACATCACAGAGGATCTCTCCTGGACGTACAACACCACAGCACTGGCCAAGAAATCACAGCAGCGTCTCTTCTTTCTCCGCAAACTAAGAAGAGCAGGAGCACCAGCCCCCATCATGCACACTTTCTACAGAGGCACCATCGAGAGCATCCTGTCGAGCTGCATCACTGTGTGGTTTGGAACCTGCAATGCGTCCTGTCATAGAACCCTCCAACGCATAGTGAGAGCTGCAGAGAGGATCATTGGTGTCTCTCTCCCCTCCCTCCAGGACATTTACAGCACCCGTCTCACTAAAAAAGCCCTTTGCATAGCGGCTGATCCCACGCACCCAATGCAAAGCTTCTTCAAGCTGCTGCCGTCAGGGAGGAGACTGCGGAGTCTCCAGACTGAAGGACAGCTTCATCCATCAGGCTGTCAGGAAGCTTAACTCCCTCCCGATTCTGCCCCCCTCTCCCCTCCACAGTCTCACTGAACTCTGTCACTCTCTCTCTCTCACACACACACACACACACACACACACACACACACACACACACACCACTTTGTGGAGCATTGGACTGCCATTACCTCATAAGACTTTGTTGTTACACTATCTCTTACCGCATACTACTAAATCCCCATTTGCACTATTTGCCTATTTGCACTACTCTGCCTCCTTACTTGAATATTGTATATTGTATATTGCATAGCTTTTTTTTTGTTATACGTAAAATTGTATTGTATTTATTTAAATTTTTACTTTTTAATTATTTTATTTGCATTTTTTTAAATCACTAGGGTTTGAGAGTAACGAAATTTCTATTCTCTGTATGTCCTGTACATGTGGCAGAATTGACAAATAAAGTTGACTTGACTTGACTTTTCTTTGTACACATCACAACAAACGCTTTGAATCTTGAATCATGTCTTCTGCAGCTAATAGGAGACATTACTGTGTAGTTTCAGTCAGACATCAGATTAGATGAACAAATGTTTTACTTTAAAGATGCTGTAGACGTCATTCTTCTGACTGCCTGGTCCATAGTAGATCGAGCGCGTTTCTCGCCGTGCTCCCAGATTGTCGCTCACAATGGCCGGTGCTGGTGGTGCTGTTGGTGGTGCTGCTGTCTCCAAATCTGCATCTATTACCATATCTGGCACTGGCAAGGGGTAGCAGGGATATGGCTCTGAGTCCTCAACATCATAGGAGTACCCAGACAGCTTCTCCACAGGCAGCTGACTATATACCTGCATGAAAACACATCTGTACATGAGCCTGGTGGGGTGATAGCGGTGATCTTTTTCTCTTATCATCCATTAGCAGCAAACCACTTACATAGATTGTCTACTCTCTAGGAGCACTCAGGTGTAGGAAAAAAGTGCTTGTATTAGTGGGTTTGAATGGGTGAATGAGGCATATTATAAAATATATATTTGCTTTGATGCAAATGAAGGTGACAACAGATGCACTGGAGAAATAACACTACAGACTAAAAAAAAGATGGTTTTGGAGGTGATGGCCACAGCCCCCCAGGAGCCAGAGCAGACAGAGATGGAATCAGGGAAACTGCATCATCCACAGCCCTCAAGATGATTTTAATTTTTAACTATGATTTTTGGTATGATTGTGAATCCATCCGCCAAGACTCAAAAGTGACTATACAATTTATAGGCAAGGCCTGTTTGCTAATTACTAAAATAAAGAGTCGTTTCCAAATGTTCAACTTTCACACAGGAAGTCCCAAAATCCAGGTCCAAATAGATGTCTGTACAAATAAAAGAAGCCATCATTTCACTGAAAAAACAAAATAAACCTATCAGATATAAAAACTTCAGCAGTGGCCAAATGACCAATTTGGTGCATTCTTAACAACGAAGGACTATATCTATATATATATATATATATATATATATATATATATATATATATAGATATACAGATATAGATATATACACATACATATATATATATACACACATACATCTATCTATCTATCTATCTATATATATATATATATATATATATAGATATATAGATATATATATAGATATATAGATATATAGATATATATATAGATATATATATATAGATATATAGATATATAGATATATATATAGATATATAGATATATATATATATATAGATATATAGATATATATATCTATAAAATAAAAGCTAGGTCAACACCACCAAAAGACCATGGAAGACAACCGAAGCTGATGATCAGATTTGTTCCCTTGGTTAAGAAAAACCTTTTACACCATCTAGCAGTATCGACAGAAATCCTGAGGCGGTAGACCGTCGATTGTCAAAGTACATAATCAGTAGACGCTTTCATGAATGGAAATACAGGGTATACAACAAGATGCAAACCACTAGTTACACTCAACAAGAAGGCTAGATTGGACTTGACTAGAAGACATGTACGAGACCCTAAACAGGTATTTTGACTGACGAAACCAACAAACCTGTAGCAGAATGACCAGAAGAGAAAAGTCCAAAGGAGAACAAATAAGGATCTGGAGCATACCATATCATCTGTCAAACATGGTGGAGGCCATGAGGAACTGGGCCATTCATGTTTACTGATGATGTGACTGCTGATAGATGTAGCAGGATGAATTGTGAAGTGTACAGAGCTGCACTCTATGCTAAGATTCAGCCAAATGCCAGAAAACAGATCAGATTAGGGCAAATGGATAATACCTGCAAAAACAATCAAAGACTTGTCAAGGTAAAGAAATGAGATACTCTTCAGTGGTGAAGTCAGACACTGAAGACAAAACCAGCAGCAGAGAGGCCCACAATCAAGCAGCAACTGAAGGCAGTAAAGGCCCAAAGAAACAGCTCAAGGGAGAAAACACTGCATCGGTTGATGTCGATGGATGTGAAAGCAAAGGATTTTCATCAAGCAATTAAAAACAATATTTCTACTTCAATGTATGTTAGTTTGTTCAGATACTTTTAAACTTCAAGAACTTTTACCTTGAATATTTAATTGATTAAGAGCCAACAGGTCTTCCAGTATTTTCTTATTTCTACGCATTTAATTTTTTTGAGTGGTGTAGAAAGTAGATGTTACAAAACCAAACTATAGTAATGGTAGTGTTCTTAATATGGATCAAAGTAGGACGAATGATTGTCGTACATAGCTGACAGTAAGTTCCTGCTCAGTCCGGAGCAGCAGGACGCTCTGGTCAATAGCTCTAACAGAACACAAGGAGCCAGGGTGAGCCTTGAGACTGAGGGTGGTCCTCTCTGCTGGAAGCTCCTGGAGGGAGGAGAACTTCAGAGACACCTGTGTGGGAGATACCGAGGCGGAAAACAGATTAAGCCTGTCTATCCTTATGTTAGCTCTCTAAAATGCACACATCCTTCACTACATTCCCAAGTGGCTTTGAGGTCCTAATGTGGTAATGTACTACCTTGTTATTGAGGCAGAGCTGAACAGGGAAGTCATGGCTGTCAGCAACAGCCTCTCCACTGGGCATCAAAGTGTAAACTACCACCTGGGCAAATGGTGCCAGGTCTGACATCCGAGTGAGCGGCACGGACATCTCCCCTTTGTTGACTGAGGAAGAACCAAAGAAAGCATGGCAGCAATTATCAAAATAAACAAGATAATATTGAGTCACGTGACTAATGAGCAAATAAGCTACATTATTAGCATGAAGCTAAACTTGCAAAATATAATTAGATAATCAAGAACGAACAGTTATGTCTATAACTTCTGTTTCCTGAAGGACAGGAATGAGATACAACACATAAGTATGGGATATCACGCCCTTGTGTGTCCCAGTTGAAGAAACCTTTATTCACGCCTTTAAGGCGGATGACGTGTGATGACACGCACATGGCCCCGCCTGCACATATAGCCGCTGTCATCACAGTCATCCCTCAGTTCGATAGCCACTCTTCACCGAGCCATGCTGCTCAGCGGGGCCACCTTGTGTTGTACCTCGTTCCTCTCCTTCAGAGAACAGAAGTTATAGATATAACTGTTCGTCCCTTACAGTTGATTCACACGGTACAACACGTAAGTATGGGAGAAATATACACACCCTGCAGAGCAGCCACCGAACTGGCATCGGACCACCACCACGTTAGTGTGCGCTAGACCCAGCAGAAAGGACAGCATGAGCCACCGAAGGGGCTGTAACGTCCAAGCAATAAAACTGCACAAAAGTGTCCAAGTAGTTGCAGCACAAATATCAACTAGAGGCACCTCCTTAAAAAGAGCCCATGAGGTTGCCATCCCCCTGGTGGAATGAGCTCTCACCCCCAAGCAAGACCCTTATTGCTGTACGCCAGTGAGATAGCTTCTGTAATCCAGTGGGACAGCCTCTGCTTGGACAGAGCTCTACCTCTATTTGGATTAGCGAAGCAGACAAACAGCTGGTCACATAAACGCACATTCTGAGTGCGCTCAATGTAGGTGCGTAGCACACGCACTGGACAAAGAGAATGCATCCTCCTCTGCTCCTCAGGTGCAGAAGGAGGGGAGCAAAAGCTCAGCAACTCAAACTCCACTGAGCTAGAAGATGCAGGCATGATCTTGGGATAATACGACTTTGTGCCATCAGGAGAGAACTGTGTGTAGCAGGGATGCACAGACAGTGCATGAAGGTCACCCATTCGCTTTGCCGAAGCCAAAGCGAGAAGTAATGCAGTCTTATATGAAAGAAATTTCATATCCACAGACTCAATAGGTTCAAACGAAGAGCTACAAAGGGCCTCCAGCACCAAAGTCAAGTCCCAAGCAGGGACACTGGACTTAAGCACAGGTCTCAGCTGGCGAACTCCTTTCAGAAAACGTATGGCGAGGGGATGTGCACCTGGTGTCAACCGTCAAAGCCAATATGACAAGCAGATATAGCTGCTGAATAAACCTTAATTGTCGAAAATGAAAGGCCCTTATCCAGCAGCTCCTGCAGGAATCTCAAAACATCCACAATAGAGCACTGAAATGGGAGAGTGTAGCGGTCCTGGCACCACTGCTCAAAGGCTCGCCATTTGTAAGCGTACAAGCCTCTAGTAGATGAGGCCCTAGTGTTCTGAATTGTCGCTATCACACTAGGTGGCAAACCCTTAGCAATCAACATAAGCAGCCAGAGATGGCTCCATAGGGGTGGGTTAGCTAAGCCAGCTTCCTCTGCGCCATTGCCGACCGACGCAGCAGCAGCGGCAGATTGGACCGACAATGGGCTCTCCTGCTCATCCTCCGGCAAACCATGGATGTCCAGGCTGATGTCCAGCATGTCATCGTGCTCCTGGGGAGATGATGACATGCTGGCGCTCCTGCATGGTTCCAGCTCGTCTTCGGTTAACCCATCAACATATTCCATGTGGTCAGCCCAGCTAATTGTGGGGGACACCGACCGGATAATCCTTGTCCTCAGACTTGGATGAAGCCGGGGCTCCAGACACAAAGAAGTGAGGGTCGTGCTGTGTGACAGCCGTCCGTCCCAGCACCTTTTCCATAAATGTCACCCGTCTTTAAAGGATCAAGTGCGGACCTGGAACAGACTTTGGGCTCCGTCAACACTCTCATGGCGTGGAAGATCCCAGGCAGACAGGGCAGGCATCGTGCTGGTTGCTGTCGTGCAAAGAGAAACCGCAACTCTGAGGACAGGGAAGGACAGGGGCGAACAGAAGATTTCTGATTTGCTCGCTTCAGTTTGGAGTCCATTCCAAAACGCAAAGTAAAAGGCTGCACAGGAAAACTGGAAATTAGCGCTCTGCAGGTAGCCTACTCACCAACTGTGTGGTAGAGGCCAACACCAATGGGCAGTTAAGCTAAGTTCAAGTCAGCAGATAACAGAGCTAACTAGCCCAACTCACCAGAGGTGTTCTCAATGAGGTGACGAGCGTAAGAACTGAGAGATAAATGGTAAATGGCCTGTATTTGTATAGCGCTTTACTCGTCCCTCAGGACCCCAAAGCACTTTACACATCCAGTCATCCACCCATCCACACACACATTCACACACTGGTGATGGCAGCTACATTGTAACCACAGCCACCCTGGGGCGCACTGACAGAGGCGAGGCTGCCGGACACTGGCGCCACCGGGCCCTCTGACCACCACCAGTAGGCAACGGGTGAAGTGTCTTGCCCAAGGACACAACGACCGAGACTGTCCGAGCCGGGGCTCGAACCGGCAACCTTCCGATTACAAGACGAACTCCCAACTCTTGAGCCACGATGATTGTGATGACAGGGTTACATGCGCAAGCAGGGCTGTGCGCATGTCATCACAGGTCATCTGCCTCCCATGTTTCTTATATATAAATATACCACTATTTACTGAGGACCATTTTGGACACCCTATACCAGGGCTGCACAATCCCAGTCCTCGAGAGCTACTATCCTGCAGCTTTTAGATGCATCCCTACTCCAACACAGCTGAATCACATGGTTTGATTACCTCTTCAGCATGCCATCATGTTTGGCAAAGGCCTGATAACAAGCCATTCATTTGATTCGGGTGTGTGGGAACAAGGATGCATCTAAAAGCTGCAGGACGGTAGCTCTCGAGGACCGGGATTGGGCACCCCTGCCCTATACTGTACTCCACATTGCAAAGTGGATGCATAGCATTACATAAAATGGCCTTGTTTATGATAAGTAAAGGTATATTTCACGCAGTGCACTGATGCAGACTTTAATAGTTTTTTGACATTAGGGCTAGATAGCCAATAGTAGAATATTGAAATTAGTGGATGACCTGCTCTACCACCCCAACCTCACCCCTACATGCTTTGATGCAACTTTAAAGGGCTTTTTCCATAGGACGTCTAACTCTTAAAATCACAGACTTCTACTTCAAAATTAGCTTTCGTCGTGTTCATACCAATTCCCACTTTGACAGCCACTGGGATACGACCATGCTGCACTACTGAACCTCTGGACTGCACCTGCAAAGAAAGACAGAACGGAAACGTCACTATGAGGGTGTGTTTATGTATATCTGCAATACATCTCAAACGTGTGCACAAAAGTCTTTAGAGAAAAATCATTTAGACTGAAGCTACAAACAGCAATTCTCATGCAGATCACCAAAATCGTGTTTCAATGAACACTGGGTGGGGTCACGTCACAATCCCTTACACGTACCAGATAAAAGAAGTCGAGGACCTCCTGCCCTTTCTCCAGCTCCTCTCCCTGGATGATGTACTGGGCACGCACAGTCGCTTCACTGTCACAGGGCAGCTTACTGCTGGCCTGCATGAGCTTCAGAAAACTACTACTCTTGGAGTAAAACGCTGTGACATGGTGGTGGCTTGCCCTGTAGTTGGGTCTCCTCAAACCATAAACATAATGGTCATGCTCCGTTGTATTTTTTGAACTCGCCTGTTGACAAAGTGAGGTCAAATATCAAATTCCTACTCTTCACATTAGACCAGTGTTTCCCAACCAGTGCGCTGTGAGAAATGATCAGGTGTGCCGTGGAAGATTGTCTGGTTCCATCTGATTAGTACTCCAAGTGATCGCCGTGATGGGCAGAACAATTACATGATCTTCCACAGGACTACAACTACCTGCTCTAATTAAATCTGTTGCCAACTGCCAGCAAAATAGAAGATGAAGAAGAAATTACATAATAGTCGTGCTGTGACTGAGACAGCGCAGCCATAATAGCAATAGACAAATATTTGAAAGAAAAAGTAGACCTGGTCCTGGAGAAACCTCTGACCCAGATGAAGGCCGTAGCATGAGTAGTGGTCAGAAGAAGCAAAAAGGTAACTGGGACAAACCGAGCCAATACCGCTATACCTGATGTGCGGTGAAAATGATCAATATGCTTTTTGTGATATTTTTGCTGCTGGCATGCCGTGTGATTTTTCTAACGTGAAATATGTGCCGTGGCTCCAAAAGGTTTGGAAACACTGGGTTAGACACTTGGAAATAATAAAATATTAAAAAGTAACTAATTTCATGACAATGTAGGCCAGCGTGGGTGTATGATCAGTACGACTGATGTGATCAATCACAGTCTATCGACCTTATAACTGATGAATGTTTAAGTGCAGGCAGCGGCAGCAACCAACCTTCAGATGCACACTGTCCTTCCAAAGAGACGTGCCCAGAGAAAACAAAGCCACGCCATTCACGTCTGTGGTGAGCTCTAGTTTTAGTGAGCTACCAACAAACAAGTACACTGGCTCATTGGCAGCAGGCTTGTTGTCTGGACCAACAACTTTGATCTGTGAACAAGACAGAGTAAGAAGTTGTAACAAGACTCACACATCTCCATAATAATGATTGTTATTGCCCTTGATTAGCTTCCTCTGCATGACTCAAAGCATCCCTAAATACTATTTCATACATCTAGTTACATTGTAACAAATGCAGTGTTACATCGTCCAGATTCTAGAGTCGTCTTAGAATCTTTTGGGCTCCAGGAGAAACACGTCCACCTCACGGTAGGATCAGATGAAAAGCTCATGAATCCTGCTGTGCAATGTCCTGACAGCAGGATGAGTCTGGTTACCTTTCCTTCAAACGGGATGCCAGGCTTGTATGCCTCAGGTACATCCTCGAAGGTGACAGTTCTGATGTCACAGGTGAAGCTGGTCTGCCCGTAGCCTTTAAGAATGACGCCTAGATGATAGTTAGCATACAGATTGCAGGTCATCAGGAATTCGCTGTGCTACCTTGATGAACAGTCGGCTTTTAGTCTGCCTACCTGTGCCATACTCTTCCATCTCAGCAGTCACCTCAAACGTGTCACTGTAGATGTTCTTGTGGAGGAAAAACGCCGTCATGTTCACAGTTTGTGTAGCACATCCACTTTTATCCGTCTAGAAGATCACAGAAAGTGAACACCAAGAAAGTAAAATCAGTGAAAAGGACTGATTGCAGTACGGTTAGCGTCTCTGTTAACATCTGGAACACTCACAGTTAGTTCGTAGGTCTTGCAGAGGTCTTTGTTTTGGGGAGATGAAAACCAGAAGAAACGGATGGCGTTTCTGCAGAACCGTGCCTTCACCGAACCAATAACAGGTTTCCCATACGTGTATCTGTTAAGAAAACATACAAAGATGAGATTTGTTGGAACGAGAACGGCCGGATCATGTTAGTTGTTGCCGGAAACATGACTGGTACAGAGTCTAGCCAGCCTCAGATCTTTCATTTCCTGTAGAGGCTTTGCCTTTTCCCAGCTGGCCACTGTTAATAGTATGAATTATATAAATACTCAAATTCCTCTAGTAAAAAGTACTATTATATCAAAGTACAGACAAAATAAGGAAAACATCATTGCTACAGGCAGTTTGTTGTTCCCACAAATCCAGACCCATCTTTTGTAATAAACGACAATGTTGTTAGCACCAGCGCTGCCCAGCTGCAGTTCTTCACAGTGTGGATTTCCTTGAACCAACACAGACAAGAACACCAGTTTCTGTTCAACTGGGACATTTACTTTCCACAAATCTTCAGTGCTGCCTCCTGATCCAGGACGGTAATCACACTGGGCAGATGAACCTTCACTTCATACTTTGGCAAAACTAGAGCAAAGGAAACAGAGTCAGATCTCCCCGTAGCTGAGAATTTACATAGACTGAGCTCGTAATCATTTCCGGTCTATAAGAGAAGATGCTTCATTTTTTCCCTCCCACCGTATTCTTTGATGTCAAAGCTGTGGGATATTTGTTCTCCCTTGTCTGTCAAGGCAGTGATGGTGTAGCTTCCTTGTACAGCCTCAGGAATCATGGGGTGTGAAAGATCAAGGATGCCGCCAACAACAGATTTATCCAGCCACTGGGCAATGCGATTTGAGCTAGGATCCTACACAGAGTAAAGACAGAGGAGAATTTATTTAGGGATGTCAAATCAAACGAGGCCGTAGCTTCCAGCCTCCAGCTCCTCTGCTGGGGCACACAGAGATGTTTCCAAGCCAGCCACCAGATAATCTGTGCTCTTTGTGGATTGTGGGTCAGCCCTGTGACATGGGGAGAAAAAAAACAACACACACACACACATGATCCCTCATCTGAGACGGGCATGCCAGAGTGCTTCCTGGAGCCAGGCATGGAAGAAGGACAAGCTCCTGCAGGAGGGACCAGTGCAATCCAAACATCGCCCAAACTGACTGGAGTGACATTTATCTTAACGAGCTCTCGTTTGGAGAAAAGAACCTATTATAGTCCTCCTCCGGATGGTTGCTTGTGTAATTAGGTCTGTGATTCAGAGGTAGCTAAAGTCCTTCTTAGTCTTCACAACAATGCAGCGCAGATATCCAATCTACAACAGACTATTGTAGATTGGATATCTTCTTAAACAGCACCACCCCAGAGAAGAAAAAGGGGGGGGGGGGTGCAGGGAGCAGTCTGCACTTTAATTACATGTCATACAGCCCTCCCTCCATCGCCTCATTTCCTGCATCTTTGCCGTTACTCTCACAGAAGGCACAAATGGCAAAATCTTTTCAAAGAGCCAAACAGACATGTCAGCAGTTCCCAGAAGAGATGCCAATTTGAGTGTTTCTTACCTGCAGCGCCACTTCTTTATACTGAAAGGAAAACAGAAGAGTTTACATTTAGTTTATCTGCACACAGAATTAACACAATAAGGACAATTTATTAGAAACATATCAGTAAGGTTTCCTGTTGCAATGACTTTCAAGTCAGTATGCATGTAGGTCCCGGTTCAGATCACACAGCAGAACCCAATTACTCAGCAAGCACATAGCACTGAGTGTCCCGCTGACAGATGTGAAGGCGCCACACCCTGAAACAACACCACCACTGCCAGGTCTTATTTCCTAATTGGACGATAAAAGTCAAACAACACACGTCCCCCTCCACGGCTCATTTATTACCGTGTTCCTCTGTAACACCTTTGGCACACGTGATATTTTGGCCTCAATTATTTCGTTCTTACATCTCCAGAGTGCCGGAAAGAGCAGATGCATAATGGCAGATAAAGTCTCACAATGCCACGTCTTCACTACAGCTGGTGGGAGTTACCACCTTCAAGCTAGCTACTTTCATCATGTGATGCATCCGAACGGATTTCACGTCGACTGCGTGCAGTCGTGTTTTCAGCCTCTCGTCCAAAAACGGAAAAGGCCCTGAGCCGCTATTGATTCAGATGTTTGGGTCAAATGTAGTGTGCGCCAAATGAACTCTGACAGCATGTTTATCACACTACTCCACACAGCGCTCCACACCCACGCTGTCTTCAAAATCAACAAACAGCCTTCCTTTCACCTCCCACTCTCCTGAACCAAAATAGACCTTACTCTTCAGATTCACTGACTGCCTGCTACAAATCACAGCACATTATCAAGTTCGCTGCTTGAAATGACTCCACAAATGGCACAGCGGCACATGATTCTGACAGACGAGAACAAGTGGATAGAAACGTACCACTCGTTCCACAGGGATGAAATTGGCATCCATGGAGACGATCCGGAATTTGACTTTAAAAGAAAGAAAAAAAAATGCATTACTATACTGTATTTTCAGTTATTGCACAAGTGGATAATGAGAGGAAGAAGAAGACAAAGGGAAAACGATCCTGGTGATAGCAGATGGACTAAAAAGAAGCAAAGCAAAGTGTATGCAAGTCTCTCTTTATACTCTAATGAATTAGGGGCACATGTCAGATTCAGTGGGGAAAATGAATAAATCATGTTGATATCTATACTGATACAGACTGGTCACCGTGTTAGGAAAGGATGCCCCATCGTTTGATGGAAATGAGAATCATCAGTCTGCAGACGGCAGAATAAAGAAAAACCCTGAAAATCAAAGTGAATGATGGTGAAGACGAGTTTGTTTTACTGAAATGCAGCAACGGTGCTCAGCACTTTGATGCTTGTCTGCATGCCTGACAACATCCCGGAGGATCTCCTCCCACATCCGGACCAGGGAATGACTGAGCTCCTGGACAGTGTGAGTTGCACCTGAAACATGATGTCCCAGAGGTGTTGGTGTTGGATCTCGGTCAGGTGAACGTAGGTGCCAGTCCATGGTATCAGTTCATACTGCCAGGCATTGTTGTGTCCAGTCTAGGGCCTGAGAATGGCTCCTAATGACAGTCAGGATGCTGTCGAGGTCTGTGTGTCCCTCCATGGATACGCCTCCAGTCATGCAGAACAATGTTACAGGCAGCATGTTCTCCACAGCTAGCCCACACCCTTTTACAACTGTCACATGTGCTCAGGCTGAACCTGAAGCTCATCTGGGCACCTGCGGTGGACCTGACAATTATAATACTGGAATACCAATAACACTAGTTCCATAGGTATCAGTAGTGACACTGACCCTAGCCAAATTCAAAACTAGTGGAACAGTCAGAAAAGATGAAGAGGGAAAAACGTCAGTGACCTTCAGCTGTGAAACCTTTCGCCTTTTGGAGTTGGCTCATTGTTGTCCCTGTAGCACACCGGTTGTTGCCTTCATTAACAACCCTGTCTGATACTTAACTGATCAGATCAACACCGCCCGAGTTTCAGTGACCTGGAATATGTATCGGAGAAGTCTACGGTTGCTGTTAGCCTTTTTTACACAGAAAAATATATCTTAACATGTATTTGCCTATTGTTGGAGGCAATACATTAAAAACCAAAAAAAACCAAAACATCTTTAAGGATTAGCTACTGATGACGTCACCTCAGCTTGAGCTGAGTGGTTCTGCCATTGGTTACGAAAGATGGATGTGTTGAGGAAAGGCGGGTCTGACTGTGACACAGCCAATGATCTTCCGTTTTGAAATAATAATAATAATAATAATAATAATAATAATGGATTGCATTTATATAGCGCTTTTCAAGGCATCCAAAGCGCTTTACAACTCCATTATTCATTCACTCACATTCACACACTGGTGGAGGCAGCTACAGTTGTAGCCACAGCTGCCCTGGCGCCATCTGCCCGTCTGGCCAACACCAGTAGGCGGTCTCTCCCAAGGACACAACGACCAGGACAGAGAGCCCAGGGATCGAACCGGCGACCTTCCGGTTACAGACGCGCTTCCCAACCCCCTGCTCCACGGTCACCCCCCAAATGTGGTATGACTAAGGCTACGTTCACTCTGCAGGTCTTGATGCTCAATTCCAATTTTTTGATCAAATGCGATTTTTTTTGTCTGCTCGTTCACACTACAAATAAAATGCGACAGCAAACGCGCTCTAGTGTGAACGCTCAAAGCGGCCGCATGCGCAAAAGCAGACGTCACGCACAACGCGCTCTGTTTAGACCCAGAGCAGCAGTATGTTTGACTGTTTCGGACTTTACGTTTCCCAATTTTGCTCTAAGTTATAAAGTTATTTTGTTATTTACATTTGGCCTAATAATTCGGATACGGGTCGCATAGGGTCAAAAAAGTCGGATTTGATGCGCTTTCGCCTGCACTGTGAACGTAGCTTTTGATTTCCAAAACAGACTAAATTTATTGCCACCTGGTGGCCGTCAGACAGAATGCAGGTTTAAGGCTCTTCTGCATCGGGTTCATTTTTCTGACGCTGCAGCTACATCCATGTTTTATTCCACGTGCGATTTGGCGAGCGTGGCTTAGCTGGCCAAATAATACCAACTGAAAGCCGATTTCACAGTGACACGGTAAAGTGTAATGTTACTTCTGATTGGATCACCTGTGTCTGCAAATGGAAAGCATGAGACAGATTGATTTAGGTAAAAATATATATGTTACAGTATTCTTGTGGTTATAGCTTTGAACTTGTTTATAGAAGCTGACTGACAAGCTCATTTTGTTGAGACTGACACCAGTTTATAAACTGTTATATGGGTCAAATTCATTTTTGATTTTTACTCGTGAAACATAACGTCGTCGTGAGTCCTTACTGAAACACTATGGCAATGCTATTATAAAATAAACTTGTTTTACTGTCATAAGGAGTTGCAGAATACCCAAAAAAGTTAAACTCCACTAGATCATCTTATCTTAATCAGACTTAAAAAAAATGGTAAATGGCCTGTATTTATATAGCGCCTTACTAGTCCCTAAGGACCCCAAAGCGCTTTACATATCCAGTCATCCACCCATTCACACACTTAGACACACAGACTTATTCAGGAGTTAGCAGCCTGCACTAGCACTCGACGGCACTAAGTGGTCAAATAAACTCCTTTTCTCTTCACCCACTCAGCGTGTAGGCCTTTCCTACTTTAAATATAAACAGCCTCTCTCTAGGAAAGCACTCTTCTTCTGTGCACTGAACAGACAACAACCCTCAAGTTATCAAGTTATTAAGTGGTGGCTCAGCATTATGCAGATATATCAGACCAAAAATGTGCAAGCACAGCAGAATGGGTAAGCAGTGCAGACGAGACGGCGCTGCAGTAGCGTATCGCTCCTTCTACAACACAACAGCTCCAACACCTCCACACTCACTCCACCTACCAGTCTGTCCAGGTTTGTAGATGGGCTTATCAGTCCGGACGATGTGGATGAAAGTTGGAGGCTCGATGACGACTTTGGTATGCTTGCTCGTCAGATTTTTTTCATGGAAAATATTGACATAAACTGTTGCCACAATTCGGCTGCGTACTGCAGGGACCTGCAACACCAGCAAACACACATTTGTCAGAGATGGAAAACGTTTCATGCAGAGCACAATCTGTACTTTTCCTCCACAGCACTGTGTAACAGTCTTCACACACACCCAAAGAAATGATTTATTTTTGAGTAACAAACAGCCAAGATATAGTTTTAAATTGTTTTGTTTGTTTTTGCCAGTTTAGCCTTTTTATGTAGACTACATTGGTTCGTCCCAGGTGTTACTCTCCTTTTCATGCATGAATGAGTCAGAGGTTAGAATAAAGTGAAAAACTAAATAAAACACATTCCACTGAAAATGGCAGGTACACAGCGTGGACTGCAAATGGGTGAAAGTGCAGCCAAACACATTGAAAGACTTTCAGAAAGTCTGAAGAACTAATGCTGAAAACCACTTTAAAAAGTGACAGTGTTGGCCCGCTTCCTTGGACACAAAATGTGTGGCAGCTCATGACTTTTGCATTAAACGTGTCATAAAAAGCCATCTGAGCTGTGCTGCTCTTAGGGAACAATGTTGCACACAGTTAATTATGAAATGCTGTCACACTTGTGCACGTTTTCACTTGTTAATGCTGCTGTTACATAACAAGGACCAGAACCACTTCCACACATGTCAAAAAGACTGTTGTGTTCAGATGTGTGTTGTGAGACTGAGCGCAGGGTTGGCTTCCAGAGGAATGCAGGTACATAGCTAGCCTCTGGCAGAAAGCAGTCTTTGTGCCTAGAGACAAAAACCAGTCCTGCAACAGGGCCAAATAGCAGGAACAAAGTGAAACTAAGCGCGACTGTCACAGAGGCTATTTGGGTCGGCGGGTCGTTCCACATCAATATGGAGCAAGGCCTGCAAGTTGCATAACAGCAAGCAGAGGTGTGACATAAAGCAGAGCTGCAATTTGCAGAGAACCCACTGAGGTTGGCAGTCTCAGTCATGGCGCCGGGAGGATAATTAGGTCCAAACTTGTGCCAAGATTTAAGCCATTAGCTTAATGGATGGTGATAGGAATTCTGCTTGGAAACCACGCTGGTGCATTTACTGTCTACAAACAACACAACACAAAGCTTTTTGTTTTGTTTTTAAAAAGTGAAATACTGTAAATACCGCGAATCATTGTTCACGATTAGTCATGCTGGAGGTACATCATCGAAAAACAGCTGCAATTCAGCCAGAGGACGTTCTGAAGACAGTATTTAATGAATCAGAGTGAATATTTGTTTACAGCAGCTGTGTAGGAAACGAAGAGAACACTTATTACTGTAAAAGGAAGCTGGTTTCACGGATAAAACACTAGGAGCTAGAGCTGATTGGTCCGTGTGTGATTTACACTCTGGCGTGATGGCGTGGGATAACCACCAAGCAGATTTCATTCACAAACAGAAACTTCCATGTGGTTAGTGCTACAATTAAAATTTCAATCGCTTTATATCGAAAACATAATGAAATGTTCCAGAAGAAAAAAGTTTACCCAGTGAAATATGTATTTCTGGGCTATGGTCTAATAGGACCCCACTCATCCTGAACTATCCCCCACATGAAACTGGAAGTGTGGAGAGTGGGAGCCTGAGTATTCACAAGCTCTTTTGTGCTTTTCTTGGATCTGACCTGGAAGTTTAGGCAGCGGTAGAAGTCCTCATTTACTTGCTCATCTAAGATTGTGACAGAGCCCTCAGTGAGGCCGATGACCATGCGCACAGGCCCAGTCAGGCCGTGAATTTGGGCACACAGGGTCTCCTGTTTCCCTGCAGTCACACGCGAACTCACAGTCACTGCATAAATCCTGCAAGGAGAAGAAGAAAGTACCCTCATTAAAAACAACCCAAACTGTCAGCACTCGTTTAAGTGAAAAGCTAGGAGAAAAACAGTGCCAAGCATTAAAAAGTACAGCCCAGCTCCATGTTAAACACACGTTTGATTTAGAGAGATAACCGCTAATGTTTAAAAAGCACAAACTTCTAGCGTGTTGCTACAGCTAGCTGATAAATGGTCCAGTTAAAGAACTAAATGAGTGTGGCGCAGGGTTAAATCCTACAACCATCATCTGTGTCTTTGTTTCAAGGTGAAAGAGTCTGATTTAACCTCAAACAAAACCAGTTTCTTGTGCTCCAATATAAAAGTTAACACCCTGCATGTGAATTATGTAGCTTCTAAGAGAAGGAGTGTGCTAACAAGCTGCTACATGAGAAGTTAAAAGCATCCGATTACAGCAACACACTGAAATTCAGTGAGCGACTCATTCTGTCACAGATGTTTGTCAAAGCACACTACACGGCCAGGTGACTGGAAGCACTACTGGAAAACACCATCAAACGTTAAAAGGATGCAATTTACTTTTTCTGGAGGGAACCAGAGTTATGCTATAGTTCTGATTTGGCCTGCAAAAAGACAGGAAGACAGGACAAAAGACACTATGCTGAAATAGAGAATGGTGTGTGAACACACAGTAAATGAAAAAGGGTGAATGAAGGAAAGTGACTGTAAGTTAAAGCATCAGTTTTTATTTTAAAATCCACCGTGGTGGTAGAGAGAGGCAAATGTATCCAAAACATCAGTCATCTTCCAAACATTTATGGACCTAACTGTATGTAACAGAAATACTCCCCATTATGAATTTCTTCTTAATGTACCTGCTTGTGCACAACACATATAGTCTACAGAAACTGTGTGCACAGTATTTTTATTTCAGCCCTGGAATCAAAAGGGAAGCAGAGTTCCAGTAACTCCTGTATCCCCATGCCATCCTTCCTGCACAGCGGACATATTCATCCAAATAACCACACAAGGCCCATATAAGTTACATGTGCAAATGAACATTGGAAAACATCAGCAACAGCCATGATATCAGCTTCTAACGAAGCACTCTGCTGGATTCTCTGTGTCGACGCTGCTTGGCACACAGGGGCCTGCTGCTGCCAATGAGAAATAAAGGACGCATTTAATTGCGTTTTGGGTGGTGCTGCTGAGAATATTGATGCTGTTTTTGCCAGGGAGAAAGTTGCACAATGATGAAAAGTCATTTGACTCCCAGTGTAAACTATGAAAGGCATGCGAGCCATGATGATTAAAGTTTAGAGCAAGCAAAAAAAGTCAGGGTGGAAAATGTTATTCGGCCTTCCAGTACCATGGAAATCATGTCCCATTTACACGCTACTCAGGTAAAGCCGAGAGCAGGTTATTAATCAAATGCTGGTAAGTTGTAGCAGATGGGACATGCGCGTACGCACGCACGCACACACACATAGTCTTTGCTCATTGCATAACACTGTCCTGTGGCCACACACTGGACTTTCTGCCTCACCAGTGGAATGTGCAGGTTTTTCGTGATTACACCAGAATCGAGTGACAAATACATGATGACGCTGCGCGTGACATTTTTTTTAAAATAAAGTTTTTCCAACACCACCTCGTGCAACTATTTGGACGCGTCTTGGCGCGAGGGGCAAGCCAAACTTTAGCACAATGACATGCATGAGTTTCGTTAGAAATATACGTTTACTTACGTGTCGTTGAGCAAGGCCGATGCTTGCACGAGAGCTGATGAGAGTATGACAGCAAACAGCTGAAGGACATGTGCCATAGCTGCAGAGGAGAGTCGGTGCTTTGCGAGCAGCGACACGAGCGGAGCGAACCGGACTGCACCGGAGGAGGAGGACGGACTTACAACCCCAGGGCCCGGACCCAGAGAGAGAGAGAGGGGGAGACACCGAGGGATGTGCGTGGTACCAAGTAGCTGTAAGAGAGGGGGTCTGCTACAGTGATTTGCTGTTTTTACTGCAAACACCGCCACCCCCTCTTTCCGAGTCACTCCCCCCAACCTCGTTGGACCTTTGCAGCCGCCTCCCTGTTCCCGAAAGACTCCCAAAAGTCTAATTACACGCGCACACACACAGAGTCCTGCCTGCGGACAGTGTCTGCTGCTCGAGTTTCTGAAGAATTTCAGGAAAGCCCAGTGGGGCTGAGACGAGAGTGGGTGGAGAGGTCTGATACAGTCGAGATGACCCTGCACTTTGAGCACCTGTTGGCCAATAACAGTCAACGGGGCTTTGAAAACAACAAAGATAAGGCAGGGGCTCTGTGGACCTTAACTGTGTCCCCCAAAGCCTGCAGCTTTTCAGAGTTTTAGCATTTAGCGTTTCCCCCTAGAAACACTAAACACAAGAATTACAAATGTCCTCGTGCACTACCTTCACATGCAGGAGATATGAAGTTTTCTCAAATGATGAGAGCAATATTAAGCCCAATCCAATGTTTACCACCAGCAAACTCTTTAATCCCACTCAGCCTAATTGTTGTGCCCTGTCTCGTTTGTTTGTTTGCTTGGATGATAAGATCAGTGGTATCAGGTCACAGTTCAAGCCCGGAGCCTGTCAGCCTGGCCGAGGGTCTCAGTTCTGTTCTTTGACTTTTATCTGATTTTCATGACAGATCTCCTTGATATCCACATTTCTAGCTGACATTATTCCTAAAGCATTTCTACCTCCCACTGGCTTCTGACTAATGTCAGTCAGTCTCTCTCATTTGATTTCAAATCACTTTACAGCCAGAGCTGTCCCCGGACTGTTAAAGGGAAATAATATATTTGATAAATTCCAGTCTCGTTGTTGACAGAATGATAACACAGAAACAAGATTACTAATGTTATTCTTATTCACTTAGATAAAGGTGAAAATGGAATTTTAGATTTATTTGATTCATCAGCAGCTGTTGACACCATTAATCATGTCATTCTTATTGAGAAAATATGGACCTGTGTTTGTATCTGTGTAATTGCACTGAAAAAGTTTTCATCAAACCTTCAGTCCAGTTTTATTTATACAGCACCAAATCACAACATCAGTCGCCTTAAGACACCTTTCACTGTAGGTCGACCCTACAATAATACATTCAGAGAAAAACCCAACAACCACATGACGCCCTATGAGCAAGCACTTTGGCGACAGTGGGAAGGAAAAACTCCCTTTTAACAGGAAGAAACCTCCAGCAGAACCAGGCTCAGGGAGGGGCGGGGCCATCTGCTGCGACCGGTTGGGGTGAGAGAAGGAAGACAGGATAAAGACATCAGAATCAGAATCAGAATCAGAATCAGAATGGGTTTATTGCCAGATGTTGAGGTTTACAACATTAGGAAATTGCTGCGGTGCTTCAGTGCAGACAATAAGAATTAAAGTGCTATGTAGAAGGAAAGATATGTGCATGAGATATACATGAGATATATACATGAGAATAAGAATTATGAGTGCTACGTAGAAAGATATATACATGAGTGCAGGTGGTGATCAGTGCCAAACATATATACATGAGAATAAGAATTAAGAGTGCTACGTTGAAAGATATATACATGAGTGCAGGTGGTGATCAGTGCCAGACATGACATGTTGCAGTGACACAGCGTAGGGTCATGTGTTAGTGGCGGGGACAGTCATATGGTTATTGTTCATGTGTCCAACAGCAGAGGGGAAGAAACTGTTCTTATGGCGAGAGGTTCTGGTGCGAATGGACCGGAGCCTCCTGCCTGAGGGGAGCAGGTCAAACAGACTGTGTCCAGGGTGAGAAGGGTCAGCTGAGATCCGAGCTGCACGCCGCAGTGTCCTGGAGATGTACAGGTCCTGCAGAGATGGGAGTCTGCAGCCAATCACCTTCTCAGCAGAGCGCACAACACGCTGCAGTCTCTGTTTGTCCCTGATAGTGGCTCCAGCGTACCACACGGTGATGGAGGAGGTGAGGATGGACTCGATGATTGCAGTGTAGAACTGCATCATCGTCCGTGTTGGCAGGTTGAATTTCTTCAGCTGCCTCAGGAAGTACATCCTCTGCTGGGCTTTCTTAATGACGGAGGTGATGGTGGGCTCCCACTTCAGGTCCTGGGTGATGGTGGTACCCAGGAAGCGGAATGAGTCCACAGAGGTGATGGGGGTGTCAGTCAGGATGATGGGGGGGAGTGGGGCTGTGTGCTTCCTGAAGTCCACAATAATCTCCACTGTCTTCTGGGCATTCAGCACCAGGTTGTTGTGGCTGCACCAAGACACCAGACGTTCAACCTCTCTCCTGTAGGCAGACTCATCCCCGTCAGAGATGAGCCCAATGACGGTGGTGTCATCTGCGAACTTGATTAGCTTGACAGACTGGTGGGTGGAGGTGCAGCAGTTGGTGTACAGGGAGAAGAGCAGAGGAGAAAGAACACAGCCCTGAGGGGAGCCGGTGCTGATGGTCCGGGAGTCCGAGACATTCTTCCCCAGCCTCACATGCTGCTTCCTGTCCGTCAGGAAGTCAGTGATCCACCGGCAGATGGGATCAGGCACATTCATCTGGGAAAGCTTGCCTCGGAGATGGTCTGGAAGGATGGTGTTGAAGGCAGAGCTGAAGTCCACAAACAGGATCCTGGCGTAGGTTCCTGGGGAGTACATGCTGTGGAAGAGAGACAGAGGTTAATAACAGATATGATTCAATGCAGAGAGGTCTGTTAATACATAGTGAGTGAACAAGAAACACCCAGTGCGTCATGGGAATCCCCGGCAGCCTAACTAAGGGAGGATTCAGGGTCACCTGGTCCAGCCCTAAGTCTATGCTTTAGCAAAAAGGAAAGTTTGAAGCCTGATCTTGAAAGTAGAGGTGGATAAGCAAATACATCTAAAAGTTAAAAGTACTGAGGCATATGTCCATAAACCATACCATAAAGTCCTCTGAGACAGGATATTTCTAATTTTAGCTACGGCCAGGATGTCTACTGAGGCATGAGATGGTATCTCGCCCCTGCAGAGGCTGCATATGTAGTCTAATTCCTTCAGGATGGCACATCAATATGTGCCATTACCAGTGTTGGGGAGTAACGGAATACATGTACCGCCGTTACGTATTTAAAATACAAAATATGAGTAACTGTATTCCGTTACAGTTACCGTTTAAAAAGGTGGTATTCAGAATACAGTTACTTTGTTGAAATAAATGGATTACACTGCGGTACTTTCCTGTTTCATTTTGTCGCGGGTCAGGACTGTTTGGGTTTTGTTTGCCTGCTACGTTCTGTTGTTCCAGGCGGCAGCGTTACGGTTGCCATGGTTACAGAGTGATGCTCTCGCTCTGAGTGTTTCCTGGGTGAGAGAGCGCATTTTTGTTGTTGTTGTGCTAAGCTAATAGGCAGAATGCAGAATGCAGCATCATAGGCAGTGTAGTCCGTGCTGCAGGGAGAATGGACTGCCATACACGTTATGTGTCTGTGAGCGAGGGAGAAAAAGGAGAGTCGAAAAGTACGAGCTGTCATCGAGCAGAAACGGGAGCTGGAAGCATGTAAATATAATAATAACCACTGCAGCCAAGAAGAGTGCCTGACGAGCCCAGCTGTAAGTAAGCTATTAAGACTCGACTGTACACCGTGTTCGTGTTTTCCTCTGAAACAATAAGTTCCGTTGGAGCAGTCTTTCAACGCCTCTCTCTGTCTCTCGCAAGAAAAGTTGACCCACACAACAAAGTAAAGCTATTTTTCGGCTACGAGCCGACAGGGACCCCGCCGTATTAGTCAGAGGTCCCTTTACTACAGTTCGGAGTCGCGGACCTTCAGTAATAGTAATAAATCACACAGCAATAGTACATTCACGTTGTTGTAAAAAGCATGATAATATATTAAGTAATCCAAAGTATTCAGAATACGTTACTGTCATTGAGTAACGTAACGGAATACGTTACAGAATAGATTTTGGGGCATGTAATCTGTAATCTATAATGGAATACATTTTAAAAGTAACCTTCCCAACACTGGCCATTACCAGAAGGTTTGCTGTGTTTCCCAGCACAGTCTGAAGATCATGGAGGAGATTCCAGGAGATAGACAGTTACTCTACGAGAGCTTTAGAGAGAGAGGTCCTTCACCATCTGCAGGACTAGTATCTGCACCTTTGTGTAAGGAGGAACAGGACCAGCACAGAGATACGAAATGACCTCCAGCAGGATGCTGGTGTGAATGTCTCTGACCATACAATCAGAAACAGACTTCATGAGGGTGGCCTGAGAGCTCAACATCTAGTGGGCTCTGTGCTCACTGCCTGGCACCGTGGAGCCTGATTACAATTTGCCATAGAATACCTGGAATGCCATATTCACCACAGGTGTCCTGTGGTTTTTACAGATGAGAGCAGGTTCACCCCAGCACATGTGACAGACGTGAAAGGTTCCGGAGAAGCCGTGGATGACGTTTTTCTGCCTATAACATTGTTCAGCATGACTGATTTGGTGGTGGGTCAGTGATGGTCTGGGGAAGCAAATCCATAGAGGGGCACACAGACCTCTACTGGCTAGGCAACGGCACCCTGACTGCCATTTAAGTATCAGAATGAAATCCTTTAAACCCAGTATAGCATGTTAAATTCATCTGTATTTAATGCCTTTCTAATGTTGGTGTTCTATATTGTTTTTGTTATTTCAACATGTATTTTACTTTTAGTATTTCTATTTTGTATCAACCCAAGTGTCAATATAGTCACTGGCCCCAGATACTTTTTAATGTTCTTAATCCTTTTTGCTCCACGTGATAATGCTGGAGCTGTACCTTCACCAAGTACGTGTGATGACCTTTTGGCATTTTTATCCACAAGGTTTTGGCTATTAGGTTCCTCCTATGTGCTCAGCTATCTTAGAGCAGTTTGCGTCTGTCTCCCTGAACGAATTGTCTGTGGTAGTTTGTCACCTAAGATCATCACACTGCCCATCAGATTATCTTCCCCAAAGTCTGCTAAAAAATACTGTCAGGCCTTTTATCCGGAGATTAATCAACACTTCCCTTGCTACAGGCTGTGTCCCATCATGCTTTAAACAAGCTATAGTTCAGCCTCTTCTTAAAAAACACAATCTGGACCCAACTGTTCTGTCCAATTACTGGCCAATCTCAAAGCTTCCCTTTCTTTCTAAAGTTCTGGAGAAAGTGGTCTATTTACAGTTGCAGGCCCACCTTGATCTTAATCAGATTTCTGAAAAATTTCAATCCAGTTTTAAATCACTACACAGCACTGAGACAGCACTTTGAAGGGTTTTTAATGATACTCTTTTAACTCTGGACTCTGGCAGCCCTGCTGCCCTCTTCTTGTTGGACTTGTCAGCAGCCTTTGACACAGTCGACCACAACATCCTGTTATCACGGCTGGAATCATATGCTGGCCTAAAAGGGTCTGCTCTCCAGTGGTTTTGTCTTATTTATCTGGAGGGATTTTTTATGTCAACATGGGCCCTCACAGCTCCAAAATAGCCCCTCTTAATTATGGTGTATCTCAAGGCTCGATTTTGGGTTCTGCCTTGTTTGCACTGTATGTGTTGCCACTGGGGTCTATTTTCTCACAGTACAACCTTTCATTCCACTGTTTTGCAGATGACTTGCAGATCTACCTTTCTTTAAAAGCAGGGAGACACTCGCTTCAGCTATTATTACGCTGCCTGGATGACAAAAAACAGTGGGTGTCTTTAAATTTCGTTAAAATAAATGAAGACAAAACAGAGGTTGCCGTTTTTGGTAACTTCGTTAATAATCACATTGACAGTGCTCTGGGCCCATTATCTTCCTATTGTAAGACCAATGTAAAAAACCTCGGTGTGCACCTTGATGGTTCCTTCAAACTGTGTAAGCAGGTGAGCACAGTAGTCCAATCCAGCTTTCTTCATTTAAGACAGCTAGCCATGGTTAAGCCATACCTTCCAGCTAATGTCTTTGAATGTGTTAGTCATCTGTTCATTACGTGCAGACTGCGCTACTGCAATTCTGTGTACTTTGGTCTGGACCAGGCCTCTCTTTATCGTCTCCAGTTGGTCCAAAATGCAGCTCCTCATCTGCTAATTGGCACTAAACGTTAGGAGCATATAACCCCAGTTTTACCATCTCTGCACTGGCTTCCTGTCTCCTACAGGAGCTAAAATAAACCTTTACTTTCTGATTTTAAGTCACTTAACGAGCAAGCTCCTAACCTGTCTGAGCTCCTATTTATTTATGCCCCAGGAAGAACTGTGAGGTCCAGGTCAAAACTAACCTCAGCTATTCCACGGACTAAACTTAAGTCTCATGATGACAGAGCCTTCTGTGGCAGGTCCCAGACTTTGGAATAGTGCTCCTCTTAACATTAGATCTGCACAAACACTCGAACATTTTCAATCGTTCCTAAAGACACATTTTTAAGGTCTGGCTTTTAACACCCAACATTTTGGTTTTAACAGCCTTAGTTGTTGTTGTTTTTGTTGACTTATTTCATTTACTTATTTGTTTTTTCTATATTTTATTGCATCATTGTTTTGCATGTTATTTGTTTTAGTGGCATTTTACATTGTTAAGCACTTTGTGCAGCATGGACTGTTTGGAAATGTGCTATATAAATAAACTTGACCTTGACTGTTTGTATTTTATGTTCAGCACTTTGGTCAGTGCTCGTGACAAATAAACAATCTTGAATCTTCAATTAATCTTATTATTATAAGCCCATCCATCCAACCAGCCATCCATCCATTTTCTTCCACTTATCCAGGGCCGGGTCACGGGGGCAGCAGCCTAAGCATAGAAGCCCAGACCTCCTTCTCCCCAACCACCTCCTCCAGCTCGTCCAGGGGAACACCCAGGCGTTCGCAGACCATCCGAGAGATATAGTCTCTCCAGTGTGTCCTGGGTCTGCCCTGGGGCCTCCTCCCGGTGGGACATACCTGGAACACCTCAGGAGGAATCCTTGTCAGATGCCCAAACCACCCACCCTTCGGAGGAAGCTCATTTCCACCGCTTGTATCTGCAGTCTCTTTCTTTCGGTCACTACCCACAGCTCGTGACCATAGGTAAGGGTAGGGACGTAGATCGACCGGGAAATTAAGAGCTTCGTTTTTACACTCAGCTCTCTCTTCAACACAACAGACCGGTAGAGCGTCTGCACCAATCCGTCTGTCGATTTCTCGCGCCCTTCTCCCGTCACTTGTGAACAAGACCCCGAGATACTTAAACTCTTCCACCTGGGGCAGGAACTCGTCCCCGACCCAGAGTTGGCACTCCACCCTTTTCCGGCTGAGGACCATGGCCTCAGATTTGGAGGTACTGATTCCCACCGCTTTACACTCGGCTGCAAACCGTTCTAGTGCGAGGTGGAGGCCATCACCTGATGAAGCCAACAGAACCACATCATCTACGAAAACCAGAGATGAGATTCTGAGACCACCCAAGTGAAAGCCTTCCATCACTTGGCTACGCCTAGAAATTCTGTCCATAAAAATATGAAAAAAATTATGAGGCCTGGTCCTGGTCCAAATTACGAGCGGAACTGGTAATAAAGGGCATCTCCGGTGGTGTCCATCACCCACTGGGAACAAGTCCGACTTATTGCTGGCTATGCGGACCAAGCTCTTGCAACGGTTGCATAAGGATTGAATAACCTGTAGCAATGGGCCAGACACCCCATACTCCCGAAGCACCTCCCACAGGACACCCCAAGGCCATCGAATGCCAGTTGAATGCCTTCTCCAAGTCCACAAAACACATGTAGGCTGGTTGTTCAAACTCCCATGCACCCTCAAGGATCCTCGAGAGGATAAAGAGCTGATCCAGTGCTCCACAAGCAGGATGAAAATCACATTATTCCTCCTGCGTGGTTCGACTAACGGACGAACTCTCCTCTCCAGCACCCTGGCATAGACTTTCCCAAGAGAGCTGAGGAGTGTGATTCCCCTCGCAGCCGAGTGTGAAGCGGTGGGAATGAGAATCAGCACCTCCTATTTTGAGGCCATGGTCCTCAGCCGGAAAAGGGTGGAGTGCCCACTCCGGGTCGGGGATGAGTTCCTGCTCCAAGTGGAGGACTTTAAGTATCTCGGGCTCTTGTTCACAAGTGACGGGAGAAGGGCGCGAGAGATCAACAGACAAATTGGTGCAGACGCTCTACCGGTCTGTTGTGGTGAAGAAAGAGCTGAGTGTAAAAATGAAGGTCTCAATTTACGGGTCGATTTATGTCTCTATGTGACCGAAAGAACGAGATCGCGGATACAAGCGGTGGAAATGGGCTTTCTCTGAAGGGCTTCTCCAAGTCCACAAAACACATGTAGACTGGTTGGGCAAACTCCCGTGCACCCTCAAGTATCCTTGAGAGGATAAAGAGTTGGTCCAGTGTTCCATGACCAGGACGAAAACTGCATTGTTCCTCCTGTATCCGAGGTTCGACTAACAAATGGACTCTCCTTTTCGGGATTCTGGCATAGACTTTCCCAGGGAGGCTAAGGAGGGTGATCCCCCTGCTCAGTGCAGCGGCTTTGACAATGGAGGTGCTGAATGTGGTCCATTTGGACTCAATGTCCACAGTCTTCCTTGGAATGCTGCTGAAGCTCTGCTGGAGGTGTGCGTTGAAGATCTGACTGGACTGGGGCCTCTGCCAGGCATTCTCAGTGCACTCTCACTATACATTTGGGTGTGCCAGGTCTGTCCAGCATCCTCCCCCGCCACCTGATCCAACATCCCTGAGTGTCCAGAACATATGGCTGCATGTCTGGTGATACGATTACAAAATCAATCATCGACCTGCTGCCTAGAGTGTCCTGCTCCCAAGTGAACTTGTGGACACTCTTATATTCGAACATGGTGTTCATCATGGACAAACTGTGAGTTTGCACAGAAGTCCAAAAACAAATCACCACTCAGGTTCAGATCCGGGAGACCCTTCCTCTCAATCACACCCTCCAGGCCTCACTGTCGTTGCCCACATGAGTGTTGAAGTCTCCTAATAGGACAACAGGTGGAGCACCCTCAAGTACCCCGCCCAGGGACCCAGGGAAGGCTGGGTATTCTGAACTCAGTCCATAAGCACAAGCAACAGTCAGGATCCTTCCCTGACCTGAAAGCCCAGGAAACAAACCCTCTTGTCCACCGGGAGAAACCCCATCGTACCAGCAGCAAGCCGAGGGGATACTAGAATACCCACCCCGGCCCGCCGCCTCTCACCAAGAACTCCAGACTGAGACAGAGTCCAGCCCCTTTCCAGGATAATGGTTCCAGAGCCCAAGCCGTGGGTTGAGGTGAGCCCGACAATATCTAGTCGGTACTTCTCAGCCTCATGCACTAACTCAGGCTCCTTCCCCACCAGAGAGTTGACGTTCCATGTCCCAATTGCTAGTCTTAGTAACTGGGGATCAGTCAGCCAGGGCCTCTGCTCTTGGCCGCCGCCTGGCACACATTGCACTTGACCCCTACGGTGCCTCCTGAAGGTGTTGGGCTTGCAGGAGGATGGGCCTATGTTCCTTTTTCATGCTGTGCTTGGCTCCATGGACTAAGGCCCGGTGTTCTGACAAACCATCCTACTTTGGCAAACCGTCCTACCATACGTAGTTTATGTCCTTTTCTGCTGTCACACAATAATTCCAGCATAAATTTAAGTATGTAGGATGGTTTACCACTTAACTTTACCCATCAAAGTATACTTATAGCACATATTTATAAAAGCAGAATGGTTTGGCACTTAATTTTATGTGCGCAGAAACAATTGGTAGGATGGTTTGTGACTTAGGATGGACTCCCAGAACACAGGCCACCAGATGCTCGCCCTCAGGCATCCTCCCTGGGCCTCGCTCCAGGGCGGGGCCCTGGTAACTCTACCCCGGGCAGGGTGAACTGTTCCCTTGATCTTGCACTCATAGGGGCCTTCTGAATCGCTCTTTGTCTGGTCCCTCACCCAGGACCAATTTGCCATGGGAGACCCTACCAGGGGGCAAAAGCCCTAGGACAACATAGCCCCTGGGACACACAAACCCCTCCACCAAGATAAGGTAACGATTCGCGTATTGTTATAAACCCAATAATAAACATGTTGGATGCTGTGTAAAACATAAATTAAAAAGAGTGCACTAATTGTGGCTCCCTTAAACCTACAGTGGATACGGAAAGTATTCAGAACCCCTTAAATTTTACACTCTTTGTTATATTGCAGCCATTTGCTAAAATCATTTAAGTAAATTTTTTTTGTCATTAATGTACACACAGCACCCCATATTGACAGAAAAATGCAGAATTGTTGACATTTTTGCAGATTTATTAAAAAAGAAAAACTGAAATATCACATGGTCCTAAGTATTCAGACCCTTTGCTCAGTAGTTAGTAGAAGTACCCTTTTGATCTAATACGGAAATTAGTCTTTTTGGGAAAGATGTAAAGTTTTTCACACTTGGATTTGGGGATCCTTTGCCATTCCTTTTTGCAGATCCTCTCCAGGTCTGTCAGGTTGGATGGTAAATGTTGGTGGACAGCCATTTTTAGGTATCTCCAGAGATGCATAATTGGGTTTAAGTCCGGGCTCTGGTTGGGCCATTCTAGAACAGTCACAGAGTTGTTGTGAAGCCGCTCCTTCGTTATTTTAGCTGTGTGCTTAGGGTAATTGTCTTGTTGGAAGGCAAACCTTCAGCCCAGTCTGAGGTCCTGAGCACTCAGGAGAAGGTTTTCTTCCAGGATGTCCCTGTACTTGGCCGCATTCATCTTTCCCTCAATTGCAACCAGTCGTCTTTTCCCTGCAGCTGAAAAACACCCCCACAGCATGATGCTGCCACCACCATGCTTCACTGTTGGGACCGTATTGGCCAGGTGATGAGCAGTGCCTGGCTTTCTCCACACATACCACTTAGAATTAAGGCCAAAAAGTTCTATCTTGGTCTCATCAAACCAGAGAATCTTATTTCTCACCATCTTGGAGTCCTTCATGTGTTTTTAAGGAAACTCCATGCAGGCTTTCCTGTGTCTTGCACTGAGTTGCAACTGCAACATTCTGTGCTTCACGGAGACATGGCTGACCCCCACCGTGCCGGACCAGGCCGTAACTCCGTCGGATTCATTCTTTGTGCTCGCCACGGCGGTCTACATCCCACCCCAAGCGGACACAGGTATGGCTTTGTCCGAATTACATGATGTGCTGAGCTCGCTTCAAAACAAGGACCCAGGCGCAGCCCTCATTGTAGCAGGAGACTTTAACAAAGCGAACCTCAGACAAGTCATGCCAAACTTTTACCAGCATGTCTCGTGTCCAACGAGAGGGGATCGGATTTTGGATCACTGCTACACGCCATACAAGCAGGGCTACAAAGCTGTCTCACACCCGGCTTTTGGGAAGTCTGACCACAATGCCATCTTCCTCATTCCCCAGTATAAACAAAGCATACGGAGGGAAGACGTGACCAAGAGGGAAGTAAAACGGTGGACTGCCCAATCAGAAGCTACGCTACAGGACGCACTCAACGACGTAGACTGGGACATGTTCAGAGCATGTGCAGTCGACATCAACGAGTTTACGGAAGTAGCAGTATGCTTCGTCAATATGCTAGCGGAGGAGATTATCCCCACTGCGAGAGTCACCACATTCCCAAACCAGAAACCGTGGATGGACAGATCGATCCGCACTGCAGTAAACGCCAGGACCGCCTCCTACAACGCGGGTCTCGCCACTGGCGATATGAGCGCCTACAAAGCAGCCTCATACGGCGTGCGGCGCGCGGTGAGAGATGCCAAACGCCGGTACTGGGAACGTGTGGAGTCCCGCTTCCACCAAGGCGACACACGGAGTATGTGGCACGGACTACGCACCATTACGGACTACAAAGCCAGGGACACTGCGCCGATCAACGCCGACTCTGCATTCACCAACGAGCTGAATCGGTTCTACGCCCGTTTCGAGGTTAGCCAGGCGGCTAATGCTATCTACCGCCTGACTACCGAGGACAGTGACGTCATCAGCGAGAGACCGGTGACCAGCATCGCGGAGCATGACGTCCGAGCGGCACTGAGGAGAGTGAACACAAGGAAAGTGGCGGGGCCAGATGGCATCACCGGCCGTCTGCTGTGCTGCTGTGCTGACCAGCTAGCAGGTGTGTTCACTTACATCTTCAACGAGTCCCTGGCGAAGTCTGTGGTCCTCACATGCTTCAAAAGATCCACCATCATCCCTGTGCCCAAGAACAGCAAACCCTCATCCCTGAACGATTACCGGCCAGTTGCACTGACCTCGGTAGTAATGAAGGTGTTTGAGAGGCTGCTGAAGAACATCATCTCCTCCTCCATCCCAGACACCACAGATCCGCTGCAGTTCGCCTACAGATCCAACAGATCCACAGAGGATGCCATCGCCCACGTCCTACACACCACTCTCAGCCACGTGGACAAGAAACAGGGTAACTATGTGCGAATGCTGTTTGTTGATTACAGTTCAGCGTTTAACACAATAGTGCCCTGCAGACTGTTCACAAAGCTGAGGGATCTGGGACTTAACAGCCGTCTGTGTGCATGGGTGTTGGACTTCCTCACTGGCAGAACTCAGGTGGTGAGGGTGGGCAGGTGCTTCTCCAACAGCATCACCATCAACACAGGAGCACCTCAGGGATGTGTCCTCTCGCCACTGCTCTACTCCCTCTACACTTCAGACTGTGTGGCCACCCATGGCTCCAACACCATTGTGAAGTTTGCTGACGACACAGTGGTGTTGGGTGCCATCTCCAACAACGATGAGGCGGCCTACATGGATGAAGTGAAGAATCTGGCATCATGGTGCCAGGACAACCACCTCCAGCTGAACGTCAGCAAGACCAAGGAGCTGGTGGTGGACTTCAGAAGGGGTCAGCACAGAGACTACAAGCCCATTATCATCAATGGAGCTCCAGTGGAGAGGGTGCAGTCCTTCAAGTATCTTGGTGTCCACATCTCCTCAGACCTGACATGGGCTGCCCACATTCAGGTCCAGACCAAAAAGGCTAGGCAGCGCCTGTATCACCTACGACAACTGAGGAAGTTCAGGGTCTCTCCAAAGATCCTCAGGATTTTCTATACAGGCGCTGTGGAGAGCATCCTCACACAGAACATGACATCGTGGTTCGGGAACAGCAGTGTGAAGGACCAAAAAGCTCTCCAGAGAGTGATCCGTACAGCAGAACGCTGCTGCAGGATTGCTCTCCCCCCGCTTCAGGACACCTACACCAGGAGATGCCGGACTAGAGCAGCGCAGATACTGAAGGACCCGTCCCATCCTGGCAACAAACTGTTCCAACTTCTGCAATCTGGTAGAAGGTTCCGCATCTTCCGGGCAAGGACAGAGAGACTCAAGAGGAGCTTCTATCCCCAAGCCATCCGTGCCCTAAACACACACACCCGCCCTCTCACATCATCTATAATTGACTGAGACAGGACTCTTCCAGACACTAAACCAAGGAACAATGTACATTTCAATTCCTTTAATTTTAAATATGTTTATATTGTCTATCCTGTAAAATAGTCAGATGTCTATTCATATTAATGTACAGAATTCACCTGCTTGCTGCTACTACTGCACATTCACCCAGTGTATATACTATATGTGTATGTATATGTATATATATATATATATATATATATATATATATATATATATATATATATATATATATATATAAACTACACGCCTTTGGAACAGAGGATCGCAAGTTCGATTCCTGCCTGGGGCGTCTGTATCCAGTAAGGGTCCTAAGGCTAGACCCCCTATGCTAAGCAAGCCTACCGCAGACATGAGCGAGACAGATAAATATGAAGGCATGCCGGCTCGGACGTCGCCCGGATCAACAAGGTCCGCGTCAGGTGTTGAGGAACCAGGGCACCCTGACGAAAAGTGGGCTACTGGAACAAGAAGGCATCGGTGGGCAAGGGACGAAAACAGGGCGTTGTTGGAATGCTACTACGCAAGTAACCCCGGCGGAAGGGGCTACATGAATAGGATGAGGGACCTATGGATTCTTCGATACCCAACATCCACAATGACGGCGAAACAACTAGTAGCTCAGTGTTCCAACATTCGAAAGAAGGGACTGCTCTCACAGCTAGAGATTGACAAGGTACAACACAAATGCTACGGCAAGGAGGAGTCAGGACGCCAGGTCAGGGGGGAGATATCATCACCCCCACCCGAGATTGGGTACATAGCCCCAAGTGCGATAGGAGAAGGATCGTTGAGTGCGAGAGGAACTGACCTGAAAAATAGGATCATGGCCAAGCTTGAAACCTGGATCCCCCGTAGCCGGTTACCAAGATTACGTGAAGTACCCTCAGAAGGTCTGCTAGATGATGTTAATGCAGCACTACGGACAATACCTACAACCACGGTTACCGACACTAACAAGCTGATCTACAATACGGCAGCAGTGATCAGTGAGATGCTTGGCTACAAGTTGAACAGCCACAAGGGGCAGTACCCTCCATGGAGAAGGAGGCTAGAGGGCAAGATCAAAGTAGCACGGAGGGAGGTTAGCCAACTAACGGAGTTGCAGAAAGGTGCGACAAATAAGGTGCCTAAGAAATACAGCAAGCTGTCCATACCTGAGGCCTTGGAAACTGCCAAGCAAAGACTCACAGCCTTGGCCAGCCGCTTGAGGAGGTACACCAGAGAGATAGAAGGCAGGAGAATAAACCAGCTGTTCTCCACAGAACCAGCAAAGGTGTACTCTCAGTGGCAAGGGAACAATAAGAGAACAGCACCACCAAGGCTGGAGACGGAGCAATACTGGAAGAGCATATGGGAGAAGGATGCAACCCATAACGGCAATGCTCAGTGGCTAGAGGATCTGAGGGCTGACCACAGCGACCTCCCTGAACAGGGTCCAGTAACCATCACAGTGGCAGATATCCAAGAAAGGGTCTCCAGTATGAAGAGTTGGACAGCACCAGGGCCCGACATGGTTCACGCCTACTGGCTGAAGAAGCTGACTGCACTCCACGAGCGTCTGGCAGCACAAATGAACCAGCTGCTAGTTAACGAGAGACACCCGGAATGGCTAACTGAAGGCCGGACGGTCCTGATCCCCAAGGACCCCAAGAAGGGACCGGTCCCCTCCAACTACCGACCAATAACCTGCCTCAGTACTACATGGAAGCTCCTGTCAGGCATCATATCGGCTAAGATGAACAGGCACATGGGTCAATACATGAGCGGGACACAGAAAGGAATTGGCAAGAATACCAGAGGCGCAAAACACCAGCTACTGGTAGACAGAACAATCAGCCGAGACTGCAAGACCAGACTGACCAACCTGTGCACTGCCTGGATTGATTACAAGAAGGCCTATGACTCAATGCCCCACAGCTGGATACTGGAATGCCTAGAACTGTACAAGATCAATGGGACCCTAAGAGCCTTCATCAGGAACTCAATGGGGATGTGGCGTACAACACTAGAGGCCAACTCCAAGCCCATAGCACAAGTCACCATCAAGTGCGGGATCTACCAAGGAGATGCTCTGTCCCCACTGCTGTTCTGCATAGGCCTGAACCCCCTCAGTGAGATCATTAACAAGACTGGCTACGGATACCGACTACAGAACGGAGCAGTTGTCAGCCACCTCCTGTACATGGATGACATCAAGCTGTATGCCAAGAGTGAACGAGACATCGATTCACTGATCCACACTACCAGGCTATACAGCAATGACATTGGAATGTCGTTCGGACTGGAGAAGTGTAGTCGGATGGTAACAAAGAGAGGGAAGGTAGTCAGAACTGAGGGGATTGAACTACCAGAAGGCAACATTGCAGACATAGAGGACAGTTACAAGTACTTGGGGATCCCACAGGCGAATGGGAACCATGAAGAGGCCGCTAGAAAAGCTGCAACCACCAAGTACCTGCAGAGGGTCAGGCAAGTCCTGAGGAGTCAGCTGAATGGTAAGAACAAGATCCGGGCCATCAACACCAGCCTATTACCCTGCTGGGGTAATAGGCTGGCCAAAGGAGGAGATAGAAGCCACTGACATAAAGACAAGAAAGCTCCTTACCATGCATGGAGGGTTTCACCCCAAATCCAGCACCCTGAGGCTGTACGCTAAGCGGAAGGAAGGGGGCCGGGGACTGGTGAGTGTCAGCACCACAGTCCAGGATGAGACAACGAACATCCAAGAATACATTAGGAAGATGGCCCCAACTGACCGAGTGCTCAGTGAATACCTCAGGCAGCAGAAACCCAAGAAAGAGGAGGGAGACGAGGAACCATCATGGAAGGACAGGCCCCTGCACGGTATGTACCACCGGCAGATAGAGGAGGTGGCTGATATCCAGAAATCCTACCAGTGGCTGGACAAAGCTGGACTGAAAGACAGCACAGAGGCACTAATCATGGCAGCACAAGAACAAGCTCTGAGCACAAGATCCATAGAGGCTGGGGTCTATCACACCAGGCAAGACCCCAGGTGCAGGCTGTGTAAAGATGCCCCAGAGACAATCCAGCACATAACAGCAGGATGCAAGATGCTAGCAGGCAAGGCATACATGGAACGCCATAACCAAGTGGCCGGCATAGTGTACAGGAACATCTGTGCCGAGTATAACCTGGAAGTCCCGAGGTCAAAATGGGAGATGCCCCCAAGGGTGGTGGAGAATGACCGAGCTAAGATCCTGTGGGACTTCCAGATACAGACGGACAAAATGGTGGTGGCTAACCAACCGGACATAGTGGTGGTAGACAAACAGAAGAAGATGGCCGTAGTGATCGATGTAGCGGTTCCGAATGACAGCAATATCAGGAAGAAGGAACACGAGAAGCTGTGTTTGCCCGAGCTTGAAGGATAAACCGCCCGCAGGGGCGTGCTGGGTGTTTTTTTTTTTATATATATATATATATATATATATATATATATATATATATATATATATATAAAAAACACCCAGCACGCCCCTGCGGGCGGTTTATCCTTCAAGCTCGGGTCCTCTACCAGAGGCCTGGGAGCTTGAGGGTCCTGCGCAGTATCTTAGCTGTTCCCAGGACTGCGCTCTTCTGGACAGAGATCTCCGATGTTATTCCCGGGATCTGCTGGAGCCACTCGCCTAGCTTGGGAGTCACCGCACCTAGTGCTCCGATTACCACGGGGACCACCGTTACCTTCACCCTCCACATCCTCTCGAGCTCTTCTCTGAGCCCTTGGTATTTCTCCAGCTTGTCGTGTTCCTTCTTCCTGATATTGCTGTCATTCGGAACCGCTACATCGATCACTACGGCCGTCTTCTTCTGTTTGTCTACCACCACTATGTCCGGTTGGTTAGCCACCACCATTTTGTCCGTCTGTATCTGGAAGTCCCACAGGATCTTAGCTCGGTCATTCTCCACCACCCTTGGGGGCATCTCCCATTTTGACCTCGGGACTTCCAGGTTATACTCAGCACAGATGTTCCTGTACACTATGCCGGCCACTTGGTTATGGCGTTCCATGTATATATATATATATATATATATATATATATATATATATGTTCTTCCTCTACACCCCCCCCCCCCCCCCCCCCAATTTTTGCACATGTCGAGGAGCGTGTCAGGCTACATTTCGCTGTGTGTTATACTTGTATAACTATGCATGTGACAAATAAAGAACCTTGAACCTTGAACCTTGAGGAGAGGCTTCCTTCAGGCCACTCTGCCATACAGCCCTGACTGGTGGAGGGCTGCAGTGATAGTTGATTTTCTACAACTTTCTCCCATCTTCTGACTGCATCTCTGGAGCTCAGCCAAAGTGATCTTTGAGTTCTTCTTTACCTCTCTAACCAAGGCTCTTCTCCCCTGATAGTTCAGTTCTGAAGGGTTCTGGTCATCCCAAACGTCTTCCATTAAAGGATTATGCAGGCCACTGTGGTCTTAGGAATCTTAAGTGCAGCAGAATTTTTTTGTAACCTTGGCTCGATCTGTGCCTTGTCACAATTCTGTGTCTGATCTCTTCAGGCAGTTCCTTTGACCTCATGATTCTCATTTGCTCTGACATGCATTGTGAGCTGTAAGGTCTTATACAGACAGGTGTGTGGCTTTCCTAATCAAGTCTAATCAGTATATTCAAACACAGCTGGACTCAAATGAAGGTGTAGAACCTAGTGATGGGTTGGTCGCGAACGAAATGGCTCTTAGAACTGAATCTTTGAAGTGAACGACGCGAGCCGGTGTTAGGATGCCTGGGTCGTTGACCCAGGGTTTTTGTGTTTATTATTGTCATGGTCTCCGCTCCTCGTCAGCTGACAGCCGTCAGGTGTTTTGTTTTTGTTTACCTTTCTCTCTCACCTCTGCTCTCCCTTTCTCTCTCGCCCTCTTCCATTCTCTCTTTCTCCTGCCGGGGCGGAGCTCAGTATGGGCTCCTGCCCCTGGCCTACGCACCTGGAGGTGATCAGCACATCTGTCGCTGATCATGAAAGATTGGAACCCTTCTTAAGAGGGCGAGTCTGCTCTACTCGTCGCTGGATCGTTGAGTCATCAGCGTCAGTCGTCCTGTATTTTGTAAAGTCAGTTTATGAGCATGTCTGAACCAGGAGACTAATGGTTTTTTTCTGCCTGTGCATAGATTGCCTCTGGACCTGTTCTTCCCCTGTGCCTGGCGACTGAACGGGAGCAAGAGAGATAAAGGAGAGGAGATGTGCTAGGACTGAATGGAAACTTTCCCTTCCTGGACTCCTGCCTCTTTCACTCCTGGACCCTGGAACCCCGGCCCCTTTTTCCTTTGACACTATTATGTGTATATATGAATTCCACTGTAGGAGACACTGTAAATAAATGCACCTTTTGAAGACACTAGTGGTCTGCGCGTGAGTCCGATCTACGAAACTTGACAGAACGATCCAGCCACAACATGGACTCAGCAGATCAGAATACCATCGGTCAGGCACTGGCTGCCCAAGAAGCGGCGCTGACTCGCCACGAACAAATGTTACATCAGCTGCGAGGTGAGATCGCTGCACTAACTCAAGCTGTTTCCGGTTTGACTACGCCAGGGGGAGTACAGCCAGGGACCTCCCAGCCGGCTCGCCCTGCCCAGCAGGAGACACTCGCGGCGGCTACGGCCGGTCCCTCATCGGCAGCCACCCCATCCTCTGACGGTCCTCTGCCTTCGCCTGAGCCCTTTTCAGGGGAGACAGAGAAGTGCTCTGGCTTTCTGGCCCAGTGTTCATTGATTTTCATAACAATGACGGGGCAAAGATTGCGTTCTTGGTACAGATGCTTCGTGACCGGGCTTTGAAATGGGCCCAGGTCGTGTTAAACTCCAACCCGGAGATCTCTTTTGAGAGGTTTGTGATTAACTTTAAGACTGTGTTTAATCAGGGCTCTGGAGTCGAGGCTGCGGCGCTCCGCCTCCTTAACTTTAAGCAAGGTAAGCGGAGTATGGCAGATTATTCAATCGATTTTTGGATTTTGGCAGAAGAAACCGGCTGGGGACCGGATGCGCTCAGGAGCACATTGTTAAATAACATCCGGGAAGATCTGAAAGATGAATTGATTATGCGGGACCTACCCACTGCTTTTGACGAATTGATGTCGTTATGTATTAAGGTGGATGAGCGGCTACGAGCTCGTCGGCAAGCACGGAACTCCAGTTCCCAGGAGGCCGCAGGGCCGCGATGGGCGGAGGCTTCGGCCGATTACCGGTCCTCCCGGACATCAGGGGGCGCCGACGGAGAGGTACAGCCCATGCAAATCGGCAGCTCTCACCTAACTGCTGCAGAACGTCAGCGACGCATCACGGCCGGTGAGTGTCTGTATTGTGGTAATAAGGGACACATGATTGCCTCCTGTCCGTCGCGAGCAAAAGGCCGCGCCCGCCAGTGATGGTAGGAGTACTGGTGGGCGGTTTGAATCAGGATAAATCTCCTCCACGTTTAGCCCTGCCGGCTAAGCTTCTGGTCCATTCCGAGTGTCATTCACTTTCTGTGCTTATTGATTCTGGAGCAGAACAAAATTTCATTGACTCTGAACTAGCTAAACGACTCTGTGTGACTGTGGAGTCACTACCCCACGCCTTACGCGTCACGGCTTTATCAGGGCAGCGCCTCCCCGACATCACACACATCACTGAACCGCTCACCCTCACACTGTCTGGCAATCATTCGGAGGAGATTAGTTTTTTTGTTTTTCACTCCACTCAGACGCCGTTAGTTCTCGGTCATCCCTGGCTCCAGCAACACAACCCCACGATTAATTGGCAGAAAGGAGGCATTACGGGCTGGGGAGAGGAGTGTCATATGACTTGCCTTAAGGCTGCCGTACCTCCTAACAAATCTGTCACCGGCCCAGAGCCACTGCGGTCTTCCGACTTAGCAGATGTGCCGTCTGCTTACCACGAGCTCGCTGAGGTGTTTCGGAAGGACCGAGCCCAGTCGCTGCCACCCCATCGGCCCTATGACTGCGCCATAGACCTACTGCCGGGAGCTCCCTTACCAACCAGCCGCCTCTATAGCCTCTCGCTGCCGGAACGGGAGGCTATGGAGAAATACATAACTGAATCTCTCGCTGCCGGCATTATCCGGGCCTCTTCCTCACCCGTCGCAGCAGGTTTCTTCTTTGTGGAAAAGAAGGATAAGACCCTCCGACCCTGTATTGACTTTCGGGGACTCAATAACATTACGGTCAAGAATAAATATCCACTGCCCCTGCTCACCTCCGCTTTCGAACTTCTCCAGGGCGCCGTCATTTTCAGCAAGCTGGACTTGAGAAACGCTTACCACCTGGTCCGGATTCGGGATGGCGATGAATGGAAGACGGCGTTTAATACCCACCTTGGACATTTTGAGTATCTGGTCATGCCGTTCGGCCTCACTAACGCACCTGCAGTATTCCAGGCTCTGGTCAATGATGTTCTAAGGGACTTTATTAACCGATTTGTGTTTGTCTATCTAGACGACATTCTGATCTTCTCTTCCTCCCAGGCGGAACACGAGACCCAGGTCCGGCTGGTGCTGCAACGCCTTCTGGAGAACCGGCTGTTCGTCAAAAGCGAGAAATGTGAGTTTCATGTGCCCTCGGTTGCCTTCCTAGGGTACATAATCGAGCGGGGAGATCTTCGACCCGACCCTGTGAAAGTCAAGGCTGTTGTGAACTGGCCAGAACCAAACAACCGTCGCCAGTTGCAACGCTTCCTTGTCTTCGCTAACTTCTACAGGAGATTCATACGGGACTTTAGCAGGATTGCCTTACCATTAACTCAGTTAACCTCTCCCAAGCTTGCTTTTCAGTGGAGTGACGCTGTCCAATCAGCCTTTCAGGAGCTCAAGAAACGGTTTGCTTCAGCGCCCATCCTGGTCCAACCTGATACCACTCTTCAGTTCGTGGTAGAGGTCGACGCATCCGACTCAGGGGTGGGGGCCGTCCTTTCCCAACAGAGGGAAGGTAAGATGCACCCTTGTGCCTATTTTTCCCGTCGTCTCACCCCTGCAGAACGTAACTACGACGTGGGCGATCGGGAGCTCTTGGCGATTAAGCTCGCCCTGGAAGAATGGCGGCATTGGCTGGAGGGCACCACTCAACCCTTCGTGGTCTGGACCGATCACAAAAATCTGGCCTACCTTCAAACGGCGAAACGTCTCAACGCTCGACAGGCCAGATGGGCCCTGTTTTTCACCCGTTTTCACTTCTCAATCACCTACAGACCCGGTTCCCGAAATGTCAAGCCGGACGCTCTCTCCCGTCAGTTTTCCGCTGCTGACGAAAAGGCGGATCCGGATTCCATTCTGCCGGCAACCTGTACTATTGGGGTCATCACCTGGGAGATCGAGGCGGCCATCCGGGAGGCTCAGATAGCCGAACCGGATCCGGGAGGGGGGCCCGTCCACCGACTCTATGTTCCGCGCTCTGTCAGATCCCAGGTTCTGCAATGGGCTCACACGGCCCGGTTCTCATGCCACCCAGGGATACATCGCACCGTCAAGTTTCTCCAGCGGTACTTCTGGTGGCCCTCACTCACCCAAGATACTCGGGAATACATCACTGCTTGTACGGTCTGTGCCCGAAACAAACCATCGAACCAACCCCCGGCGGGTCAGCTCCATCCGTTATCCACTCCTTCCAGGCCATGGTCTCACATAGCACTGGACTTCATCACCGGGTTACCTCCATCAGCAGGTAACACTGTCATTCTCACCATAATCGATCGTTTCTCTAAAGTGGCTCATTTCATTGCTCTGCCTAAGCTTCCCACAGCTCTAGAGACTGCACGCCTACTCGCCACTCACGTCTTCCGCCTGCATGGGATCCCGGAAGACATAGTGTCCGACAGAGGGCCTCAATTTACTTCTCGGGTCTGGAAAGAGTTCTGCAACTCCCTGGGCGCAAAGGTCAGTCTATCCTCGGGTTATCATCCTCAGAGCAACGGTCAATCCGAGCGGGCCAACCAAGAACTGGAGACCGCCCTGCGCTGCGTCGCCTCCACCAATCAAACCATCTGGAGTGAGGAGTTGCCGTGGATCGAGTACGCCCATAACAGCTTGACTGCCTCTGCCACCGGCCGGTCTCCATTCGAAGCTTCCTTGGGATATCAGCCTCCTCTTTTTCCTGCTGTGGAAGGTGAGCACTTTGTACCCTCCGTCCAGGCTCATCTGCGCAGGTGTCGCAGAGTTTGGCGGGCAACTCAAGCGGCCCTACTGCGCACGAAGGAGAACAACAAACGCATCGCAGACCAGCACCGGACTCCAGCACCCGAATACTCTGTCGGCCAGAAGGTATGGCTTTCTACCCGCTTTGTTCCGGTCAGGACTGAATCTAAGAAACTTACACCCACCTTCATTGGCCCTTTTGAAATCTCCGCCTTGGTCAATCCTGTTTCTGTGAAGTTAAAACTCCCTCGCAATATGAGAATCCATGATGTTTTCCATGTTTCACAACTCAAACCTGTCCGGTCTAGTCCTCTGTGCCCCCTTTCCATGCCCCCTCCTCCCGCCCGGCTCGTGGATGGCTTGCCGGCCTACTCCATCACTCGCATCATGGACTCTCGGCGCCGTGGGCGTGGCTGTCAGTATCTGGTTGACTGGGAGGGTTATGGCGTGGAGGAGCGCTCCTGGGTCCCTCGGGCGGCCGTTCTGGATGTGCCCATGCTCCGGGAGTTTCACCGCCTGCATCCGGACAAGCCTGGTGGGTCGCCGGGGGGCTCCCGTTGAGGGGGGGGGTACTGTCATGGTCTCCGCTCCTCGTCAGCTGACAGCCGTCAGGTGTTTTGTTTTTGTTTACCTTTCTCTCTCACCTCTGCTCTCCCTTTCTCTCTCGCCCTCTTCCATTCTCTCTTTCTCCTGCCGGGGCGGAGCTCAGTATGGGCTCCTGCCCCTGGCCTACGCACCTGGAGGTGATCAGCACATCTGTCGCTGATCATGAAAGATTGGAACCCTTCTTAAGAGGGCGAGTCTGCTCTACTCGTCGCTGGATCGTTGAGTCATCAGCGTCAGTCGTCCTGTATTTTGTAAAGTCAGTTTATGAGCATGTCTGAACCAGGAGACTAATGGTTTTTTTCTGCCTGTGCATAGATTGCCTCTGGACCTGTTCTTCCCCTGTGCCTGGCGACTGAACGGGAGCAAGAGAGATAAAGGAGAGGAGATGTGCTAGGACTGAATGGAAACTTTCCCTTCCTGGACTCCTGCCTCTTTCACTCCTGGACCCTGGAACCCCGGCCCCTTTTTCCTTTGACACTATTATGTGTATATATGAATTCCACTGTAGGAGACACTGTAAATAAATGCACCTTTTGAAGACACTAGTGGTCTGCGCGTGAGTCCGATCTACGAAACTTGACAATTATTATTATTTGTAATTTCTAGTCTTTGGTTTCTTTCTTTGAGCTCTGTCTTATGGTTTATGTCTCTGTCTTCTCTAGTTGCTCTGTCTCCCCTGTCAGCTGTATCCCCTTGTCTAGTTGGCGTCTCTGTGTATCCTTAGTTGCTATATCCCCGTGTCCAGTCAGTGTTGGTGTCTGCCCTGGTCCCACGTCTCTGTTCCCTCTGTTGTAGTGCCTGCATGTGAGTCTGTGTCTTTTGTTCAGTCTGTGTTATGGGTTTCCTGTTTTACTTTGAAAGTCCATGTCTGATGTTAATGTGTCTGGTTTTGCTTCCCCTTGTCTCGTTAGGCCTGATTTGCCCCAGCTGTGTTTCCCTCCTGTTACCCATTTCCTGATTGCGCCCTCTGTGTATTTAAGCCCTGTGTTTCTTTGTGTCTGGGTTGCGATCTACCGTTTACATAGCTGTGTGTTCTGTCAGTCTGCTGGTGTAAGTTTATTTTGATTTTTCCAGTTATGTTATATTTGAGTTTAACATTAAAGTTGTTTTGAGTTCACATCTGTCTCCGGAGTCTGCACCTTGGGTCCTACTCCTGTCTGCACACAGCCACTCACAACAGACGGCTCCGTGTTGTTTTTTCTTTGTCCCACGCTCTCTCTTATTTCTGCTTTTTTCCGCTTCACTCGGCACGCGAGCCTTGTGCTTGCGCTGGGCAGAGGGGGGAGGGGTGTTAGTTACACTCAGTAGCACAGGAACAGAGCGGGAGGGAGGGAGAGAGAGAGCAGGAACAACAACGTCACATTAGAAAGGTATAGTAATCATCCACAACTACTTTCAGTTGCAGATGATAAAGGATTCAGAAAGTTTATTCATGCAGTGAATCCTATGTATACAGTTCCAAGCAGGAAAACACTCTCCCAAAAAATCATCCCAGGCCTGTATGACAGAGAATGTGCATTTTCTTTTTGTTTTGCATATTTTAATTTATATTTAATTGTGTTGTGGTTTGGAGTGTTTTGTGTTGTTTCACTTTAAATTTGTTTAAAAGAAAAAAGCTGAAAGTTTAAATAGTTTAAAGTTCAAATGTAAATAGTGTTTTTGTATTTTAAAATGTATTTATTACATTTTGGAGTGAATAAATAAAAGTATATTTACATCTAAAAGTATATTTATATCTACAGACAAAGCACAAACTCCAAACACAACAGAAGAGCTCCAGGATGCTAGGGGGCAGTGTTGAGCTTTTGTTACCTAGAGGCTACACAAGGCAGCAAGTACCAACGATTGGATTTGGTGTGTGTTAGTAACAGGTAAATGAACTTTTTTTTAAAATTATTTGAATATATATGAGTGCTTGTGTATAAATACACAAACAATACACATATGAAAAATATTAGTTCATATTAGTTCATGTGTTAACAGATCTCTCTGCATTGAATCATAAGCAGTGTTGGGGAGTAACGGAATACATGTACCGCCGTTACGTATTTAAAATACAAAATATGAGTAACTGTATTCCGTTACAGTTACCGTTTAAAAAGGTGGTATTTAGAATACAGTTACTTTGTTGAAATAAATGGATTACACCGCGGTACCTTCCTGTTTCATATTGTCGCGGGTCAGGACTGTTTGGGTTTTGTTTGACAGCTACGTTCTGTTGTTCCAGGTGGCAGCGTTATGGTTGCCATGGTTACAGGGTGACGCTCTCGCTCTGCGTGTTTCTTTTTGTTGTTGTTGTTGTTGTTGTTGTTGTGCTAAGCTAATAGGCAGAATGCTACAGGTATAGCTCTAAAGAATGTAGCATCATGGGCAGTGTAGTCCGTGTTCAGTGTTGGGAAGGTTACTTTTAAAATGTATTCCATTACAGAATACAGAATACATGCCCCAAAATGTATTCTGTAACGTATTCCGTTACGTTACTCAATGACAGTAACGTATTCTGAATACTTTGGATTACTTAATATATTATCATGCTTTTTACAACAACGTGAATGTACTATTGCTGTGTGATTTATTACTGTTACTGAAGGTCCGCGACTCTGAACTGTAGTAAAGGGACCTCTGACTAATACGGCGGGGTCCCTGTCGGCTCGTAGCCGAAAAATAGCTTTACTTTGTTGTGTGGGTCAACTTTGCTAGCAGAGACAGAGAGAGGCGTTGAAAGGCTGCTCCAACGGGACTTATTGTTTTCGGAGGAAAACACGAACACAGCGTACAGTCGAGTCTTAATAGCTTACTTACAACTGGGCTCGTCAGGCTCTCTTCTTGGCTGCAGTGGTTATTATTATATTTACATGCTTCCAGCTCCCGTTTTTCCTCGATGACAACTCGTACCTTTCCACTCCCCTTTTTCTCCCTCCTAGCGCTCACAGACACATAACGGGTATGGCAGTCCATTCTCCCTGCAACACGGACTACACTGCCCATGATGCTACATTCTTGTAGCATTCTGCCTGTTAGCTTAGCACAACAACAACGAAAATGCGCTCTCTCACCCAAGAAACACACAGTCGCAGAGAGAGAGAGAGAGCGTCGCCCTGTAACCATGGCAACCGTAACGCTGCCGCCTGGAACAACAGAACGTAGCTGTCAAACAAAACCCAAACAGTCCTGACCCGCGACAATATGAAACAGGAAAGTACCGCAGTGTAATCCATTTATTTCAACAAAGTAACTGTATTCTGAATACCACCTTTTTAAACGGTAACTGTAATGGAATACAGTTACTCATATTTTGTATTTTAAATACGTAACGGCGGTACATGTATTCCGTTACTCCCCAACACTGTCCGTGTTGCAGGGAGAATGGACCTCTTATGTGTCTGTGAGCGCGAGGAGGGAGAAAAAGGAAAAGTACGAGTTGTCATCGAGGAAAAACGGGAGCTGGAAGCATGTAAATATAATAATAACCACTGCAGCCAAGAAGAGAGCCTGACGAGCCCAGTTGTAAGTAAGCTGTTAAGACTCGACTGTACACCGTGTTCGTGTTTTCCTCCGAAAACAATAAGTTCCGTTGGAGCCTTTCAACGCCTCTCTCTGTCTCTGCTAGCAAAGTTGACCCACACAACAAAGTAAAGCTATTTTTCGGCTACGAGCCCGACACGAACCCGCCGTATTAGTCAGAGGTCCCTTTACTACGGTTCGGAGCCGCGGACCTTCAGTAATAACAGTAATAAATCACAGCAATAGTACATTCACGTTGTTGTAAAAACCATGATTATATATTAAGTAATCCAAAGTATTCAGAATACGTTACTGTCATTGAGTAACGTAACGGAATACGTTACAGAATACATTTTAAGGCATGTAATCTGTATTCTGTAATGGAATACATTTTAAAAGTAACCTTCCCAACACTGATCATATCTGTTATTAACCTCTGTCTCTCTTCCACAGCATGTCTTTATCCTGTCTTCCTTCTCTCACCCCAACCAATCACAGCAGATGGCCCCGCCCCTCCCTGAGCCTGGTTCTGCTGGAGGTTTCTTCCTGTTAAAAGGGAGTTTTTCCTTCCCACTGTCGCCAAAGTGCTGCTCATAGGGGGTCATATGGTGGTTGGGTTTTTATCTGTATCTATGAAGCGCCTTGAGGCGACTTTTGTTGTGATTTGGCGCTATATAAATAAAATTGAATTGAATTGAATTTTGAACTAATATTTTGAAACATAGTATTCGGCACCATTTTTACTCATGTTAAGCACTCAAAGTACTCCACTACAAGTTTCAGGTAGTGTAACATCTTTTATGTTCTGTACATTATATTTTTTCAGTTACCTCAAATAAAACAGATCTGTAAATAAAGTTATTATATTAGCTGCTTTCTTTTGGTATTTGGCTGACAGCAGACTGTATCCTGGTATTGCACCATAAAATATTGAAATAATGGTACAAATCTACAACTTTTACTGCTTGGGAACCTTTTTTTCTGGCGTTCAAAAAGGTACTTTGAGGTCCTAAGAGGCACATTCAAGAACACATAGGGACAGAAGTGATATTTTACCATAGCCCCATTTTTGAGAGTGTTGCTGGTACGTGTAAAAGCAACATCCAGATGAGCTCAAAGCTGCATTGCAGAACACTGCAGTGTCAATTATGTTTGCTTATATTTAGAAGCTTATATTTGCTTCACCTATGAGTGGTTTTAATGTTGCAGCTGACTGCTGTATGCTTCTTGGCATCAACAAACCTCATAATATGCTGAGGGTAATTTAACCATACAGCTAAAGGAATCTGGCACATGGTATTGCGCATCAAGGGCAACTGCAGATTAGGCCGTCATCTTGTGAGACAAAGGAAAGGGTAAACATGAGGAGAATTCCTCTCAGGATATTAAAAATGCTTCTCTTCATTCCTATGGAACCTGAACACAGATCAGTGGAGACAGTAATTTCCACAACACAGACGCAGTGTGGTCTGACTTTTCCAGAAACATCCCAGAGCTGCATAACAATACAAAGGGCAGGTGTAGCATTTTTCATTCATTTCAGGTTTGCTGAGATGCCTGTATGCCACTAGACCGGAGGCGACACAGTGACAGTCTCCAACATGTTTCCTGCAGCATCGTCTTTTATCTTCTTTTATCTTTTGTCTCCTTCTGCCTTTGATCTCTGCTGCCTCCAAAATCAATCAAACGTGGAACTGAATTGAACAGAAATTATTAACAAAAATGTATTTTCCTATTTGGAGACTACACTCTGCACATAATGTGTGCAGTGTGCTTCCCTGCTGCTGTAACTCCAGCAGTGAGGTCAGTAAAAGCTGTTTGCAATTTCTCTGTTTAGTCTTGAGTGCAATAGGCATCTCTTTATATTTCCTTACTTCCCTCCTTGCTTGCGCTTCAATTGGTTTAAAAGCTTAAACCCCCCTTAAAACCAGAGATTGGAGGCTTCTTCACATAGTGACAGTGCTGGATTAACGTTCAAGGGGGCCCTCGGGCAAAACTTTCTGGTCCCCAGTGACTCCACTATAGTAACCCAGAAGGAACTCCCCACAGAAGCCAAATCTGTGCTGAGATCGAGGGGCTGTGGATGGCGATGCCGTCATTCTGGGAAAGCTTAATCCCATCAAAATGAAAGAGTTAAATCACATGAGAGCTTTGCATTGGACTTGCAGTGAACCTGGTTCCAAACCATACCAATAACATGTGCATCCAAAGGTCTGTGATTCAGGCTCTCCTGATGGTAGACCACATGTATGGCTGAGGCTCAGCTGCTCTGGTATCTCTGGGCTGATACTGAACCCCGAGTGTGTGTGTGCGTGTGTGTGTGACATTGGGTGAATGAGACTTGCAGTGTGAATGCTGGAGAAACAGAAACATACTACAGAGCTGCTCATCAGAGTACTCAGATTACATTAGCTTTTAACGAGAAACTACAGCCATACTCAAGTATTTTTGCTACTTTTTCTAATAAACATTCCACTACTTGTTTTTTTAAACATCTAAATCAATAGTTAAATAAAGCTTTGTAAATTTCTCCAGTAAATAAAAAACAAGCAAACATCAACAACAAGCAAAAAACATTCAAAGAATCCCACCCACCCCCTAAATTCCACACAGGTGCGAGTGGGGGCTATAGTAGGATAGACCTCAGTGTTTCATTCTACATACACCTAACACACAATGTCAGCCATTAAATAAATGCACCATGAAAGCTGTCGTGCTGCTGGAATAAAACCACAGCCGTCGTAAAAAGAAAGTAAATTAAATTCTTTGGTTTTACATATCAGGACATATTAAAAATCACCTGGCAGTTCTTAAAACTACGTACATACAAACATGACATATTACACTATTATTATTTATTTCATAAAAACTAGACCAAGATGAGCTGGGTGACAAATGAGGCACAACATCACCTTGAGAATTAAGAGGGTGAGTAGCAGCCAGGTGTGCAAATCAAACACACCTGATTTATTGATCATCAGCAGGTTTGATCAGCTCTATAAAATCAGTTTGCTGATCTGGGTCAGTTTCATAAGCGCTCCTGAGACATTCATGTGTAATGTGTGTGTTGGCAGCAGCAGGCAGGAGAGGGCAGCAGACATCTGCAGCTCAGGGAGGGGCTCGTTATGTCTGGCTCTCTATCTCTGGCTGATGAATTCTTCATTAAAACAATATGTTCACGCTGTGCTGTTACAAAGTTATCACATAAAATTTCAATTAACTGGGGCTCGATGATCTCAATGAGATGATCTTTTACAGCTAAAAAGTCCCTCTGCACAGCCTGCTGGAGCCTTTCCAGAGCTGCGGCGCGCACGGAAAAACCAGTCCACCAGTGAATAACAAAGGGAAGTCAGACGCTGCACGGGGATTTAGATGTTCAAAGGCGCAGCTTACGCCTCTGGGCCATGCAGGGCCCCCTTGAGTCGGAGAATGAAATCTGTTGTTTAACAAGCCTTTATTGGAATCCACACTTTTACCGAATGTTGAAGATCAGGGACAAACAGAAACCCACAGCGGCGGTACATGAGCCAGCGATGAACACAATCCCAGAGAATTTTTGTCAGTGAAGCCATATCAGAGTTTATGATTCCCATATTGGTATAACAAAATCCACTGGCTGTGTGTGTTTGTCTGTGTCTGTTATGTGTGTGTGTGAACAGTCTGAGCAGGGATACGCTGAGCTTTAAGTGGTGGATATAACACTTAAAAGCTGGTTGCCTTTAGTGCCCTCAGTTTCTTTTAGCTGTGTAGTTTCTAGAGGTTTATTAAGCAAAATCATAGTTTGCAGCAGGAGTCTGATGGGTGCTCTGAAGGGCCGGACGCTGCCTCTCAGCTCTGGTGTGCAACTTAAGATTTAATCGCACGAACTGAAACTCATTAGACAATAAATGACTTTAATTTAACTCTTGTGTTTATTATTTGTATTTTATGTTGCACGTTTGTCCTAATCACGGCCCTTTAGCTTAGCCTGTGTTACAGACGGGACGTAAGTCACTACAATAAGAAGTGACGTGTTAAAAACAGTAAACGTTCTCCAGAGCAGCCACAGATCACGCTTTGCTCGTGTGCTTTTTGATTTTTAATGGGGTTTTCTTGCTTTGCTGCCCCAACCCTGATTTTTTCAAGCCCGCTTTTTAACCTTCTGAATTTGATCTGAATTCCCACAACAAAGACTTTTATAAATGGATATCAGTATTGAATCCCACAATGCCAACTAAGTCCCAGTGATGGTGTGGTCAGAGGAACTTGAAATACTTTTAAATGTTATAAATAAAATCAGCATATTCTGTGCAAGTGGAAATTTTTAGCATTTCTTATGTTTATTGAATTTCAGCTATGGTGGGAGAAAGTATAAGATTTATTCATTTTTGGACTGAATATCTGTGGCTTGCAAAATTCTCTAAAAGCGCAGCAGCAACAGCACTGAGCAACGCAAGGCCAGATGCAGAGTCTGACAATGTTACCAGATCCTGTGAAAAGAATGTTTACTAATGTTTCATTGTTACTATTCTTTGTGAAGACTATTAGCACAATAACAACTATCATGCACTAAACCATAGACGGGATAAATCTGGCTCTAGATTACAGATCTGAAAAGTGAAGCCAATGTGGAAGTGCTTTAAAGCTGCACCGAAGGCCACCAGAGAGCTGTGGTTGCAAAAAGACTTTAAAATTGCTCTCTGCTCTGACCTCTTTATTCATATTTGATGAGTTTATGAGCTCAGCCACTCACTTTGGGATATAGTGAATAAAAAACACGAGTCTCTTTTGTAAAATCACTCTATGTGTCAGCGTGATTGTCTTATATTCTTTGGATAATGGTTAACTAGTGATTGACAAGTTAATCGTGAGCTGCTCAGACCCATCGCTCTTTATCCCCTCTGTGCAGAAAACAAAGAGCAGAGCTCTGTGCTGAAAAGCTACGTCACTGCAGCTGTGAGCACATAGACGTTACCACGATCACGCGTCTCCATGGATTCCTTTGACGCTGTGTTCACACCAAATACAAAGTCTACTTTGCTCTCCATTTATTATAGTTTTTATGGTCAAATAATCTTTTCTTTGTTCTTTGCTTTCAGTTAAGTTTCAGTTATTTTCCAGAGTCAATGGTTTGTTTGCTTTTTGTTTCTGTGCAGTTGTCTTCCTGTTGTTAATATGGAGTGTTTGTCAGATGAAAGAATTTTAGAAAAGCTGCTACACAAGTCTGACTTTACCACAGCCTCGTTAGGCAGGTTGTATTAACATTTTCTCTACATTTTTATTTCATTCTAGTTATCTCTCCAGTTTTATCTGAAGTCCACTTTTATTTCTATTTCCAGTTAACTAATTTGTTTTCATGCTCATGTTTTAGTGAACTATAGTAACAATAGGCAGAATATCTTTAAATCAAAAGCCAGCTCAATTCATTAGGACAGATACAATTGTAAAAGAAATGCTACAAAAATATGTACATTTATAAATTGTCTGTGAGCTGAAGAAAACCGTTTCCATGTTTTTCGTATTGTAAATCTTGTTTAGTGTTGCTGATTTGTGATTGGTGGGTTTGTGACAGATGAGGACAGCTGTTGGTGTCAGCTCAGCACTGATGTCATGAAGCTGCTGTGATGTTCTCTTCGGACCAGCTCCATCTTTCACCAGGTCAGCGTTTGGCTGCTGCTTGCGTGAATAGTAAGAAGAGGTGGAGCTGTGTAGCATTTGTCCTCTTGTTGTCTCCGTGTGTGTAAATGTGGTGCACTCACAGTATTTGCCTTGAAGCATGAATACAAAATCCTGAATTTACTCTCTCAGCCTGACCCAAATGTCAAAACCTCCAGTGAATTGACACTGCTCCTGGTTAACCTCACATTGACTTCCACCCAACCGCAAACCTCATTTTGCATTACCTCTCACCTACATCGTAGGAGCCCCCCCCCCCCCCAATAAAAACAAACCCAAAAACTAACCTCCAGCTCCTCAGCTACCACAGGGCTCCTGGTGGAGGTGCTGAGGGAGCAGCGAGAACATTGTTTGAACTACAGTAAAGCACAGCTCCCTTCAGCTCCCAGATCAAAGGCAGAGGATTACCAACAGCCTGCTGTAATGAGACCACGATGACTTGAAATTACTGGGACTGCTTGGTACACTCTCCCCCAACCACAGCACTGTTACAAAGACTGCGGTGGAACACCCTGAGAAAGACAACAGTAATCTAGTAATGTGGGTTTCTCTGCATGTAAACTTGTCCTCGTCTGCTCGCTGCACCGTGTGCGATACCGCCACAGAGCCCGAGCTGGTGACACAAGTCGGCTTTCTGGTGTGTGGTCAGTGCAGGTCAACCAGAGATGACCTATTTTTATTTATTGTCATTGTCAAGAACAATGAGATTGCGTTTGGGGCTTCCATACAACCCAAAAAAAGAAGAAAATAATAAATACCCCTTAAAACCCAAGTGTACATATTTAACCCAGTGTGACTCCAATGCAATAAGACAATCCTTAGCAATAATGTTCGTAGAAATTCAGACAAAGACCTGAGAAACATGACAAAATACAACAATGCAACCCATTCAATATTATTGTACTGTGAGATATGATATCAGATATGATAGTTATCTATTTAAGAAAGAGGGGGGGGGGGGGGGGGCAGGAGGGGGAAGAGAACAAAGATATGATGCACCAATGCAGACCAGTTCATTGCTATTAAGAAGTTGGATATGGTTATTGTCCGTGAGAGGGGGGCAGAGAGTTCAGGAGCCTCACAGCCTGTGGATACAGGCTGTTGGCCAGTCTGGATGTTCTGGCCTGTATAGACCTGTACCTTCTCCCTGAGGGCAGCAGATGGAAAAGGTGGCGCGCAGGGTGATGTTGGTCCCGCAGGATACTGTGCACCCTCCTCAGACAGCGAGTGGGGAAGATATTACTGATCTCTGGCAGACTTGTTCCAATAATTCTGCCAGCTTCTTTCACCACCCGCTGGAGTGCTTGCTGATCGGCCTTGGTGCAGCTGGGGAACCACACTAGAAATCCATACGTCAGAACGCTGCTGATGGCACAGTTGTAGAAGTTCAACATCAGAGATCTGGGAATGTGTGCGCTCCGCAGTCTCCTCAGGTAGTAGAGGCGCTGTTGGGCCTTCCGTACAACTGAGGTGAACCAAACCCTGCTCGTCCCCGTGATTTAGACTATGATGCAGTGCGTTTGTGTCACGAGTCCAGGTCTGATGTCAGGCTGTTATTTTATTTATTTTGAAAGGGACAAAACAGACAAAGACAGGAAAGCAGAGGAGAAAGAACAAGTGTTCACGCATACTCACTATAAGTCGAGTAAACTGGAGGTTTACAGAAAAGAACCCCCCCCCCCCCCCCACTCATTAAAGCATCACATACTTCACAGAGTAAACACACAGCACATGACTGAATCATTTTTCTGTTTCTTAAGTAATGTTTTCATAAAAGATAATATTAGATGAAGTTGTTTTTGCTCTAAATGTCAGCATAACTATCTTATAACAGGTTAGTTTTTTCAATGATAAATTCCAGAGGCCTTGATGTGTGATGCTTTGTGCGTTCTCTTTATTTCCATTAAGATTTTACAACCAGTGTGTGAACGAATGTATAATATTACAAACCAGTTTCACAGTGAGACGCACATTAATCCTCATTTCATCATGTAAAATGTGTTTGTGGCCAACGGTTCATTCACTCGTGTGTGTTCATGCTGCTCCAGTCATCTGCATTTCTAAGCACACGTGGTGTAAAATTAATTACAGTTTCAAACTGGTAACAAACCAAAATGGAGATTTGCGACATTGTCTTGTCTCAAAAACGCAGATGATATCGTGGGAACTGGATGAAATTGTCTAAATTTGATATTCTTCCCCTTTCCCAGCGTGCTACACTCATCATCGTCATCTCAGGTCTAACATGTTAATTTAGCTTCACGTTATTAATTCATCTGGGCTCTTGCGTGTTTGAGCTGCTGTGTGAGCGCGAAGCAGCCGCTCTGCAGCCGCTCTGCAGCGCGGCTCGCACCGGCGCCGTAATTACAGCAGGATTTCTGACGTTCCCCGGCGCCTGGCTCCTATCGCAGGAGATGTGAGGGGAGAGTGACACGCTGCCTTGCATGTTCTCCTCGGGGAACACTTATCAAAACAATACGCCAGCCATCATTCAAACACAGCCCTGCACACTTTGCCACTTTGAAGTCTCCCCGTCCTCTTGTTTTTTTAATCTCCCCCTTGCCTTTTCTCTCAGTCCCACTCTCTAATCCCACTGTAATGATGGGGATTTTGCACAATTCACATCCATTTGGTCGTACAAACACGACACTTCATCAACAAATAACAATACGCTCAGACCAACTGCTGAATGGGAAGTCTAAATGGGTTCGAGCGCTGGCGCTGCCATGCATCTCTGCCTCCGTGTTGCCAATCCCTGTAAAAAGTTAATGTAAGCAGGATTCACAGGGAGCTGCCGGTGATGAAATTATGGTGTAACTGATACCAATGTGCCATAGTAAGAGGAGTGCATGGCCGCCTGTGTCTTTGAAGAAGGCTCTTCCCATCCCACGATGCACTGCTGGAGAAGGCTCCTGTATGGTTCTACAGTACAAACGGACAGATGGAGGGCAATACTGCACAGAGAGCAGGCAATCGTTTTACCGCAACACACAAAAAGCCTGAATTCATTGTGGATTGCACTCCAAGCTGAAATAGCGTGGACCAAACATATAGGCTGTGTACAGTACGCAGTAAAGAGGCTAACGGCAAACGTCTCCTCAGGAATATTCACGTCTTCAAATTCATTTAATAATAAAATGCATTATTTATTATCGTATTTATTAACATGTCGACCTTTTTCCTGTCTGCTATCAGTGTGTCATTTTCTTTAAGGTCATTGGCAGCAGATTCATTATGACGTCCTTGTAACTTCCTTCATCTCCGCGACCTGCTATGATTACAGATTCATGTGTGACTAAAGAAGCGTATCATGCATAATAAAAATCTGCACCGTCTGCAAAAAAAAGCAAGAGTGTAAACAATACGGGTGCGAGGGCTCTGAGGGGGAGTCCGTGAAAAACCCACGGCTCCGGGGATGCCAAAAAAAACATGTTTTCAAGTGGGGGTGAACCAGTGTTGCCTATTACTATAGCAACAGGAAGACCTGGCTGCTTCAATCAGCTTTTGGTTTGTCGGGGAGGCAGAGGATAGGCAGAGGAGCTGCAGCCGGGGAGCCACGCTGAGAGACATTCTGGTTTTACTAATGAGGGCAGCGGGACCCGCGGGTGGTGTAACCCAGCCTGTCCGACCCCCCCGCCTCATCCTACCTGTCACTGCGGCCGTGATGTACACAAGCAGCACAGAGGTCAAGCAGAGTGACAGCCAAGACAGAGGCTGTTACAGGTTTTCTCCGTTTGCCAGGACACGTTTTTTGAAACCTGTCAGCCTTTTGTCAAAAATGTAACCCAGCTGTCAAACTGTATTCCACAAAAGTCCGGCTCCTCTGGCAGAATCCAACAATAATCACCGAACAGTTTTATCTCAAAGCTACACACTGTTTCCAGCTCACACAACAGTATCATTATTCTAAACTGCTCCTCCCTCAGGTCCAAGTAAAAACACCCAAAACCCACGATAAATGTCGGCTTTGTATGTTGTACTTCTGTCATCTGCAATTACACAGCATTACGTTCATGCAGCATTACAGCATGTTGCATGAAACAAAGCTAAAAATTGTTGGTTCACAAATCTGTAAAATTAACTGCAGAAAAAAATCTGAATTGCTGAGACAAATTCTTTGAAATCGTCGGCGTTTTTCTTTAAACGCAATGTTCAAAAAACCTCCGACCCTTCTGAAAAATGTAACAATCACATCTACACATCTTCATCTGCTCACACGCACGGCCAGGACAATAACAGCACCACTGAGCATTTGTTATAAAAAAGCTGGAAAACAAAATGTTCTGATATAAAAAGAAGAAGAAAAATAAAATAATAATAAAAATCCATGCTCCAGATGAGAGAGTCTTATATTACGTTATTGTTCAAATGTATCTAGGATAAAGTCTTTGTTTCATTACGTGAGTAATGCAAATATCAGAGAGGGTCTGTCTGCACCGTGGGTTACGATCTCACGAGTGTTTTCTGTCTAACATTCACGATCCACTGACTGCATCAGGAGCAACTCCAGGTTCAGCAAAGTGCTCAAGGGAACTTCGGTAACAGTCTGAAGCAGCCGGGGATCAAACCACCGACCTCCTGATTACTAAATGACCTGCCCCGCCCCTGGAGCCAAAGCCACCTCGACAAAAGGTGGTTGAATGATTTCAGAACAAATGCGTCCTTATGAGATTACAACCAAACAAAAAAACAAAGTTTAAGAGTTGGCACTTTTTCAGTGTGTGTGTTTCAAACATGCTGCAACGTTTCATACTGCAAATGTGTTGTATAATACAACCTGCTGTGTGTTTACTGGCTTAATTAACACATATTTATTTTTATGTGAAAAATCACAGTATCTACATCTCTAGTATAAACATAGGCGTGAAGCATATTTCACATATGAAACATTGGTCAGGACGGAGGAAAGCAGGAGCGTTGAACCTGCAGTACAGTCGCGGTTAAGCGTTGCATTCGGCTGAACCTTTATTATTGTTACTGGCTGTGATGAACTGACTGCAGACACTGCTCCTGGACATTTTGTGTGTTATCAGTTTAAAAAATGCAGAAAATTTATGTTACAGAGAAGCTGTTCGTCCTCGCAGCACAGAAGGCTTTTCCACATGCACATTTCAGAGGATATTTCATTTCATCAATAAGTTTTAATCAGTCAAACGGTGACAGTCAGCTACATTAAAGAAGTATGTGTTTCGCATTTCCACTGCAGTTGTAAGATTTCTTTGTTTTACACTTGATTAAAGTTCATGATTTAATAAAGAGGCTATTGTGAGGGACGTCGCTTTGACAGTGATGCCAGTCGAGCAGGAATCAGATTGTGCTGTGAGAGAAATGTGTGTGTGTCTGTGTGCACGCACACGCATGCATGTGTAAAAGGCACTAAAGACAAATAATGATATGGTTCAGTGTGACTGTAAGGACCTCGTAGGTTTTCTTCATGTGCGCTAGAGAAACACAATCACTCCAAACTCCAAGTGACAACAGTTAATGACTTTGTTCAAATGTACACACACTTCTTACAGTTACACACAGTTACTGTTACACGTGCCAAATACACGCTGATGTGACAATTTCAAAACATTACCTTCAAAAATGTTCACGTATGTTTTGGCTTCAGGAGACCTTGTTACATATTCAAGTGTGTGCAAGTATTTTGTCATGTTGGTGCAAGTTTTGTCTCTAAATGCTGTTCAGAGTCCTGCATGTCGCCAGCATCACGAAGCGTGCAGCAAAGCTCAGTGATGTCATCTCTGCAATGTAAAACCAGTGAGAAACACTACAGTCACAATCAGTGCACACAGGCAACAAAATAAAGGTGTTCAGCTGAACACACACACACGCGCGCACACACACACACACACACACACACGCACACACACACGCGCACACACACACACACACACACACGCACACACGCTGGCCTCTGCTAGGCCTCCCCCTACGTTTACTCTCACTCTGTGTCTGTGCGAGCTTCCTGTCCCACACCTGTGTGTACCTCAGGTCTCTTTTACACGGTCACATAAAAAACGAAATGTTCTTCCATCAGATTTTGAACAGGTGTGGAGATAAACAGGTAATCAGCATGTTGATGACCCGTCTTAGTTTTTGTGAACCGATGAAGCTAAAAGTGAAGCATTTTCATGGCATAAATATTTGATAAAGTTCCAGCACTGATTTTTCCTTTCAAATTCAAATTCTATTTGTCACGTACACAGTCATACACAGTACGATGTGCAGGGAAATGCTTAGACAACTGCTCGTGACCTAAAGAAAACAAAGGGAAAAGGCTATGAATAAGATAGGAAATAAATATGAAAAATTAAAAAGGGTAAATTTAACTAGGAAGGAATAAAATAAAATATAAAAATTAAAGTTAAAAATGAAATAACTGTACAACACAAATTAGAATGAAGGGTAAATTTAACTGGGAAAGCATAAGATAAAATATATAAATTAAAGTTGAAAATAAAACAACTGTACAACAAAATACACAATATAGAACTATATAAGAATGTATGAGAAATATAAATATATATACACAATAACAGCAGCTGTACAAGTAAGTCCTTACGCCTCTCAGTGAGATTAAGTTAGTAAAACTTACAAATAATGAGCTGAAATTCCTGACGTTTTATTGTATTTGTACTCAGATTCGTTCTTTTTAATTTGCTTGTGTGTTTTGGAAACATTTGCGGGACTTGCATGATTCTTGTTTGAGCTGCAGGCTCACCTCACTGCGTCCCATATTTGCTACATGATGGTAAAAGAAACACAACCTCAGTAACTTCACAGTGAATATAATGTGTTACTATAGCACAACATGAAAAACACAATGGTTACTGTCTTGCTTTGCTATGAAGGACTTTCACTAATGCTTCTCAGCCAACCGGCGTCACACTCGCTGACATGACGTGAGACAAACCACAGAACGAAGTGAACGTCAACCTTTGTGTTTGTTAAACAAGTTAGTCTTAGTTAAGTCGGTCAATAATAGTAAGTTTAATGAACTCAAAAAGGAAGAAAATGTCTTTTAAACCCAAAACATTGAAGTAAGTAGAACAGAGCCAACACTACTTAATTACACTGAATGAATTACTTCCAGATATTTGAGTCTTTAAACAAGCTCCCTGAAAGCTTTACTGCAAAACAGCAGCAACAACTGATGCTCGGTAACGATGTGCAGGAAGCCAAACACATATTATCATTATAACGTACTCTCTCTAATTTACAAAGACTCCAAAATCATTTCTTTTTTCACTAAAAACAAATTCTAATGAATACGACTTAATAATAATGTTTGCCAGCTGTCTGCGACCTTCCTGTGTGGAGTTTACATGTTCTCCCTGCATCCGCTCTCCCTGCGCTCAGTCCAAAGACATGCTTGTTAGGTTAACTGGTGATTCTCAGTTGGCCCTAGGACTGAATGTGTGTGTGTGTGTTGTTAGCTCTGTGATGGACTGGCAGCCTGTCCAGGATGTCTTGTGCCTTTCGCCCTGTGTCATTTGGGAGAGGCTCCAGCCCAAAGGCAACTCTAAGCAGAATAAAAAATCAGAGGAGTACTTTTCACTTCTGCATCTTGCTGACTTTACAGATCTGTGTGAGAACGGTGCGTTAACATGCTGAAAAGTTTCATTTAAAAAAACAGTGCAGACAGTTTGTATTATTCTTTAATTAGGCACCATTCAGGTTTCACCCACACGTGAACTCTTCAAACCGGCTGTGATGTGTTTACCTCGTGGAATGAAATCCACATAATTATTATTGTTCTTGTGTGTGTGCTTATGGCCATGAGCGCGCTCATCACCTCTGTGCAACACATACTGTCCGTTTCATTCATTTGCCAAGAAAGAGAAAACATAATAAACAAAATGTGATCCTATTAGTTTGTAACCTTATTTGGTGTTGTTGTTATGTGAGGAATGAGTAAGCAAACAGGTTACTCACACAATGTTTTCTTTAGTGTTAAAGAGTACACAAAACCTCTGTGCAGTTTGTAAATCTGTCTGTGAGGTCCTTCCACTGTTGGCGGTTCCACTCAACCTCAAGCAGCTGACAGAATTCACAATTTACATGTTTATTATTTAGTTATTATTATTTTTCTTTGGAATATTTAGCAGATAAACTCTGTGGAAACTGTAACAAACAAAACACAAGTGCTCACACAGATCTTTCATATTTCTTACTTTAAACTACAAATTATGTATCGAACTTTAACACTTCTGCTCACCATGTAGTTATGTTTTAACAGAAGTTCGATAAAGTATCTTAAACTAACTAAACTAACAGACATGAATAGCCCGCAGCGTAAAAAAAGAGTAAAAATGTTTGTGGGAGTTTTTGCTGGAGGTCAGACTTCGTCTCCTCACCACACCTTGGCCACTTCCTTTCCAGTTACGGCCGTGACGCGTCGCCGTTAATGCGCAATGATTAGCAATCAGTGTAAGAGTGATAGCAGGCCAATGGAAGCAGAAAAGTTCCCCTTCATAAACCAATGGTGCGGCCACATTGTTAACGCGCTCAGCGAATCCCCTGCGGATCTGATGCAACAGGGCTGCAACTAAAGTTACACCTTCGAACTGCAACACGGTGTCCTTCCGCTGCGGCGCGCTGAAAACTAGTGCCTACTGTACCGTCTCACGAACGCCTCACATGTGCACGGTTTGTGTTGGAAAGAATCTGATGACGTATTTAAGTGCTGGTGTGAATGTTTAGTGCTCCAACAGACACGTGATGTTTTCTAACAAGAGATGGTAAGAAAATTTACTTTGTTTTAATTTATAAATGATTTAATGTGAAACAACAAACGAATGAATTAAAGTGAAATAAAGTGAAGCTCGCGCACAAACGGGCTGCGGTCTCTGGATAACGGGAAAGTCCCCCAGCTTCATGACGTAACGGCCCGGTGAACTCGGTGAAGTGCGGATTAATCCCATCTGCTGTGATGCGGTCCGGGCATTAGGAGTTGGAGAAGTAGCGGATTTAAAAACTTTCTGTCTGCAAGTGTTGTCCGTTGAAATAGCGCTTCATGAAGACTCCCTGATTTCCTAAAGGGAAATGATGGCTTTTTAAACGGTGCCTGTCGTCCTCGTCAGCCTAAAGCTTCGTGTGCTTTGCTTTTTACCACTCATTCAGAAACTATGGGGTGAGTACAAGTGCCTTTTAGCCTCGTAGGAGTAAAAGAAAGTTGGGAGAAACGCGTCTTTTCTTACTTAACAAACACGTTTAGACACTTTGCAGCCAGCGTTACGCCGCGCGGTGAGTCCGGTGGTTGTTTCCCGCTGTTTGCGGGCGTTTTCGTTGCTGTGTAAAGTGACCTGGTCAAACTTGGCTTGTTACAGTGTAAACACGCTGAATGGATTCGATTTGAAAGTGCGCAACAGATGTTTCTGCCTACATTCTGTAAAACTATGTTATTTATAGAAAAAGTTAAAAAATAAGATTTGTAATCATTTTAATATTTTGAAATGGTTTTTTTTAAACTGAGAGTTTTAAATTGAAATTGTGACATCAGTCAGGAATGGCTTCAAATAAAGTCTGTTTTAAGTTGGAGGTGAAAACCTGGGTGATTCATTAAACTGAAAATGATGAAAAATTAATGTGCATTTATTTTGTAATTACCTTTTTAAAATAATAAATTAATTTTTTTTGAATTACTTAAAGTTTGAAATGGGCCGTTGGAGGCTAATAAAAAATGCAACGTTCTAATTTTTCCCTCCCGCAGGTCTTCAGGTGTTTCCAGAACTCTTTCATCCAGCCAGCGCACGGTTCGTGCTTTTGAACAATTCGATCGAAGCAGAAGACACAATGGCGGCATCGATCCTTCGCAGGAAAATTCCCCCCGTTTCCACAGGCGAGCTCAGCGCTCCCCTTCTCCGACAGGCTAGCCCCAGCCAATCACGGCCACGGACGGGGGCGGAGCCAGTGGAGAGGCAGCACTTAATTGGTGAGTTTGGCCAAGACGATTTTTTATTTTTCCACATCCCGAGGTCGGAGCCGCAGTGCAGCACGGGGCTAATGTCGTACAGTGAGTACAGCTAAGTGGATATTTATCGAATGCAGACGATGCTGTTCAATCATTTTCAGATGATCGGTTAGTTGGATGTATTGCTTAATTTAAACTATTTTATTTTTCCATTTACTCTCTCAGCCTTTGCTTATTTCACATTTTTTTTCCTTTTTTTTTCTAAATTTCAAGATTTAATTTCAGTCGTTTTTTGCAAACACTTGAAAATAGAATGGATTGCTTTGCTCGTTACGTTACGCTTTCCTCTGGTTTTGAATTTTTCTAGGTGATGGTCACTCTGATTGGATGACGGAAAAAGTTGATTTGTCTTCATTTGTTTCTACGACCGAGTCTTCTCCAAGCTCATCTCTTCCGCCCTCGCCGTTAGAACAAGATGTCAAGGTGCCCTCGGATCTGGAGGTCATGACCTCTCTGCTGCAGGAGGAGCTGGCTCAGCTCGAGGACTACTTCCGCTCCGAGTCCACATCCACCGCAAACAAGTTGGAGAAATCTTCAAAATGTGATAAGGGCGCCCAAGCCATGGGCTCCCAGTCTTACTACCAGTTACCCTATGGCTCGTATGGGACCGGCCAATCAGAAGCCAGCCCTGTGGTTGTTACCTTGGCAACAGGGGAGCTGGACCTGGCCAGCTTCTGCGGCGGACCCATCAGCAGAAGCAAAATCGCAAGACCCGCTCCATACAACTACCACCACCGCTACCACCACCACAACAACGGGCGAAGAATCCTCGGCGAGACCGTGAAAGTCGCCGATGAAGTTGGACTTGATACGTGGGGCTCCAGGGGATGTTACTCAGGAAGTACAGAGCTGTCTGTGAACCACTACTCGACGCTGAAGACGGTGAGCAAGAACAGCCTGGGCAGCATCAAGAAGGTGAGAGAATGTGCTTTATCTTTGAAGGAAGAGGAGAGTTATTGTTTTTCAGAAGGAATGTTTTGCAGCGAAGAGATTGCTCGAGGTTTTTGTCTGGGTGGCTCGTACGACGGCCACCACAAGCGAGAGGGACAGTTGATGCACAATGTGAAGGTCAATGTAAGTTACGACAGCACGGGGCTTGAGGTCTTGCACTGCAGCAAAGACGGAGGACTTTCCGGGAGTATCCCCCAAGAGACAATGGTGGCCGGTGACGGATACTTCCACCAGTCCATGGCCAGCACAGAACCTTACCATAGCTTTATAGGTGACCTAGATCAGCCGTCACAAGCACAGGCTGTCGATCCCCAACACGGCCACTACCTCTACCCGGAATGCCTTGCAGACCAAAGCTACGAATGTCTGTCCAGAGGGGAGGGCGAGGGGCCGCTGCTGGGTGGCCCCATCCATCGCCCCACCCAGAGGCTAAAGGATGAGCCCTGCTCTGTGAAACCAGCTCTGGTGATGAGTGCAGTGTCTCTGGATGGCAGCAGTGGCGAGAGGAAGCAGAAGAAGAGAGACCAGAACAAAACTGCTGCTCACAGGTAAACACGCTTTGACTTTGTTCAAATGTGCAGGATGTGATGGAAATAGTAGTTTAAATGTACAGCATGGTGTTGCATAAAGCAGCCACCGCATTGCTTTAAATGTCCTGAAAAATGTAGGAGGGACGTGGAAAGTCCCTCGCTGTCTGCCAAATGCAGCCCCACCTCAGCAGTCCTACAAGTCTGGCAGCTCGGCATGTTTCACTTAAAATAGCAAGCACAGTTGTAGTCTACAGTGGGTTTTTCAGTTGTACAATAACTACAGTTGGTTGTTGCAGGGTCCACCTTATGTAAATGTAAAGCGCCTTGAGGCGACTGTTGTTGTGATTCGGGACCGTGTGAATAAAGTTGAATTGTCTCAAGGGAGGGAGCTGTTTGCCTCTGCGTCATTTAGCTTCAGAGGCCACGCACGCTCAACTCCACATTAAAGTTGCAAGGCAGCAAAATCTGTGAAACCAACCACACACGTTGTTCTTAATTGCAGGTACAGGCTGCGTAAGAGGGCGGAGCTGGACTCTCTGGAGGAGGAGCTGCACGGTCTCGAGGGGCAGAACCGGGAGCTTCGTGACAAGGCGGAATCGGTGGAGCGAGAAATACAGTACGTCAAAGATTTACTCATCGAGGTCTACAAGGCTCGCAGCCAGCGGCTCAAACAGGACGGCAGTGCCTAAAAGAAAGAAAGGAGCCCGACGCCCACGCCGACCTCACCTCCAAACCTGCCCAGCCAGCACCAAGAGAAAAATCAAGTCAAGAGCACCAACTGGTTTTTGTCTCACAAATGGTAGTTTGCATGATTTTGGTAGTTCTTTTCTTAAAAACAAATAAAATGATGTAATTGTTCTGAGAGGATGACTGATCGTACAGACCAGACGTTTCCAAATGGGTGACCTAACTATAACCAGCCTTAGCCAGGCGGCTTCCAGAGGAGATGCTGAACTTGTCCGTGACCACTGTGATCCGAACTGCACTCGCAGCCTTGTGACGACTGAGTTTGCGCTCACGACGAAGGATCGTTTACAAAACGCTCTTTGAATTAGTAGTAGTGACTGAATTTACTTGTGGTTTTTTGTGACATGCGTCAGCAGCAGCAGCATCGAGGCAGAACCATGCGAAATCTAGATTTTATTTTCTATTTTATTTTTACTTAATGATGTTCATTTATCATTTGCTTACAACAATCAACCGAATAAAGGGATTGCTGGAAAACTTGTAACATGCTCTACAAATATTCATTATCAGCAACATTTAGAGAATTTGTATTGCTAAACTGTTGAGTATTTACACCTCTTTACCCAATGCATGTTTGATTTTGGAAAAGCATGTGCGAGTGTTATTTGAAGGCAATATTCTGTTAACTGCATGGCTTCAAGATCTCCACTGCGTCAGTTTCACTGAGTTGACTTCCTCCCTCTCATCAGCTGGCGACTTTTCTCCCTCCGTCAGTGTGATTCATGCTCAGGTTTTGCTTTCTGCTCCGAGACACGAGCGTTCGCTGGCTTTCTTTTGTCCTTCTCCCTCTCTTCCGGCTGTATTTTGCGAATGAACAATCACCTGTTGACGCAACAATAAACGGTTGTTGGGTACGACTTTGTGGGAATTTTGTTTTCAATTGATCAATTTGATGTATCTGAAATTCAGGTCCTTTTAATAGTCGATGTCAATGTCAGGAAATGAAACATCAGGTCAATGACAGCCAAATAAACCAGTTATGTAGTATCATCCACCTCTGCCTTTGACTGTTTTTCTGCTCACGACACCCTGAGCCCCGTTCGGCCCAGTGCGCACACAGCGAATAAGAGCGGGCTGGGATTAAGAGATGGAGATGAAAGCCCCCGTGCCCCTCCCTTTATGTTTCCACCCTGCCCCCAAACTGCAGGTCTCAGCCCTCTGATTTTGGCTGCAGTGCAGTCAGTCTTAGTCCCAGGATTCATCGCTGGATGGCAGGCTCTGACTGACACCTGACCATTTTGTGAGAAAACAACCTTATTCCCTGGAGCCTGAGGAGCTCGCACCGAGTCCAAACAACCGCACAATCGGAGAGTGCGTTTAGAGAATTCACAAGTACGGCCCCCCCTAATATTTTAGTGCCGTTTCCTGTGTTTTGATTGATCCCGGGGCTGAGTGGAGTCGTATCGAGCTCCGGCAGTCAACAGAAAACACAAGTTGCCTATCTCGTGTCCCAGCTCGTAGAGGGCGTGCGTGTATGAAGGCGTGTGTGTGAAATCTCTTGGTATCTCTCCTAGCAGTCGTAGGCCTTTCAAGTGCATGAGGCAATATCACACAATAGTTGCAGAAGGAGGAGAGAGATGCAAGTGAACTATCAGAATAAAAAAGTACTGGGCTGACAGAGAGCGCCATTAAATCTATTGATTCAGGCTTCTGTTTGTTGTTTGATGCAATGTAAAAACAGAGCGTGAAGCTGTTCTGATGGAGAATACGTCACAATAAATCCATGTCTCTCTCTACAGCATCGATGCAAGAGCTGGCAGATAATGATCCCCCAGCACACACACACACGCGCGCACGCACACACGCGCGCGCGCGCGCGCGCGCGCACACACACGCACAGTTATTAGGAAAACGATCACATGCATATGGAGTCATAAAATTTAATATATGGAAGAAAAGTTGTGTTTCTCCTTACCATGAAATTTTGTGTCATACCACAGATTTGAGGTTTTAGCCTCATTAAGAGACGAGTTATGTTTTCATTCTTCAAACACTCACAAGAGTAAAGTGTTTATATTGTTTAGCTTAACGCTATATTGAGTAGTTTTCTTTACATATAACCAACGCATAAATTTCACCCCCATTTTCAATCGGTGCTGTACTGTACGTGTTCAGAGTTTCCGTAGATACGCTGCATATTTAAGTTTTTATTTCATACTGTGCAAAAATCTTGAGCCTTTATAATTTGTCTCCCTTGAGGCAGACATTTAAAGACGCTGGCTGCTTGTATCATTATTGTTCTTAATTTTAGTCAACGCTGACCTCTGAATCATTCAAGGAGAAAAGGCGTCCAACTCAAAGGATGAACCAGTGTTGCGTCTACACGTAAACAGTTTAGCAGAGATCCAATTCTAAATTGCATTTTAAACACTTTGTTACAGCAGGATTTGCAAAAACACATCATTTGTTTGCATTTCTCGAGTTGAATCTATGGAAAATCCTATTAGTGGAAGATTTGCATTAATTAACAAGTGAATTAAAAATTTGAAAAGTGGAGAAAGAACACCCGACACAGAAACTGAGTGATGCATTCACTGTTCACTGAAACATCAGCAGAAACGATCTCACTGGCTGCAAAGAAGGGAAACTTCTGTGCACCACCGTCTGTGGAGGGCCTGTCATGGTTTCGGCTGCATTTCAGTCAGTGGTGTTACCGGTTGTGGCGGGGCGTGGCCTGCGGTGCCGTGCAGAGGCGGACGCACCTGCATGGCAACCGCAATCACGCCCCGCCGAATTAAATATTGTACTGGGTCCTGTGGTTGGCGTTGTTGTTGTGGTGATGTTGAGCGGGCAGCGGGAGAGCTGCAGCTCTACGTGTATTGTGAACAGCAACCGTCCAGTATTAATAAAGAATGGTTAAAATGCCACTGGGTCTGCCGTGGTCGTTTACACCGGTTTTGTCAAAATTGATGGAATTATGAAAACAGAATGGTAAATGGCCTGTATTTGTATAGCGCTTTACTAGTCCCTAAGGACCCCAAAGCGCTTTACATATCCAGTCATCCACACATTCACACACTGGTGATGGCAGCTACATTGTAGCCACAGCCACCCTGAGGCGCACTGACAGAGGCGAGGCTGCCGGACACTGGCGCCACCAGGCCCTCTGACCACCACCAGTAGGCAACGGGTGAAGTGTCTCGCCCAAGGACACAACGACCGAGACTGTCCAAGCCGGGGCTCGAACCAGCAACCTTCCGATTACAAGGCAAACTCCCAACTCTTGAGCCACGATCGCCCAGAAAGTAATGTCTGATTGGTAGTGGCTTCACTTTTGTTCTTAGCCTGATCCCAACGACATGGGCAATGAAATAAAAGCATATCTGGACAGAAACACACACTGGGACACTATCAGAGTCCAGACTTCAACACTATTAAAGCGTTGTGGGATTGTATTAAAAGCAGGGAAGAACGAAGCAATGTTTGAGCTTGGAGAAGTATTCCTGGAGACGAATTAAACACATGACAAGAATGTTTGCCTTAGAAATGTCAGATTGTGCAGAACAGTAAAAGTCGTCCTAATAAATACTGACTTTAAAGCTCAAAGTTTTTGACGTGTACATGCATGTATGTTGGAGATTTCAATAAATCACTGTAACAACTTCCCAGTCTCCTAGCAACACCTAAGGAAATAATATGGGTTTGTACAGATTTGTATATTCACATTTTCATTCCACATTTCTCATAATTAATTCTCTACAGTCTAGTTTTCATTCTGTATAGTATCATCTCCAATATATTTAAATGTCATTGATTATATTCTTTGTTTTATTTTAATTACATATATATTTAAGGTTCATATATAATTGTATACATGCCAAAGTTGTTGTTAGGTTCTTTCTAAATCCATTTTTGTGAGCACTCAAAGTATTTCAGATTTTTACCATATGTAACACCCTTTCACCACTAGGTGTCTCTCCAAGCTCAGCAAAAGACTTGCTCTGCAATCAAAAACTCTGCAACATTACATTGTGGTATGAAAGTCCAATCCCAGAGCTTGTTTTGTCTCGTGACAGATCCATATGGAAAAGAAATATATAAATCTTATAAAGTTTGTATCTGTCTTGTGTGAAACTACCCGACTCACTGGACCCTCTACAGTTTGCATACCGCCACAACAGGTCCACTGATGATGCCATAGCCCTGACACTACACACTGCCCTGTCACACCTGGAGAAGAGAGACACGTATGTGAGAATGCTGTTTGTAGATTACAGCTCAGCATTCAATACCATCGTTCCCTCGAAGCTGGACAGGAAACTGCAGGATCTAGGACTGAGCAGCTCCCTCTGCAGCTGGATCCTTAGCTTCCTGTCTGACAGACGCCAGGTGGTCAGACTGGGCAGCATCACCTCATCCCCCATCACACTGAACACTGGTGCTCCACAGGGGTGTGTACTGAGCCCTCTCCTGTACTCACTCTACACCTACGACTGCACGGCCACTAACAGCTCCAACATCATTGTGAAGTTTGCGGACGACACTACAGTGGTGGGTCTTATCACCAACGGTGATGAGACGGCTTACAGGGAGGAGGTCAGCGCCCTGACCCACTGGTGTCAAGACAACCATCTCACCCTCAACGTCGCAAAGACAAAGGAGTTGATAGTGGACTTCCGGAGGTGCAGAGAAGTACACACCCCCATCACCATCAACGGCGCTGCTGTGGAGAGAGTGAGCAGCTTCCGGTTCCTTGGAGTACATCTGGCTGAGGATCTTACGTGGTCAGTACACACAAACAAAACAGTGAAGAAGGCGCAGCAGCGCCTCTTCTTTCTCAGGAGACTGAAAAGATTCGGCATGAGCCCCCGCATCCTCAGGACCTTCTATCACTGTGCCATTGAGAGCATCCTCACTGGATGCATCACCACCTGGTATGGCAACAGCACCGCCTACAACTGCAAAGCTCTCCAGCGAGTAGTGCGGTGCTCTGAACGGATAATTGGAGGTGAGCTTCCCTCCCTCCAAGACATCTACAGGAAGCGGTGCCTGAGGAAAGCGGGGAGGATCATCAAGGACTCCAGTCACCCCAGCCATAAACTGTTCAGACTGCTTCCATCAGGAAGGAGGTTCTGCAGCATCCGGTCCCGTACCAGCAGACTGAGAGACAGCTTCTTCCACCAGGCCATCAGACTGCTGAACACATCATAGACACCTCAGCTTCACTACTGGAACTTTAACATTATGCACTCCCTACTGTACAGTAATGCCACTGTTTTGCACATATTCAACTCTGTATATTTTATATATTTTATTTATTGTTGACTCTATTTAATTTGTAAAGTATGTGTACACACACACACACACACACACACACACACACACACACACACACACACACACACACACACACACACACACACACGTAGAAAAATATTTAGTATACACATCCAGAAATGCATATACTATTATATATTGTACATATATTTATTAGTTTCAGATGTAGCCATTCTTGTATTTTGCTTGTTTACATTATTGTATTTTGCACAACTCTGTTGCTTGTGAAGCTCGCACACAAGAATTTCACTCACATGTGCTGTACCAATGTACCTGCACATGTGATGTGACAATAAAAAGTGATTTGATTTGATTTGAAAAAACTTGTATGAAAAGCATATAAGAGTGAAAACAGATATAAGATCCCTTAAAAAGTTATATAATGAAACTTGTATGTTTTGTATACTTACTAAAACAATGTATGAAAGTAATGAGAAAGTGGCCACTTTCATGAGTAATCACATATAAGTTTTTACTATTTCTTTCCCATATGGGAAAAGCCTACAGCAGACAAACGGCATCTAACAGTCATGACTGTAAGAAACAAGAAAAAAGCCAACAAGGACCTGACACAGGACCTTAATAAGGCATCCGATATACAAGGAAGAACTATTGCTCAAGACTACTTGAGAAAAGTTGACTACCTGCCCAACAGAGTTCAGGCTGTGTTAGAGAATAAAGTTAGTCATGCTAAGTATCGACTTTCAAGCTTGTTACAATTGTCCAAACTTACTCTGGAGCATTAATCTGCTGGAAACAGACGATACACTGCAGTCATAAAGGCGTGAATATGGTCAGTAACAACACCCAGGTAGGCTGTGGTGTTTAAATGATGCTCTGCTGGTATCAAGGGGCCCAAAGTGGGGCAAAACTGTTTCCCCAAGACGATTACACCAGCAGCAGCCTGAACCACTGATACAGCCCCAGGTTCCTGTTTCCTGTAGTTGTGGCACCTACATTGGTTGAACTGTGTGTTATTTTTTAGTTTCTGTTGCCTTTCTGTCAGCTTGGGGCAGTAAGTGAACAAACAATTAGTCCCAATGCATTACTACTCATTCCTGACATGGAGCAAGAATTGGTCATTCCATATAAGAGAAACCAAATCTGGAAAACGTTCCCACGACTGACCTATGTGTGTCTGTAGCTATGTGTGTGTGCGGGTTTGTTCTGTACAACAGCTTTGGCAGAGCATTGTGAAAACGTTTGCATGTCTACAGCCTTGAATCTTTCATAACTTCATAAATCAGGACATGTTCACACACATTCTTATATTTCCATTCCAAATGTAAAGCCAAAAAGCACATATTCAATATCCAAGTTTGATATATCCCATGATACTAATTCTCCTTCATTCAATTCAATGTTATTTACACAGTGCCAAATCAAAACAACAGTCGCCTCAAGGAGCTTTATATTGTAAGGTAGACCCTAGAATAATACAGGCAGAGAAAACCCAACAGGTGTTTATTTAGCTGTGAATGTAATCAGGAATGGCTCTGTCCAGCGACCTGTCCAGGATGTGTCCTTCCACCCTATGACAGCTGGACTAGATTTCAGCACTGAGTTGATAAGCAGTTAAGAAGATGGATAAATGGGAATTTAGACCAGGCTACTGAAAATACGATAAAATCAAGATGCAGCACCAGTCACTGGAGCAGTGACATCAACGGTTCCACTCTGGACCTTCACTGGTGAGGATGAATATCAAAAACATGACATATTGCATCAGTGGTTACACACAGCCACCATGAATTTACATGCTCAGTAAAGCTTCGGTCATATTGAGACATGCTGGCTAAAGAAGTAAAACGAAAGGAAGACAGAATGATATTAGAGCCAGTAGGCGAGAAAGAAGTAGGGGGCTGGTGGGGTGATGCAAGAGGAGCAGGAAAATAGAGAAGAAAAATGTGTGTGTGTGTGCATTTTAGTACAGGGGATGGCCGCAATGAGATGAATGGCCTGGAGCTCTGTTCAATGCCTGCATGTATACCAGTGAGAAAGCTGTAAATTCATTATGAGCAGTTGTACAGGGTGTAGGTGGAGGGGGTGAGGGTAAAGTTGGCTGTGTTGGTCGGTATGAAAAAAATAGATTAAATCTTAAATTTAAACCTTAGAACTGTAGAATTGTTGGATTCTTGCAAAAATCACCAGTCAGTAAATATGTGAAACATCCAGAAAGCACTATCATTCAGAGAGCATCAACGTGATGAGTGCAAAAGAAAAAGTTTTGGAATTGTTCAAATTCTGTCGAGGCCGCTAAACTTGCAAATAACAGGAATAGTCCAGCACTTCCTCTCTGTCACAATAAAAACATATGCCAACAGGATCAGTCTACAGTATGTCAGTGTACTCATTCAATATTATTTTTATTTGAACACAACACTAAAACCAGCAGTAGCACACCAGCACCATGCTAATATGTTGGTGGGTGCAGCAAAAATCTGCATATGATGAGAATGACAAACATAATTTTCAGAGCAAGTCAATAGAAATGATTCTATTGATGGTTTTTCAATGCAAGGCATGCCATAACACACACAAGGTAATGGGTAGGGTTTGGCCAAGGGCGTAGATTTGGCATGGACGGAAGGGACATGTCCCCACCAATATCCAGCGATTATTGAATCGTCCCCACCAATAATTTGATCTCTGCGAGTAAAGAAAAACAAAACCGATAGAAATAAAAAAAGCGATCTGTCAACGTCTCATTCACCCAGCGGTGCAGAAAGAGTTGAATTACGTTCTCTACTGGAGTCCTATATCATGTGACAAATATGGCCAATGTGATTGGCTGTGCCTTTCAGGGAGCTCTGTTTAGTTTTAGCAGCAGCAATCCTGCGCTGCGAGGAGGACGGCAGCAAAAAGAACCTGGATATAAGAAAGTGTTTTTCAAGGAAACCTGTAAGTCACTTAAAGTCAAGTTCACTCATAAAATCTGTCCATCATAATAACGTTACAGGCTATGCAAGGCAATACATGCCAACCCTCCCGTTTTTTCTTGGACAATCCCGAATTTCAGTGCCCCTCTTGTTACTCTTTCTGGGTTGCAAAATAAACTTTTAAAAAATTTTCAGGCGAGAATGTCGCTGTGTAAACTTCAAATATCTGAACCGGGGAGAACAGCAAACTCCCGGCACATCGTTTTAGGCTTTGGCCCACATCAGTCTAAAATTGTATGTAACCATGAATAACGTGTTGCCATGTCCACCAGGAGAGACTGGACAGTATAGATTCAGTTTATCTCAGCTAACAAGAGGAGAAGACATGTGTTTGGCTCCTTCACATAGTGGACATTGAGTTGTTGTGTGGGACACCAGTAGTCCATGTCTGTTGCTGTAACAGTAGTTCATGTTTAGAATAAAACATCCCAGCTCACTGATCTGATCGGGGCAATAGTGCCTAAAATGTTGCATAATGTTGCTGAGAGATCTTTTACTTTGATGAGTAGATGAGTAGTTTTATGGACATAAAATAATTAAACCCTTAACATCATTCCAGCACATGAACCCCCCATTAACAAGGAAACATACAGCATTCTATGCGGGACAGCAGTCATGCCCCCAGTCCATAAATGGCGATCCTTAGAAGGGAACAATCTTGAAGTAGACAACTGTCCATATCTTGCGCACAAAAAAAAAAACATAGAATGTACAGGGTTCACTTTGAGGAGGGTGCAAGTCAATGTCCATATCCCGTCCTTCACATATACAGTATTCATAAAGAAAGACAAAAAACACACACACACAACAGCATTTACATCGATCCATGAGCGTTCAGAGGTGATGCCCATATTATCCAAGATGCGGCACGACATTAAGGCACTACAGCTGAACGTTTGCCCCTATATCTAGCTTTACTTCATTAGTATAAACAGTTCAAACAATAACTTGCAGCCCGTCGACAGCCATGTTACCAGGAAACAGCAAGACAAACAAGCCCAACAGTACATGTAAGAATAGCCCCCTGTAACAACTCAATCTACAACAGTCATATCACTTAATATATGTAACATGAACAATTTTTTTTTCTTTTTTTTTGCTTGAACGACTGAGCAGGGCAGCGATCCGCCTACACCCCGACTCAGTTAGGACATACTAGCCTAGTGACTGACCCAGTCACCAAACATGTCCGGCGCCCGCCGCACACGCTGTGGTCTGGAACAGGGTGTGGACCTGAAGGAAGGGTGACGTCCTGGTCCTTCAGCCCCATCCACGTAAGGCTGAAAAGGGCTGGCTGGCAACCCGCTACCGTCTCCTAGAGCGGGTGGCGGAGAGCCAGTTCTCAGGGAAGCACCAGTATCTGGTTGATCTGCCCCGGCTGGGGCCTCCCACAAATCGAAGGGACCGAAATCAATGTCAGAATCGCTTTCATCGAGCGCTGGAGGAGGCACCTCGATAGGTGCTGCCTGGTCGGAGTCTTGGAAGACCCAGCTGTTGTCCAACGGCGTTCTTGAGTGATAAGGCTTGAGTCTGTCGTGATGAACCACTTTAGCCTTTGCTCGGGGCCCCTTTTTAATGCAGTAGACCAAATCATCCAGCAGGCCCACTACGAAGTAGAGGCCCTCATAGGAAGGCAGAAACTTGCGAACCTTGTGCCGCACTCTCTTGGTCCCTTTGATCAGATGCCACACTGCAGCGCCGACTTGATACTGAACTTGGCAGATATTCTTATCGTACTGTTTCTTAGCACGCTCAACAGATTTCACGAGAGCCTCCCGTGCCAGTTGGTGGGAAAGCTCCAGCCTTTCCCTGAGTTGCACCACATACTGTGGTGCAGTGCAGTTGGGGGTGTCGTCAGCCGGCAGACCCGCGACCAGGTCAATAGGCTTGGTTATCTCTCGCCCCAGAAGCATCATGTTTGGGGTCAGTCCTGTGGAGCTGTGTTTAGTTGCCCGATAAGCCATGACAGCATATGGGATCATTATATCCCAGTCCCAGTGGCAGCGCTCCGCGGTGGTGGCTAAGGCCTTCTGAAGGGTAGCATTAAAACGCTCTACCTGGCCATCGGACTGTGGATGAAAGGGCGTGGTGCGCGTCTTTTTGATTCCGAACAGTTCACACATCCCCTGGAACACAGCTGACTCAAAGTTGGTGCCCTGGTCACTATGCAGAGACTGTGGGGCTCCATATCTACACACCCACTCCGCAACAACCTTTTCTGCCACCGTGGGTGCTTGTCCATCGGGGACTGGATAAGCCTCCACCCACTTGCTGAAATAGTCTTGTACCACCAATATGAACCGGTTATGCCTTTCTGTTTCGTTCAACGGTCCCATCAGATCGACTGCAATCCTCTCCACTTCTGTGGCGGTCCGCGGTGCAGGCCAGTCCGTCACCTGCTGAACTTTTTGGGGATCTGTGGAAATACCTCCAGCCCAGATAGGCCACCTGCTCCCGAAACAGGCAGCATTTAGATGGCTTCAGTTTTAGGTTGGCTCCACGCAATCTGATGAACACCTGCTCGAGCCGCTCCAGCATCTGGGTGCTATCCTGACCCAGGACAATGATGTCATCTAGGTACACTAAGCACGTCTCCCACTGCAGCCCAGCCAGGACTCTGTCCATAAGCCTTTGGAATGTGGCCGGTGCATTGCACAGTCCAAACGGCATCACATTCCACTCAAACAATCCCTTACGGGTACAAAATGCAGCTGCTTTTCGGGCTCTGGGGGTCATCTCTACCTGCCAGTACCCTGAAGTCAGGTCTAGTGTACTGAAGTACTTGGCAGTGGAAAGCGTGTCAAGGGTGTCCTGGATGCGTGGCAGGGGATAAGCGTCTTTAAGGGTTCGCTCATTTAATGGTCTATAGTCCACACATAGTCTGGGACTCTGGTCTTTCTTCTTCACCATCACAATTGGAGCAGCCCAGCCGCTATTGCTAGGTTGAGCTAGCCCAGCCTCCAGGCTCTGCTGTACTTGCTGGTCGGCCGCTATTTGTTTGTCCCCTGCCATCCTGCGCGGCGGGTGCTTAACTGGTGGCCCTGGCGTGGTCAGGATGTCATGCTGGACAACACCAAGGTCATTTGGGCCAGTGGAGAAGACATCACCATAGGACCTCAGCAGGCCTGCCAGATCGCAGCGGGCAACGTGAGTCAAACCGGGGCTGCTCTCGGCGTAAAGGGCCTGCAAATGGCTTGGCACAGAAGCAGGGGGAGTACCATTAAGCTCGAGGGCTGCCAAGACCCTTGGTGGGTGACTCCCCGACCCCTCCAGGACCTGCACCGGCTGAAGAACCCCTGCCACGGCACCCCGCTTTAAGGTGACAGCTGCGGCCCCAGGGTTAAAGACTCTGATTGGGATGCTAGAGGGTTTACGAGGTTGCACAACTGCGTGAGCCACCGGTACTTGGTGCTTCTCCACAAAGCCCTTTGTGGGGCTTAGCATCATGTCTCTATGAGCGGCACAATGGAAGCTGGAAAACCCGGGGACCACATACTCGCAGCCTGGTTCCAAAACCGTAGTGCGTGCCACCCTAACAACAAGCACCTGGGGTTGAGGGCACAAGCCAAAACATGGTATCTTTTCATTAAACAGGGTTATCTCTTGGCGGCCGTAGTCTAAGCAAGCGCACGATTGTTGCAGGAAAGGGTGCCCCAGGATAACTTCAGTGCCCTCAGCCATGTCGGCCAAAAGAAAGTCTACATTTTTAACACTACTCCCCACATGTACAGGCAGGATGACCTCGCCCAGGACGGCCAATCCCTCTGGACCAATGCCTTGTAGAGTCTGAGCAATGAATGCCTGCACATGGGGTCTTGACTCTGCGGGGATGGTGTTAAAATATTGGAGGGGCAGCACATTCCGCCGTGCACCAGAATCCAGCAAGGCCCGTATTTCCCGTCCCTGTATTACTATCTGGACACACATCACATCTTGGCCTCCGTTGTGGAACACTGTGCCTGGGTCAGGGGCTGGGCCTCTAGCAGCTTTTACAGGCTTTTGGGCAGGTGAGCGAGGAGAGGGGCAGTTCCTCTGTAGATGTCCTATGCCGGAGCAGTTATGGCAAACAGCCTCCTTCCTGCTTGACTTGTTAAATGTGCTCCAGCTTTGGCGCCCACGCTGGATAGGTCTTTGAGCTCTCTCCGGTGGTTCATAACTTAGCATATGAACATTCTCCCGTAATGCAGCTGTTCGGGCCCCCTGTGCTGCAGAGACTCGTGGCCCTGGCTGCATAAGCTGCGTGACTGCCCTGGCGGCCCTTTTCGTTGTCTCGAACATGTGGGCGATTTCATAGGCTCTTGCCAGGGTGCGTGGTTGTTCTTCCAACAATTTCTGGACCATTTCAGCATCTGCCAAAGCATTAGTGAAGATCTCTACAGCAATACAGTCCTGCTCCAGCTCGGAGCGGTTGGCATACACAATGGAAACCTTCTCATATATATCATCTCTGAGGGTGTGCAGGGCCTCACCTGGTTTCCTGATTCTCTGCCGTAGCTCAATGCCAATGGCTGCTGCATGCTCTGAACACGGCCCATAGGCAGCCTCCACCTCCTCCACAATCCTCTGGCAACTCCAGCGAGCAGATTTGGGGTTTTTGTGGATTATGGCTCCAGCTGCGCCCCTCAGGCTGAATCTCAGTTGGACAGCCATGGTCTTCTCCGTCCAGCAGTTGGCCTTTGCACAGGTCTCGAACTGATAGAGAAAGTCTTTCCATGACCCTGACCCATCGAACTGGTCTGGTTGTAATGTGGGAATTTTCTCCTTGCCCCTCGTCTGTTCATCAGCACTACAATCTGCAAAACCACCGTCTTGCACTGCACAAGGAAAACAGCTGCGTGGCCCTGGCGTGGCTTGTTTTGAACTGTGACCCTGGCCATGCTTACAAAGCCCACACCCCCCATCTGGTGCTGGTATTACCATGCGAGGTGTTGGGGAAAAATAGCCCTGAGCTTGCATTTCATAGCTGTATTGCGCAGGTTGGGGTGTACCCGGCATAATGTGTAGCTTCGCTGGCTCAGTAAACTGTGTTTTTCTAGGGACACTGCAGGTACAGTTCATGGCGGTGAATGGCTGGCTGCCTGGCAGAGATGTAACAATCTGAGATAGGTGATCATGTGTGCCATGCTGTCCCACTGTAAGCGGTGTAGATGTAGTGTTACCAGGGCCTTCGCAGTCTGAGCACTGAAACTGCTTAAACTCACTGCACACTGCATTCTGCTTCGCTATTGGTGTTAAGAAAGGGTTGGTGTGAGCTGAAGGTGGCAGGGTGAGGTGCCATGCAGCCTCAAACTCTGTCGTATCGACTGCTGCTATGCTCGCCGCTGGCCTTAACTCTATGTCTGTGATGAAGGGGTTGCTGCTGTGGATTCTATTGTTTACATAAGTGGCACGGTCGACGTTAGCTGTGCCACTCTCTGGGGTTTCTGACAAAAATGGGTTGCTGCTCTTACTGAAGTACATTACCATGTCATCCCCTTCAGCATCTCCCGGAGCCGCCATTTTCTCTGTCGTCCGAGGGAAAAGAGAAAAAAAAAGTTCGCTCCCTCTCTCTCGGCACTTTGCGGAGTTTAATCCCGGAAAAGAGCCCCCAGTGTTACCGTGCCAGATCCGCGGCCCCGAACCGTAGTAAGGAAACCTCTGGCAGTTACTTGAAGGTTCCGTAACTGACTCGTAGCCGGCAACAGCTTACTATACAGGTCAACTCCGCTAGCAAAATGATCGAAGGAGGCGTAGGAAACTGCTTCACCGAACTTTATTTCTTCTCCAAGGCACGAACACCGCGTAGAGTGGGCTGAAACAGTTTACTCACAGCGAGCATCACCGACACAACTCTGGCTGTCGAGGGAGTTATTATATTCCTTTTATTTATTTTCTCTTCGTCTCTTCCGTAGCTAACCGTTACTTTTTTTCCTTCTCCGCTCTCTCTCGCACACCCACCAGACAGTCCCGCTACACACATCCCGAATACATTTCCCATCAGGCTTCATCCTTAAAGGGCCATGCCTGTAACAATATGTAGACAAGTATATTTCTCCTTTTATCAAGAAGCAAAGACGAAAAGGGAAAAAAGAAACAGAGCAGGTTCAGTGGTTGAATCATCTGTCCCCACCAATGCCAAAACCAAATCTACGCCCTTGGGTTTGGCAGTATATATATATAACGAAGTCTGTCAGGGCAACCAAGGCAAGAAGTCCACTGAAATGAAAAAATAGCCATCAATAAACATACCAGAGTCAAAGTGATCTCGCTCCCCAGTCATCTCAAACAACTTCCTGTCATAAAGTGTTTCACCTGTTTGCATCCGTCTTTTAAATTACTGCCATCTTGTGGCTGCAGTTGGCTATTGTCTCTGGAAGCAGGGTTAACTCTGTGTGACTACAAGCCATTGGTACCAGTTAATTTCATGTGATTGTCGATGTTCCACTATTAATAGCTTGATGTTGCAAAGCTGTGAGGCCAGAGGCTTTTTCTGGTTGTCTGCATCTCCGTATTGTGGATAAACCTCTAGTGTTTTGATTGATGAGAGATGAGCACAATGGAGAAGCTGCTGGTGATACTGCTTTCACTGATCTGAGGTCAGTTATCATCTACCACACTGTGTAGAAACAGCTATCAGCTTAACAATGATAAACTGCAGAGGGTTCATTTACTTGCTTATAGGTAAGATGGGTTTAACAAAAGAAGTTGTTAATACACTGTCTTCGTTTTATTCAACATATTAATCGAATCGTGGCGATCGTGGCTCAAGAGTTGGGAGTTCGCCTTATAATCGGAAGGTTGCCGGTTCGAGCCCCGGCTTGGACAGACTCGGTCCTTTTGTCCTTGGGCAAGACACTTCACCCGTTGCCTACTGGTGGTGGTCAGAGGGCCCGGTGGCGCCAGTGTCTGGCAGCCTCGCCTCTGTCAGTGCGCCCCAGGGTGGCTGTGGCTACAATGTAGCTGCCATCACCAGTGTGTGAATGGGTGGATGACTGGATGTGTAAAAGCGCTTTGGGGTCCTGAGGGACTAGAAAAGCGCTATATAAATACAGGCCATTTACCATTTTATAACATATGGTGATATTGTAGATATTTTATGCATAATAATTCCTTTAACCTTTAACACTTTCCATGAAATCTGCCAATTAAACACTTTTACGTGTAGTGAGTGTTTTCACAGTGTGTGTGCGTGTTTATTGGAATTTTTAATAAAATTCCTCCATCACTCATTATTGTGAGGTAAGGGTAAAGCCTTTTATAATAACCGTAAAAGTAATAATAGTTCACAGTTCTACAGCGAGGAAGGTGAAGACATCAGCATCGCCTCTGCTTGCCTTTCTCTAAGTCACCATATGCCACAACGTTACTGTAAAATTGTACCATCAATTTAATGTTATAATTTGTTCCCATGACTCTAATGAAGGGTAATGAAAATGAAAATGAGTGAAAGATTTATAGGCTCTGTTTTGAGTTTTGTTCAAAAAAGAGTGACTTCATATAAGGAAACATATATATCACATGTGCAGCACACCTTAGACTAGTTTTTTAATTAAGCAGCAAGAAAGAACAAAGTCAGGCTGCATCAAGACACGAGGAGTAGACCCCAATTCACTATCTCCCTCTCTGCTCCTCCCTCTCTCTCTCTTCCTCCCTCTCTGCTCCTCTCTCCCTCTCTGTTCCTCTCTCTCCCTGTTCCTCACTCTCTCTTCCTCTCTCTCTCTTCCTCTCTCTCTCTTCCTCTCTCTCCCTCTCTGCTCCTCTCTCTCTCTTCCTCTCTCTCTCTGTTCCTCCCTCTCTGTTCCTCTCTCTCTCTCTCTCTTCTCTCTCCCTCTCTGCTCCTCTCTCTCTCTCTGTTCCTCTCTCTCTCTCTCTGTTCCTCTCTCTCTCTCTGCTCCTCTCTCTCTCCCTCTCTGTTCCTCTCTCTCTCCCTCTCTGTTCCTCTCTCTCCCTCTCTGCTCCTCTCTCTCTCTTCCTCCCTCTCTGTTCCTCTCTCTCTCTCTTCCTCCCGCTCTGTTCCTCTCTCTCTCTCTCTTCCTCCCGCTCTGTTCCTCTCTCTCTCTCTCTTCCTCCCGCTCTGTTCCTCTCTCTCTCTCTCTTCTCTCTCCCTCTCTGCTCCTCTCTCTCTCTCTGTTCCTCTCTCTCTCTCTCTCTTCCTCCCTCTCTGTTCCTCTCTCTCTCTCTTCCTCCCGCTCTGTTCCTCTCTCTCTCTCTCTTCCTCCCGCTCTGTTCCTCTCTCTCTCTCTTCCTCCCGCTCTGTTCCTCTCTCTCTCTCTCTTCCTCCCTCTCTGCTCCTCTCTCTCTCTTCCTCCCTCTCTGTTCCTCTCTCTCTCTCTCTTCCTCCCTCTCTGCTCCTCTCTCTCTCCCTCTCTGTTCCTCTCTCTCTCCCTCTCTGTTCCTCTCTCTCCCTCTCTGTTCCTCTCTCTCTCTCTTCCTCCCTCTCTGTTCCTCTCTCTCTCTCTTCCTCCCGCTCTGTTCCTCTCTCTCTCTCTCTTCCTCCCTCTCTGCTCCTCTCTCTCTCTTCCTCCCTCTCTGTTCCTCTCTCTCTCTCTCTTCCTCCCTCTCTGCTCCTCTCTCTCTCCCTCTCTGTTCCTCTCTCTCTCCCTCTCTGTTCCTCTCTCTCCCTCTCTGTTCCTCTCTCTCTCTCTTCCTCCCGCTCTGTTCCTCTCTCTCTCCCTCTCTGTTCCTCTCTCTCCCTCTCTGTTCCTCTCTCTCTCTCTTCCTCCCGCTCTGTTCCTCTCTCTCTCCCTCTCTGTTCCTCTCTCTCCCTCTCTGTTCCTCTCTCTCTCTCTTCCTCCCGCTCTGTTCCTCTCTCTCTCTCTCTTCCTCCCGCTCTGTTCCTCTCTCTCTCTCTCTTCCTCCCTCTCTGTTCCTCTCTCTCCCTCTCTGCTCCTCTCTCTCTCTTCCTCCCTCTCTGTTCCTCTCTCTCTCTCTCTTCCTCCCTCTCTGTTCCTCTCTCTCTCTCTTCCTCCTTCTGTTCCTCTCTCTCTCTCTTCCTCCCTCTCTGTTCCTCTCTCTCTCTCTTCCTCCCTCTCTGCTCCTCTCTCTCTCTCTCTCTCTCTTCCTCCCTCTCTGTTCCTCTCTCTCTTCCTCCCTCTCTGCTCCTCTCTCTCTCCCTCTCTGTTCCTCTCTCTCTCCCTCTCTCTCCCTCTCTGTTCCTCTCTCTCTCTCTCTTCCTCCCTCTCTGTTCCTCTCTCTCTCTCTTCCTCCCTCTCTGCTCCTCTCTCTCTCTCTCTCTCTCTCTTCCTCCCTCTCTGTTCCTCTCTCTCTCCCTCTCTGTTCCTCTCTCTCTCCCTCTCTGTTCCTCTCTCTCTCTCTCTCTTCCTCCCTCTCTGTTCCTCTCTCTCTCTCTTCCTCCCTCTCTGCTCCTCTCTCTCTCTCTCTCTCTCTCTTCCTCCCTCTCTGCTCCTCTCTCTCTCCCTCTCTGTTCCTCTCTCTCTCCCTCTCTGTTCCTCTCTCTCCCTCTCTGTTCCTCTCTCTCTCTCTCTTCCTCCCTCTCTGTTCCTCTCTCTCTCTCTTCCTCCCTCTCTGCTCCTCTCTCTCTCCCTCTCTGTTCCTCTCTCTCTCCCTCTCTGTTCCTCTCTCTCTCTCTCTTCCTCCCTCTCTGCTCCTCTCTCTCTCTCTCTCTCTTCCTCCCTCTCTGTTCCTCTCTCTCTCTCTCTTCCTCCCTCTCTGTTCCTCTCTCTCTCTTCCTCCCTCTCTGCTCCTCTCTCTCTCTCTCTCTCTTCCTCCCTCTCTGTTCCTCTCTCTCTCTCTCTTCCTCCCTCTCTGTTCCTCTCTCTCTCTCTCTCTCCCTCTCTGTTCCTCTCTCTCTCTCTCTCTTCCTCCCTCTCTGCTCCTCTCTCTCTCCCTCTCTGTTCCTCTCTCTCTCTCTCTTCCTCCCTCTCTGTTCCTCTCTCTCTCTCTTCCTCCCTCTCTGCTCCTCTCTCTCTCTCTCTCTTCCTCCCTCTCTGTTCCTCTCTCTCTCTCTCTTCCTCCCTCTCTGTTCCTCTCTCTCTCTCTCTTCCTCCCTCTCTGCTCCTCTCTCTCTCTCTCTCTCTTCCTCCCTCTCTGTTCCTCTCTCTCTCTCTCTTCCTCCCTCTCTGTTCCTCTCTCTCTCTCTCTCTCCCTCTCTGTTCCTCTCTCTCTCTCTCTCTCTCTTCCTCCCTCTCCGCTCCTCTCTCTCTCCCTCTCTGTTCCTCTCTCTCTCTCTCTCTCTCTTCCTCCCTCTCCGCTCCTCTCTCTCTCCCTCTCTGTTCCTCTCTCTCTCTCTCTCTCTCTTCCTCCCTCTCCGCTCCTCTCTCTCTCCCTCTCTGTTCCTCTCTCTCCCTCTCTGTTCCTCTCTCTCTCTCTCTTCCTCCCTCTCTGTTCCTCTCTCTCTCTCTTCCTCCCTCTCTGCTCCTCTCTCTCTCTCTCTCTCTCTCTCTTCCTCCCTCTCTGTTCCTCTCTCTCTCTCTCTTCCTCCCTCTCTGTTCCTCTCTCTCTCTCTCTCTTCCTCCCTCTCTGCTCCTCTCTCTCTCTCTCTCTCTTCCTCCCTCTCTGTTTCTCTCTCTCTCTTCCTCCCTCTCTGTTCCTCTCTCTCTCTCTCTCTCCCTCTCTGTTCCTCTCTCTCTCTCTCTCTCTCTGTTCCTCTCTCTCCCTCTCTGTTCCTCTCTCTCTCTCTCTTCCTCCCTCTCTGTTCCTCTCTCTCTCTCTCTCTTCCTCCCTCTCTGCTCCTCTCTCTCTCTCTCTCTCTTCCTCCCTCTCTGCTCCTCTCTCTCTCTCTCTTCCTCCCTCTCTGCTCCTCTCTCTCTCTCCCCCTCTCTGTTCCTCTCTCTCTCCCTCTCTGTTCCTCTCTCTCTCCCTCTCTGTTCCTCTCTCTCTCCCTCTCTGTTCCTCTCTCTCTCTCTCTTCCTCCCTCTCTGCTCCTCTCTCTCTCCCTCTCTGTTCCTCTCTCTCCCTCTCTGCTCCTCTCTCTCTCTCTCTTCCTCCCTCTCTGTTCCTCTCTCTCTCTCTCTTCCTCCCTCTCTGCTCCTCTCTCTCTCCCTCTCTGTTCCTCTCTCTCCCTCTCTGCTCCTCTCTCTCTCTTCCTCCCTCTCTGTTCCTCTCTCTCTCTCTCTTCCTCCCTCTCTGCTCCTCTCTCTCTCCCTCTCTGCTCCTCTCTCTCCCTCTCTGTTCCTCTCTCTCTCTCTCTTCCTCCCTCTCTGCTCCTCTCTCTCTCCCTCTCTGCTCCTCTCTCTCTCCCTCTCTGTTCCTCTCTCTCCCTCTCTGCTCCTCTCTCTCTCTTCCTCCCTCTCTGCTCCTCTCTCTCTCCCTCTCTGTTCCTCTCTCTCTCCCTCTCTGCTCCTCTCTCTCTCCCTCTCTGTTCCTCTCTCTCTCCCTCTCTGTTCCTCTCTCTCCCTCTCTGCTCCTCTCTCTCTCTTCCTCCCTCTCTGTTCCTCTCTCTCTCTCTCTTCCTCCCTCTCTGCTCCTCTCTCTCCCTCTCTGCTCCTCTCTCTCTCTCTCTCTCTCCCTCTCTGTTCCTCTCTCTCTCTCTCTCTCTCCCTCTCTGCTCCTCTCTCTCTCCCTCTCTTTCCCTCTCTCCCTCTCTCTCTCTCTCTCTTCCTCTCTCTCCCTCTTTGTGCTGACAATCATCAAATATACAGTTGAAACCAGATATTTACAAACTCTTCAGATAAAAACACAAACACTTTTTTAATTGTAACATCAAATCAGACTAAATGTTTATTTTTTTTAGATTGATAAATATATTATTTATCAATAACATATTTGTTAACTTTAAGAGTAAAGAGAGAAACTGTCTGTATTTCTTAATTGTAAATGGCACCAAATTGTATTCAAACTGAGCCACACTTATGGAGCTCCACAGTTCTTTTCCTGGTGTTTTGGTTGACATCTCTTGATGTTCCCATGTCACAGAAACAGGCTCTGTGTTTTGCCTTATATGCATCCACAGCTGTGCCACCAGTTTACTCACATGGACTCTACTAACCAATCAGAAGCTTCTTCAGCTCAGAATGGAATCGTCTGCAGTTTCTTATTAATTAACAATAAACTTAGTGTACATGTACTCCTAAATTTGATCAAAGTGATAAAAATAGAAGCTCTGTCTCTCTTTATTCTGACATTTAACTAATTCAAAAGATATTTCAATATTTATTTATCCAAAACAAAACAAGTTTACTCTAAATTGATGTTGTACAGTAAAAAAATGTTCTTGTGTTTTCCATAAAGTGTAAATATCTGGTTTAAACTGTGAATATCCTGCTGTGTATTGAAGTTCCTCTTGTTTTGCATAGAAATATACTGAACAACATACAAAGCATAATATATAAAATACTACCAGAGTTTTTTCTTTGAAAGAAGCTCCTTATGTCCATTCTTGTATATCAGTGCGTTACTGAAACCGATTTATTTAGTCGTGGAGGGTAACAACTGAAAATATGAAATAAACACATGTAAGCTAAGACTCTCTAAAGAAACAGCATTGTTGTTGTTCAGCTTTTCATTTCGCCATTTGTTGATTAACTCAAAGAGCAAGTAAGGTAATATATCAATCTTTCGTGATTCACCGTCATATTTACATTATTTGTACGGTACGAATGATTTGCTTTGCTACCTGGTCGAACTTCAGTTCTCCTCTGTCTGCCTGGCTCCGTTTCTCTAACAGCGCACTCACAGGCAGCAGCTGCCCCGCCCCCTCGCTCAGTTGCTTAGTGCCTGAGCTCGGATCATACCAATATCAGGGGGGATTCACGCACAGTCGTAAATTCCCACAGTGTGCACTATGTGCTTCGAATATTGTGTGTAGTTTTTGTTTTATACAGTTGTCAGCCAGGCATCTAACTATGAAAAAATTACACTCCAAAAGACCCCGGGCTTCTGAAAAAACAACCCGGGCTTAAGCCCAGTAAGCCATACCCCCCCCTCCGCCACTGGATTGAACTACGATGAACGTGCTCCCGTTCGAGTCCACTTCAGTGGCAAGATCGTTCCAAGCATGTACGAGCAGTGTCTGTCACTACCCGATCCGTACCGGAAACCCGATCGGTACCCCGCATGCGCGAAAGGTTTCTACTTCCGGTCGTAGCGTTTTACGATAGTTATGGGTCAGAGTATCTGTTAAGATGTTAAGAATAACAAGTATATCTTAAAATGTTTGCAATAATGAAGCATTTCAGTACAATGTAGACAAAAACGAAAAATAAAAAGAAAGTTACGGATCAGGACTCTCCGATCCTTACTGCGCATGTGTAAAGTCTGACCGTACAAATCGGGTCTACCCTGTCACTACCCGATCCGTACCGGAAACCCGATTGGTACCCCGCATGCGCAAATCTTACGTCACTTCCTCTCTTTGCGACATTCAATATATTTGAATGATGCGGTTAGCGCCCAGTTAGCTCCTAGCATTTCTCAACAGCTCTGCCTTCTTTTCGACTGCCCGGGACATTTAAACAATGGATAATCCGTATACAAAGAAATTCATGCTTTTCTCCTCAACAGAGAGTGTCCCCCGATTGAGCAACAGCGCCGTAAAATAAGAAGAATGGCGCCGAATTACAGAGTTAATAATGCAGACTTTGTAATATCTCACGTGTAGATTCATCAGCCAGATGAAGTGTTTACTGACAATTGACAGTGATAGCGGACATCATCATCACTATTCCAACAATCCTCTCCACACAGACAAGCATAAACACACTCGACTATCGCTAAATCAGATTTAACACACGTTTGTAATGACGCTAATTCAGTTTATAATAGGGTTTATTCGCTCGGTCAGCAGGTGGCGGTATCCTCGTACACTGGGGAGTACACTGCCATTAAACGAACAGAAGAAGAAGAAAACATCTGCACATGCGCAGTACGGATCGGGTAGACCCGATTTGTACGGTCAGACTTTACACATGCGCAGTAAGGATTGGGGAGTCCTGATCCGTAACTATCTTTTTATTTTTCATTTTTGTCTACATTGTACTGAAATGCTTCATTATTGCAAACATTTTAAGATATACTTGTTATTCTTAACATCTTAACAGATACTCTGGGCTGTAACTATCGTAAAACACTACGACCGGAAGTAGAAACCTTTCGTGCATGCAGGGTACCGATCGGGTTTCCGGTACGGATCGGGTAGTGACATACCCGATCCGTACCGCGCATGTGCAGATGTTTTCTTCTTCTTCTGTTCGTTTAATGGCAGTTTACGCCCCAGTGTACGAGGATACCGCCACCTGCTGACCGAGCGAATAAACCCTATTATAAACTGAATTATCGTCATTACAAACGTGTGTTAAATCTGATTTAGCGATAGTCGAGTGTGTTTATGCTTGTCTGTGAGGAGAGGATTGTTGGAATAGTGATGATGATGTCCGCTATCACTGTCAATTGTCAGTAAACACTTCATCTGGCTGATGAATCTACACGTGAGATATTACAAAGTCTGCATTATTAACTCTGTAATTAGGCGCCATTCTTCTTATTTTACGGCGCTGTTGCTCAATCGGGAGACACTCTCTGTTGAGGAGAAAAGCATGAATTTCTTTGTATACGGATTATCCATTGTTTAAATGTCCCGGGCAGTCGAAAAGAAGGCAGAGCTGTTGAGAAATGCTAGGAGCTAACTGGGCGCTAACCGTATCATTCAAATATATTGAATGTCGCAATGTTGGCAAAGAGAGGAAGTGACGTAAGATTTGCGCATGCGGGGTACGGATCGGGTTTCCGGTACGGATCGGGTAGTGACAAGCAGGAAAAGATTTAAGTTGTGGCTGAACTGTCCCAGGCATCTTTGTTGCCCAATAGTGATGGGATTTCCGGCTCTTTTTAGAGATCCGGCTCTTTCGGTTCGGCTCACTAAAAAGAGCCTCCAACCTGGCTCTTCGGGTTGTTTTGTTGCTTTAATTAATTTATTATTAACAATAATACAAAATTATGCACAAAAGGAATTACTAATGTAAAAAAAAGTGGTTTTATTTATATATGTTTATATATAAATATATGCGGTGGCCCCTAGAGACAAAACACGTACAAACTCCAAAACACATTTCTAGCATGAACTGAACTTCCAAAGCAGAGCTACTAGATCACTTAAATTTGTTATGAGTGGCTGTGTGCAGACAGGAATAGGACCCAAGGTGCAGACTCCGGAGACAGTCGTGAACTCAAAACAGCTTTAATGTAAAACTCAAAATATAACATAACTGATAAAAATCAAACTACTTAAACCGGAGGACTGACAGAACACAGCTAGGTAAACGGTAGATCACAACACAGACACAGAGAAACACAGGGCTCAAATACACAGAGGAAGCAATCAGGGAATGGGTAATGTAGAATATTTAGCTGATTTAGAGTTTAGAAATGTGTTAAAATATAATGTAGAACTGTTGTAGAGACACTGACACTGCCCTCACTATAATAAAGGTTGATTGTAGGAGTAGATTGTAGACCTCCCCCACTGAGTGGAAATTCCCCAGAGGATGTTTGGGTGGGGGTCTCAACATTTATAACAGGATAACTGTGGTCTGGAAGGGAGAGGGGTTTTATGACCTCTAGGGAGTCACCTACACCCACAGTGTTTTAACTGTCACGCACACACATCCACACGCACATTCACTCATGTGCACTCACACATACACACAGGTATGCATACACAGGCACACACGAGCACTCACATAGACACAGACACAGAGTTTGCAGCACACCGTAGGGGGTTTTATGATGGGATCACCTCTATAAATCTGGCTGTAACTAACAAAGGGGTGAAGATTTGGAGAGGGACACCGGCCTCGTCTTCCCTTCTAGAAGTGCATGCTTAGATGAAGATGAATAAAGATGAATAAAGGTTTTGTGAAATGACTACTGAGTTCCAGTGCCGTCACTGGAAGTTTCGACGAATAAAAGAACCGGGGTAAAACTGATTTCTCAACAGTAACAGGAGGGAAACACAGCTGGGACAAATCAGGCCTAACGAGACAAGGGGAAGCAAAACCAGACACATTAACATCAGACATGGACTTTCAAAGTAAAACAGGAAACCCATAACACAGACTGAACAAAAGACACAGACTCACATGCAGGCACTACAACAGAGGGAACAGAGACGTGGGACCAGGGCAGACACCAACACTGACTGGACACGGGGATATAGCAACTAAGGATACACAGAGACGCCAACTAGACAAGGGGATACAGCTGACAGGGGAGACAGAGCAACTAGAGAAGACAGAGACATAAACCATAAGACAGAACTCAAAGAAACCAAAGACTGGAAATAATAAATAATAAACTCAACAACCCTGGGTCAACGACCCAGGCATCCTAACAAAATTACACAATTGAAAGCATGTGTGTATTGTTTGTGTATTTATACACAGGCACTCATATATATTCAAATAATTAAAAAAAAAAAGTTCATTTACCTGTTACTACCACACACCAAATCCGGTCGTTGGTACTTGCTGGCTTGTGTAGCCACGAGGTAACAAAAGCTCAACACTGCCCCCTAGCATCCTGGAGCACTTCTGATGTCTTTTGTACGTTTTGAGTTTTTATGTGATTTGAAGTTTGTATGTGCTTTGTCTGTAGGGGCCACCGTAAATATACTTTTATTTATTCACTCCACATAAAATAAATCATATAATACAAAAACCAACTAGTCACATTTCAACTTTTAATTATTTAAATTTTTAGCTTTTTCCTTTTACAAATTTAACGTGAAACAACACAAAACACAGCAAATCACAACACAATTAAATATAAATTAAAATATGAAAACAAAAAGAAGATGCATATTCTCTGTCATATGAACCTGCATGAATAAACTTTCTGAATCCTTTATCATCTGCAACTGAAAATAGTTGTGGATGATTACTATACCTTTCTAATGTGACGTTGTTGTCCCTGCTCTCTCTCTCTCTCCCTCCCGCTCTGTTCCTGTGCTACTGAGTGTAACTACCGCCCCTCCCCCCTCTGCCCAGCGTAAAGCACAAGGCTCGTGTGGACTGAAGCGGGAAAAAGGGTACAAAGACTGTACTGCCCTATATTGTACCATAATTTTCTTTTTAATAATTGAGTCTTGAGTTGAATGTTTTTAACAGGCAAAAAATACTTTAATAAGTAAATGTTCAATTTTTTTCGTTTTTCTTTTTTTGCTGAAAATTGGTCCGAACCGTGAGATTTTTGATCCGTTGCGCCACTAATTGCCACCAACTGCAAAATATTTTCATGATCGTAAAATGCCTCAATTAAAACATTTGGTATGTTTTGTGTTACAATGCAGATTAATTAGATTTGTATTCTTTTTGGACCCGCTGCGTCGGGTCCATCTTCTTAGTGCTGCTTCCCCAGCAAATGATAGCGTAGAAGAGCTTCACACATGACTGTTGAAACATCAGCAGGAGTTTATTGCAGATTTATTCCTATAGAGTGTGTCTGTGTTCTTGGGGTTTAACACTCATGCTCGAGGAGACCTATAACAGCAACCAGCCAAACTGTCTAACAATGTCTGAAAAGACTTAAAAGGTAATATGTGCAGCAACAGTGGCAGCAGCAGGGATTAAAGTAATAGATGATAATTAATTAATTAATTCTAGATTAATAGAATAATAGATTATTCATGGCTGGGGAAAAAAGGACCAATGGTGTGACAGGATCTCATGAGGAGCCAAGAGGTATCATAATATCAGACGAAGCACATTTGTCATTGTAGAATACACCAGGCACAGACACACGCACACACAGGCAGGTACAGCCAACTTCCACATTTATTCAAGTGTTGTTGTTTTGACAGCTGACTCAAAACAACAACTCCCCCCCCGCGAGCGAGAGAGGAAATCGGCCACTGCCATCTGCGCCCCCGGCCTATGGATCACCTTGAACTTAAAGGGCTGCAACGCCAGATACCACCGGGTGATCCGGGCGTTGGCATCCTTCATGCGGTGGAGCCACTGCAGCGGGGCGTGGTCCGAACAGAGGGTGAATGAGCGTCCCAGGAGGTAATAGCGCAGGGAGCCGACTGCCCACCGGATGGCCAGGCACTCCTCCACGGTGCTGTACCGGCGCTCGCGCTCTGCTAGCTTCCGGCTGATGTATAGGACAGGGCGGTCGGCCCCCCTCACCTGCTGGGACAAAACGGCTCCCAGCCCTCTGTCCGAGGCGTCAGTCTGCAGAACAAAAGGGAGGGAAAAGTTAGGAGTGTGAAGCAGCGGCTCCCCACAGAGAGCCTTTTTCACCTGCACAAACGCCGCCTGGCACGGCCCCGTCCACTGGACCAGATCCGGGGCACCTTTTCGAGTGAGATCGGTCAGGGGGCTGGTTAGCTGCGCAAACCCCGGCACAAAGCGACGATAGTAACCCGCCAACCCCAAGAACCGTCTCACCTCCTTTTTCGTCCTGGGGCGCGGGCAGGATGCGATAGCCGCCGTCTTCTCCACCTGTGGACGCACCTGCCCGCCCCCCAGGTGGTACCCCAGATACTGCCCCTCCCTCTGTCCAACCGCGCACTTCTTCGGATTGGCCGTGAGCCCCGCCCCCTCAGGGACTCCAGGACCGCGGCCACCCGCAGCACATGCTCCGCCCAGGTGTCGCTGTGGATGATCACGTCATCCAGGTAGGCGGCAGCATACGCTGCGTGCGGACGCAGTACCCGGTCCATGAGACGCTGGAAAGTGGCCGGGGCCCCGAACAGGCCAAACGGAAGTGTCACGAACTGGTACAAACCGTACGGAGTGGAAAAGGCCGTTTTCTCCCTGGCCTCGGCAGACAAGGGAATCTGCCAATAGCCCTTGGTTAAGTCCAGTGTCGTGAAAAAGCGGGCCGTGCCTAACCGGTCCAGGAGCTCGTCGACCCGAGGCATGGGGTAGGCATCAAAGCGTGACACTTCGTTCACCCTGCGATAGTCGACACAGAACCGTATAGACCCATCCTTTTTCGCCACCAGAACGATGGGGCTACACCAGGCGCTGTGCGACTCTTCTATTACTCCCATCCTCAGCATTTCCGCCAATTCCCTCTGCACGATTTTTCGCTTATGCTCCGGGAGCCTATAGGGCCGTGAACGCACCGTCACGCCGGGCTGCGTCACGAAATGGTGCTCGATGAGGGACGTCCGGCCGGGCAGGGGGGAGAACACGTCCGCAAAACGCTGTTGCAACGCGACAACATCCACTCTCTGGGCCTGTGTGAGATGGTCATCACAAGGGAGGGAGGTGGGAATGATAGAATTTGGCACCTCAGGCCCCAACTCATCTCTCTCCTTCACCAAGCTCACCAGAGAAGCGGTTTCAACCTCTCGCCACAGTTTGAGGAGATTGAGGTGATAAATCTGCGTGGCTCCTCCCCTGTCCGACCGAGCGACCTCATAGTCCACGTCCCCGACTCGCCGTGTGACCACAAAGGGTCCTTGCCACTTGGCGAGCAACTTCGAGCTGGAAGTAGGGAGTAACACAAGCACTTTATCTCCCGGTGAAAATTGCCTGAGCCTAGCCCCTCTGTCATACAGGCGTTGCTGACGCTGCTGAGCCTGGAGCAAATTCTCCCGTGACAACCTCCCCAAAGTGTGGAGTTTTGCTCTCAGGTCCAACACGTACTGAATCTCATTCTTGGCGGGGCTCGGACCGTCCTCCCAGCTTTCTTTAATCAGGTCGAGCACCCCACGTGGCCTCCTGCCGAACAGCAGTTCAAAGGGAGAAAATCCCGTGGAGGCCTGGGGCACCTCCCGCACTGCGAATAACAGAGGGTCTAGCCAGTGATCCCAATTGCGTTCATCCTCGTTAATGAACTTCCGAATCATGGACTTTAAAGTCTTATTCAGCCGCTCCACCAGCCCGTCAGTCTGAGGGTGGTAGACGCTGGTCTGAATAGATTTAATGCCCAGTAATTCGTACAGTTCCCGCAGTGTACGAGACATAAACGACGTGCCCTGGTCAGTCAGTATCTCTTTCGGGATTCCGACTCGGGAGATGACCTGAAACAGTGCCTGCGCCACACTCTTTGCAGAGATGGTGCGCAGTGGAACTGCTTCCGGGTACCGCGTTGCGTAATCCACCAGGACTAACACAAAGCGGTAGCCGCGTGCACTCCGGTGAAACGGCCCGATGAGGTCCATGCCGATGCGCTCAAACGGGACCTCAATGAGGGGGAGAGGGCGCAGCGGCGCCTTCGGTATGGCCGGCTGGTTAACAAGTTGGCAGTCCGGGCAGGACGCGCACCAGCGGCGCACATCCGCTCGGATGCCCGGCCAATAAAATCGGGCCGTTATTCGCTCCAGAGTTTTCTCATAGCCCATATGCCCTGCCATGGGGTTATAGTGGGCCGCCTGGAAAAGCGTTTCCCGGCGGCCCTGCGGCACCAACAACTGGGTGTGTGTTTCCTCTGTCTGAGTGTCACGACTCACTCGATATAATCGGTCGTTTAATAAGACGAAACGCGGGTAGGTCTGCGCGGCCTCAGGGCGCACCACGTGACCATCAATAGCCATCACTTGGTCAAAGGCTGAGCGTAGGGTGCCGTCACGAGACTGCTCCAGTGGGAAATCACCCATGGGGGACACTTCCGGGGCCGGCGGGACGTCCCGTGAGGCTCCTCCCCCCCGGAGTCAGTGTCGGACGACCCCGCGTCACCGCTGAACGCCGCGCACACGCTACACCCCGCTTCCGGTCGTGATCGCACCCCCGCGTACTGCCCCAGTAGCTGATGAAACCCCGGCCAATTGGTACCCAGAATCAGGGGGTGCGACAGGCGCGGGCTAACCGCCGGCGTTACTCTATGCGTTTTGCCCTTATACTTTAATAACAGCGGCACTATGGGATACCTGTGAACGTCACCATGCACACACCTCACCTCCACCCATTCTGCCTCCAGCAATGCCCCGGGGCGAACCAAGCTTTGGTGTACGAGGGTCTGCGTGCAGCCCGTGTCCACCAACGCCTGGCGTATACCCCCTCGAGTCCTTACCGGAATACTGTATGTCCCTCCTGGACCGGGGGAGGGTGCTGGGGCGCCAGCAACACGAAACACCTGCCCCACTTCCATAAGCGGACAATCCCTCCTCAGGTGCCCCGGCTGCCCGCACTTCCAACACTCCGGCCCCGGCGTCTGTGCTGCTCTCCGTGGCTCGGGGGCGGCTCCACTTGGCTCGGCTCCCCTGGATTGCACCAACGCCGCGAAAGGGTTAGTGGGGCTCAGCGCCGGCAGCCGCTCTGCCTGCCCTGGTGCCGGCACACGGCGCCTCGGGGCCGGCACTGGGGCCTGTTTGTTCGGCCTCCGTCCGGCGTCCCCGGGTTCCCCTGCTCCAGCGGCAAGGTGGTCCTCCGCCAGCGTCACCGCTACCTCCAAGCTTGCGGGCCGGTGGCACCGGACCCATCTCGCCGTCTCCGCTGGCAATCCCTCCGTGAACTGCTCCAGCACCACCTTGTCCACCAGCTTCGTCTCCCCCTCCGATGTTCCCGGTTGCAGCCAGCGTACCGCCGCGTCGCGCAGCTGCCGGGCCCAGGCGAATGGTCGGTCCGTTGTAGCCAGCCGACAGGCCCGGAACCGCCGGCGGTGGTCTTCGGCGGTGAGCCCTAGCCTGTCCACCACCGCCCGGCTCACGTCCGCGAAGCTGCTCCTCGACGCCGGAGGCAGACTCAGGGCCGCTGTTTGTGCCTCCCCGGACAGCAGGGGGAGCAGCCGCGGAGCCCACTCCTCCCGCGGCCATTGGCAAGCCTCCGCCGTGGCACGGAAGGTCTCCAAAAAAACCTGTGGGTCGTCCCCGTCCCCCATCCGGGGCACCGCCACCGACATTGGCGAGGGCTTCGGCGTGGCAGCGGCCCCGACCAGCCGCTCCAGAACTTGCGTCTGCCGGTCCGTCTGCTCCCGCAGCGCGGCCAGGTGGGCACGCTGGTCGGCCGCCTGATCCCGGCTCATCGTCGCCATCTCCGCCAGCATCTGCGCCAAGAATTGCAGAGGCTGGGCGGGTGGCGCGGCCTGTGGGTCGGACATTTCCCCACCGGCACTTTCCTGGGTTTCGGCACCACTTGTAGAATACACCAGGCACAGACACACGCACACACAGGCAGGTACAGCCAACTTCCACATTTATTCAAGTGTTGTTGTTTTGACAGCTGACTCAGTCACACAGTCTGACAGCTCACGAGCCCAGCTGATCTCTCCTCTGGCCGCTCCTCCTCGTCTCACTATAAACACAGCGGAGGGAGACCATCATCAGTCCATAAACAACATCAGCTGTTCTTACCGGCCTCGCAGCGCCGCCCTGTTGAGCCTTCCGCTCCACTCCTCCCCCGCAGCTGCGCCCGGGGCCACGCCTCCGCTACAGTCATTATTAATGAATAAAGTTGCATACTGAAACGTGCTGCATTCCTCTCATTTCAAACTTTGTAAACTTTGTCTTGTAGCTTTTTGGTTGCTCCTCCTATGCGTCTTGTTTTATTTTAAATCCCCCCTCCCTTAGGCATCCCCTGGAACCCATCGTTTCATGCCACAGTGATACCAGCTGTGCGTGATTCTCTCAGGCTAAGTCTGCCAGAATGTTGAAACACGGGAGGTGTGCATATAGAGCTCAGAATGTCTGCCTGAGAGGGTTCCTAGCAGGTGATGAGCCAGACGTGCTGTTTACCAAACAGTGCTTATTGTTCTATCATAGCAGGTCACCTTCGACTGGGTCGTCCTTCCAGCAGAGCTGAACCTTCGCTAACAGAGGTAACATTTCTTGCTACGTGCTTTCAAATTAGAAATGCATTAGACACGAGTGGCATGTGTGTATGTCTGTGTGTGCGTGTAATGCTATACGTCTGCTAATGCAGTCGCACTCATTCAGAACCATGCCATTAAAAAAGTCTGCCCTTGTAAGATGTAAGCCAAGTTCTTCACACGAAGGACATTCAAAGCATTTTGAATCCACCTGAGCACACTGATGATACATCTAAAAATCTTGTCACAGGCTGGGTCTCCGACCCAGCACTCTGAGTTTTCTTTGTATTTTTTGATATGTTATTAGTTTGTGTTATTTCCTATTTTGCCTTTAGTTTAGGCAGTTATTGGTTATTGTTCCTGGGTTTTCTATGTTTTGGGGTTTGGTATTTATTCATCACGTGTTGGGTCTGTTGAGTTGTGTTGTCATGTTTAGTTGTTAGTATTTCCTGTTTTATTTTGACAATGTCATGTGTTCTTTGTTCATTGTATTTAGCTTTCTCTCCTGGTCCTGTCATTAGGTTTATGTCTGTCAGCTGTTCCCCCATGTGTCCCCACTTCCCCTGATCACCTCATGTCTGTATTTAAGCCTTTTGTTTTCTTCATGCCATTGTCGGTTCGTCTGTTTATCTCACCAGGGTCACAGTTTTAGTTTTCATCTGTTATGTATTATTAGTCTTAGTCATGGTCTTTGTTTATTATTTTTCCACCACAGTCATAGTTTAGGTTTTGGTCTCAGTACCATTTAGTATTTTGTTTCTTAGTGTTTTGCCTGTTTGTTTTTGGTCTCTTGGTTCATTTCCTGCCGTCATCGCATTAAAGGTTCACCTTTCTGTTAATCATTACAATTCCTCGTCATCATCTGCTTTTGGGTCCTGTTTCCACACACATCGGCGCACCCCGCCGTGACAAATCTGAGTCCATGTCCTTTTTAATTTGATAATTACGCCTTAACCAGCCACTTTATTAGTTACACTTAGTTACACTACTACAGAAATGCCAGCATGTTGTAAGATTTCCTCGAGGATGTTCGCAGTACTGAAACACTCACTGTGTTTGGCATTAACAGCTATGCCACGTTCCAAGTCACTGAAATCCTCTTGGTTGAGTCAGTACTATATTATGGAATATTAAAGCTGAAAAATGGTATCTGTCATTAGTTTATCAGCAAAGTGAGAGTTTGTTTCTGTTGAGTACTGAGCCACACTTTGTTGGTTTGAATCAATGTTTCCTGATATATTGGTAATAAGTTCTGAGAGCTACCGCAGACGGACGGCTGTAGCAGCTGTGACGACACCACTGACTCTGAACAGTCACTCACTGAAAATGAAGCACAAACGTCTGTGATGGTGAGGTTTGTGCTTCATTTTCGATAAAGTTTCAGCTCTGATATTACCTTAGGTGGTGGGTAATGAAGTACAACTCAACAAACATCAGCAAACACACAAACTGTGTGCTGTTTGTCTCACAGTGTGTTGCAGCTAAAGTGCAGCTGCTGGATTTCACAGGGAGAGAAAAGAAAGAGCGCTAGCTTCACTCAGAGATGGAGAAAGATGAGAACGACGGGCAGACTAACTGCTGTCACTCACAGGTCAGTGCAGGATAAACAGGTTAGTTTGCTGCACTGTGATTGGTTTAAAGTAAAGAACAGTGACTGCTGCACAGTGGCTGTGTTTCGTGGTCACAGTTAGCTCACAGTGTAGCACAGATTCATTCACTGAATTCCACCTTCACACCAACTTCATCCAGTCTAACGTAAAGGCGGCATAAACAGTGTAGAGTCAGTGCAGGAAACATCTGGTTGAATCCAGGTGTGTCAGCAGCTCCGCTGATCACAGCCTGTACACTAAGAAAATCTACTGGAAATGAATGTGAGTTTGATTCTTTTCCCCACACTGAACCATTACAACCAGTTTAGTTTAGTTTAGTTTCCCCCACTTTAACCTCTGACGGTGCACATTTCCCTGTTTACAGTCCCCAACTATAATGTAGGCATAAGAAAATAGAGCTGCTTTCTATTTACTTCTGATTCAAGATGAGAATATTTAGAGTTTAATAAAGTTTGTATTAACATCTACTGATATTATTTTAATATTATGCTAATATAGCACAAGGTTCAGTTAGCTTTGCACAGAAACAGAAACATCCTCCAAAGAGCTTTTCAGAGCCTGTACGTTTTTACTTTTACTGGAGTAAAGAAGTTGATTCTGTACTTCAACTTTTACAGTAATATTTTTTAATAGTAGTATTTGTACTTCTGCTTGAGTACAGAATGTCTGTACTTTTACCAACTCTGGATATTAGTCAGATCAGCACACACACAATGGTCCAGTCCAGTTTAACGACTCGAGGTTGGAGCAGAGGTGCTACTTGCCACCATCGGCTCCTCGGAGCCCCAGGCCAGTACGGAGGCCCCCGAGAGCTGGCAAGCTTTAAACTGGAGCAATGATTTGTGCAAAGTTTGCCATAACAATCAAAGACGCCTGACCTCTTTAATGGGGCCCCACCCGACTCCACCCGAATCCCCCCACTCATATTGCAACTGATATTTATGATTCTGTTCAAACTAACCCAGTGACGGATGCCAGTCAATAAAAATGAAGAGCAGTTATCCTTCTGGAAGTGAAAAAAACAAAAAAATGGTGAAGAAAAAAAGCAAGACACTGAAGTCTAATACTAAATAACTTCATATTACCAGTCTGTAACATCACAGTCATCAGCATCATATTATTTCTCTGATGTGATGTTTGACATTAGTGCAGCCAGCAGACTGGAAGAATGTAGAAACATGCAAAGAAACTTGGACGTGTGCTGCGATGTGACTTTTATTATATATTTTCCACGACTGCAAGTCCAGCAGGTATGGCTGGTTTCCAGTAACATACATCATCTGACGGTGAGTGCAAGGATCCATGGAGAATTTATATTTCAATGCACCAATTATGCATGTGCCCAGGAAGTGGACTTCAGGCAGAAGTATAACAGCAAGGACCTGGTTCCCAGCCCGTATCAGTCTCTACATGTATGCATTACAAAGATGTAAATTATTGTGGTGTGTGTGTGGTGTGTGTATATTTCACTACATTTTATACCTGTGGTGTAGACCACAGATAGACTGTCTTTGCAGTTTAATTGGCGTGTTTGGAGCACTGAAACCTCCAACTTGCTTACTGCTATGTGAGTGATGTCTCATTGTACTGCCCAGCTGCTTGTTATTGTCTAACCCATAACTATTTTTACATAAGGCCTTCTATGGAAATCTGAGCTTCGGGTCGAAACACTGAGTCGCTGTAAATTCTGTGCCACCATAAAGGAGACTTTGAAGAGCCACGGGCAAGTACTGAGTGACCAGGGATTAATGCAGGGGTCCATCCAGGTGATGTGACTGGAATAAACTGTATCGCATGTATTACAGCACCTCACAACCCCATTTGCAACAAAAGACAAAGTCATGAGCACCATCTAGTGGTGCAAAAGGGCATTTCCCCTCAGCTTAGATCCCTCTCCCCGTCACATCTTTGAACTGAGATGAAGGTTATCAGGTTATTTCTCATTTTTGACCTCAGCAGTGACCGAGGTGGAAAAATGCCAAATGTTAGACTGCTCCTGGTTGGCTGGCTCTGCCTTAAACTGAAAGGGAACAATTGACAGTTCTCATTGTAGAGTAGTCAGTAACTTTGTTTGTTGCTGGAGACACAGGAGGACACATAAGACGAGGGTCTGCTGGTGTGTGTGTGAGGAGGCTTCTTGTTAGATCAAAGTTGTCAGGTTTAACATCAAGACGCTGATGGTAAAACAATCAGCTCTAGGCTGAACTAACTAGACTTTACTCACACTAGCTACATCCATTTTTATCTACGGTCTGCTTCAAAATCATTTCATCAGTGACTCATACGAGAACTCGAGCAGTGGGAACAGAATCTGGATGTTTGCGTAATCAGAAGTTGGGCAAGGGGAGATGACTACAGAGAGTTTGTGTGTGAACCTGTCCTCTGAGGATCGTTTGATTCCAGTAAACGGTTTCAGCAGATGTGATCTCGTAAACATGATTTATTGTCAGAGCCTGACACTGAGAAATGCTCACGGCTTCTGCTTTCTAGCCTCTGGCTAAGCAGCGTCAAACAAGCACGACAAACGTTTGAAACCCTTCCGGATGCATGAATGAACCTGACAGCGTGAGGTTTACTCAACCCAAACTTTATTGACCTTTTTAAAAAGCAAAAGCATGTTCACACAAGTGTAAAACGTGCAGGAACAGCTCTACCTGATGATTCACCAACTCATTATGACTCGTGTGAAAACAACCCAAAGGTCAAATTGTTGGCACCACTCCATATAAGACAACAAACAAACAAACACATGTTAACCACAGGTGTACACTGGAGCTCACGTCCACAAACAAAAGACATAATGCTTACATAACACAAACACACATAGAGCCCCTAGTTGAGCCCATTTAATCCCCATGTCTTATATAATATCCCATAATAACAGCAGTACAAATCCCATACAATAAAGGAAAGTGTTTTTTAAAACTAGGATGTCATTTGTTTTTAATACATAAGCCGAGTGGTTTAAAATTAGCACCTGAAATACACTGTTTCTCATTCATGATGCAGGTGGACTCCCTGCCTGCTCAGGACTGTGTTGTATATACATATACAGATATGTTCATATATTTGGTCTGGTCAGTTTCTTTGTATGGCTCAAACTCACATGTACAGAGTCAAAGAGTCAAAACATATTAAACAAAATTGGGGAAAAAAGTCAGTATTAAAACAGACCTGAACAAACAAGGAACATGAAAAATAAAACCCCAAACAAATAAGTAAATATTAATTTTATGTCACATTTATGTTGTCGGCACTATTGGAAAACTAAAAGGATAACTAACGTGCTAACAACGAGCTGTCTTACATACATGCTGACATTCTTCTCCAAATACATCAAACAAAAAGCAATAAGTGACTGGAACACCAAACGTAGCTGGCAGATGGACTTTGACTTTGTTAACGTTTTCACCACAGCTTAAAGTAAGTGCTGGCATTAAGAGTCATTATTTTCAGCTTTGTGGTGAGTTATGCAGGAATATCAATAGGAATTTAAAAATAATGGGACACTTCTGGTAAATATCCATCAGCCAATATACTGGTGCATTCCCAATATTTATCATTTTCCAGCACAGGCACACTGGTTTGCAGCGCGGCCCACGTTCCTCCATCAGTCTTTACTCCTCTATAACCAGTGTACCATCTGCTGCAGTGACCGAGCTAACTACACATGCACATATAGAAACACATCAGACATTTAAAGACTCATACAGGAGCTTTCATGTCATTTATGAACATGACTACACTTTATTTGATCATTTTGTTTTTCTTTTCACTGCCGTGGTTTCATTTTTCAAACATCGAAACAAGAATGAAGTAATACTCGTACATTTCTGTGTTTAACCAGATTACTAATCAGTGACAACTGTTCACAGACACAGAGATGATATTTGACAGAAAAGAAAGTTATACATGCACAAGAGATCGAGGGACTCCTCGTCCCCCGGCACTACTTAATGTCCTCCGGTATCAGAGCCTCTTAACCTCTTAACGTCCACCACGTCGCCGGCACCCGTCGAGACTTAGAGCTGGGTTTTGTTTTTAGCCACATGCTAAACAGCCATATTTTCAGAAACTAGAAGATGTTACATTTTGAATGAAGTGTTTCACACGTGCACAGCAGTGTTTGTGTGGCTGGATGTTAACCAAACCCAAACCTAAGGCTTGACTGGTGGATTCAAGAGGTTAAAGATCCAACATGGCTTGTTCTAGGTAACAATGTCACAGCTCTCCTCAAAGAGCTCTGAGACATTAACAGCTTAAAGAGATTGGATCAGCTGGACACCCTAACTGAGGACAAGTTGTTACTCCAATGTAACAAACAATGGAAGTTTCATAGAAACCAGCTAATGAGAACCTAACATTTCTGTGCAGGTTACAGTAAACACCTGATTGCAAGTCAGGCATTTTTGCCAAACACAGAATGTCAGATGTTTCTGTAACAGGCCTGAACACATGCTTGGAGAGAAAAACACACACCAGTAATTACAGCCTCTCTAAGACAAAGACAAGCCTGAATGTACTCGAAACGTTACCGTCGGGGTCTCTGAAACGCCCTGCCAGGCAGATCAGCCGGTTCTGGGCTGCCCCCTCTGAGGAAGAAGGACAGTCGGGTTAATCGTTTCAAATTCACTCAAATTCAAATTTGTAAAAACAAAAAAATCTGAACAGAAAATTGTAGTTCAGCAGGAGATGGAGACCCAGAGCTTTCTGAACCATGTTGTTCAGTTTTAAAGCACTGAAGACGAACTGTGTACTGTAGCTTGGAATCCTCATTAACTGGACCTGTCACTTTTGTACTTTTAGTCTATATGAAACACGGACAGCACTGAAGTCAAGAAGTTCCCTTCAGCTGCCTCTCCAATCTGTGCTTAATGTCTTGTTTTGTCAGCAGTGCCACACTTCCATGGATTCTTTTGTTTACAGCTTTTATGTGTGTAATCGATTCAGTGCTCGGGAATATACAGGGAGTGCAGAATTATTAGGCAAATGAGTATTTTGTCCACATCATCCTCTTCATGCATGTTGTCTTACTCCAAGCTGTATAGGCTCGAAAGCCTACTACCAATTAAGCATATTAGGTGATGTGCATCTCTGTAATGAGAAGGGGTGTGGTCTAATGACATCAACACCCTATATCAGGTGTGCATAATTATTAGGCAACGTCCTTTCCTTTGGCAAAATGGGTCAAAAGAAGGACTTGACAGGCTCAGAAAAGTCAAAAATAGTGAGATATCTTGCAGAGGGATGCAGCAGTCTCAAAATTGCAAAGCTTCTGAAGCGTGATCATCGAACAATCAAGCGTTTCATTCAAAATAGTCAACAGGGTCGCAAGAAGCGTGTGGAAAAACCAAGGCGCAAAATAACTGCCCATGAACTGAGAAAAGTCAAGCGTGCAGCTGCCAAGATGCCACTTGCCACCAGTTTGGCCATATTTCAGAGCTGCAACATCACTGGAGTGCCCAAAAGCACAAGGTGTGCAATACTCAGAGACATGGCCAAGGTAAGAAAGGCTGAAAGACGACCACCACTGAACAAGACACACAAGCTGAAACGTCAAGACTGGGCCAAGAAATATCTCAAGACTGATTTTTCTAAGGTTTTATGGACTGATGAAATGAGAGTGAGTCTTGATGGGCCAGATGGATGGGCCCGTGGCTGGATTGGTAAAGGGCAGAGAGCTCCAGTCTGACTCAGACGCCAGCAAGGTGGAGGTGGAGTACTGGTTTGGGCTGGTATCATCAAAGATGAGCTTGTGGGGCCTTTTCGGGTTGAGGATGGAGTCAAGCTCAACTTCCAGTCCTACTGCCAGTTTCTGGAAGACACCTTCTTCAAGCAGTGGTACAGGAAGAAGTCTGCATCCTTCAAGAAAAACATGATTTTCATGCAGGACAATGCTCCATCACACGCGTCCAAGTACTCCACAGCGTGGCTGCAAGAAAGGCTATAAAAGAAGAAAAACTAATGACATGGCCTCCTTGTTCACCTGATCTGAACCCCATTGAGAACCTGTGGTCCATCATCAAATGTGAGATTTAAAGGAGGGAAAACAGTACACCTCTCTGAACAGTGTCTGGGAGGCTGTGGTTGCTGCTGCACGCAATGTTGATGGTGAACAGATCAAAACACTGACAGAATCCATGGATGGCAGGCTTTTGAGTGTCCTTGCAAAGAAAGGTGGCTATATTGGTCGCTGATTTGTTTTTGTTTGGTTTTTGAATGTCAGAAATGTATATTTGTGAATGTGGAGATGTTATATTGGTTTCACTGGTAAAAATAAATAATTGAAATGGGTATATATTTGTTTTTTGTTAAGTTGCCTAATAATTATGCACAGTAATAGTCACCTGCACACACAGATATCCCCCTAAAATAGCTAAAACTAAAAACAAACTAAAAACTACTTCCAAACACATTCAGCTTTGATATTAATGAGTTTTTTGGGTTCATTGAGAACATGGTTGTTGTTCAATAATAAAATTATTCCTCAAAAATACAACTTGCCTAATAATTCTGCACTCCCTGTATTTGTTAAAACATGTCCTACTAACACCGCTGAACGAAGCGCCGAATGTGCATGAATTCTTTTGGTGACGTGGCAAACACACGAACGCTCTGCTACTTGATTCTAACCTGTTGCCAAGTCTCTTTTACACTGCTGCAAATGCACCAATAAAATCACTAACATCAGTTTCACGTTGGCACTTTTCATGTCTCTCATTATGTTTTGCTCCACATGGTGGCTGGTCAGCAGTCCCACACTGCCGTGAAGGATGGACTGAAGTCTAACATTGTTGTTGCAGGAACATAAATACTGATGTTTCTTACACTCCTTCAGTCAGCTGTTGAGTCTGCTTGTTTTCATTCTGCCAAACTTGGAAGCATGAGTGGATAATTGCCTATTTACAGTTGATGATAAAATCATTAGTCTCTCCTGTCAAGTGTGAGACTTACGAACTGATTAGCATCAGTGGGGCCAATGATTCGGTGTGAAGTCCACGCAGAAGCTCAGATTCATCCTGGGTCGTTATTTCTTTATACTCTTACAATTTAGTGCTGCCTTACAAAACAGCTTGTCTTGAAATACGTGAGGACTATTTAAGTGTGTAAATGTCACCTGGCTCGAGAGGTCAGAAGAAACAATGTATGAATAGTGCTGCAGCAATGTGTGTTTCATGGTTACTGCGAGACTCACCATGACATGAAGGTAGCTGCACATCTGCAGCACACACTCCAGAGTCTCCATCATTTGCTCTCGGCGGAGTGTGCGGAGCTTGCTGTGACCGAGGGATTCGTTGCTTTCCACCTCACAGATGGTGGCCTTCAGAGCAATGGAAGCACACTGTACCACACTCATCCCTGCAGAAACACAGAGGGCTGCAGGATAATGGTGCTTCTAAGCATAACTGCAATCAGTTGCAGACAAAAACAGGAAGTGCAGCTTTCAGGTTTTTAGTCACTGTGACTGAAGTTTTGTTGTCTTCTGTTCTCGCGTGCTTTGCTCTTTACACTCATTTGTGTTAAAGATGAAAAAAGGAAACCTTGTTCTATTCTAGTTGATGACAGTTGGCTAGTCAGTCATGGCTAACCATGCTGTAATGACTAAAGCCATTAAATAAACAAGAGGTCACTGTTTGTGGATTTTAAGCACTGCCAGATGTCTTTCTTTGGCTTTGTTCTACAGCACATGAGAGGAAGCCACAAAGAAAGTGCTGCTGTTTAAAGACGGACATGTTGCTGGCACACTAACATAGAAGATCGTGCAATGACAAAGGCGTCTTTGGCATCAAAGCTCTTACTTTTCTCTCTCTTAGTTCTGTGTTGTCTTCTTATATAACCATGTTCTGCATTTATCGTCTCATTATGTTTTTGAAACAGTGATGCACGAATAAAATGATCTGAAAGCTTTAAAGATTTGAGGACTTACCAGAGTTATCAGTAGCTTCGACGTCCACATATATGCCATCCATCATTGCACGCATTAGAACCTGTTAGAAAACATTTGAATACATCTGGATTGAATACAGTAGATAAGAAGCAAAGGTTGATCAGCCCAAACTTGACGCCATGCATCAAAGTACAGCCAGAGCTTACATTACAGCACCACTCTGGAATTCAGTGAGCCCTTTAGCCTGAGCCCTCTGTCATACATGTTTGTACTGTGAGGACAGACTTTAGAAAAATAAAAATACGGCAACTTTTTAAATATCTTTAACAATTTGCACAGTGAACTACACAACCTTAATTTTTCATCACAGCTGTTTTCTAAGCCTCGTCTCTGACAGTAACTTGTAATGCTTCTTGACTTGCTTGTAAACTGTGCAGAAAGATGGGACACAAAAGCAAAAGCCCAACAGCAGACGTACTGTCACACAGTCAGGTTCTTTCTCTATACAAGCAGAAATGATAACGGCTCTGACCTCCAGGACTCTGATGTAGCCGCTCTCAGCGCTGAGGTGGAGGCATGATTTTCCTGCGTTGTTCGTCTCATTGACGTTGGCTCCCAGATAGATCAGATCGGCCACCATCAGGTGGTGGTTGTGTTTTGATGCATAGAGAAGAGGAGTCTGAACAGAGAGCAAAGGAAAGCATGAAGCTATGAACTGAACATGTTGGTGCAGAACGCACTCAAGTCTTTGAATAGTTACCATGAATGTGGCTGCAAAACAATATCTAGGAACAAGACGTTGTGCAAACTGATGGAAGACTTAGTGGTTACCTGTTAATTACATACCGATGGGTAACACCTGATATGGACCTTAACATGTGCAATAACACACAGATAGAACAGTGAAGCTGAATACGTGCAGCTCTGTACGCAGGAGGTGAGAGGAGCGTCACAGGGAGTCATGGTGGTGGTGGTGGTGGTGGTGGGGGGGGGTCAATCATTCTCCACTTAAACCAACGGCAAAAATAAAAAGTATACGAAAGCTTTTTGAAATACAGCGATGAGTCACATATGTGCCTGAAGAATCCACACGTTCTCACTTCCAGAGTGTAACATTTTACGCTAGGTATCGCCGATATGTTACGCTTCTGCGCACCCAACACTTCCCTAGATTACCAGATCGGAAAAATGAGGAAACATGAGAACCATTTGGAATGAATCTACACACGTTCGTTTTAGTTCAATCGTTTGGGAAAACAGTATGTAACGTGAAAGTGCTGGTTACGTTTAGGGATAAGGTTATGGTTAGTGCTGGAAGACGTGGCTGGAGCGTGCGTTACTGCGGGAGCGTCATTCTCCTGGATTTCACCCGGCGCGTAGCATAAGAACATGGGCGGTCAGAGTGCACTATACAGGTCATCGGATGTTCAAGATGGGCTTTACGTCTACCAACAACTGCTCACACTGCCAAACCAATTCACCGGACAATTATATCCACGCTCTTTGGTTCTGTCCACCAGTTCAGAAGTTTTGGCGCGAGATATGTGAAGACTTATCGAAGTGTCTGAAATGTAACATTCCAACTTCCCCCTTAGTGTGTTTGTTGGGCAGCTTAGATAATGTCACTTCAGAAAAGAATATAGCCCATATGATTTTCACTGCCCTATGCATAGCCAAGAAAACAGTCCTCATGAACTGGAAAAATAAAAATAATCTTAATTCTAACCAATATAGAAATTATCTATTAGATTACATTAGTCTTGATACAGCCTCTGCCACCACATCAGATCAATTGCTCTGGGCTCCTTTGATCAGCTCCATCACCTAGTGGGGGTGGGGGGTCATAGTTTGGTCCCGCCTTCACTGTTGTGATTGGTGTGGGGGTAGGGACAGGCTTAGGGCGTCGGGGGGTTCCCCGGAGGCATCTTCCTTGGGGGGCTCAACCCGGGGTAGCGGTCACGTCCGGTTAGGGGCTCTGTTGGCTCTCAGGTGACTGTTTCCTCGCGGCTGCGTGTAGCGGGGCTAGGGGAGGGTCTGTGCTGACGGACGTGGGTTACTGACCTGGTAGCCTGGCTGCCCCTGGGTGGGTCCGGGATGGGCGTGAGGTTCTGGGGGCGCTCCGTCTCTGGGCTGGGACCCGGACCGGGCCTCGGGGGCTTGGGTCCTGGTTGGTGTGTTGCCGGGGTTGTGGGCGGGTGGGTGCATGGGGGCCCAGCCCTGGAGCAGGGTGCCGCCGGTGCGTCGAGCCACCTGGGGGGCTCTTCAACTGGTGGGGGAGATTGTCACACCTTGCAGGAGCTTTCCTCTCCTCAGGAACTCTCTGCAGGAGGGGGAGATACAGGAGAGGTGGAGGAAGATCTCAGCCTGGGTGTTTATTGTCTTATGTAGTCTGGAAGAAGAGTGGATGGTGGGGTGGGTGCAGTTTTCTCTGTGGTGGGGTTGGGTGGACTGTCCCGGGCTCTGTGGGGCCGGGAGGCGCTGCTGCACTGGGCCCCGGTCTGGATGGGCCTGGGCCCCCTTTCCCTGGCGGGTCGCGGAGTATGGGGGTGCCTACTGGGGTCAGCGGGGGAGCTGGCCCCAGGGAGGGGTTACCTGCCCCTCCCTTCCTTCCCTCCCCATCTCCAGCTGCCTCCCCCTTCCCGCTCCACCACAACCACCCACACATGCAGGGCCTTGGAGTAGGGGTATGTCACCAGGGTGCAGAGGAGGCTACCCCCCCCCCCCCCCCCCTGTCCCCTTCTGGCTGCCTCTGCCTCAATTTTATCCCACAACTTAGACATTCACATTACTCACACTCTCATTACACATACATATAGGATCTTGGGGGTGGGCACGATACACGGACTCCAAATTACCATCAGGGTGTACACCTCACCCCTGGCGTCGTTGCCCACCTCTCAAGGTTAAATACACGTAGACATTGAGGGCTATCAGGAGGGACCATGCGCTTACCTGCTGCTCTCTGGCAGGTAGCTCCATGCCCTCCTGGGTTTTAAATGCACCTTAGAACACACAAGCATCAACACTACAATGAGCGGGTGGAGGGAGGTTTGGAGTCTTCTCTCACCCCCATTCTCTGTGACCTGCTGGAGCGGGGGGGCCAGGAGGAGGAGTTGGCCGTCCGACTGCGGTCTGGAGTGTGGGGCCTCCCTGCTGCTGCGGAGTCGGGGCAGTCTGCCTCCCCCCACCGCAGGGAAAAGGGTAACACCACCTGGGTCTGGGTGCAGTTCCCCCTCCAGGGGCAAAGGTACCTAGACCCGGTTTGTAGAGTACGCTTGGGGAGTGTGATCGTGTGTACAGCGTCTCTTTATGTCTGTCTCCACGTTGGTTGAGTGTGGAGTAAGTGCATATGAGAGCATGAGGGTGGGAATGGATGTTTGTGTCTGTGTGTGCCTGTATGTCTGTGTCTATATGTCAGGTTGGGTATCAGACGCCACCTCTCTGGGGACATCTCAGGCCCTCCAAGGTTTGGAGGCCTATCTCCCCCTACCCCCTCCCTCAGACATCGGTGCGTTGGTGGTTCTTTGTGTCCGGGGATGGGCGTAGAGGTACACACCGGCTCACTCCTTGGCGGCCGCTTATCGGGGCCTGGAGCCTGGGGCTCGCTCGGGCCACTTCGGAGGTGGGGTGCCCCCGGCCTCTCGGCCTGGGGCTCGGTCACTCAGGCACGGCTGGCTGCCGGCGGAGCTCACGGGCGCGTCACTGCAACTCCCCCTGGCTTCTGCTCCGCGGCTGCTGAGTGAACCCTCATCTGGGACTCTCCTCAGCTCTTTCTGGGACAGTGGCGCAGCTGCCCCTCTGTTGGTCTTCCTTGGTCTCTTGTGTTCTGGGGGCCTCTGGATGTCTGGAGTTTTGATCTCCTCCATACCTGCTTCATGCCCTGGAGGACGGGGCTGTGGCCCCCCCACACCCTCTAGCAGATCATTACATGAAGGAACCTTTTAAAAAAAACAAGCGCGTCCATGCTCACAGGTGTACACACGGGTGATCACACCCACAAACTACACCCTTTTTGGCTCCTACCTCAAAGCACACTGTGTTCTGTTGATCTTATGTGCTGCACAATAATGTTTAATATTTAGTATTTACTGTCATATTCCCATATATCATTGTGATGTTGTTTATTCTATTACTCTTGTTCTCTTCTGCTTGTTTTCTTTTTTATTTCTCAGCAGGTGATCCAGGTGATCGATATATGCATTTCTTATTCTTTTTGTTTTTTTCTGCTCATTCTGTTGGTTTTTGTCTTTTGCCCTTCTCCCCCGTCCCTCTTCTCAGCTGTTTCTTTCCCTCTTTCTTTCTCCCCTTCTTTCCCCCAGTCAAGTCTGTCCCGTATTCAGTAAGTGAAAATAAAATAAACAATAAAAGGTGAATCAAATGGACCATTACGGCAAGGCTGGGATGGTCAGTTTGGTAAAGTAAATCCGTTGGGCATCTTTCTTCGCCTTTAGACAACAATTCTGATGCAAAAGAGCCAAACGGGACAGGCCAAAAAAAAACAAAAAAAAAACATGGGCGGTCACCTGTCGCGCTCCTCAGGAATGCCGTGGGACGTGACAAATCGTCATCATATTACGCCTCAGGAGGGAGAACGGGCTGGAAGAATCTTAGTTGAACAGGTGACACAGTATTAAGTTCATATTTTAAACGTCTTTATCCCCCGTGCTTGTTATCTGCACATGGCTAACAGGGAAAACCACGAGGACACATTAGCTAATGCAGGATTTCAAAGGCCAATAGCAATATTTGGTGGATTAAAAATCTGATATTTTGATATACTGGCTGGTATTTTTTCTTTGAAACAGATGAACCATTATCATCACCTACCATGTGTTTTACATCAGCTCGGATTAGCTTGGATTAGCTACTACTTGTTTTTTGTAAGTGTTCTAAACGACAGGTTGTCAAGAGGTAAACTGCAGATTTCCCCCGTTAGACAAACTGTGCAATGTCAACACTCAATTGTCATTTTCATTTATTGGCTGTTATTAATCCCAGTACTGCTGATAAACTGGTCACGTTGTGGTGTTAGCTAACTTACTGGTTACAGGCTTAAAAGCAAAGAAAAATGATGCCTGACATGTTGCCAGGCTTGTAAAACACTGGAGGGAAATGTTGTATAAAGCAACAGATAGTTGTAATATTCATAAAAATAGAAATCTGTTTACCATGCCATCTGAGTCTTTTAGGTCCAGGCTGTTGAATGTGGCCATCCTTTTAGCAATGGCAAAGCCCAGAGCCCTCTTTCCAACACATGCTACTCTGTGAAGAATTCTGGAAGGAGAAACACAAATAAGCGATTCAAGTTTTTACTGACACAGGGCTACAGAAATGGGTAAAGGTGGGTTATGGACACTTTATTTGTTTGTGTATTAAGATCTCCATCAGCTTCTGCGGCAGCTACTCTTCCTGTGGTCTGACAAATTCTTTAACAAAAAACGTTTTCATACACGAACATCGAATACATGAAATACAATAAATGCAAATGTAACTGGAGCTGTGTCTGTGTAAACTGAAAGTTTGTCTTGTGTCCAAGGACTTCTGCACATTTGAGTGAGCTTCTTTGTGTCCTCCTTGCAGCAGACTAATTAGAGCAGTGCCCTGGTGAACGTAAGTAACAGCAGAAGACAAAAACCGAGCGTGAGTTTCCAGCATGTCAAAACGCCCTTTGAAAAAAAGGAACTTAAATGTTGAACGACAACAGATGTGACCAAACTAGTTGAAGCCTGGTTTTACAAGTCAATCCTTCAGCACAGCTCTGAGACATCAGTTACAGGATCCCGTAAGTACATGGTTGAAAAAATGAGAGAGCGATGAAAGAAGAAGATCTCATGAATCTTTGCCAAACAGAAATTTGCTGGCAGCTTGTTGACTTTGCAGAAGACACGAAATTTGCAGTTTAGAAAGCACCATCTGGATTTTTTAAAGGTGAGATCACAAGCTGAAGTTAGACAGTGGCTCTGTCTACCTTTATGTCAACACAATGATAAAAAAACAGTACATTATGTTAGTGTAGCCAACAAGCTCAAACTTTTATTTTGAAAAGGGCCCATTACCTCAATACAAACGCATACAGATTTTTTCTAAATGACACATTTGTTGATTTTCCAGTGCATCTATCTTTTTGCTGCTAAGACAAGAGATTTATAGTTATCTGCCAAGCAGAGTGAGCAAGTATTCATCCAGAAGCTTATTAATGTCTGCCAAACGGATGTCACTGAGGGTGAACATGCTAAGGGACAAGTATTAATGGGGGTATATGCATATTTTGATCCTGTGTGGATTAGAGAAAATCCCAAATAAATTCAAACGAGTGCGCCCAGCTCTTGTTTAAATGTAACTATTAATTTAAAAATCAATAGTTCAAAAGAAATCATTAAAAGCCCAGAACGTCCATGACATTCCTGCCCATGATCACTGGATGCAAACTTTTGACCACAGCTGTACATGCACAGTTTCGACTGTCAGCTCCAGCATAAGGTTCCCTGCACCGTAAAAAAAATTCCTAAAAAACAGTAATATCCCAGCAGCTGGGGCGCCAAAATAATACCAGAAAATAACTTTCCCATGAAAATACGGTTATTTTCAGTAATGACAATACAGTTTGTTGCCCTAATTTTACATGGGATTTTGCCTTTTCACGTGCTTTTAAACATTAAATTAGGAACAATTTAATGTGATTAAACAATGAAATTACCTATAAACAAAGTCAATGAATGCAGCAATATATACTTAAAGCCTCTGTCAGTGCGCCCCAGGGTGGCTGTGGCTACAATGTAGCTTCATCACCAGTGTGTGAATGTGTGTGTGAATGGGTGGATGACTGGGTGTGTAAAGCGCTGTACAAATACAGGCCATTTACCATTAAATGTACAGAAATATACAGTTAACAGTTGGTTTGAATAATAATGGATTGCATTCATATAGCGCTTTATGAGACCCTCAAAGCGCTTTACAATTCCACTTTACTATTCCCCTCTGACCATCACCAGTAAAAATGTAAAATCAGTCTATTTATGTGAATTTAATGATATTCAAGAAAAACAGTACAAAACTGTAAAATACGCAGTAAAATACTTTTATATTACAATTACAATTTTTTTACAGTGTAGTAAAAATCTGTCCCTTTGCAGTAAAAGCTGGAACGACTGCGTGTGCAGGACCGTGCAGCCCAGCCGTCGGTGCGAGGTGAGAGACAGTGGTCGTAAACGATTTAACCTGCCTACCACTGCAGGAGGACAAACGAGTCGTAGTATCGTCTGGTTCCTTTTTGACTCTTAATTCTTCAGTCGTTTTTATATTTGTAAAATAACTGTAGCATTAGGCTAATGACATGTGTTGGCTAGCTTAAATGCTCTAGTTTGTTAAAAAGTTAAAAAGTAATCTGCAGCCGTGCAATAACGACGGCTGACTAACCCCGATCTGGTCCACACGAATAATTTACCCTCAGGGCTCTTTTTTGAAATAGTTCTGGTCAGTAGATGCTCTGCTAGGATAGATGTATGAGACTTAATGTTCAACAACAACATTTATATTTCATACTGTACATTACTGCAGTTTCATTTCACCTCTGTGTCTCCTGAAAATTTCAGCTAGTTTTTTTGCTCGTGGGCGTCCAATCAAGGTGAACAGTAAAAGCGCCTCCTCTTTGGTGGCCATTACCTTTAACATACATACAGAGACAGTCTTCTATCAAACTTACGTCCTGCCATGTTCATCAGCGGACAGCAGTTCTGCATCGCAGACATCCCTCAGCTGGCCCTCCTCTTTCTGCAGCTGTGTCCAGAAGAAAGCGCCGCCGTTCACGTTATATTCACTGTAATTCCTGGGACCAAACCACTCCTGCCTTTGTTCACCATTTTTGCTCACAATTCCAAAGATCGAGGGCGGGCAGCTGGGAAACATGAAGCCAGGAGGGGTCTGGTGGTACTCTGCTGTGCCTGGGGAGTAGGTCATGTAGGACGGGGGGCTGGGAATGATTTCATCGTACTCGTCACCGTTAAGTCCTGCACCGAGCGGAGACAGCGTGGTACATCAAGGGTGGAAGTAATTGCCAGTCACAGTCTCACTTTAAGGAGTAGCTTTAAAAAACATATTACCAGTTGGAGACAGCTGAGGAGAAACTGGTGGATCAGTGGGGGACAGGGGTGGGGGAGACAATGGGTTTCTGCTGCCAGTCCTGAGATCTTCTTCCAGTACTTCGACGATGATTGACAGCTCCTCCAGGCTTTGTGACGGCTGTTGTGTCTGAAAGCCAAAGAGTACTGCAGAGTATTTGAGCTGCTCTTCAAAATGACATGTAGCTTACAGCATACCAAAGCTTTGCACTTTGAAACCTTCTGGGTGGAGCAGAGTTCTGTCTTTTATAACACTGACCTTGACAGTTCGGCGCCTGGAGCTCGTTTTAGCTCGTTTTAAGTCTCCTGAGGAACAAAGAGTCAAGTATAAGTCAGCACACCTCTACGCAGGATGTTTGGCTTCTTCTTAAGCCAGGCCCAAAAGCCTGCGTGACACCATAACACCCCCAAACAACACTATAAATCTGCCACGACGGAAAATTCTCTTAACATCACGCATGAGATGACGCACATCCATCCAACATAGGCTAACCCCACCACTGCCAACATTTTCATGCAAAGAAGCCAACCAACCCAACACACGACCTCCTCCGTGGTGCACACTGCCGCGTTAAATAAAGATTGCACTGACCTTTGGCTGTTTTGCTGCATCTGTCCTGCATTCACACAGTTGGATGATGAAGGGATAAAAACAAAGAGTGCGTCAGTGTGAATATAAATCTAAATATAATACTATACAGAACTTATACAGAAGTCCAATTTTTACCTATTCATGCAGTATTTTTTTGACCCTACAGTGAACCTAATGCAAAGCCACTTTCACTCTTTAAGCATGATTAACAGAACCTTTACTTTCAGCTCATAAACAGCCAGCACCACCATCGTGCCGTCTGAGAAGTGAGCTCACGCTGCAGACGATACATTAGATCAGTTTTCGGCTGCACATTATGAACACGGTCAGTTCTCTACCTGAGGATAAAACGGGTGTGATCGGCAGCCGGTTGTGTGCTGCTGCCTGCAGTTATCAGTTATTAAGACGCTGTTGTGATAATCTCACATTTGATGACTACAGCATGTCACATGTTACACGCACTTTCTTATTTTGCCTTGGCTTCAGTTGGTGCAGCGTTTGGGGGAACTTGTAAACCTCACTATGATTTCAGAAAACACAAGATTTCCTTTTCCAAGCAGTGAAATGTGTTTCTGTGCGGCTGTATCTTTGTCACACTTTTATTGTACGCGTGTGTTTTGAACCTCAAGCCTACCTTCAAATCTTGGCCACAGCCTTGAGTGAGGCGGATGTTTCTCAGCAGATCCTTTACTGGCATTCTGACACGGACTCCGAGGTAGACCTTGTCGTTACCATAAATGGAACGTTTGGCACCTGCAGGAAAACATGAAGGATCAGACTGCTGTGGCGCCATGACACAGAACCAGCTCTCTACAGAGCAGTGCTGATTTTCTAACCGGAAAGTAACTCAAAATGTTAGAAAACCAGCACTGCTCAGTGTTAGCCATTGTTAATCTTCTGACTAGGTTACTTTTAAAAATATAACACTGTCAAAAGTGATCATTTAACACTCAACAGTGTCATATTTAACACATAATGACTTGTAGCTGTAAGATGTGGCCGTGCTTCACCTACTGTATGACACCTATCTGAATGTCAGTGTATCATCAACACAGTATAGCGTCAGGTTTAAATGACGGGTAACTTCTGCATTACAGATGCCAAAAAAGTCAACAGAACCTACAACATATACGCCTGCATAGAGTCGAAGAACTTTTCAAAATAAGACCGAAATGAAAAGAGCTCAGTCAAAGAGAAAGAATAAACGCAGCTCAAGTAAATACAATCAAATGAAATATGTTTTTAAAGGCTAAATATAGTTGCAATAAAAGAGAAAAAAAGCTCAATAAAATGCATTGAAGCAAACAAAATAAATAAATAGCATAACACAGACTGATAAGAGTAAAGTGGCTCACAGTGTAACCTGTACAAGCTCAGCTCCCTGCACTTTGCTTTTGTCTTTTCCTCAAACATGCACACAGAACGAAGCAGGTCCCATTTAAACAACACCTTTAGATGAGTGAAGTGAATCCTCACATTCCTGTTTTTAGCAGGGTTGTCAGGACTCTAGAATTCCAAACTTTGTTCCAGTTTCCATGCCTCCTTCATCGGGCTGTGGAACAGTAAGCTTCAACGTTTAAATGGATGCAGGCTAAAGTTTCAGAGCTCTGACCTGTCACCATAGACGTCTACGGCAGGACTGAGAGCTCAGTATTAAAATAATTCACTGGAAATAAAATGTTTATTTTACCACTCTGTGCCCCCAGATTAATAATTAACCACAGTGTTATATCTGACTATTATATATTTAGATTCTTTATAGATTTCCAATCACCATTTGCTAACCTCTCTGGAGTAGGCGATCACTATCTGTGCAAAAAAAGGTTGTATGATCCATTAAACGACCCTTTAAGATTGGCCACATGCTGCCAACGTCACCCTCTTCACATGGATGCGCTGCAGAAATCTGAATTTAGTACAGCGGTCTTAAACTCGCAGCCCGGGGGCCACATGCAGCCCATGTCGGCCCTACTTGTGGCCCGTATACCGATGTGAATAAATGTAAGGCAGTTTGGCCCTTGAAGGGACTTTTTTGAAACCAATATGAGCAGAGAGCACAAACATGCTGAGGCTGTGTTCGCTCAGTGAGAGAGTCACAAACTCATGTGTGCAGTTTGATTTTGTTAAATATGAACACAATGACAGGGACCAGTGTGTTTGTTTGTTTGTTCAATGAAAGACTTCAGTTAGTTAAGAGTCTATTTATACAATATTTGAAATAAAAACAAACAAACAAATCATTTTCTGAAATATTTGTGGCTGTTTTCTTGTTTGTTTGGTTGTTTTTGTGCCACTTGAACACTAAAGTGGCCCACAGCTCGTTTGATAACCAGCTTCATGTGACTGTTTAGGCTGATTTTAGGGTCAATCCAAAAACGTAAAGAAGTCCTGGCTTCATGGTGCAGGACCAAGCTCGAAGTCTGATGTCTGTTATCGCATCATAGTTTCTCTTGTCTGGAGTGCTCTCTCTAAACAACACACGCCCAGGCGCTGACAGTAGATCAGCAAACAGTCGATCTGACGACCATGCTACGTTTAAAGTCGTGTTTCTTTAGCTCAGTGTACCATTGGCTGGTTGGATATCTGTGGTAACTAGTAGTCGAACAGGTGTACCCAAAAACGTGTCCGGTGAGTTTGTAAAGTTACTACAAGCTGTTAGGAGTTCCTTAGATAAAACACACAAACAACAAAGAGAAAAGCCGAGCATCGTTCCTGTAAAAGTACAAGAGCTGCGATAACGTCCTTTAATAATAAATGTTCTGCCTCAGAGATTTTCCTCAGAGATAAAACATCTTCTCGCCTACCTTTCTTAGTGCCTCCCACATCACGCACTGCTGCACCTGGGACAGGTGAGCCCGCCGCGGTGTCCCCCAGCAGAGCAGAGGAGTCGGCTTCTCCCCGTCTGCCCCTGCGCTCATTTATTTTGTACCGTCCTCTCATATCGTAAACAGACAAAGCTGAGTTAGCGACACACGGCTCCCACCACTGAAGCACTGACACCTGACAGCTGCTGTAGCTGGGCGGAACCTGAGCCTCGACCGGCTGCACGGCTGAGGACTCACCTGTTTGTTTGCCCACTGGCAGCTCGACGGGAACTGCACCAAAGACGATCCCGCCTGCTGCTCGATGCCCACGCCCAGCAGTGTGAATGTCACGCAGTGTTTGCATTACAGTTTTAGAGCAGGCCTCTATACCGACACTGCGCCCTGAGAGAAATGGCTACAGGACCCACGATGTTAATGTAACTGTAAATCTCTTGCTCTGATTTCGCATAGAAAGAATATGAACTCACCCTCAAGTACAGCGTTTACTCTCACCGGTTAAATAACTTGCAATACTTGAATATGAGAAAAGAAGACTAGAAAACTATGCTTTTACATAATTATCATATTATTGCAATGTACTTATAGAAATGTGTATTAAGTGATGGGGAGATTCTCACAGTGAAGCACTGAAATAAATGATATGGTGATTTGCCATTTCAGCTCGTAAGTGATCAGAAGCTTCAGTTATACACAGAGACTGACTATGTTAGTTCAGGGCTGAAGTTAACAAACCAAATGCAAAGCATCCAGTAAGACCTGCTTGAACATGACTGCTGATGAAGACTCTGCCCGAGGCACACATTCCCATTGAAAAAGATCTTTTCAATGGGAATGTCTGGTGTCTGTGCTGAAAGCAGATTTGAAAAGCAAAATAGAATAAAGCAGACACAGTACAGGGACAGGTGAGGCTACTGACATCCGTACCCCCCCAAACCAAAACAGCAACAAAGACACGATTCATAAGTTGTATAATGTGTGTTTCAGCTGACACAGGAAACCATCTGGCGCCTCCAGAATGTCTTTTATAGGGGTGGCCTTATGGTTGATTATTTTGCTGACTGGAAGTCCCAAACAGCTTTAAGGATTCCCAGCAGAGCTAAGCAGAAGCAGCTCCCCCAGCATGGAGACAAATAAGTAAAAGTTAAAATAAGTTGAAAACATGTATGTGTTGCTGTGTGAAATACTTGTAATACTTGTGTCACATGTGGATAGGGCACTATCTGTTGTGGCACTAAAGGCTAGCAGGCAGCATAATTAAAGAAATTTAAGTGCCTTTAACTTTAATGTACATAAAATATATCAGGAATATTAGAGCCAAGCCCTATCTGTATAATTAGCTTTTGTTTATTCTGTAGGGCAAATTTTAACCAACTGTCAGAAAACAAATAACCAGCATGTTATGTGTATGAATCAGAGGTGGGACCAAGTCATTGTTTTGCAAGTCTCAAGTAAGTCTCAAGTCTTTATCCTCAAGTCTCAAGTCAAGTCTCAAGTAATGTCAGGCAAGTCAGAGTCGAGTCTCAAGTCACTGGTGTAAAAGTCCGAGTCAAGTCACAAGTCTGAAACTTTGAATTTCAAGTCCTTTCGAGTCTTTAAAAAAAAAAACAACGAAAAAATAATGTTGCAGTTATGCTAAATATAAATATTAGACCATGTAATTTTAAAATCTGTGTTTTTCTCAACACATGACAAAATAGTGAACTTAGAAAATATACACAAATTGTGAAATTGCACCTCTTTAAAATGCAGCTCAATTAAACCTAGCTCCAAGAATAATTTTCACCGACAGTTCTGAGATAAGCTGCATGTTATTCTTGGATGCGGTTGTAGGACCAGCTTTAAAATCGCATGACAAAAATATCATACACATTAAAAAAACTGCATCACCAACGTAGCCTGGACAACATTTGCTAGTTAGATGAAGTCAGCTATCTCATCGTAGCATATTTATATGCATATTTATAATCATACGGTTCTTGGAGTGAGTGCACACACTCATGAAGTTTAGTAACTTCAGGTCACTGCAACAAGCCCAGGTACAGTTTACCGACGGATGGGTGCAGGACCTTGAAACCGTGTAGAACGAAAGACCATCGTACGTATCATAAGTTTACCAGTCTCACAAATCGTCTTCATAAATACACATTCATTAACCGTTTATTAATAGGACCTTTGAGCTCAACGGTAATTAATTAGCAGTGGAAATAATTTCTGGTAGCATCACAGAAATGTAGCAGTGACAATAATACTGTATGCTGTAATCGTACTGGGCAATTAGTGATACAAAAAACCTGTTTTACCCTGTGAATAAAAGTATATGTTTTTGTCAATGTACCATAATAACAGAGGCGAAACACAATATTGTGTCAGGACAATTTACTATTTATGCACAATAAATAAAGGAGCATAGTGCGACCATTTCTGTTCAGCGCCAGACTTGCTTGTAACCTATATCACCAATTATGTTATGAAAAATGACGCATTAACTACTAAAAAACACTGACCTTTGTGTAAATGCTTGGAGCAGACTAACCTGTGAGCTGGAGTGTTCTGGGACGTTATATTTGGTCTTTGAATGGCTGCAATCCAGGCCACCCGTCGCCTCTTTGTTACTTCGGAAACATGGCTCGAACAATTTCTCTTCAACGACGTAATCCGATAACAACCGATCTCTTTACCCGTCGGCTTCCCGTGGCTGTCATGTGACCGGCTATTGCAGTTAATAATACAACAGCTTCTTGACATTTTTGTGTTTCTTTTTATCGCTGTGTGACTGATTTCAATTGAAAGCCTGCGTGCGCTAGTACCGCTTGCCACGCGTTCCCAGAATCCTTTGCGGTTTTACCCGTGAATGACGTCACATTTTCAATCTCTATATAATATGCGTGTTAAATTTTATATTTGGGGTAAAATATCAAGTCTTTTCAAGTAAACCGGTTCAAGTCCAATTCAAGTCCCAGGTCATTGGTGTAAAAGTCCAAGTCAAGTCACAAGTCTTACAACATTTTTTCAAGTCAAGTCTAAAGTCATAAAATTAATGACTCGAGTCCAAGTCATGTGACTCGAGTCCAAGTCATGTGACTCGAGTCCACACCTCTGGTATGAATCATCAGTATTTTCTGAAAGATCAGCTCAGATTTTTATATTAAATTTATGCCTGGAATTTCCATGTGATCTGTATTCAGGTTTATTATTTAGACCTCTCATTGAAATCTTGTTACTCTCACACCAATCCCATCTGAATGGAGAAACTGGTGACACGTGTCACATTCCAGGACAGGTATAAACAATGAGAGGTGGTGGATTGGCCAGATGATGGCCGGTGTGTAAAAATAACTCAGTTGTTTGGTGGTGGCATCGCAGAGCTTCCACAGATTCAGTAACATTAACAAGTGGTGGAGGCCAGCAGGTGGATGAGGGAGAGGGGAGGCAGGAGGAGGCCGCCAGTCTGAGTGTCAGGTGAACTTGAGGTAAGAAGTTATGACCTGCAGTCCATCTGGGTCAGATATAAACCAAGTTTAGGTGGAGATTATTTTTGTTGTGTTGACTTTTTACAGTCAGTTACAATAACTCGTACTGCATGCTAGCTAGCATGACGGAGTTTCTATACAGCTGGGCGGGTGCTATGATGTTACTGACAGTGAACTTTATTTTATTCATAAGGTGATAGGTTTGTAGCTTGAACCTATTCGCTGGAACGTTGAAGGCAATAAAATTACACAGCAAGCAAGACACGAGTAGGCACAGTTCTTCATGTTTCTCGTGCACGGGAGAGAACCGGACAAACGCCGTTCCTTCGCTTGACCCCAGTTGCTCTCGTCCGTTCTCCCGTAACACTGTTGTTTTATTGAGGTTACATGAATATGCATCGGTTCATTAACATATGACGTCTACATACAAACAAAGAGTACCTTGCCTTTGTGTGTGTGTGTGTGTGTGTGTGTGAGGTCAAGATGTGACCCTGTGAAGACCCTCCCCAAAGCTGGTGCCAGGAGTCCAGCGGGTCCATCTGAACAAAAGGCTCTTATACTTAAAGAGATATATACGTGTGTTTGCTATGCCATATATCAGCAAGAGAAGATACGATCTCTCCTAGGAGGTGTGTGAGCTATGCCAGAGCACTCTGTAGAAGAGTGAACTCACTCCCCTCTTCATGCTACACAGAGTTGTTACAGACCTCCTAGGATGAGACATTCTTTCAATCTACAAATGATTATATACTTCTAAGCATATATGAGTAAATATTTCTAAGCATAAATGACAATCAACAATTCAAAACCTAACATCCCCCCTTTTTGACCTTTATGCTAGAAAAGCTCCCAGGTATGAATACCTCATGTCTGACAGTTTCAATGCAAACATTGTTATACACAGCATATGTCAAATCACCCTAAATTACTGTATAAATACACAGTTTGACAAATGTATTAGCAGTTATCCCATTCCTCATTGATCTCATCCAATGGCAACCTGCATCCTACGAGCAAACAAATAAATTGTTAATTTAATAGTTGAAATAAGAAAGTAACATTTTCAAAAACATCTCAGCTTGGTGATGCTTCCTCCGGGTGTGCAAATCACATGTCTCTCTGCAGAGTGGTTTGAGTTCTGCAGGGCGTCATAAATGTCTCTTCCAGTTGTTTCCATCATTGTCCATAGGACCAGAGTCCAAATGTATGTAGAATAGACATTCAAACATACCAGTTGGTTTTGTTGTTTGTCAACATGGGTCTCAGCTATCTCCAAAGCTGCAGACCTCTTCAGCACTCAAGTTTTATGGCCTCTATCAACCCCCATCACCTCACTTCAGCTTTGTCCTGTGTTCCACTGTCTCTTCTTGCCATTTTACTCCAAAGGTGGCAAATGTCAAACTCCAACAGTCTCCTCAGTTCTCCTCAAAAGTTTTCTTCACATGCACAGTGAAGTTGTAGCTTGTTGTAAACACAGTGCCATTCATCCGATCAGTCAGGATGATGGGTTTGCTCTTCTTCTCTGATGCTGTTTGTCCACACTGCTGCTGCTTGCTGGGACTCTTTGCTCAGGACTTGTTGCTGTCTCTTTATCATGTTATTGCTTTGGAGCTGCATTCCTTGTCTTCAGGGAGGGGTGAGCGCTTGCTTGTGAGGTTGAGAGACACATGGTGCTGTAAATAAGTCAGCCAGAAACTTGGCCTGAATGTTTCCAATGATGTTAAACTATAACTTTCTTCCGACCGCTGCATGTGGAAAATTGATTCAGGTCTGCTTTTCACCTGAAAGTGACAAACTAAGACATTTTCATTATTATCACTGCTTCATCTCTCTCTCTCTCTCTGTTTTTGTGAACAGTCCTTTCTTAAAAGCAGAAAATGAGATTGTAGTTGTTCTTGGCTGATCAACACAAAACCTTTTTCCTATTATTATTTTTTATCTACAATATAAATTCTCTCTCTTTTTCACTCTTTTTTCTCTTTCAAATAGCCGGTGACCTGCAGAATCCACTCCATGACATGCTGGTCAGTCACAGGAGCTCGTTCAGTGAGAGACTGAGATTACCGAAAAGCACCACTGAACGACACAGGAAATCATTCCTGCCTGTGGCCATCTCCCTGTACAACGCATCCACTTAACACACTGTTTGCTGCTACAGCTACACATGTTTCTTTTCCAACTATTTATTTATAAGTGACTTATGTATGTATGTATATATATATATGTATATATTGTACTATTCTTAGTTAGCGTATTGTCTGTCTTGTCTTAATGTTGGTTTAAAATGGAGCACTGTAACAAAAAATAATTTCCCCCAGGGATCAATAAAGTATTCTGATTCTGATTCTGAATCACCGCTCTCACAATTGGAGGCAATTACTTTTACACAGCGCACAAAGACACTGTGACGTCAAACACAATCACACTCACTTTTTCATCTGCATAAATAAATCATATGGCTGATGATATGTGCCATGGTGATCCATATGTATGATCACAAGTTTATTTAATTATTTTTAACCCAACAAAACAAATAAACAGAAACATGATGCTGATGCTATGAACACTCCACACACATGAGTCAAGATGCAGGAAAACTGCTCACGGAAACTCTGCACACTCCAGTTATCATAGTTATCATAGTACTGTTTCCCTCTCTTTGAGGAGTTCTCAGACAGCTCTCGATCTGATAATGTGTAGCTTGCTCATCAGCTCAGAAAAGTGGTCGCATGCTTTGCCCACAGTGGCAAAGTCTTACACTTTCATATTCAATTCAGCTTCTCCATCATGTAGTTTTCAGCTGTTTCATACAAGGTTCAGCATATTAGTTGTTTTCACAGGTGTGCTCTATATCTCAACAATAGCTCATAATAAGACGACAGTCTTTCACACAGGTCAAGTGCCTCTATGCACTTCATTAGTTTAAATATTTATCTATATCACTTCACCTCATATGTCATTGTACTAAATCTGAGCAACCCTAAGCTTAATGCAGATTGCTTTTAACAATTATCCACCTCAATTAAATCTATGGTCTGGCACACAGGCTGTTGTCGATCAGGGCAAGTTAAAGAATAAACATTTTGTGTCAGCAAGGGGTGGAGGGAAAGCCACCCACCAGAGCATAGCTGCTGATGTGGGCTGGCCTTCTCCACACGCTCTTCAAGGCTGGTGTGTTTTCTGAAAACTTCTGACATTTGAATCTCTTCCATTTATAAGCCTGCGATTAACCGCACGGCTCAGGTCCGCGTGAAACCCGCGCGACCGTGCTCGCGTGAACCCGCGCAGCTAAGGAGCCGTCGCTCTCCTTTTTTTTTTTTTTTTTTAAATACTTTGCGCTGCCAGGAGCAAAGTCCAGCATAAACGTCTGTCACCCTCTGACTCACTCTTGGTTGCCTAGGAACCCATGATAACAACAACAGTCGGTGTCACAGACCACGTGTTCTGCTCCGCACACAGTCACACAACAACAACAACAACGACGACAACAACAACAACAACAACAACACAAAATAGGCCTTTTGTCCAGCACATTCTGGGCCCCGCGGAACTTCTCAACGCCCCACAAAGCGGCGGAGAACTCACCTCTCGCTCCACAAAGCAGCGAGGAACTCAGTTATCGCTCCACAAAGCAGCGAAAAACTCACTTATTGCTCCACAAAGTAGCGAACTTCTCAACGCCTCACAAAGTGGCGGAGACTGCACAACCACACGGTTATAGAGTCGGGCTCTTTAAACTTACTTGGTGTTGCTTAGCGTGTAATATGAGCCTCGGATCCCGCCGATCGTCATTCATCGAGGAGAAAAGACAGACAGTTAATCCACAGGAACTTCCTGGCTGACGTCAGTCTTTCAGCGTGTCCCTCCTCCCCTCGGTGAATGCCGATTCCAGGGCTCCGGCTCTCGAAGGACCAATTAATGATAGGTTTGTAGTTTGAACCTATTCGCTGGAATGTTGAAGGCAATAAAATTACACAGCAAGCAAGACACGAAGTAGTATTTTAGTATTTAGTATTTAGTATTTATTTATTTATTGTCATTGTCAAGAACAATGAAATTGCGTTTGGGGCTTCCATACAACCCAAAAAAAAAGAAGAAAATAATAAATACCCCTTAAAACCCAAGTGTACATATTTAACCCAGTGTGACTCCAATGCAATAAGACAATCCTTAGCAATAATGTTCGTAGAAATTCAGACAAAGACCTGAGAAACATGATGACAAAATACAACAATGCAACCCATTCAATATTATTGTACTGTGAGATATGATATCAGATATGATAGTTATCTATTTAAGAAAGAGGGGGGGGGGGGGCAGGAGGGGGAAGAGAATAAAGATATGATGCACCAATGCAGACCAGTTCATTGCTATTAAGAAGTTGGATATGGTTATTGTCCGTGAGAGGGGGGCAGAGAGTTCAGGAGCCTCACAGCCTGTGGATACAGGCTGTTGGCCAGTCTGGATGTTCTGGCCTGTATAGACCTGTACCTTCTCCCTGAGGGCAGCAGATGGAAAAGGTGGCGCGCAGGGTGATGTTGGTCCCGTAGGATACTGTGCACCCTCCTCAGACAGCGAGTGGGGAAGATATTACTGATCTCTGGCAGACTTGTTCCAATAATTCTGCCAGCTTCTTTCACCACCCGCTGGAGTGCTTGCTGATCGGCCTTGGTGCAGCTGGGGAACCACACTAGAAATCCATACGTCAGAACGCTGCTGATGGCACAGTTGTAGAAGTTCAACATCAGAGATCTGGGAATGTGTGCGCTCCGCAGTCTCCTCAGGTAGTAGAGGGGCTGTTGGGCCTTCCGTACAACTGAGGTGATATGGTTGCCCCAGGACAGGTCACAGTTACCCCCAAGAATTTAAAACTGCTCACCCTCTCCACCGCCTCACTGCCAATGAAGAGAGGCAGATGGTTGTTATGACCCCTCTTCCGGAAATCTACAATGATCTCCTTGGTCTTTTTGGTGTTTAAGACCAAGTTATTGTCGTGGCACCATGACTCTAGTTGTTGCACCTCTGTCCTATAGTTTGTCTCATCATTGTTGGATATAAGTCCGAGCACTGTAGTGTCATCTGCAAACTTAACAATGAGATTGGACGCGCAGGAGGAAATACAGTCATGGGTGAAGAGAGTGTATAGCAGAGGGCTCAGGACACACCCCTGAGGGGCACCGGTGTTGACCACAAGGGTGGAAGAGGTGTTCTTACCCACTCTGACACTCTGTCTACGGTTAGTGAGGAAGTCCACAATCCAGTTGCACAGAGAGGAGTTAAGTCCCAGTTGGTAGGTAGGTACGTAGGCAAAGTTCTTCATGTTTCTCGTGCACGGGAGAGAACCAGACAAACACCGTTCCTTCGCTTGACCCCAGTTGCTCTCGTCCGTTCTCCCGTAACACTGTTCTTTTATTGAGGTTACATGAATATGCATCGGTTCATTAACATATGACGTCTACATACACACAAAGAGTACCTTGCCTGTGTGTGTGTGTGTGTGTGTGTGTGTGTGTGTGTGTGTGTGTGTGTGAGGTCAAGATGTGACCCTGTGAAGACTCCCCAAAGCTGGTGCCAGGAGTCCAGCGGGTCCATCTGAACAAAAGGCTCTTATACTTAAAGAGATATATACGTGTGTTTGCTATGCCATATATCAGCAAGAGAAGATACGATCTCTCCTAGGAGGTGTGTGATCTATGCCAGAGCACTCTGTAGAAGAGTGAACGCACTCCCCTCTTCATGCTACACAGAGTTGTTACAGACCTCCTAGGATGAGACATTCTTTCAATCTACAAATGATTATATACTTCTAAGCATATATGAGTAAATATTTCTAAGCATAAATGACAATCAACAATACAAAACCTAACATAAGGTTAGTTAGTAGAGTTGCCAACTGCTCCTTAAAAAACAATCGTCCCGCATTCAGAGAAAATATTACGCGTTTCATGTTGAGCTGAGAAGGGACGCAGTTTGTCTAGGATGGAAAAAGACACAAAGCTGGAGTTATTCTGTCGTTACGCTGCAGCTGCCTCTTCTCTCATCCTCTCCCCCTCCCTCTCCTGTTGCTACTTCAATCATGAAACTGATCAATGATCAGCTGATCGGCTTTTCTCTCTTGTTTATTTATCGCCCTGTTACGTTTCGGTGTTGTCAGTGTTTTGTTTTTGCGTGACTGTCATGTGTTTCCTGTTTTACTTTGAAGGTCTGTTGTTATCTCAGTGTGTTCAGTTTACGTTTCCTTGTCTCGTCAGGTCTAATTTGCCCCAGCTGTGTTTCCCTCCTGTGGTCCATTCCCTGATTGCTCCTTCTATGTATTTAAGCCCTGTGTGTCAGTTGGTCATGGTTGCGATCTCCCCCGTGTTGTAAGTAGTTTGGTGGTTTGTTGTAAATAAATAGTCTGTTGTAAATAGCTGTGAATGGGTTTGTTAATATGTTCGTTTGTGACACCTTCGTTTTGGGATTTTGGTGGAGAGCTGTAGTTTTTTTTTTTTCTCGTGTGTTTTTCTTATTTTTATTTTCATACGTTGCACGCCGGTTGCCTAGGCTGGGGTGTAACAGCCCACTTTGCGCCAGAAATCAAATCAAATCAAAATTTATTTATATAGCACATAGTAAAACAACAGTGTTGACCATAGTGCTTCACAGTCAGTAAAAGCATGAGACAGTTAAAACAAACAATAGAAGAGGACAACAAACAATAGGTAACAACGCAACAAGCTAAAACAGCCAACTAGACAGAATCAAAAGCCAAAGTAAAAAAATAACTTTTAAGACGTGATTAAAAAGACTGGATAGACTCGGCAGTGCGAATATGAACGGGGAGGTTATTCCAGAGTCTGGGTGCCACGGATGCAAAGGCCCGGTCGCCTCTCGACTTCATTCGAGTCCTAGGTTGTGCTAGGAGCCTGTGATTGGACGATCTAAGTGCTCTGTTGGGATTGTATGAATGGAGTAAATCAGAAAGATAACTGGGCGCTAAATTATTCAAAATATTAAAAGTGAACAAAAGAATTTTAATTTTAATCTATACAATATTTAACAGGGAGCCAATGTAATTTGGCTAAGATTGGAGTTATGTGTTCATGAATTCTCGTACCTGTTAAAAGACGCGCAGCTGCATTTTGAATTAACTGGAGCCGGCAAAGAGAGGAGTGTTGGAGGCCCGAGTAGAGGGAGTTACAGTCGTCCAGTCTGGATGTAATAAATGCGTGGATAAGCTTTTCAAGATCTTTTAAAGGAAGGAACGGCTTTGCTTTGGAAATCTGACGCAACTGGTAAAAGCTGTTTTTTTACCACAGTGGACACCTGTTTCTCGAGTTTAAAAGAGCCATCCAGGAACACTCCGAGGTTTCTTACAGTGGGCGAGAGATGGCTAGCGAGAGGGCCTAGGGCATCAGCTAACTGGTCTAGCGGAGTGTGACTACCAAAGACTATGATTTCGGTCTTATTCTCGTTCAATGTAAGAAAATTATGTGATAACCAAATTTTAACTTCATGCAAACAGTTGAACAGAGGTTGCAAAGAAGCAGACACATCGGATTTCAAAGGTAAATAAATCTGGATATCATCGGCATAACAGTGAAAGGAGATGTTGTATTTTCTAAAAGTTAATCCCAACGGCAACATGTACAAAGAGAAAAGAGCAGGACCGAGCACGGACCCTTGAGGCACACCACAATAAATAGGGGCAGAAGCCGAGGAGTGTTGCCCCATAGCAACAGAGAACGACCTCTCTGAGAGGTAGGATTTAACCAAGATAAAACCTTTGAGACCAACAACATGTTCCAGTCTTGATAGAAGAATGTTGTGATTAACCGTGTCAAAAGCAGCAGACAGGTCAAGTAAAACTAAGACCACAGAATATCCAGAGTCAACAGTTAAAAGAAGATCATTAACAACTCTAAGTAAGGCTGTCTCTGTGCTGTGGCGAGGTTTCAAACCAGACTGAAACTTGTCATTAATACCATTTGCATCTAAAAAGGCCTGAAGTTGTTTTAGAATTACCTTTTCCAATATTTTGGAAATAAAAGGGAGTTTGGAGATCGGCCTGTAGTTAGTGAGAGCATTAGGGTCAAGATTTTTCTTTTTCATAATAGGTTGCACAACAGCATGCTTAAAGACAGACGGTACACAACCTGATGACAATGATGCATTCAGCAGAGATAAGCTACAAGGACCAATAACATGTAAAGCTTCCTTAAAGAAACGAGAAGGAAGAATATCGTGCGGGGAACCAGAGATTTTGAGATGATCAATTATATCTTTTAAAGCAGAATAAAACACTGGCTCAAACTGTTGAAAGACAGTCAAGCATTCAGAAGCTGGAACTGGGTCTAAAATTGATGATGGATGAGATGGATGAGAAGCCCTTAGAGCTGAGATTTTATCAGAGAAATACTTTAAGAATTTATCACAAAGAGCAGGGGAGGCATCCCTATAAGTGGTAGTGCGAGGGTTTATCACAGAATTAAAAGTATTAAAAAGTGCTCGGGGGTTGTGGCTATTAGTCATAATAATGCTAGACAAAAAGGCAGATTTGGCAGCTTTAACAGACTTTTGATACTTAGACAATTATGGAGGATGTCCAGAGAGACGTGGAGTTTGTCTTTCCTCCATTTTATTTCAGCACGACGACATTCACGCCTAAGGGCGCGAGTAGTATCATTTAGCCAGGGTTGTTTAATCCTCAGAGGTGCCACAGAGTTAAGAATGTCAGCGCATGCAGTATAAAAGAGGTTAGCAAGCTCATCCGCTGATAAAACCCCATTACAGTTAGCATCAGAGAGGGGACAGTCAAGGAAAGCATCAATGAAGTGGGCGATTGACTGGGAGTTAATCGTGCACGATTGCCGCACAGGGCCATCACTGTTCAAATCCACATCGCTCGCTACAGTATTAAACAAAACCGGGAAGTGATCTGAAATCCCAAAGTCCTCTATGTCCGTGATGCAAATATCCAGACCATAAGACCAAATCAAGTATATGACCTTTAGTGTGAGTTGGTTCACTTACCCACTGGGTGAGATTGAGGGTGCTAATAAGAGCGAGGAAATCCTTAGCTAGCGAACTGTCCTCACAGCAAACATGAATGTTGAAGTCACCAACAATTAATATACGGTCATAACGTGGCACTAGGCTCCCCAGTAGATCAGCAAATTCTGGAAGAAAATCCTTGATAAGTTTCGGGGGACGATACACCACAGCGCAGAGGATGGAGGGGACGCAGTTCACTTCCAATAACTGCACCTCGAAACTGCGGTACAGAACAGGTGGCAGCTGCCGACATCAAAGTTTGTTTTTAAAAACTGAAGCTAGCCCTCCACCTCTTCCAGTGGTCCGGGGTGAGCTAATAAAAGCGTGGTCAGGTGGGAGCAGCTCCGAGAAGGGAAAAAGTTCGCCGGGGCGAAGCCAAGCTTCCGTCAGGAATAAGAAATCCAGTCCCGACGATAGAATAAGGTCATTTAAAATAAAAGTCTTATTCGTCAGTGACCTTGTATTTAATAAGGCCATACGGAGAGTGGTCACACTGTTACTGGTAGGAGAACGCCGCAGCAGGCGAAGGTTGCCGAGATTCGCGCCTCTTCTGGAGGACCGCACCCAGCACCGACCGGGTGGAAGATCAGCTGGGAGGTCCAGGTAACCATAAGGTCCGACAGGGCGAATCCAGCGATGACAGAACAGTCTGAAGTTAGCATGGTCTCGGAGGGCAGAAATACAGAATGTTTGTAGAATAGCGATCATTTATTGCAACATAGGACTTTAAAAGGGCCTTGATACGAACACGGATGCTGCCACGTTTACCCCGTCTCCGTGAACGTTTCCTTTGAGAGAAGGCAGATGGTAAGTGGCGGAGGTAATCAGGAAAGTCCTTCGAAAGCGGAGGAGGATCGTCAGATCTCCATTTAAAATCTTGTGTCTGGTAGTCCAAAGGCCGGAGATTCAAAAGAGTTTGGCGATCATAGACAAGTAACGTGGAGACATCAGGGCAGCACATAGAGAGAAGGACAATAAACAACAAACAAAAGCGGAGGAGACGGCTTGCCGTGAACACTGGCGCCATCTTGGTTAACACAACAGAAAGAGGAAACCAGCGGATGTCGCGCTAAACAACAGCAGCACGTTTGATCAGCTGTTGTTAGAATTTATTTAATATCACTTTCTAGTATCAGCTGATGTTTGCTGGAGCCACAGCTGTAAAGCTGCTGGTCATGATGTCGGTTTGGATATGTGGTGAGAGGGAAACATGAAGATGAGACCAGGAGATGTCCTTACTGAATCATCAGAGCTGAACTGGTGATGGATTGCAGAGGCCTTATTGACAGTATTTGGCTCTGAATGTCTGTGTGAGCAGGTTTTCTCTCACATGAGTCCTCAGGTAGCCTCTGAATGCTGGACACTTGGAGACCTGTGTCTCTGAGTGGGGCACCAGAGATCACATTAACATGTGTGTCTCTGTATTAACAAACATGCCATATTGGCCCAGTTTATTTTTCTTATCATTGTTGTGAGGAGACCATAAATAGCATTTGTATTTTCTGTTGTTCAGTTCATTTGCTGTTATGGATAAAAAGTCTTTTTTTTGTTTCAAAATAGCTGAAAACTATTCGCTGACAGCTGCCAACATCTGCGAACAAATATAATCCTATAAAGTGGTTCTATATAGCTTTCTTTAGCTCTCGGCGAAGGCGGTCGCACCTTTCTCCTCTCCTCCTCTCCCTTATCTTCCCTGCTTAGCCTCTTGTGTCCTTGTCTTGTCTTGTGTTTTTACTTTCCCTGGACACTCTCTCACAGTCTGTTTCTAAAACCTAAAAGAGGAATTATGGATTTGATCAACTGGTCTCTGAATGCTATTGACACCCTTTTCTCAACGAGAAGTCTGGGCTCGGTGAGCCTGAGTGCCCTGGAGGGACTTTCCCTGCCGGATAAACGATGGACGGGTGGCAGAAATGGAGGATCATGTGCCTGGCGGGACTGTCGATCAAGGACGCTGAAGATATCTACCTATTCGGAACCATGATAACAGGGTTCTTGCTGATCGGAGCTGGCTTGGCCCTGGCTTATCGGAGAATTAAGGAAGCGGAACCGGCTGTTCAAACACCCCAAGGCTGCCCGCTGGGATTGAAACGATGGGACGAGGCGCGACTTCTCCGAACGGGCTCACTGAGAGCAGCATGGTTAACACCTTGAGAGAAGCTAACGGCTGCCGTGAATACTCAGAATAACACCTCTGAGCGAAAGTTGGATCACATCGTGGAACAGCTCACTGCGGTCGTGAGGTCTCTAAATCTGCTCTTTGAGCAAAAGAATGGCAACATCACAGAGCACAAGTTTGATAACATCAGGGAAAAGCTCGCAGCTCTCCAACGGGAGATTGAGAGACCAGTGTCGGAGTGTTAAAGAACAGCTCTGAAATTCTCATGAGTTGCTCGCATAAAACAAAAATCACCATTTATTCCGGCTACCACTTCGGCGCCAGCTGTGGGCTCAAGGCTGGAGCCGAACAACAACACCCTGATGACGACTGTGTTGAGTCTGTTCCTATGCAAGGCCACCTGGGTTTACTTAGCCTGGCAGGGCGAAGGACACTGTCTCAGCTGAACTCTGGAAACACACACACACATATACTGATACACACTCATCCCCCCTCCCTTTCCAAACGCCTTCGATGCTTGTCCCCTCCCGGGGAAGATGGCGGTCGACTGGACCAGCGCAGACATGCTGCAGGACCGGATGCGCTGTCTACACCGGCTCTCTTACCCTTTACCCGCCCCTGTTGCTTATCTTGTGTTTCATGGTGTATTGATAGTCATGTGCTTTTTGTGCTGAGGTGTTTTTTTTCTGTTATCAAACTGTTCTCCCACTAGGAGCTCAGTCTGAGTGGAGTTTTTTCTCCTCCTCTCACCTCATGTTATGTATTGTCGTTGTTTTTTCCTATCAGCCTACCTCTCTGACATGTCTTCCCAATGTGTTGTTTGTGTTTAGTTTGGTCAGAAGGTTCCTTTGTAAGTGTGCATGCGCCATTAGCGTGCTGCCTGCTGTAACCTATAATTTCCTTCGGGATTAATAAAGTATTCTGATTCTGATACATAGTGTGTAACTGTTAATATAGAGCATTATTAAATTTATTGCTAATGCAATCATATGACACACTGACTTCTGAGGAAATTTTAAATGGCACTCGCCATCAGAAAGGTTGGCGACCCCTGTTCCAGGACATGCAAAGCGTATTTTTTGCACTTCTTGTAGTTATTATCAGGCTTATTTCAAATGGCAAGAAAAAGTAGTGATGTTGAACAAAGCAGATTTTTTTCCATGTCATCATCCTGCATGACTTACTTTTATTCCTGGCTGAGAACATTTCTACTAAATTAGATGTTATTTTAATACTGATCACATATAGGATGCATGTAAATTGAGTTTTTAATTAAATCCTTGCTTCTCTCACCCCAACCAGTCGCAGCAGATGGCCCCGCCCCTCCCTGAGCCTGGTTCTGCTGGAGGTTTCTTCCTGTTAAATGGTAAATGGCCTGTATTGATATAGCGCTTTACTTAGTCCCTAAGGACCCCAAAGCGCTTTACACTACATTCACACACAGGTGATGGCAGCTACATTGTAGCCACAGCTGCCCTGGGGCGCACTGACAGGCGAGTTTAAAGGGAGTTTTTCCTTCCCACTGTCACCAAAGTGCTTGCTCATAGAACAGAGGTTCCCAAAGTGTGGGGCCCACCCCCTATGGGGGGTCGCGGTATGAAAAAAAAAAAGAACTCTTGGACACTGCTAGCATAATGGACAGGTTTATGATGGGGCTCCTACACAAACGCAAAGCAGGAGATGAAGCATCGCTGAATATGTTTCCAAACCAATTTCCTTCCAAGCCAAAGACTAGAAAATATGGTGAAGCACATCTTCCCTTTGGCTTCACCTGCGCAAGTGCTAAGCTAGGTCTCCGTGCGACAGAATTACGGTCTGCTCAAATCGAACGCGATAGACGCGATCAGAGCATCAGATTTACATGTAAAGTTAATGTAGAAGCGCGATGACACGCAATTGCGGGTCCTGCAAAAATTCAGAAGCAGATTTGCGTCGCAAAAACGCGTGAAAACCACGCTCCTCAGTTTTTGTGTTGCATTTTGTGCATACGCGCGTTTCGCGTCTAGGCTCGAGTTGGAAAAATCTGAACTCCAGCGTCAAATCGCGCCGCGACAACCAATCAGGAGCCTGGTGACGTGGCTCTGACCTAGGTCAAAGGGGCAGATCCAGCCAAAGCCATTCATACTTCAATGGAGGGAAGGCTCATCAACGCGTAGCAAACAACTCGGAGCTGTATGACACCAGCTGCTTTCAGTACCCAGACAGGAATAAAAAGGACCGAGCTTGGAGGAAGATATGTGAAGAGATCGGGCAACCTGGTAAGTTCATTCATTTCTCTTTTGAAAGTTTTCACTGACCCGGGGAAGCCGCACAAAAGCTAGCAAGCCACCGCTATTTTCCCACTGACGTACAAATACCGTTCTGCTTTTATGCATGTTGTCATTTAGGAATATATTTTGTTTATTAATAAACAGCACACAGTGGTCCCGCTGTTCATCCGTCACTGCTTTGCTTTTTCGCTGATTTTTTTATTGCACAGTACAGCATTGCATTCTGCAGCCTGATTGACAAATCTCCTGCGTGCCGTGTCTCCTGCGCTTGCCAAATTTGTCACGTTTGGTTTTGATAACCATCACGTCCAATAGAAAAAACAGCACAAAAACACCCATAACTATGAGCCTCATTCGGAAATAGACACCTGCACCGCGAGGGAAAAAGGCGCACGAAAGTGGCGGGCAGATGAAGACAAACCGCGGCATAATAATACTTTTACGTTTTGCAATCTACAAAGGTTTGCACTTTGAGAATCAATTGTGAGAACTGTGACCAGGGGCTAGTTATTCTGAGAACCCCTGCTGCAGTGGCGTCGTTAGGCCTATTTTAGGGGTGCTGAAGCCTCCCTAAAATATTCTTAAGCCCCCCTAAATAATTTGGTGGGTTTTTTTTTTTTTTTTTTTAACTTATTCGATTTTTTTTTTTTTACAGAACTTGCAGACAAATTCAATATAAAGATGCAGGAATATGAGTTTAAAGAAATAATAATATAAACCTGTCGCTATTCACACAAATATGATCATAACTCGGTTGGTCCCTTTCGCTTTACATTGTTAAGGTAGCGTCAGTGCTTCGTTATCCAATCCCTTCCAGTTGTTCACAGGGGACATCCACATGACTGAAAATCCAGTCCTCGTTTTCACTGCTACTTTACACTCCGCTCGTATACACCTGCGGGCACACTAGCGTGCATGTGGCAAACGGCAAGAAATCATAGATATACGCAAGTTTTTCAAGAAAGTAAGTCTTCATCACTGGCTGGTAGTAACAATTAGTTAGCTCCAGCTAACAGCAGAGAGTCCCATGTAAATAATGAACCAGGTGCTCCCCATTTTGTAAATAAAAACCTGGCTAGCGCACTAAGTTAAATTGTTAGCATAATGTTAATTTCTGTCACTCGTTTTAGCTCTGAAAAATCCAGCTGAGCTCATTCAGGTATAGTTATCATCAGTGGAAATAATAATAATCACTCCATCCCCATTAACCTGTAGGAGTCAGGGCAGAGGAGCACAGAGAGGCAGAGGGGAGAGACGTCTGCTGGAGAGGTGAGTCAAAGGATGGAGTCATTAGTGATGGAGACAGTCTGATTAGAATTTTATGGGACTCAATATGGATATGAAATATGAAACATTTCAGTCACGGTACAACATATAAGACCTGTTTAACTTGAGCTTTTATTTAGGAGAGTCAAGGTTAGAAAGTGGAGAGAGCAAAGAGAGAGATATGTATATAAGTCAAATTAGCCTGACTCACATATTTTTGAGGGTTCTATTTTAATATTACTTCAATTCAAGTAATTTAGTAATATTTTTCAGGGCTTTAAATTGCAACCATTTTAGTCACATGCGTGCTCAAAATATAATGTTTGTAACTTCAAAATATTTGGGAGCAACAAATTACTGTGGAGCGGGAGCAGAAGTCATGATATTAGCAATTTACATTACAATTCAGTATGTTTTAATGTATCTTGAAGGGTGAGGCAGAAGGAGTGGCTGAGGGAGAAAAAGGTCAACAGGCAAGTTCAAGTCAGAGAGAGCAAGGAGAGACAGAGGAGCTGCAGCAAATGGATCGAGAGGCAGAGGAAGATCAAGTTATTACAGAGAGAGGAGAGCAAACAGGCCAAGAGAGGGAAAATGATGAAGCAGCTGCAGCAACTCATTCTACTACAGGGTTTGATTTAGGTGACAAAGACACAGGGCCCAGACAGGTGAAGCTGAAGAGCTATCCACATGATACTTTTGGTACACAGAAGCGAGCATTTAACCACAGCTGGTTTGAAAAGCACAACTGGTTAGAATATTCAGTCAACCAGAATGCAGCTTTCTGCTTCCCATGTAGAGTGTTTGGCAAAAACATCAAACATGATAGTTTGGTCAGTAACGGTTGCAAGAACTGGAAGAAAGCTTTAGTCATCTTTGGCAAGCATGAGATGGCACAAACACATAAGGACAGTGTTGTTACATGGAAAAGCTACCAGGGAACTAGCAAACAGGGAAACGTTGCACAGATGATAGCAACTGCAAATGTGAGTGAGATAGTCGAAAGAAGAGAGTATCTCAGACGAATTGTTGCAGTCACCTCTATGTTAGGGAGACAGGGACTCCCTTTTCGTGGTCATGATGAAGGTGAAGACAGCCCAAACAGAGGGAATTTTCTTGCGTGCATGGAGCTTTTGAAGGAGTTTGATGCTTTTCTTCAAAAACATAATCCCCCATCAAATGCACAGTATATCTCACCAACATCCCAGAATGACATGATTGACTGTTGTGCCCAGGAAGTTACTAGTGTCATTGTATCTGAAATGACAAAGTCTAAAGTCTATTCCATCATGGTGGATGAGGCAAGGGATAAAAAGGCAGAGCAGTTAGCTGTTTGTGTCAGGTACGTGTCAGAGGGGGCAGTGAAGGAGCGTTTCCTTGCACTTGCAGAGATAAAATCATTTGATGCCCAGTCCATTGCAAATGAGATTCAGCAGCAGATCCAAAACTATGGTCTTGCAGAGCTTAAGTGTGTAGCACAAACATATGATGGTGCAGCCGTTATGAGTGGCTCCACTGGAGGTGTACAAGCACATTTTAGAAGGCTCCATCCTGAGGCTATCTATGTGCATTGTTATGCTCATCAACTCAACCTGGTTTTGTGCAATACTTGCAAGGCTGTCCCAGAGGCTGTGGAGCTTTTCAGCTTGTTGGAGTGTGTGTATTCTTTCTTCAGCACCTCCCTAGTCAATCATCATAAGTTCATGGAGACTCAGGCAAAGCTTGGATTGACAAAAACTGAGCTTGTGCAACTTTCAAACACTCGCTGGGCATGTCAGTTGCGATCAATCAGTGCAGTTCTTGAGACATTGCCTGCCATTTTGGAGTGCCTATCTGCAATTGGATCCCCCATAGCTGTTGGTCTCAGAGCAAAGCTCTACAAGTTCTCAGCAGTCTATGCACTACTGATGTTTCAGTCGATTCTGTCTGTAACCGAAGGACTCCACAAATTCCTGCAGAAAGAGACTTTAGACCTGGCAGAAGCTTTTATCTGCAAACAAGCTGTGTGTGACACACTTAAGGGCAAACACTCAGATGCATTTGCTACAGAGCTGTATGAGAAAACCAAGGCCCTGTGTAACACTCACAGTATCCCTGAACCAGGTGCCAAGACAAGGCACAAACAGAGGAAAATGGAGGATTTTGTCCTGGAGGCAACTGTGGGTTCACGCACTGAATTGAACAACTCAGACACATTGAAAAGAGAGTTACTTTTCCCTTGTGTGGATCGGATGGTTGGCGAGCTTGATCAAAGATTTTGCAGTGTAGATGCAGGGCTGCTAAAAGGCGTCCAGGCATGCAGTCCTAAATCTGAGAACTTCTTGAGTGAACCACACTTGAATGAACTTGCAAAGCACTACAGACTTGACCTGAAAAAAGAGGAGGTTCTGGTGGCCAGAAACTTTCTTACCCGGAAAACAGAGGCTGGATGTCCACCCAAAAATATGTTGTCTGTGTACAACCTCCTTGATTCAGACATGTTTCCCTCTCTGAAGGCAACCATCCAAGTTGCCCTAACAGTGCCTGTCAGCAGCTGCTCGTGCGAACGGTCCTTTAGTGCACTGCGTCGGCTGCACTCCTGGCTGCGTCAAACAATGGGTCAGAAAAGACTTCACAGTCTTGCAGTCATGTCTATTGAAAAAGACACGCTTCAGCATCTGAGTCACAACAGAGTGATTGACCGATTTGCCACTCTTAAAAACAGACGTCATTCTTTGATGCTTCCACCCACCAAGTAACTGGTGATTGCAGCCAGAAAAATGTACTTTTTTATTTTCAGTTTTTTTCTTGTTATTGATGCAGCAAACACATTTCCTCTGTTTTTTTGTTGTACTGTATTATAAAGCAGACTGAAATAAAACAATAGATCTATTGGTGGCCTAGGATGTTTAATCTGTCCAAAAAAGTAGGAAAACAATTTCTCAGTCTTTGTTTTCTGTTTGTGAAATTTTGTGCTCATTCACTACGTTCGTTCATGTCGCGTGCATCTCTTGGGGGCTAAGCCCCCCCTGTCCTTAAAACCTAGTGACACCCCTGCCCTGCTGCAATAAATGAGGGACCACTGTATATACTTTCTCTGATTATATTCAACATGTTAACATTTAATACTGTATTGATAGAACCAACTGATTCTGCAGCAGAGCATCCCCAGTCCCTGAGCTCCTGCTGCTGCACCCACAGATATGTACAGCAAGCACTGATACCTTTTTAGTCGGTGGGATTGCCTTGTGATCACCTTTACTAAATATCTACAACCAATCTGATTATATCCTGTTTTTTTTTTTTTTTTTTTTTTTTTTTCTTTTCAATGTTGAAATTAAAATCTAGTAGCAGCCTTCTCATTTCTTTGTGTTTTGTGCTGTTTTACAGGCCCACAGAGGAGGACGGCTCCGAGGCAGATGAGGGACGGGTCCCAGGACGGTCCATCGGCGCTGGAGCTGGCCACCCTGGTGTCCCTGAAGAGGCCACACCAGTCTCCAATGGAGCATTTCCTCCTCAGCCTTGTTCCTGCTCTGGAGAGCAGCTGGTCCTTTTTATTCCTGTCTCTCTGTAAATTCTTATATTTTATATATTTATGTTTAATGTTTTTCTGTTTGAGAATTTTAATATTATTTCAAATAAATGTTTATAATGACTAATGTCTCAGTTCTACTACACAGCAAATGTTGGCACACGACTTGACACATGTAGAATTTATTTCATATTATACTAATGACAAAATATACTAATACAGTGGGATGCAGAAGTTTGGGCAACCTTGTTAATAGACATTATTTTCCTGTATAAATCGTTGTTACAATAAAAAAGGTCAGTTAAATATCATACAGGAGACACACACAGTGATATTTGAGAAGTGAAAAGAAGTTTACTGGATTTACAGAAAGTGTGCAATAATTGTTTAAACAAAATCAAGCAGGTGCATCAATTTGGGCACCACAAAAAAGAAATGAAATGAATATTTAGTGTATATCAATGTGTGTGTCTCCTATATGATATATGGGGTGCCTTTGTCTGGACGTGCTTCCCATCCAGAGCTGCACAGCACAGAGGAAAGTTCCAGCGCTCCTGGAATCCCTCTGTGATGGACCGCCAGTCTCCAGGTGAAGGCACAGCCATGAAGTCTCCACTAGACAGTCCCATGTGTACTGCAGTTACAAAATACATTATTCAAATTCCAAAATACTTTGGTGATGTCAGATTTAAATCACAAAACTTAAATCTTACATGAAACATTTTGTAATTATAAGGATAACTACAAAATGTATATTAGATCATATCTAAAACAGTTGTTTTGTTTTAACTTTAACATATCATAATTTGATTGGTAACAACTTTTACCCCTACGGTGTGTCACGGACCCGACTCTGGGGACTCGTGGTCCGTGGGCAGTGGGGACTACGACTGTTGTTGTTGTTATTATTATTATTATTATTATTATTTGGTGTGTTGTCTGCACTGCCCCTGTGCACATCTGTATGTAGGCAGGTGTGTGTGTGTGTGTGTGTCGCCTTTCTTCTGTGGCCAAGTTACAGGCACCTTCAGCCCTGGGGGCGTGGCCTGACTTGAGGGCTGGCCACGCCCAAAGTCCTTGCCGCACGCCTGCTCCTCATCTGGGCTTGTCGGGGGAGCTATTTAGATGAGCGATGGAGCTTCCACCGACGCTGGATTATTGCGTTTGACTACACGTCAGTCTTCAAGCACAGTCAAGTGTGAGTGTATGCCTGCTGGGACAAGTGTGTAACAGCTGCCTCTATTGTTTCCCCCTCAGGAGGAGTGCAGGGACACTGGAGGAGAGAGCACTACACGGGGACTTTTGGAAGAAGACACTACACGGGAGTCTGGGAAACTGGGGATTTATTGTTGTTTACTTCACCACCTTGTAAATAAACACTGTTGCACTGAAGAGTCCGGCGTTTGGGTCCTATTTCCCCATCTCCCCACAGTCTGCCAGCCAGACCGTGACAGAGTGAGCCAATCACTCATAATTCCTACACATGTCAATCAGGTGGGAATGAAGTAAGACATTTATAGAAATAAAGAGTTGTATGTTGACATGTAGCCCTTTTCTTGCTTAAATCATTGTTAATAGTTTTGAAAGATTAACCTGTGATAAGACAGCTTATCAAGATAGAACATGCTACACTGAAAAAAATAATCAGTGGGATAAACATAAAAAAATTATTGTAATCGGTTGCACGAAATTAAGTTATGTTTGGTTAACCTTAGTTTTTTATGTTATACCTGCACACATTTTTCTGGTAACACGAACATGACTTTTTTATGTTGTTGTTATGTTTTTCATTCCGGTCAAATATTTATAGAAACCACTTGTTTATCAGACATGAACTTTTTGTGTTAATTGTATTGGACTACTATGTGTTATATTGACAAGATTATTTTATGGTAAGCTTATTTTATTTTATAACAAATTTCTAATATATAATATATAATCTAATATATAATTGAGTGTTCAATAAATAAAACTAAATTAAGGCTGATCTTACTGTATGTACTGTACACTTTCTCTTCAATCAAAGAAATAAGCAAAACATTTTTGAACAATGACCTGTGTATTTTTGAAAATACTACACAGTTGTAACAATGGACTTTCAATTCAGGCTTCCAAAATATACATGAGTCATATTTGTACAATGCATCTCTTGAAAAACATTCCACAACATTCCTCAAAGTTATCTGCTGGAACCTGAATTCAACATTGTGGGGCCTTGTGACATCGCGCTTATGTAAAAAATAGTTTTTTAAATGTAAGAACCATGAGGTAATATGGCAACAGGGGTGTAATTATTAAAATGACACAAAGAAGAGACTTAAAATAACATTATAACCCACAGGCACACAACCAAGAGACCTAAACTGATTAGTATTGGCTTGCTTCTATCACTAAACATCACAATCACTAATACTACACGATGCAATCTGTTTGTAGTGGTGCACCTTGGGAAAAAAATTGCAAATTGGTGAAATTGGTGCAAGGCGCCATTTCCATTGAGAAAAATGGACATTCAAAGTTTGAATTAAAAAAAAAACAAAAACCATGGCTTGAAAAGTGAAAACTGCAGGAATAAAGGCCCCAAGTTGAAAAGTGCCAGAAAAATAAGTTTCACTATGTACTGCAACTTTACCAGTGCTGGCTTAAAAGAAAGGATGGTACATATTCGAAGAGGTAAACATGTTGTTCCCACATCATAACTGGAAAACTGTTCAATCATACAAAACCTGGGCCTTCTTTGAAAGGCTGTTCCTTTTGAGCTCCATAACCAGTTTCTATAATACCTCGAAGGTATACTTTTCCAGTGGGTAGGTGAGGTTCAAAGTGTACATTAGTCCAAACAGCATTGCAGCTGCTAGGGTATAGTTATCCAAATCCTGCCAGACTCTCTGGCCTTCAAGGACTATCCCGATGTCTTCAGGGCTGCCATTGGCATCTCTTGACTTTATGATGTAAATTCCCATGGTTGTTTCCTTATTAGATCGTTGGATAATGGCTTCATCTGTGGCCTAGAAAATGCAGAATTCCAAAATTTAATTAAACAGAACACTGGTCAAAGAACATTATACCAAATCTTATTTTAATCTGTGTCACTATTCCAAAAAATGTTAACATTAACACATTAGGTGAAAAAAAAAAAATGGATTCGTTACAGCATGTGATTTGAGTCCTCAGAATGCTTAAAAAGGTAATGCATGAAGTGAAATCTCCATGCAAAGAAGCAGAATACTGTCAGAGCATAGAGAGGTGTTCAACTATGAACTCCACACATCGTTCTGATGCAGGTAAAAGAAAAAACAAAAACAAAAAACGCACCCATGGTAAATTGTGAAAATCCCAGGTGATTTTCAACATACTCCTGGCATAGAGTGACAAGCAGCATTTTGTTAAAATTATTATTTTCCCTAAAGTGTATACACAAATTATTTTTTTCTTACCTGGGCCGTGGGCTCCAGAATGTTCTGCAGTCTTCTTCCTATTTGTCCTCCTCGCCTTTTGAAGACCTTTATGAGTTTGTCAGATAGCACATCCATCTGCGAGAGTAATCTGGACTGCAGTGGCATGGTGGTAATGCGCTTAAACTCTGCATTTATCTAAAAAGACAAGTTGTCACATAAAAATGCTGTCAAAATCTCAAATCTCACAAGGTTACATCCACACAAAGTTGTTATTTTTTGTCATGTTACTATTTATTAGCTATGGGTCCCATGTTGCTGAGCAGCTCCATAGTTGCCCTTACTTCCATACCACCCAAAGCCTGTTTGCAATCACAGCAGTTGCCTCCTTCTGGCCATTTTGCAGTTCTGCCAAATGACCCAGAAACTACATCTATTATTGTCATATACACATCAAGGTCTTTCATTAATACTTAGTTAAATTAGTTAATTTGACCTTTCCAGAAAATTTACCTTACAGAATGTGAGATAACATATGCAAATCTTCACCCCCCCCCCCCCCCCCAACAGAGCCCACCCCATGGCAAACTAGCTTATTTAACTGTTTAACTAAAACATTTTAGGTACAACCAGTTAACTAAATGGACACGAGTTTGTTAGTCTGTATTCACTGAGAAAAAACAAGCGAATGTGACTGGGCACACACTGAAAAAAAGCTAATGCACATAATATTGTCCTGCAGCTTAAGCTAGCATTATCGTTAGTTAACTTAAGGAATGACTTGTTTTTTCCATTATGTTGCTCAACAGGAATTCATGAGAAAAACTTCCCCATATAATGGATGCTCTCTTCGTTTCCTCTCAAACATGTAGTTTTCAGTTTACCTCGACAAAGTAAAGCTCAGCACCAAACGTAAACGAAGCAACGACAAAAAATGGCAGACCGCCACAGTGAATTTTCCCTCGCAGAACACACCCTGGGGGGTGGAGTTTCAACAGAAAACACAACTATTTTCTGTTATTTTGATATGACTGGTTTTAAAAGACTGAACATCCTTCTAAAACAAGTGAAAGGCGTGAGACTTAATTATGTTTAGACCAAAAATATAAATGATTCATGTTGGATATATTTACTGTATTTTTACTAACTTAACAACGTCATCATTGCATTAGTCGCTTTATGCTATAGCATTACGCTTACATTAGCTTGAAGCTCAAGGTCGTCATTTTATTTAATTTCTTTTTCTGGGCTTACAAACAGGACACACAACATTTAGATAACCGTTACACTGAATCTTGGGTCTGTGTTGAGTCTTCCAGCTGCTGACTACAGAAGCTAGATTGACCTTTCAGCATGTTTATAGCGGCTGTGGCTATTAGGGGTGCAACGATATTCGTATCGATATTGAACCGTTCGATACAGTGCTTTCGGTTCGGTACGCATATGTATCGAACAATACAAAATTTTTAATTTATTTTATCAACTTTCCTTCTGACGATGCTGTCTGTGTTGAGCGCTCAGTGAATCTGCGTTCGACTACTCCGCCTAGGCTCGACAGTGCAGCCTAGGCGGAGTAGTCGAACGCAGATTCACTGAGCGCTCAACACAGACAGCATCGTCAGAAGGAAGAGCGCAGGGCATTCAGATCTGGCGTTTGGAATTATTTTGGTTTTCATGTGACGTATGACCCTGAAGGTAAGCGAGTCATGGACTAAAGTAAAACAGTATGTTTGCCATGCAATGCTCAATTACATGGGTGGGAGCTAGTGTGTTAGCGCAGTTAGCTCGTTAACATGTTGGCCATCTAGCCCCATGCACGGAGCGATCGGTGGTAGCTCGTTAACGGAGATTTGCCGTGTTGTGGCGTTAAGGTCATTTCAACGAGATTAACCTGAAAGCACTAGTGGGAACACAACGAATATGACTCCACATTTACGCCGACATCATCCTAGTGCAAAGACAAGTTGAAGCAGAAAAAAAACAAGCAAGCATGCTACTAACTTTAGCCGAGTCATTTAGACAGCTGTTAGCACATGATTCTCCTTATGTGTTTAATATGCTGCTGAGAATATAGCCCAGAAGAAGCGGATAGTATAGCTTTTATTTTGGAAAGAGACATTTCTCTGTAATAAACTCTCTTTTCCAAAGATGAGTGATTCCTCAATCAGATACAGGGCTCGCAATATCGCTAGCCCGACGTCCCGGGGCTAGCGATCTTTTCAGTCGGGCTACCAAAATCTATCTCTTCCCTGCCCGTCGGGCTATTGTAGGAAAAATATATGTCAATGCTTTTGCATTCTTTCAGAAATGTAGCTGGGTAATTATGTCATTGGCATCGGTGAGCCACTGTCAATATGTGACACATTGAAATCGCGTTTGAATTTGCGCTTGTTTTTTTGCTTTCACTTTGCAATCGTGCGAACTGTGTATAGAGAGCGACAGCACTGATCTGTGAGTGATGATAATTTGTGCACCAATTCCTCTGACATCGTCTTATTAATTGTTAGCTTACTATGCAAACATGACAAGTGAAATCTCCCGCAGCTTAAACATGTGAGAGGTTGATCGCGCAGAGAATCGCTGAGCTTATGTGAGTGCGCGTGTAAAAGCAGCAGGATATATATTTGACTACGATGACCTGGATGACTGAGAACCTTCACAGACAGATATATATTTTAGTTCTGCTGAGCCAAATAAGACAGGTCAGGGTGAAGAAGTGACAGCCAAAGAAAAGCTTACCACAAAACGGAGAAGTTATGACAAATCAGACTATAAGGCAAAAAGAAAGTGCAGCTTTATGGTTTCATGGACAAAAGAATTTCTGTGGCTGCAATATGACGAGCTAAATAACCAGGGCTGCACATAAGTGGTCCGCAGGTGCGCATTCGCTGTCAAAATAAAAAACACGCACAAGGGTTAGGGTTAAATTTAAAAACTGTACTTTTGAGTTAAAATATATATTTATAATTTTAATAAATGACAAATTAAAAAGGCATGAACATTTTTTTTGTATCGAAAAAATATCGAACCGTGACACCAAAGTATCGAACCGAACCGAACCGTGAATTTTGTGTATCGTTGCACCCCTAGTGGCTATGTGCTGGTAATGTTACCGTGTGTGAGCAGTCACATTGGCAGCAGACATGTTTCAACAAACTAGTCATATCCCGGCCCTACATTAGCTTGTTTAATGGTTAAGACACTGCAGGTACCACCACTTACTACAGACACCGATGCAAGTTTGTAATAGTCTGTTAATTTAGACTGAAAGAATATACAAACAATATTAACTCACATTATATATGTTAATTACTAATTTGCTTATCGCATAATTTCGGTTACCATTAGCTAACTGGAGCCTAACATTGGCCTTTCATGGTTTTCGATAAACAGCCCACATACCTGTAAAATAACAACACCCCAGTAAAAGTCCACATATATAAAGGGTCTACACTCTTTCTCACTGGTGTGTTAGTGTGGCAGGATGAATGTTATCCTTCGGTCCAACCCACTTTCAGCCTGGCCCATTAGGGGGCGCTGGTATAAATAGTGGCCATTTGAGTGTCTCTGCGTCGCTTGCCTGTGATCTCCTTTTTGGTCACCTGACTTCCCCTCGGTGTGGTGGAGATCATTTGCGGGTTATTCTTCTGAAGCCCCCATCGCGGCTGGTCGTAGCTATAGAAGCCTCCTCTGAGCTATTCTGCTTACGTTCTGTGACCCGGCTTATTTGGAAGTGTGGGCCTTAGTTTTGCGCCAAGCTACGCGAACTGAAGTGCTGCTGTTTTGCCTTGCTGTGCTTTTACCGTCTGTTCCCGTTGTGAGAATTCTTTCCCTGCTGCTGTCAGCTTTTACAGTGGACGTCGGCGTGGACAACGGCCATATGCATGCCGGTTATCGGAGTCAGCTGGCGTGCATATTGATTGACTGTTAACTTATCGTCGTGTGGACGGCAAGTTGGAGCAGTACGGCGATTCCGTTTGCTCCAGATTTTAGAGTTTTATTCAGATTGTATGTTGTTTTATTGCTTTTTGATTTGTAGTTTGGATTTTCTGTTACACCACTGGTGGGAGGCCCTTTTTCTAGCTGTAGATCACCAGTGTGGTCCTGCAGTTGGGTTATCCCCCGGTGCTACACATTAGTTTGTTGTAATATATTAACATTTTCTTTGTTTCTTTTATTCAGATGCGGAGTGCCGACGTGGAGGAGACTAGGGTGCCTTGGTGGTGGGATCCCTTGAGTGTACACACCTGCCTTGTCTAGTTTATTAGTGTGAGTGTGTGATAGTGTGTTGCACTTGTGTTTTGGTGTGTTTTCTTTCTTTAGTTGTGTGTGGCATCCCTGCCCCTCCACTGGTAAGCCTCAGCTCTGAATACCTTTTTAAGCATATTTGTATTTGAATATTTATGATTATGTTTTTATTCGGTGTTTTAAATAATTACCAATAAATTGTCAATTTGTTTATTATTGAACCTCGTCTCTGGATTGAGTATAGCGAACCTAAGTGCCTTTTTGGTGATTTAGTGTCATTTCCAGTATTCTCTGGGTGAAATTCCCAGGGTGGCGTTGTCGTTCTTTAAAACTGAAGAGTATTTACTTTATATCCCAACCTCGTCTCGCCACAAACTTGGCGTTGTCGGCAGGATATACTCTTTAAAACAGAGACGTGTGTTCTTCTTTTTTTTGTTTGGTGTAACGTAAATTGTTTTTTTTATATTATTTTGTACAGAATAAAGGCAAAGCAGCAGCTACTTTGGTGTGGGATTTCACAGCTGTGTTACAGAGATGGAGGAAGAGTTACAGGAACTCAGGGACTTGATTGCGCAGCTGAAAGCAGACAACGAGAGGCTGCGTCAGGAGAGGGCTGTTGGGTCAGGTACTAGTGCTACACCTTCTACTTCAACTGCATCATCTGTGAACCCCCCAACGGCTGGTGTCTCTGTAGCAGAGAGACTAGGTTTTGTGCCCCGTGACAGAAAATGCCCTATGTTTAGAGGAAAATCAGGTATAGGGTTGAATGAATGGTTGGAGGAATTAGAAGGTTGTGCTAGAGCACGTCATTTGTCTTTGGCTGATAAAGCATTTTTCCTGTTTGACCACCTAGAAGGAGAAGCACGTGAGGAGATTAAATATCGCTCTAGTGCAGAGAGGACTGATCCTGCTAAGATAATTACTATATTGCAAGAACTTTATGGCTGTTCAGAATCCTATGTAGCATTGCAGGAAGCTTTCTTCTCTAGAAAACAGCAGGAAAGTGAGACACTGCAAGAGTTTTCCCTCGCTCTCTTGGGTCTTATGGAGAAAGTTAAATCGAGTGCCCCCAATGGCATGCCCAATGCTGACGTTTTATTAAGAGATCAATTTGTTGAACAGGTCTTAGATAGTACCTTGCGGCGGGAGTTAAAGCAGTTAGTAAGGAGGCAGCCCACACTGACATTGCTGGAGATTAGAGGGGAAGCTATTAGGTGGGAACGTGAAGGGTTGCCTAGTGGCGTTAGGCATAGAAGCAGTTCTGTCCCTTCTGTTTATGGCATTCAGTATGGGGTCCATAGTGGTCCCTCAGGAATAGCTCAGTCTACCCATTTGTCTGAGATGAGCGAGATGAAGGAATTGTTAAAGCGCCAGCAGGAGCAACTTAATCAGCTCACTCAGAGCATTGCTCGATTGCAGGGCCCCCATCGAATGCCTCGCTCAGGACGGGGCGACTCCATTATATGCCGTCGTTGTCAGCAACCTGGACATGTTGCTCGGGAGTGTGATGGGGAACGCGTTCCTCGTTCCCGGCCTCCTTCGCAGGCCCCTCTGCATAATCGCAGGCACTCTCCTTTAAATACGGCTTCGGAAAACTAGCACCCTCCGTATTGCCGAGCCACAGTTCGGGTGGGGTGTCTATTGGCTCAAGGGTTGTTTCTAATGGTCCAGAGGCAGTCTCGAAATTAATTTCATCCTGTCCTCATATAGATGTGGACATGGGCGGTATAAAAGTACCTTGTTTGGTTGATACGGGGTCCATGGTCTCTACCATTACTGAAAGTTTTTTCCGCCAGCATTTTGAGTCCTGGGGTCAAGAGCGTCTCCAAGCTTGTCATTGGTTGCAGCTTAAAGCGGCTAATGGGTTGTCCATTCCTTACCTTGGCTATATCGAGCTAAGTGTAGAGCTCTGTGACAAGTTTCTTCCACAGTGTGGCGTGTTGGTCGTTAAAGATCCTCCAGGTGCAGGACCTTCCACGGTTCCGGGTGTATTGGGGATGAATGTCATTCGGAAGTGTTACCACGAGCTTTTTGGGCAACACGGTGAAGCATTGTTTAGTTTGGGCTTTGTCACCGAGGCCCCTAAACCCCTTGTGCAGGCGCTGCAAAAGTGCCATGACGTTAGTATAAGAGCCCCACTGGATTTGTCTGGCCATGTGAGAGTGAGGGGTAAGCGAGCATGTTGCATTCCGGGTGGTGTAATGAAAGTAGTGGCCGCCACCTGTTCTGAGCAATATTCAGGTGCCACTGTGTTATTTGAACCTACTGATGTTAACTTGCCTGCTGGACTTTTAGCGTCCCCTGCATTGGTTCGAGTGGTTAGAGGTACTGCATACATACCAGTTGTTAATGTAGGGACTACGGCGGTCTTGCTTTACCCTAGGACCGTTATAGGGACCCTGGAAGATGTTCATGTGGTCAGTTTGCCCGCTGGTGTGACAGAAGTACTCCCTAACGTAGCCACAATGGCATCTCACACCGCCACTCCTACTGTGCAGGATCAGATGGAAGGGATTGATTTGTCTAAACTGTCAGCAGAGGAACAGGCACAGGTGAGGTCTCTCCTTAAGAAATACAGCTCGGTCTTTTCTGCTCATGACACTGATTTGGGTTGCACTAACTTGATCTCCCATGACATTCCAGTCTTAGACGATATCCCCGTGCGGCAGCGTTATAGGCGCATCCCCCCTTCAGAGTACGAGGTTGTGAAAGAGCATATTAACTAGTTGTTAGGGGCCGAGGTGATTAGAGAGAGTAGCAGCCCCTATGCCTCTCCCATTGTGCTCGTTAAGAAGAAGGATGGCAGCCCGCGCATGTGTGTTGATTATCGGCAACTGAACAACAAGACAAGGAAAGATGCATTCCCCCTGCCGCGCATTGAAGAATCCTTAGATGCGCTGACTGGTGCCCGTTGGTTTTCCACCATGGATTTAGCAAGTGGCTATAATCAGGTCCCAGTTACGGAAGAGGATAGGCCCAAGACTGCCTTCTGTACTCCTTTCGGCCTATTTGAATGGAACCGAATGCCATTTGGGCTCTGTAATGCCCCTAGCACCTTCCAGAGACTAATGCAACGCCTTTTCGGTGATCAACAGTGCCAGTCTCTGCTTCTCTATCTTGATGACATTGTAATCTTTTCATCAACAGTATCGCAACATCTTGAGCGGCTGGATGTGGTGCTAGGTCGGCTTCAGCAGGAAGGTTTAAAAGCCAAGCTTGCCAAATGTGCCTTTTTCCAGCGGGAGGTTCGCTACCTAGGCCATGTCATCTCCGATCAAGGTGTCTCTACGGACCCTAGCAAGGTGGAAGTGGTGGCTAACTGGCAGCCTCCTAAGACTGTTTCGGAACTACGCTCCTTCCTTGGGTTTGCCAGCTATTATCGCCGTTTTGTGGAGGGTTTTGCCAAGTTGGCGGCACCTCTGCATAGACTGGTGGCAGAGTGGGGAGGCAGAAAATCAAAGAAGAGGTCAGAGCATGGTGTCGTGGAGAACTGGACTGCAGAGTGTGCTCAAAGTTTTGAGGCATTAAAGACTAAACTGACAACAGCACCAGTGCTCGCTTATGCAGATTTCTCTTTGCCTTTTATTTTAGAAGTGGATGCCAGCCATGCCGGCCTAGGGGCAGTGCTTTCCCAGGAGCAGGGAGGTAAGGTGAGGCCAATAGCCTATGCCAGTCGGGGTTTGAGGCCCACTGAGCGCAATATGCTAAATTATAGCTCAATGAAGCTGGAGTTTTTGGCACTTAAGTGGGCCATGACTGAGAAATTTAGAGAGTACTTGTTGGGCCATAAGTGTATTGTTTACACCGACAACAATCCTCTTAGTCACTTGTCTTCTGCTAAACTTGGGGCTACTGAACAGCGCTGGGCAGCTCAGCTCGCTTCGTTCGACTTCGACTTAAAGTACAGGTCAGGAAGGAGTAATAAGAACGCAGACGCTTTATCTCGCCAGCATCCCCCTGATCCTCAGGAGATTAAAGCCATGGTTCCTGGTACAGCCTTGCCTGGACCTCTTCAACAAGCCTTGCGGCTGGGACCAGCTGAGGTATCACAAGCTGCCATTACGGTTTTGCCCCATCTCACTACTCCTGATCTTCATGCCCTCCAACAGGTCGACCCAGTGATAAAGGAGATCTTGGTGTTCTGGAGACGGAAGCAGCGACCCAGCTTTGAGGAGCGGCAGCAGCTTGCTCCACTTGCTCTGGTGCTGCTACGACAATGGGATCGTCTGATTGAAAGGGAAGGAGTTCTGTATCGTCAGGTTCATCTCCCTGACGGTGCCGAGGTGGTACTTCAGCTTTTGCTGCCTAGTGCACTAATTGAGCAGGTGTTGACTCATGTTCATCAGGAGCACGGCCATCAAGGTGTGGAAAGGACCCTAGCGCTTCTCCGCTCACGGTGCTACTGGCCAGGTATGTCTGCTGAGGTAGCTCGTTGGTGTCAGAGATGCGAACGTTGCCAAGTTGCAAAAGACACCCAACCAGCAGCTCAAAGTTTCATGGGACATTTGTTGGCTTCTCGACCAAATGAAATCTTGGCCATTGATTACACCTTGCTCGAACCTTCCCGGAATGGGCTGGAGAACGTTTTGGTGATGACTGATGTTTTCAGCAAGTATACATTGGCTGTCCCCACTCGTGACCAATGTGCTGCTACAGTGGCCCAGGTTCTCGTGACTGAGTGGTTTTCGAAGTTTGGTGTACCAGCGCGTATCCATTCCGATCAGGGTCGTAACTTTGAAAGCTCCCTGATCCAGCAGCTCTGCAGGTTTTATGGTATCGAGAAGTCCCACACTACTCCTTATCATCCGGCTGGAAATGGTCAGTGTGAACGTTTTAATAGGACTTTGCACAATTTGTTGCGGACCCTGCCAGTGTCCAGAAAAAGAGACTGGAATGTATGTTTTCCCCAGTTACTCTACTGTTATAATACCACTCCCCATCAGGCTATTGGGGAAACTCCATTTTTATTGATGTTTGGGCAAGAACCCAGGTTGCCAGTGGACTTTCTGTTGGGCAGAGTACCGGACCCCATCAGTGGAGATGTGCACGAGTGGATTCAGGAGCATCAAGCCCGGCTACAGGTTGTACATGAAGGAGCCAAGGAACGATTGCAATTGGCTGCCGACCGCAGAAAGAGGCACCATGACAAAAAGGTGAAAGAGGCACCATTGAACGACGGCCAGTTGGTGTTCCTGCGCGATTTGAGTGGAAGAGGGAGATGTAAAATCCAAGATCGATGGAAACCAGCGGTATATAGAATCCTGAAGGCACCTAAAGGAGGTGGGGTAGTATATACCATCGCACCTGCAGATGATCCCAGCAGCGTGAAGCATGTTCATCGTACCTTGTTGAAGGCTGTGATAACGGCAGCCACACCATCAGAAGGGCCTGCTCCAAGCAGTAGCCCACGTGGCCCAGAAATATCCTCCCCAGAACCAGGACATGACTCATCAAGTGACAGTGACCTGTTATTCCTGAGCGTAGGAGCTCCTCAAGTAAATGTTTCACCATCTTACAGCCCAGTGGCAGTGATTCCAAGTAGCCCTGAGTTGTTGCTCCGGCCAGAAGACCGAACTTCCGATGTCCCAGCCACTTGTACAGTTACTCCGAGTGTAGCACCAGTTCCATCTAGCTCTCTTCCTGCTCCCTCTACGAGTTCTGATACAAGAAATGTGGTGGTGCGAAAAACAACCCGGTCCACAGCTGGCCAGCATTCAAACATCCATCGTCTCCCAAGACCAACAGGGGAGGTGGCACAAGGGGCTGCTAACTCTATTTCTGAGCTTAGGGTACATGCTGTCTCTGCATCTTTTAGGCCTTGGGACTAATCTGGGTGTCTTTTCATCGTCGGGGCGACGATGCAAGAAGGAGGGGTAGAATGTGGCAGGATGAATGTTATCCCTCGGTCCAACCCACTTTCAGCCTGGCCCATTAGGGGGCGCTGGTATAAATAGTGGCCATTTGAGTGTCTCTGCGTCGCTTGCCTGTGATCTCCTTTTTGGTCACCTGACTTCCCCTCGGTGTGGTGGAGATCATTTGCGGGTTATTCTTCTGAAGCCCCCATCGCGGCTGGTCGTAGCTATAGAAGCCTCCTCTGAGCTATTCTGCTTACGTTCTGTGACCCGGCTTATTTGGAAGTGTGGGCCTTAGTTTTGCGCCAAGCTACGCGAACTGAAGTGCTGCTGTTTTGCCTTGCTGTGCTTTTACCGTCTGTTCCCGTTGTGAGAATTCTTTCCCTGCTGCTGTCAGCTTTTACAGTGGACGTCGGCGTGGACAACGGCCATATGCATGCCGGTTATCGGAGTCAGCTGGCGTGCATATTGATTGACTGTTAACTTATCGTCGTGTGGACGGCAAGTTGGAGCAGTACGGCGATTCCGTTTGCTCCAGATTTTAGAGTTTTATTCAGATTGTATGTTGTTTTATTGCTTTTTGATTTGTAGTTTGGATTTTCTGTTACACCACTGGTGGAAGGCCCTTTTTCTAGCTGTAGATCACCAGTGTGGTCCTGCAGTTGGGTTATCCCCCGGTGCTACACATTAGTTTGTTGTAATATATTAACATTTTCTTTGTTTCTTTTATTCAGATGCGGAGTGCCGACGTGGAGGAGACTAGGGTGCCTTGGTGGTGGGATCCCTTGAGTGTACACACCTGCCTTGTCTAGTTTATTAGTGTGAGTGTGTGATAGTGTGTTGCACTTGTGTTTTGGTGTGTTTTCTTTCTTTAGTTGTGTATGGCATCCCTGCCCCTCCACTGGTAAGCCTCAGCTCTGAATACCTTTTTAAGCATATTTGTATTTGAATATTTATGATTATGTTTTTATTCGGTGTTTTAAATAATTACCAATAAATTGTCAATTTGTTTATTATTGAACCTCGTCTCTGGATTGAGTATAGCGAACCTAAGTGCCTTTTTGGTCATTTAGTGTCATTTCCAGTATTCTCTGGGTGAAATTCCCAGGGTGGCGTTGTCGTTCTTTAAAGCTGAAGAGTATTTACTTTATATCCCAACCTCGTCTCGCCACATTAGCTTTAAAATCCTATTTACCTTCAAGTGTAAAACTCCAGATGGTAGTAGATTTTCCAAAGCGAGAGACAAAAATGGCGGACAGTGCAGCCGATTTTTCCTTTCCAGGGGGCGGAGCTTGAGGATAAAACACGACTAACTTGTTTCTTTTCAACATGATTTGTTCTAAAAGAATGAATATTCTTAAAGAATATGTGAAAATTAAAAGACAAAAATATGTTTAGATGTGAAATTTAAATTAGTCATGCTGGATATATGAAGTAATTCTATGCAGATTCAACAACCACCCTATTGCATTTTTTTCAGTGTAGATAGAACCATGTAACTAAAGATGAACCAAACTGTTCACAGTTTTATCTACCTCTCAGTTTTAAGAAAGGCTGGTGACCCCTGTTATAGAGTCTGACAGCTGCGAGGATTATATACAAATATTCAACTATACCAGAATTAAACCAGGTCTAAATACAAAAAAAGGAGTGAGTATCACTACAAAGATTAACCCACAGTGGTCCTCATACTCAGGGGCGTTTCTAGGATCAGAGCTTTGGGGGTGCTGAGCACCCAGAGAGCTGCCCACACTGTTAGCCTTTGCAGTAATTTCCATAGCTTAGTACTGCAAAATCAACAGTAAAAAACTCTAAAGGATGTTAGCAGTTTGGTACTGTAATTTGCATGAAAATTCCATGAGATTACATTATTTTTACGGTAACTCACCGTACTCATGGAAACAGCTGTAAAATACAGCAAATGTAACAATTGGTGATGTTACTGAGATTATACTATTACACCATCCGGATTTCTGTTGTTTTCTACTGTAGATCTAAGAGTAATTACTTAAATCCTCATTCAGAGTGTGTTACTATAAAATGTGATTCACTGTGAAAGCAGTATAACATATAAACTACAATATACAGCATCATTTTTAACTTAAGGAGTAAGTTGCAGCCACACTAAAATTTAATTCCTTGAACTGAGTGGAACCTCATATATTAATAAATGTATTTGTTTATTCAAACAATGTGAAACATTAGTAATACTATTAATTAATAGTATACTTGTAAGGTTAGTATTGTGATAGAGTCGAGTATATTTAATTATACTCTTGTAGACATTATGACATTATGCTAGTACAATTATGGTGAACAAAAAGTACATCTAAAAGTTCATTTCAAGAATACTGTTATGTACTAAAACGGGGGCCAATATAGTCCCAAGAAGCATTATTAGTATACGTACTAGGTAAGGTATACTTGGGAAATATAATTGAAGTATGCTTGTTTTTTGTATGGCCAGCAACAAAAACTAATGGCTACATTTAGAGTAATGTTTAAAAATGACTTCATTTAGCAGGATGTTGCTTTTTTCTCTTCTTATTCTTTCTTATACTGGACCTTCATTTGTTTTGTATAAGGTGGTACTTTTTAAGACACCTCTGCCTAACTACAGTGAACTGACCTAATATATGACGACCTCTGGTCGTCATATGTTTGTTCATGTTTGTTCATGTTTAGCGTGTCGGGTTACGTTTTTAAAGCTTTGTAATGTGACAGGTGCGATAGCCGACGCCACACCTTCACCTGACGTACAACGTGACGTATGACGCACACGTCGGGTATTCACTTTCAAAACAACAATGGGGATAGAAAATATTGCTCGAGGTGGTTAATGCTCCTTTCGCTGGTTGCCAACCACCATTAAATAACAACAAGAAGAAAATATTGATCTGCTTCTCTTAGTTTTGCACGTTTAAGCCGCAATTCAGACTCAAAAAAAGCTGCAAAGCAGGAGAACAACATGGCCATCAACTATTCTGTGCCACAGATACAGTTCGCTGCAGCACAGAGTGATGATGAGACCGTTAACATGTGCAACTTGGAAGTAGTCAGAGGTAACTGGATGTTCAATCGGGTTAAATGCAAGGTTGATTGGATTATATCTGAAGGTCGTATGCTATTCGTGGTAACTCTGCTAGACTCCAAATTGCTCGTCCATGCGGGAGTATCTCAAAATTAAATGAAACCACTTAACACTTTTTCCCTAAAACGGACTGACATGGGACACATTAAAGTTGGATCGGAACCTGCTAATCAGTCTGAAGGTAAGTGTTTTTTTCACTTATTCGAGAGAAGTCCGAAATGCGTTCTTAGTACTGTTTGTTTTGACTTTTAAGCTACCCTACCAGTATATTGTCATTTAAAGACAAATTGTCAATATCTCTGAATGTGGAGACTCAAAAGACTAGTTAGGTAATTTGCCGATGGATTTATGAGACTTGATAGAAACTTGGACGTTTGCAACAGGTGAATCGGTGAACTACCGAGGTTGCGCCCAAATGCTTAAAGCTGTTAGCTGGTCAGTGTTTTCAGGTGTGCTTGTACTACCTGTACGGTGCGGAGTGCTGACTAAGTCATGTTAAACCCATTAAAGCGTCGAGCTCAAATATCTTTTCATGTTTGTGCACTGCTCTCTTGTCGGCACACATTTTCTGTTTATTGAAGCCTTTTGTGAATAATTTTGATCATGTAAAAACTGGGAATTGGTCCCTATTGACAATACTCTTATTTTTTGCATTGCATATGTCATTCAGGAAAGGTAATTGGTCACTGAAGTTTTTGCAACTGTGTATTTCTAAATTTTGTGGCTTCAGTGCACGTTTATTATATTTATATTTATTTTATATTTTGTTTGATGATTTAAAGTCTCACACACAACCCGTCGATAGGGGGGCAGCTGCTTCCAAATAGAGCACATTTCATTCATAATGATGTAAATCCAAGCCCATTATGTATTCATGATTTGAATCCTGGGTTGTGTGAAATCCCAGAAATAAACCTTAGACAAAGTGAATCTGTGAACTAAGGTGTAGCCAAAGCCTTCAAGACCTTGAAAAGGACAAAATCATTGACCGCCTTACATATCACCGCCTTTACCCAGGGGATACCATACCCTGCATTTACGGACTTCCTAAAATCCACAAGGAAGCTGTCCCACTCAGACCCATAGTCAGTAGCATAAACTCAGCCACTTATAACATTGCTAAACACCTTGCTACCATCCTTGCTCCTCTCGTGGGGAACACCCCACACCACATCAAGAACTCCACCGACTTCACCGACAAGGTCCAGAAACTTACCCTGGATCCAGATGAAACCATGGTGTCCTTTGATGTAGTCTCTCTCTTCACTTGCATACCCACCACGGAGGCCGTGGAGACTGTCAGAAAACGACTACAAGAAGACAGCTCCTTGGAGGACAGGACCAACTTCACACCCGATCAGATCTGCACACTGTTAGACCTCTGCCTCACCACTACATATTTCAAGTACAACGAAGGCTTTTACAGACAAAAACATGGCTGTGCCATGGGCTCCCCCGTGTCACCTATTGTAGCCAACCTTTACATGGAGGAAGTGGAAAGGAAGGCTCTTGGCTCTTTCAAAGGAAGAGTACCCAGCCACTGGTACAGATATGTGGACGACACCTGGGTCAAAATCAAGACACAAGAAGTGGAATCCTTCACTGCGCACATCAACGCTGTGGATAAAAACATCAAGTTCACCAGGGAAGACACAAAGGACGACTGTTTGCCTTTCCTGGACTGCGCTGTGCACATCGAAGAGAACGGCAAACTCAACATCGAAGTTTACCGGAAGCCCACACACACGGACCAGTACCTCCTCTTTGACTCCCATCACCCTCTGGAACACAAACTTGGAGTAATTAGGACCCTACACCACCGGGCAGAACATGTTCCCTCTAAGCCTGAAGGAAAAAGAAGGAACACACACATGTAAAGGAAGCACTCAAAACGTGCGGCTATCCTAAATGGGTGTTCTTAAAGTCAGCAAAGAGGCACAGAAAAGAAAACCAGACACCAGCGAGGGAGGATAAGAAGGACAGACGCAACAACATTGTCATCCCCTATGTAGCCGGTGTATCAGAGAAACTCAGGAGAGTTTTCTCCAAGCACGACATCCCAGTGTATTTCAGACCCAGCAACACACTCAGACAGAAACTGGATCACCCGAAAGACAAAACGCCAAAACACAGACTTAACAATGTGGTGTATGCTGTACAGTGCAGCGAGGAATGCTCAGACCTCTACATTGGAGAGACCAAACAGCCACTTCACAAGCGCATGGCACAACACAGAAGAGCCACCTCCACAGGACAAGACTCAGCAGTCCATCTGCATCTTAAGGTCAAAGGTCACTCTTTCGAGGATGCCAATGTTCACATTTTGGACAGAGAGGACAGATGGTTTGAAAGAGGAGTGAAAGAAGCATCTATGTCCACTGTGAGCGACCATCTTTGAACAGAGGCGGGGTTTACGACACCAACTCTCTGCCATCTATAATCCAGTTTTGAGATCCTCCCCAGACGCCTTAACGCCTACTCACATCCTGGGCCATCTGACCTCAGGAATTCGCAGGATAAGGTGGGGCCAGGTTTCACAATGAACACACCCGAAACTCTGGCTGATTGGGACCCACGCCCAGTTTCACACCTTGTCTCAGGCGATCAGGGGGTCTTTTTGTCCCTCTGTGGGGGGAAACTCCCACTAGGTTTAAATCTGGGACTCTCCACCATTTGACCTTAGAACTGAAGAAGCTTCTCGGATGAGAGGTGAAACGTCTTCAAGCAACTTAAAGAAGTCCAGACGCTTTTCTTTGCAAGCTCCTTTGACTACGATGACCTGGATGACTGAGAACCTTCACAGAACCCTAACTTATATCTTTACTCAGCCGACAGGAAGACACTAAATATGCAAACTAAGAACCCCTTTTTAAAAAACACTATAATGATCTGGTTAGAAACACATAACTACTTGGGAGAAATGTTACAACTGTCTCGGTTTACTCTGATATTTGGAAATAACAGCTTTCTTCCTGGTAGGGTGGATGCAGGTTTTAAATTTTGGTTCGATCAAGGTATAAGAAAAGTGTCTGATAAATTTAGGAATACAGTTTTTTTCAATCGCTAACAAGCGCCTACCCATACTTCAGATACTTTTTCTAAACTCTTAACACAGACTCACACCTACAAAACACAATTGGCCAAATGGATAATTTTCTTCTCAAAAATACATTTTGTTAAATATATATTAACTCTTCATTACAAAATAGAACACATCTTTCTCTGCACACACTAACATGACAAAAACACTATAAACCTGACTCAAAATGAAATTAGTCTGTCAAAGAATAACACTTGTTTTCACCTCACAAGGTACATGCAGTCAATCAAAGTACACCTTGTTTCAAAATACTGGCTATTACAGTTTTTTGCAGTCGCTAACAAGCGTTTGTCCAAACAGTTGTCACATTTGCAAAACTCTAAACACAATTAGCACAGCATCGGTCTGTTGTGGCCATACCATTCACACATTTCATGTCGTGTTCACCCAATATGCAGTCAGTGAACACATTTCCACAATGCTTACATTTTCTTAACAGACAAGTTATACCTCCCAACAAAATTATGGACTGTTTTTGTAGTATCTACGAATTGGGTAAATTGGGCACAGCTTCTTCCATTCTGGCTTAGACTCAGTGGGGTTTATAAGGCAAGACCTTGAGGAGTGATGTTTTTGGAAACAAAAAAAAGACAAACACTGTAATGTCTGGTCGAGGAAGAGTAAGAGCAAGGGGCCCAGGGAGAAGAGCAGGCCCAAGGAGAGGGCAAGGTAGAGGTGTAAGAATGCGTGGTGGTGGCATTCCAAGGGCTGCAAGAACAGTAGTCAGTGATGAAATTCGTGCCACTATCATTGACCATGTAATCAACCATGGTCTTTCACTAAGAGAGGCTGGTGAAAGAGTGCAGCCCAATTTGAGGCGGTCAACGGTTGCCTCCATTATACGCATCTTTCAACAAACCAACAGGTAAGTATTGCATTTTACATGGATTGTTTCTATTCTCACTTGACATGTCAATATGGTCATACAGTAATGCATATGTTGAATTTTCTGTCTTTCTAAAGAATGCAACGTCTTCCACCCTCTGGGGGAAGATGAAAGCTCCTCAGTAATGATCAGGAGCTTGCCATTGTAGAAATGGTTACTGCAAATAATGCAATAAAACTGCGTGAAATTCAAACTAGAATTGTGGCGGACCATGAGATATTTGACAATATCGATAGAATCAGCCTCACAACCATTACGCGGACATTGTCCAAACACAGAGTGCGGATGAAGCAGCTCTACACTGTTCCCTTTGAGAGGAACAGTGAGAGGGTCAAGGAGCTACGACGACAATATGTCCAGGTATAGTGTATATTCAATCCAATGTCCAGTTCTATAAGCTTTGCACTTTGCAAGTAGGTAACCTACACAATACTAGGTTACAGTACAGTATGGTATACAGTAATAACATGACTTACATAAACTTTGTTTCAGAGAGTTATGGAATTGGAGGCCAACCAGGCCCCTCATGAATTCATATACATCGATGAGGCAGGATTCAATCTGGCCAAAAGGCGTCGACGTGGACGAAATGTAATTGGAAAAAGGGCCACAGTTGATGTGCCAGGACAGAGAGGGGCAAACATTACCATGTGTGCAGCAATTGCAAATGCAGGATTACTCCTTCACAGATGTCAGGTTGGACCCTATAATACAGAGCGCTTGCTTGCCTTTCTCAATGATCTCCACCAGCGCCTGGTTCCAGAGCAGGGTCAGGAGGGTGAAAACATGAGGACCTTTGTAATTACCTGGGACAATGTGGCTTTCCATCACTCGCAAGCAATAACAACATGGTTTGAAGTCCACCCAAGACTGGTGAGTCTCTTCCTTCCACCCTATTCACCTTTCCTCAACCCCATAGAGGAGTTCTTTTCTGCATGGAGGTGGAAGGTTTATGACCATCAGCCACATGACCAGATGTCCCTCCTCGAAGCCATGGATGCTGGCTCCAGGGACATCACAGTTGACGATTGCCAAGGGTGGATCCGACATACCAGGCGGTTCTATCCCAGGTGCATCGACTTGGATAACATCAGATGTGATGTTGATGAAAACATGTGGCCTAACCCTGAAGATCGCAGAGATTAGATGCAAAGTTTTTGCCTTTTTTTAGCCCCCCTCCCCCCCTTTTTATCTTGGCTTTTTGCTGTTGTTTTTTTGTTCAGAATGCTCTTGTGTGTTTCATGGATATTTTGTTCACTGTAAGCAATACTGTAAAACCTTCTCTGTCCTATCATACCGTGTTTCTACTGTACCTCCTGTAGTAAACAGTAAAGAAACAAAAACTTGTTTGCTTTTTACTGGAATGCTTTTGAATGTGAACATTACTGTACATGTGGACATACAGTTACCAACCAAGACATTTCTGGTGTCAAAATGGTGGATTGCATGTTTCGCATGGAAATACCTGTAAAACTGAAACATAAAAGTCTATGCAGTTTTTGTAATGTCAATAATAGCCAGTATTTTGAAACCTGGTGTACTTTGATTGACTGCATGTACCTTGTGAGGTGAAAACAAGTGTTATTCTTTGACAGACTAATTTCATTTTGAGTCAGATTTATAGTGTTTTTGTACAGTTAGTGTGTGCAGAGAAAGATGTGTTCTATTTTGAAATGAAGAGTTAGTATATATTTAACAAAATGTATTTTTGAGAAGAAAATTATCCATTTGGCCAATTGTGTTTTGTAGGTGTGAGTCTGTGTTAAGAGTTTAGAAAAAGTATCTGAAGTATGGGTAGGCGCTTGTTAGCGATTGAAAAAAACTGTATTGACATTACAAAAACTGCATAGACTTTTATGTTTCAGTTTTACAGGTATTTGCATGCGAAACATGCAATCCACCATTTTGACACCAGAAATGTCTTGGTTGGTAACTGTATGTCCACATGTACAGTAATGTTCACATTCAAAAGCATTCCAGTAAAAAGCAAACAAGTTTTTGTTTCTTTACTGTTTACTACAGGAGGTACAGTAGAAACACGGTATGATAGGACAGAGAAAGTTTTACAGTATTGCTTACAGTGAACAAAATATCCATGAAACACACAAGAGCATTCTGAACAAAAAAACAACAGCAAAAAGCCAAGATAAAAAGGGGGGGAGGGGGGCTAAAAAAAGGCAAAAACTTTGCATCTAATCTCTGCGATCTTCAGGGTTAGGCCACATGTTTTCATCAACATCACATCTGATGTTATCCAAGTCGATGCACCTGGGATAGAACCGCCTGGTATGTCGGATCCACCCTTGGCAATCGTCAACTGTGATGTCCCTGGAGCCAGCATCCATGGCTTCGAGGAGGGACATCTGGTCATGTGGCTGATGGTCATAAACCTTCCACCTCCATGCAGAAAAGAACTCCTCTATGGGGTTGAGGAAAGGTGAATAGGGTGGAAGGAAGAGACTTACCAGTCTTGGGTGGACTTCAAACCATGTTGTTATTGCTTGCGAGTGATGGAAAGCCACATTGTCCCAGGTAATTACAAAGGTCCTCATGTTTTCACCCTCCTGACCCTGCTCTGGAACCAGGCGCTGGTGGAGATCATTGAGAAAGGCAAGCAAGCGCTCTGTATTATAGGGTCCAACCTGACATCTGTGAAGGAGTAATCCTGCATTTGCAATTGCTGCACACATGGTAATGTTTGCCCCTCTCTGTCCTGGCACATCAACTGTGGCCCTTTTTCCAATTACATTTCGTCCACGTCGACGCCTTTTGGCCAGATTGAATCCTGCCTCATCGATGTATATGAATTCATGAGGGGCCTGGTTGGCCTCCAATTCCATAACTCTCTGAAACAAAGTTTATGTAAGTCATGTTATTACTGTATACCATACTGTACTGTAACCTAGTATTGTGTAGGTTACCTACTTGCAAAGTGCAAAGCTTATAGAACTGGACATTGGATTGAATATACACTATACCTGGACATATTGTCGTCGTAGCTCCTTGACCCTCTCACTGTTCCTCTCAAAGGGAACAGTGTAGAGCTGCTTCATCCGCACTCTGTGTTTGGACAATGTCCGCGTAATGGTTGTGAGGCTGATTCTATCGATATTGTCAAATATCTCATGGTCCGCCACAATTCTAGTTTGAATTTCACGCAGTTTTATTGCATTATTTGCAGTAACCATTTCTACAATGGCAAGCTCCTGATCATTACTGAGGAGCTTTCCTCTTCCCCCAGAGGGTGGAAGACGTTGCATTCTTTAGAAAGACAGAAAATTCAACATATGCATTACTGTATGACCATATTGACATGTCAAGTGAGAATAGAAACAATCCATGTAAAATGCAATACTTACCTGTTGGTTTGTTGAAAGATGCGTATAATGGAGGCAACCGTTGACCGCCTCAAATTGGGCTGCACTCTTTCACCAGCCTCTCTTAGTGAAAGACCATGGTTGATTACATGGTCAATGATAGTGGCACGGATTTCATCACTGACTACTGTTCTTGCAGCCCTTGGAATGCCACCACCACGCATTCTTACACCTATACCTTGCCCTCTCCTTGGGCCTGCTCTTCTCCCTGGGCCCCTTGCTCTTACTCTTCCTCGACCAGAAATTACAGTGTTTGTCTTTTTTTTGTTTCCAAAAACATCACTCCTCAAGGTCTTGCCTTATAAACCCCACTGAGTCTAAGCCAGAATGGAAGAAGCTGTGGTTGGCCCAATTTACCCAACATAAATAAGCTGTGTCTCAATTATTCAGTTGTTTGTTTATTATCAGCTGAGATATATTTTTGATATTGATATTGTTTTTGTACTGATATCATTGCAGAGGCAGAGGTTTTTATACTGTATCTAAGGTTTGGAATATTGTTTTTGCTATTGTGGGATGTTGTGTGTTAACATTCGTAGATACTACAAAAACAGTCCATAATTTTGTTGGGAGGTATAGCTTGACTGTTAAGAAAATGTAAGCATCGTGGAAATGTGTTCACTGACTGCATATTGGGTGAACACGACATGAAATGTGTGAATGGTATGGCCACAACAGACCGATGCTGTGCTAATTGTGTTTAGAGTTTTGCAAATGTGACAACTGTTTGGACAAACGCTTGTTAGCGACTGCAAAAAACTGTAATCAGCTACCATCTCTCCTATGGACTTTTTCAGCCCAGCACAGCCCCGCCCTCCAGCACTATCAGCAGCAGCAGCAGTAACCCCTCAGCAGCAACATTGTCAATCAAAACATGCGCGCTTTGCATTGTCTCCACCTGCTGACAGATAGATGTGATTCCATATTAGATTCTTGATGAATGTGGGTTGTTGTGACTCAGCCCGGTTAATTTTGAGCACCCCCCCGCGCCCTATCTGAGGATTGCTTGACTGCAGCAGCATGTGGACTGCCGCCATGAAATGATGTCTTTACTGCCTGCTTCCATTGAACCTTCAGCCTCTCTTGCATCATCTTCTCATGAAGCCTAACCTTAAAACGATAGTATATAGTGTTTTGAAAACCTAGTCGTCTGCAGCCATCTAGTGTTCCTATTACTCACTGCATGGTCCCTGTTCAGAGAACGTGTATGTGCGAGGATTTACCAACAGGTGGCAGCAGTGGATTAGAATAAAGAGCCTTTGGGAGCTGCTAACCTTTGCTGTCTGCATATTTTCTTGTCAAGCTTTGTATGCTATGCTGATATCCTTCTCTCTGTTCTATATCACCTTTGAGTTTTCTCTCCTAACTGCTGATGATGTCTCTGCATTGATAAACGTATGGTTTACTTGCTACATGTGAACCTGATAAAAGGCTTCATTGTTAAATGGTGTCTTTGCCTTCAAAGAGCCACACAAAGAACAACAAGTTTCAACTGATATCAGTCAAACAAATGTGGTAACATGCTTGAGTAATAAAAGAACTATTGTGTGTACCCTGTGTGTACCCTGTATGACCTGCAGGACAGTCTGTGTGTGTCTGTGTGTGCAGAGCATTAAGTCACGTTTTTCTTTGGTTCCTACTGTAGAAACTGTGCAAGTTGCCACTTGTGTGAAGGTGCAGGTAGTGTTCATTAAATGAGTTTCAGTGCAGCCTGAGAGCACTTTGCTTGCAGCTTAAAGTATTGCTTTCACCTCTCGTTCAGTTTGCGACACCTTTCTTTGGTGAGACTGAACAGACTTGTAGATCGCTGCTCTTTTGCGCTTAAAGCATAAATTAAAAGGAAAATGATTTTCTCATTATTCACTTCCGAGATTGTAGTTTCCCAAGATGTTATGCAAGTTCTAAACATCGAATGTGGAACTGCTCTTTTACAAATAACACCACCCAAGGCAAAAGTCACGTTCAAAGTTCAAGGAAACAGGGAAAAACCTGCGGGGGAAAACACCGACACCGTGTTAATAATAGAAGAAAGGCGTTGCTGTTTCACTCCTTCATAACCAGCAGTTGGAAGGGTGAGGGGACATTACTTAAATTAAAAAAAAAACAAAAACATTCAGATTTTATGAAGGCTCCAAGTTTGATTGACAGGCATCCCAAAAGATGCTGCAGCAGCCTTTAACTGTCTGCTTCCCCTGCTTTCACTAATTAAATGAAAATGTCCAAGAGGTTCAGGCTTTAGTGTAGTCAGCCTATTGTGACCGCAACATTGTCTTTTGGGATTATTCATTTGACATCAGTCACAGAAAGCCTCAGTAAGGAGGTACGTTGAATAATCTCTTTAGATTGAAGAGAAAATATGAATGTATGAGATGAGCAACTGATCTAAATGTGACACAGTGCAAACGAGAGTTCATAGAGTCTTGCTACATGACTTTTCCCTTTTATGTTTAGTTATTAAAAGAAGTGAGAAGAGGTCATATTTTGGGTCAACACAGCATTTTGGAACAATTTAACTTCTCACTCAAAATGAGCGGATATAGCACAAACACTGAGTAATTATGAGTCAACAATCAGTCTTTCTAACAAAAAGCACAGAGCTTGTTACAACCTGACACATTTCTTAATAACTGTTTTTGAACTTCTTTTTCAACTTAAAGTTGTGCTTCTTCCTCAGATGACCTGACCTCACCTGCAAGTCATGCACTTTTTATATTGAAGCTAAGTACCCCACAGCATCATGCAAGCTACTGCACACCCCCATCCCTCCATTTTCCTCTTTAATAATAACATAGTGGGACAAGTTCATGCAGTGTGATGACAACCTGTTTGTCTGCCCCATCCATGCCAGCGAGTAAGAGGACGAGGCAGTTCTCAGGGAAGCTGATGTTTAACTAAGATAAACTGTAAAAACACCTGGTACAACTGCACATGTTCCTGGTCAGAAACTGAAAAGGGAAGTTCCATAACTTCCTGAATATGGATGCCATATTAAGAGACGTCTTGATGACTTTGAGATATGATATTGCAAGAAACGCTTTATGTTTTCTCTTTGGTCCTGTTAATTCTATGGATCTTATAATTATCTATGAAGCTTAAGGCCAATATTTGCACTGACGGTACACTGAAGTGACAGGCTGAGGTGTTAGGCAAGACCCCATACAGGTGCTTTTGTTTTCACATATCCAGACCAGAGGCAGAAGAAAGTAGAAGAGGGTTCTTGATGTCTTCTAAGATGTCCCACATATCAAATACAAATATTTTGCTGGAAAAGTGGTTCGGTTGGCGGACAATGTGGAACTCCTCACAAAGGAAGATAGTGCAAAACATGGGCGGATCATTCTGGTTCATGTGAGCAAAAAATCTGTTTAAAGATGAAAAATTACAAAGAAAGAAAACACAAGTGAATAAAACAAATGTTGTAAATCTGGGCTACTAAACACCGGATCTCTGTCCTTTAAGTCCTGGGTGATAAATGATTTAATAATTGATCAAAATATTGATTTAGCTTTCCTGTCTGGAACCTGGCTGCAGCAACTGTCAGAAAGCGTGGACTACAGAGGAGGTGCAGCCACTCTCTTAAAGACCTGGACACAGTTATAGCTCATGGGCCTCATTCAGGGTTTCTGTCACATTACTTCACATCATGTCATGGAGTTCCACTTTGTTCTGTGATGGGAACGATACATTATCATTGAAATGTTTGCCTGAGGCAACATCATCATTGCTATGCAGACAAAACCCAGCTTTATTTATCTATAAGGCCAGAGACAAATCCATTAAACTTCAGAAACGCCCTAAAGACACAAGGTTTGGATGTCCCCAAATGTTCTTCCCCTAAATCAGGTGAGTTTGATATAGGATCAGACAGCTCCAGGACTTTGAGTGATACACTGAGCACTTCCCCCTCACCTCTTTTTACTCCCCACATCTTTATAATGTCATTACATTTTTCGTCGTCTCTCTCTGTTAGTCTGCGCTCTCTTTTTCTTGTCTTCCTTCTTGTCCCCTCACCCTCAGCCAAGGGCCGCCTCACCCTGAACCTGGTTCTACTCGAGGTGTCTTCCTGTTATTATTAGTTATTCCTTCCCAGTGTCATGTGCTTGCTCATGGGGGTCACTTGATTGTTGGGGTTTTGCTCCATCACTGTGGGTTCTTTACCTTACAGTATAAAACTTATTGAGGCGACTGCTGTTGTGAATTGGCGCTAAAAAACTAAATCTGAACCGAATTGGAATTTGGCTCGCTGACAGTGGAGTAGACAATGATGATGATGTTCTCAGGAGGCTTGGGTGGAGGTTGGGATTGGTGGAGGAGATGGAACCCCTCTGGTTGACTGAGCTGTGGAGGGACAGGACAGGTTGGGCTTCAGTCAGCTGGTTAAGGACATAACTACAGATATTGAATCAACTATGTAGTGCTGTCAAAACACTTGAGATTAAGCTGTCATCACAAGTAACGCGATACAAAACATTTAACGCTATTAACGCATCTGGAGTGCAGAATGACTCAAAATCCATGAAATGTTTCTGTCAACGCATTTCGGGCAGTTTGTCCAAGGAGAGTTACCTTCACACATGCGCAAATCAATGTAGTCGATCTGGTAGTAGTGATGGGATTCCAGCTCATTTTAGAGAACCGACTCTTTCGGCTCCGAACCGGCTCTTCAGGTTGTTTTGTTGCTAAAATTAATTTATTATTAACAATAATATAAAACTATGCACAAAAGGAATTACTAACGTAAAAAAAAAGTGGTTTTATTTATATATGTTTATATATAAATATATGCGGTGGCCCCTAGAGACAAAACACGTACAAACTCCAAAACACATTTCTAGCATGAACTGAACTTCCAAAGCAGAGCTACTAGATCACTTAAATTACACAATTGAAAGCATGTGTGTATTGTTTGTGTATTTATACACAGGCACTCATATATATTCAAATAATTTAAAAATATGTTCATTTACCTGTTACTACCACACACCAAATCCGGTTGTTGGTACTTGCTGGCTTGTGTAGCCACGAGGTAACAAAGCTCAACACTGCCCCCTAGCATCCTGGAGCACTTCTGTTGTGTTTGTACGTGTTTTGGAGTTTTTACGTGCTTTGTCTCTGGGGGCCACCGTAAATATACTTTTATTTATTTACTCCACATAAAATGTAATAAATAAATCATATAATACAAAAACCAACTATTCACATTTCACCTTTTAACTAATTAAATTTTCAGCTTTTTCCTTTTAAACAAATTTAAAGTGAAACAACACAAAACACTGCAAACCACAACACAATTAAATATAAATTATAATATGAAAACAAAAAGAACATGCATATTCTCTGTCATATGGACCTGCATGAATAAACTTTCTGAATCCTTTATCATCCGCAACTGAAAATAGTTGTGGATGATTACTATACCTTTCTAATGTGATGTTGTTGTCCCTGGCTCTCTCTCTCTCCCTCCCTCCCGCTCTGTTCCTGTGCTACTGAGTGTAACTACCGCCCCTCCCCCCTCTGCTCAGCGTAAAGCACAAGGCTCGCTGTGGAGTGAAGCGGGAAAAAAGAGAGAGAGAAAGAAAACAACCCACGGCTCGCGATAAGGAGCGGCTCGTGTCGTTCACTTCAAAGACCCGGCTCTAAGAGCCGTTTCGTTCGCGACCCACACATCACTATCTGGTAGTGACGGGCAGCTGAACCAGTCAACTCAATATGGAAGATGCTAAACGCACATTGGCCCTCTTGATGGGAAATTTGGGTATTAAAAAAATAACAAGTCGACCAACATAAAGTCTCATGCACATTGTGGAAGCACTCCCAGCTTAAAATATCACATGGACTTGAAGCATACGTTAGTCGGGGATGCTGCTAGCACTTTGGCTAACGCGTCACACAGAGCAATATGTCCAAGTCGACCTCGGACATATTGACTGACGCCAAGTGGATTGCAACAAACTGCAGACGTGTTAATATCGTTGAGAACAGGCGCTTTACAAGCTTTGGTTCCTCGTTTCAAGGACTCGAAGCCTCCCCAAGAGTGACAGAGAGAGAGTGGATAAATGCTTACAGAGTTTGTACATGAATGTTCAAGATGTTCAATAAACATGTTTAGTTTGTATATTTTCCCTTTTTTCTCGAGTCTGTTTGCTCATGCAAAATGAAATGCGATTAACCTCTTAAGCTCCAAGCCTAACTGATCTCCTACGGGGGCAAAAGGCAGGAGATCAGTTAGGCTTGGGGCTTAAGAGGTTAATATAGAATAAAAATTAATTATATTTAATTGTGATTAAAATCCAAATTAATCCCCAGTAACCCTGTGATGAATCCTATTAAAAATTGTAATTTGAGAACAAATATATATTATATATTAGTGCATACTTAGCCATTAGTATGGAGGTTTTTAAAAACGTTGTATTTCACAGGAGAGCCTGTGCTAAAAGAAAACTATTAAGCATAGATTCTTTCTTTATTCTCCATTTATTTCATTATATTGCATTAATGTCTGTTACAAGCTTAAATATAAAGTGTAATTACAGCCAGGCTATTGATCAAGTAATTGGGATTAATAGCAATTAATTACAGAAAATTGTGAGATTAATTAGTTAATTTTTTAAAAATCTATTGACAGCACTAATGTATATATGTATTAAGCAGACCTGTACACACCTGCTCAGGTAATAATCAGTGTTTGGCTGTAGTGGCAAAGCAGCTTTGTTCATGTAAATAAGCTCTTTGTTTAATTGCGCGTGTGGGAACTCCCCTATCAGAGCTGGTTCGTGCTGCTAATGCATATCAGCTCACGATGAGGAAAACTATTCATGAATAATTCAAAGGCTCAACTATCAAAAGTTACTGAAATCATTTTTATTGTTTCAGTGGAAGTAAGGCCTGTCATTACTCAGTAGGCAAATATTAACCTAGCATGGGACTTTCCACTTGTGCTTCATGTTTTTCTTCAGCAGCCTTTGGGGGGCATCGAGTGACAACATTCACTGTTCCCTCCTCTCATGCAGCTGTGACCTTATGAACTTTTGATGTGCTGGTGGATATTCTTTCACCTTCTCGAGCTGCTTAAGCATTAATGAGACGGGAGCACTGCGGCTTTTCCCTGAAGCAGCATGTTTGTTGCAGGATTTCAAATCCCCTGCACAGGTGACACTGTCCTGTTCTGCACACACGCATGCATGTGTACATGCTATGTGTCCGTGACAGAGTGAGGTAGTGAATGAAAGGTGAAAGTGAAGCCACAGATGTTTGCTCTGCAGGTGGAGGCATGTTTCAGACCCTTTAAGGCTTGGCATGTACACACAGGTTAAGAAGAGCAGGAACGCAACACATGCACACAAAATCATTCCACACACCCACAGCCCTTTTTTTTAACCTTATCTGGAATCTGTTTATATTGCTAATACTAATACCACAGTACTATCTACCATACTATGACTTTACTGCAGGCTTATAGCAATTTTAATAAACACACACAGGAAAAAACCGAGCACTCAGGGAGACCCGCTGGGGCCGTGAGAGGTCAGAGAAACAGGTCACGGCAGTTTAAAGGATTTGGCAGCTCTGAGATCACAGAGGGGGTAGACAGGCTTTTAGAGGAGCATGAGATCATGAGTCCAAGTTCCTTCAACTCATAAATGCTATTAACTGCAATAGTAAACAATCAAGCATGTCATGATCCGCGGTTTTTGACACAGTGTTTTGAACTTTTGAACTCATCTAATACTTTGGAGTTATTATTTTTTGATCATTGTTTACGTTTGGTGGTTTTCATTAGTCTGATTTCTCGTTTAGGTCCAAATGCGTCGATGTTTAGTCCTCGTTTGGTTTTCTGTTTGTGTTTAGCGGTTATATCCTCAGGTGTTCTTTAGTTCTCGTCTTGTGTGCGTGTTTAGCTTCTTCTCTGTCTTGTTGGCTTGATTCTGTTCACCTGTTTTCCCCCAGCTGATTCGCCTCCTGTGTATTACACGTGTCCTTTGTCACTATATGTGAGAATAATTTCTGTTTGCTCTACTCTCCACACATCATGACAACAGCAACACAGACTTCTTTGAGCAAGAATCTCCAGTTTGTGTCAGAGTCCTGAGGACACCTGATCCTGTGAGCCATGAGCTGGCTGTTTAATCCAGAGCCAGTGGGTCTTTAGCCTGATTCCAGGAGTCCCAGCCACCGCTGCTGGCCATCTGACAACCCTCGGCTGACCTGGGCCTCCAGCCATGCCGCCCGAGCTTCTCCATTGCCATCTCCTAACTAAGAACCCGCTGGGCCTGTGTTGCTGAAAAAGCCTGTCAACTCAAACATGCAGTGTTAGCTATTGTGGTGGCATCTTGCTGTAGTAGCCTTTTAAACCTGTATGTAAACATTAATTCCCCACAGAGCTCATTTTCCGTGTTGTGTTGATGATGTGTTCTGTAGTTTTCCAGCACACGACACTGTGCAACCTCCCTGTGGCAACTCACACACACAACAATGAACAAGTCATCAGTGAGTCGTCCTTATGTGACTCTAAAACAAATTCATTTTTAAATTCAAATTCAAATTCAAATTTTATTTGTCACGTACACAGTCATACACAGTACGATATGTAGTGAAATGCTTGGACAACTGCTCGTGACCTAAAGAAAACAAAAAAGGAAAAGGCTATGAATAAGATAGGAAATAAATATGAAAAATTAAAAAGGGTAAATTTAACTAGGAAGGAATAAAATATAAATTAAGGTTAAAAATGAAATAACTGTACAACACAAATTAGAATGAAGGGTAAATTTAACTGGGAAGGAATAAGATAAAATATATAAATTAAAGTTGAAAATAAAATAACTGTACAACAAAATACACAATATAGAACTATATAAGAATGTCTGAAGAAATCTAAATATAAATAAATATATGCACAATAACAGCAGCTGTACAAGTATTAACTGGAAATGAAGAATATAGTGACCAGTGTTGTGCAAAACCAAAGTCCAGAAAGTCCAGTGTGTGTGTGTAAGAACCATATGTGTGGGTCAGTACTGTGTGGTGGTGTGATTGAGAGACCGTATCGCCTGCAGGAAGAAGCTCCTCCTCAGTCTCTCTGTGTTGGTCTTCAGGGAGCGGAATCTCTTTCCTGACCTCAACAGAGAGAACAGTCTGTTGTTGGGATGGCTGAGGTCCTTCACCATCTTCCTGGCCTTGGTCCAGCACCGCCTGCTGTAGATTGAGTGCAGGTCAGGGAGCTCGGAGCGGATGGTGCGCTCAGCTGACCGCACAACCCTCTGTAGAGCTCGTCTGTCCTGCATGGTGCTGTTCCCGAACCAGGTTAAGATGTTTCCCGCCAGGATGCTCTCTATGGTGCACGAGTAAAAGTTCCTGAGCACCTTGGAGGGCAGTTGGAAGTCTCTCAAGCGTCTGAGGTGGTAGAGACGCTGTTGGGCCTTTTTCACCACGGTGTTGATGTGACAGGACCATGACAGGTCCTGCGTGATGTGAACTCCGAGGTATTTGAAGCTGTCCACTCTCTCCACTGGGCACTCGTTGATGACAGGGGTCTGGTAGTTCCTCTCCTGCTTAGTGCTGAAGTCCACTATCAGCTCCTTTGTCTTACTGACGTTTAGAAGGAGGTTGTTCCTCTGGCACCAGTTCTCCAGATTCCTAATCTCCTTCAGGTAGGCCGTCTCGTTGTTATCAGAGATCAGGCCCACCACGACGGTGTCGTCAGCAAACTTGATGATGGTGGTGGAGTTGGTAGTGGCCACACAGTCATATGTGTACAAAGAGTACAGCAGGGGGCTCAGAACACACCCCTGGGGGGCTCCAGTGCTGAGAGTGGTGGAGGCTGAGACATGTCCGCCCATCCTTACTGCCTGTGGTCTGCCAGTTAGGAAGTTGGAGATCCACTGACACATAGATGAGCTGAGTCCCAGATGCTCCAGCTTGGTGGTGAGTGTGGAGGGAATTATGGTATTAAATGCAGAGCTGTAGTCTATGAAGAGCATTTTAACATAATTCCCCCTTCTAGTGTCCAAGTGAGTGAGTGATGTGTGGAGGAGATGAGAGATGGCATCGTCTGTGGAACGATTTGGACGGTAAGCGAACTGTAGTGGGTCCAGTGTGTCTGGTAGTGAAGAAATGATGAAGTCTCTGACCAGGCGTTCAAAGCACTTCATCACTACTGAGGTGAGGGCTACAGGGCGATAGTCATTGAGAGAAGCAGGGTGGGGTTTCTTCGGGACAGGAACAATGATGGACTCTTTGAAGCATGTGGGGATCACCGACTGAGATAAAGAGATGTTGAATATCTCAGTGAACACAGGAGCTAGCTGGTATGCACAGTCTCTGAGGATACGACCTGGGATGCCGTCTGGTCCTGCTGCTTTCCTGGTGTTCACTCTCTTGAAGGCTCTCCTTACTTCATGCTCGGAGATGACGAGCATGTTTCCGGTGCTGGCAGTATCTTCCTGTCTGCAGCCGTTAGCGCCGCTAACACTAGCATCGTTGGAGACCTTAGCTGCAGCCTCGAAGCGAGCATAGAAAGTGTTCAGCTCGTCTGCCAGAGTCACGGCCGCGTTCGTCATACCGGTTGTTGGTGCTTTATAGTCCGTTATTGTCCTTAGTCCCCGCCACATTTTCCTAGAGTCACTCTGTTGGAGTTGTGACTCTAGTTTCCTCCCGTAGCGCTGCTTCGCCTCTTTCACCGCCCTCCGCACGTTATATGACGCGGCTTTGTACGGGTCCATGTCCCCCGTCATGAGTCCCGTGTTGTAGGCAGCGGTGCGGGATCTCAGAGCGTCGCGGATGGTTTTATCCACCCACGGCTTCTGGTTGGGAAACGTTGTGATAGTCTTTGCCTCCACGGTATCATCCGCTAGTTTCCCGATGAATCCCACAACCGCTTCCGTAAACACGTTGACGTCATCGTCTGAGCTGTTTCTGAACATGCCCCAGTCTGCGTCATCGAGTGCGTCCTGTAACGCGGCCACCGATTGATCCGTCCAGCGCGCGACCTTCCTCTGAACCGGAACTTCCTGTTTTAGCCTTTGTTTGTATTTTGGCATGAGGAAGATGGCGGCGTGATCAGATTTGCCAAACGGGGGGCGGGATTGTGCCTTGTAGCCGTCCTTGACCGTAGTGTAGCAGTGGTCCAGTGTCCTTTCACCCCTGGTGGGGCAGGAGATGTGTTGATAAAAGTTCGGCGCTGCGCGTTTGAGGTTGGCGCTATTAAAGTCCCCCGTCACAATAAGCGCAGCGTCCCGGTGTTGTGTCTGGTGCTGTGTGAGTGCCTCATGCAGCTCGCATAAGGCGGTGACCGTGTCCGCTTGTGGTGGAATATAAACGGCACTTACAATGACCGATGTAAATTCCCGAGGTAGATAAAAAGGACGACACATGATGGACAGTAGTTCCAGATTTGGTGTGCAGGAGCGTGTGAGAGGAACCAAGTTCGCACTGTTGCACCAGTTGTTGTTCACCATTAAACACACGCCGCCTCCCCTTGACTTCCCCGAGTCCCGTGTCCTGTCCATGCGGTGAACCGAGAAGAACTCGGCCGGCTGGATGGCGTGGTCCGGCACCGCTGGGTTCAGCCATGTCTCGGTGAAGCAGAGGAGATTGCAGTCCCGAATGTCTCTCTGGAACTTTATCCTGGCCCTGAGGTCGTCAAGCTTGTTCTCCAGTGACTGGACGTTGGCGAGCAGGATGCTAGGCAGAGGTGTGCGGTGTGCACGAGCTCTCAGCCTGTTCCTGACGCCGGCTCGCTTCCCTCTAGGCCGCCGCCGCTTCCCTTTGTTCTCCCTCGAGATCTCACTCGGCCAGCTCGGATCCGGAGTTAAAAACTTCGAATTGTGAGTACATTGTAAACCAATAGAAACAAGAGTGTCACTGTCATACCTAATGTACCCAATGGTGATGATTTTGCTGATTTAGAAACGCTGAAAACTAACTTAAAAAAACAAAGACAAAGAAAAAGTGGTCGGAGCAGTCGTGACGGCAGCCGACCTCACCGGCGCCATCTAACATGTACTGTCATATCAGTAACCAGACACAACAGGGGAAATGTCTCTTTATTCCACATGCCTGAAAGAAAAGAAATATTGGCTAAAATGTAGGATTTTGAAATCTTGAAATATGGATATCAGTCTCATAAAAACCGGCACCACCATAAACGCTAACATTTAACATGGGGTGTTAAGATGTCCACTCCTAGAAGATTGTGCCATCATGTTCAAACTGCCACTGTGCTCAGCTTCTGGCTACTTTCCCTACTAAGAAGTAGGGGTGCACTTACTGTTTCACAGGCACACAGAGTCCTGTAAAACCACTGATTTATTTCACCAGACTGTATGCTGTGGGCTCAATATTTGTCTTCTTGGTTAGAATTACTGAACACTACTAGAGTTCAAAATGATAATACTAGTAAGAATAATCCTTATTTCAATTTATACCAGGCCTTGGTGCAGCTTCAGTTTGAAAAAAGCCGTTTTAGGTGCATACACAAAGACAATGTTGGAATACAGAGCAGAGCAGTCATAGTTGCTTAAGTAACATCATTTCCTTTATTCTTATAAAAGGCTCTTCATCAATGCCTTGTTCTACTTATTTCCTCATTTAGAAACGAGCCTAATGTGATATTCTTAAAATCTAAGATGGTAAAAATCTGTCTGTTACAATAAGGACGCTGCGCCCATTTTAGATCCCAGCTCCTTGTTGTATCACATTGATTTATTTTCACTCTGAAATGTTGTGATTGCCAATAATCAATAATAATTTGCAGATATCATTTTGCAGTATGTTTTTGCATTCATATTACACAACATTCGTGGGGACAGGCTTATTAACAAAGTCTTTAAAGAGCAGAGATAGCATCAGTGATGAGAAACAGCCCATGGGCTGAACTGACAACTGAGACAAAGACAAATAACTGTTCATGAACAGGTGGCTGACTTTCTCTGTTTTGCTCACTGCTCACTCTTTTCATCTTTCATGTTTCAGTCATACCCCCCCCCCCCCCCCCGCCCCCCCACCCCTTTGGTTTCACTCAGTCTTTGAGGCCTGTGCTGTCTGAGTCCACACCGCTGTCCACAGCCAATAACTCTTTATAAACAGTCACAAAGCCACACTATCCCCTCTGTCATCCTCAAACCTCTTTGCATCAGCTGTTCTCATTAAACTACACTTTGCATCATTCACTGCACACATACAGGATCCAACAACACACAATAATGACAACAATGGACTTGTTGGACCTGCCATGACACACGTGTAGTTTCAGAGTGTGAGTTTGAACATTTTCTCTGTCTTTTCTGTCTTTGTATTGTTATTAATATGATTTGTATGGATTTTAGTTGGAGCTTGGTGTTTAGTTTACAATGTAAAATTCTACACGTTTTCATTTCCAGGAAAAAACAGTAAGTAGGATGTAAATGTTTACGTCTGTGGAAACAGCATCGTGGTGCTGAAATGCACGACTTCCAGTTTTCTTTCTTATTGAGTAGAAACAGAAAAGTAAGACAGGATTAGGTAGAACTGAACTTCTTAGTTTGAACTATTACGGACGAAGCAGATGGCACTGACTGCTACTAAAATAAAAATAGTTTTTTTTGCAGCGTGTTGCTATTCAGTGAACTGTGAAGTACATGCAGGTGTTTCCCATTTGTGCTGCCAGATAGACTAAGTCAGACCGGTTTCAGGGTCATGCATAGCACTGTATTTAGCCTCCAGATTTTTACAGCTGACTGCACACCTTCATGCAGCAACACAATAGTGTAGTGTAATGCAATACTTTCTTTTTGCACTTTTTCTTTGTATTCTACTATCGTTTTTAGCCTTTAGTTGCATTAGATGGTGAATTAATAAATTATGGCTGAGTAAATAGTTCTTTGTTATGTATGCATACAAGCGTGTGTTTTTTTCTCATGACATATTTTGACCATTGTTCAGTAAACTTTAAAATAAAATATTCAAACATGTTTCCTGGTGTGGAATGAGCATTTGAGTGTGATATATCCATGTAAACAAGAAAAAAAAAAATTCTGCTATTTTAGGCCATTTAATAGACAAAAGCATGTCTTACAATTAAAATGATTTCTGATGAAGAGCTTTTTAAAAAGAAAAGTCCCTTGTGTCAGGCTCAAAGCTTTTTGTTGGGCAAAAGTATGAAAATAACCACAGAACGAGTAAATAATGCAATTTACTTCCTGTTCTGTCTGCGTTCTGAAAAACATGAAGCCAGTCAGAGATTTTGGTGCTTTAAAAAGAAAAGCATATAATTTATTTAATATCTGTGACCTTTGAAGCTGACAAAATATATGTAATATTTACAACAGAATATAAATGTAATACAAATAAATGTGGTTCTGAGTTTGTACTCTGATTCAGTTTTGAGTGCTTGCAGTATAACCAGTGACTAAACTCCAAAAGAGGAAGTTAACCACAATGAACTGACTGTGAACACCATAACTGCCTGCTGCATCACAACTCTGAACACAGTCTGAGGTCGCAGAGGTTTTCTGGTCTGTTTTAAACATTTACCTCACACCTGCCTGGAACAGCTGTCCATGCACTATGTATGGAAATGAAGTAAACAATCCATTTACTTTAACAAGCACAGTTCATGTCAAACAAATACACTTCACTGTCACTCTGCTCAGCAGCAGTGATGCTTTTGATTCAGCCACTTGTAGCTGTTCACAGAGCAGCAGGAGCAGACGAGACGGGAAGCTGAGCGATTTCATCTCGCTAAATAAATAAAGAAATCAAATTCCCGCTGTCATGTTTGTTTGTGTGTATGATTTCAAGGTCACTTTGAGACAGCCAAATGACAATCTTGGCAAAATGCTGCAGTTTACAGGGAAGCGAGAGCCTGAAGGTGTTTGTTTTCAGCAGTGATGCTGTTTTCCAGGGAAAGCAAATATCGACTGGCTGGGAGGGGCAGGTATGGCAGCAGGAGGTACTGTGTTAGCTTTGCATTTAGCATCGGGTCATTTGACTGTAAAGACTCATATTGTGGCACAATCAGTTCTGGCATAAAAAGTTAACATTTCAAACTGTTTTATTGTATTTGTCTAATTTTACTTCCTGTTTCACCATGACTGTATCAAATACATAAATGGGAGTAATACAGTGATAATGTAATTTTGTGTCATTTCCTTTCAGTCTTTGTCTCATTATCTTGTTGTTAACAAAATATGACTCCGCTAATTTTTAATATTCTCAGTGTAATGTCTGTGAGGGTTCTCAGTCATCCAGGTCATCCCAGCCTAAGGAGCTTGGAAAGAAAAGCATCTGGAAGTCCAGACTAACCATTGCTGCCATTAAAAGTGATTGTGTTTTGTATTTTGCTGAAGTGAAATTCAGGGACCGTGGGTAATTTATGGGCTAAAACTAAGGGTCAAGCCAGGCCTAAACCTAAAGCAGTGTTCGAAGTGCCTGAGTCAAGACTGTAAACTAGATATAAAAGATGGCCACCATGAATACAGCCGTTGGTTCCCTCATTTAGAAGCTTCGGTATCAGGTAATGCAAGCAGGGTTTGTTAGCAGCTACATTCAGAACTGCATGGGTGCAGGCACAAATAAGTGGTGCTTTGTCTCATAGGATACCAGAACTTTACTCATCAAACCTTGCTTGTTAAGTGGTGTAGTGTGCCTTTAAATGTATGAGGGTTTTTTAAACTTCTGTGACCTCACTCTAGGGTTAGAACTGACTTTAGAGTCATGACCTTTTCTATTAATCTGTGGGGACATCCTCAGTTTTAGAGAACTGAACTTTTGATACTTTATGAGGCATTTCCAATACCAAAACTCTTCACGATATCAATAACTTGATGATAATCGTATTTTTTTTTTGCTTGCCCCTAACCCCACCTCTGCAAGCTTCTCTGCAGCCATCTCATTGGCTGAACGTTCTCTGATCAAATAGGCTGCCAGTGGCCGTCCTAGCCTGTTTGGCGCCCTGGGCGAACACTCCCTCTGCCCCCCCCCCCCCCTCCCAACACACATACACACACATAAAACATATTAAGGATTGTGGACGAAATTCACCAGAGAAACACACACACGTACATGAAGAGAGAGAGAGTATGCATTGTATGCAAACAGCTACCAAACAGCCATCATAATTCATCACACAATGAGAACAGGACAAATCAGCAATTTACCATTTCTTCTTCATTTCAACTGTAACGCACATCATTTCCTTAGGGATTAATAAAGTATTCTGATTCTGATTGGTTCAGGATGACCTGCCATTATCCAATCACACATCTGCTTACCTGCATCTTTTGCTCGTTTCTCCTCCTCTTTTTTCTCTTTTTTCTAAACGGAGCACCTGATGGCTTGATTGACTTTTGTCTTTTCTTGTCCATCTTCCACTGGTTTTAATTTTGCACTCCAGTATGAACACAAATCCCCCAACCCGAGGATCACCACAACATAACCTACACAGCAAAATCTCCACTGTTAAATTAACACTAGAGAGTGTCTATATGGGTCCACACCTCTGAGTGTTAAATACAACACTGTTGAGTGTTAAATTAACACTTTTGACAGTGTTATATGTGTAAAAGTAACCTAGTCAGTTTTGAAGATTAACAAAGACTAACACTGAGCAGTGCTGATTTTGTAACACTGGAATATTTCTAACATTTTGAGTTATTTTCCAGTGTTAGAAAATCAGCACTGCTCAGTGTTAGTCTTTGTTAATCTTCAAAACTGACTAGGTTACTTTTACACATATAACACTGTCAAAAGTGTTAATTTAACACTGGAGATTTTGCTGTGTAACAGACCTACACCTTAGTTCACAGTGTTATGGCCCTGTCCATAATCTGTTTTGGTGGCTGTTGTTGTCTGTGCCTTTAAGTCTTTGCAGGTCCCGGAGTGGATGAGCTGACGGCTGCTGATTGGTCCCCTGGCCATGTGATCTTCTTCAAATCCCTCACCAGCAGTTGTCCCGGGGCAGCCACTGACAGCAGCAGCAGACCTGACCCTGGCCTCCAAAACCTGAGACTTTTGTGCCTGTTATTTTTGCGGCTTTTCTGAGTTTTGTATATAGTGTGTACATTAGTTTTCATTGTAAATAGCACTGCAACAGAAGGGGTGAGCTGCCGGATTGTAATTTTGCGCGACACTGGGGCTGCCCAGTCTCTCATTTTGGAAAGCGCGTTGCCTTTTTCAAGTAACTCGTTTTGTGGTGCTGATGCTCTCGTGTGGGGAGTGAAAATGAGTGTGTTACGAGCTCCGCTGCACAGAGTCTTCCTACAGTCGCCTCTCGTTTCGGGCCCGGTAACAGTTGGGGTGCGCGCTCGCTTGCCCGTGCAGGGGGTTACTATGATTCTGGGGAATGATCTAGCCAATGGAAAAGTTTTCCCGATCCCTGAAGTAATTGAAAACCCCGTCGATGATTTTGTTTTTGTTTCCGAGCCTGCTGCTGACAGTCTGCCCTCTGTTTTTCCTTGCACTGTTTTCTCCTGTTTATTTCAGTTAGGGAGTTAGGTGTAGCGCTTGTCTTTTGTTTGACTGAGGTTCTAGATAGCACCTCCTCCTGACTTAGCTTGTTTTGTTTTGTTATTTTGGCCTTTGTTCACCCCGGAGCTTCATTTTTGCAGTGTAGAGAATAAATCACAATTCACTAAGAAATTGGTTTCCCTCTGTGTATGGTTTTGGGGACCAGGGCGGGACAGTCTTTTTAAAATGAGAGACTGGGCAGCCCCAGTGTCGCGCAAAATTACAATCGGCACGCGATCCTCCTCTATTCCAGTCAGTGAGACGAACCCTTGTGAAATGAAAGGTCGGTAACTGCTGTCAAGACTGTCATTTCCTGGTTCATCACTGACGGGATAAGGAGGAGAAACCGACTGAACAAAACCAACACTTTTTGGCTTTTTCAATGTGTGAGTTTGCTCTTTGCGACGGAGCGATGGACAATTGGCAATGAGATGGCCAGTATCATGGCAATAAAAGCATTCTCGGACAGTCATGGGGACCTGATCAGGGCGCGTTTGACGCTTAGGAGAAACCCTCAAACTCCTCGCAGGTTTAGACAACGGGGCACATTCACGGCGCACAGCTGAAAATGTAACGCGATGGGTCAACACAAACTCATCTGCGAGAACAGCAGCTTTAGACAACGAATCCACCTTTTGCTCATTGATATATACAACAACATTCTCTGGAAGACACGTTTTGAATTCTTCCAGCAGGACCAATTCTCTTAGCTGAGGAAAGTCCTTCACTTTGCCAGGGAGAAGACTCTCTTGTTTGATAAGTGGTTAGCTGCAAGTAAACTCTACATGTGTTTGGTTGGCAGATTTTTCACATGACCGAAACCTCTGGCGATATGCCTCTGGAACTAGCTCATAAGCCCTTAAAATAGTGGATTTCACAATTTCATAATCCAGGCTGTCATCAATAGACAAGCTCGCACACACTTCCTGTGCTTTCCCCACCAATTTACACTGCAGCAACAAACTCCACACATCCTTGGGCCATTTCAAAGTGGTTGCGATGCGTTCAAAGGCATTAAAGTAAGAGTCAACCTCACTTTCTCTGAAAGGTGGCACTAAAGCAATTTTCTTGCTTGCATCAAATTGGTCAGAGGAGAATGAATCAGAAGATTTACTCACAATTTTACTCACTGGGGTAGAGGTAACATTGCGTTGTCGGGAAGGATCCAGCTCCGTATCCCTTATGCGGAGATGCATAAGCTCAACTTCTTTGGCTTTAGCCTCAAGCTCCACCTCTTTCAGGCGAAGGGAGAGCCCAAGATCCTCCGTAACCAATCCTGTTGATTGTCCGGCTGGGCTAACGTTTGGGACCTGAATGGCAGCAGGAGCCTCCGCCCCTGGCGACACCCGTCCACTGGCAGCTTGTGGGATGGTTGCAGCAGCTTCTGCTCCCGCATCCACCACCAAACCTCCAGTCGCCTCACCCGGCCGAGGTTTCGACTTCGCATATACCCCCTTATCCACCAGCTGAGCTGTCAGGCACTGCTTAATTTCTGCCTTTTTAGCATGTAAAGGCACACTAACATTAAACAAATCTGCCACCAACAACAAATCCGCTTTTGTGCATCGATCCAACTTATCCACGGTGGGTTGTAGTGCAAAATCATCCACGTCAAAAGTCATTGTGACTAGACCACCCCCAACACTACAAGAAAACTGCCAACCAAAAACTGCAGACAATCCACAAAACACAATGAGCAAAAAGAATGGCAAAAGAAAAAAGAGGACGAGCCCCCACTTTATGTTACGCCCCAGTCTAGGGGTACAGGAACGCAACATAAGTTTGAAAAGACTGCCCCCGCCCTGGTCCCCAAAACCATACACAGAGGGAAGACCAATTTCTTAGTGAATTGTGATTTATTCTCTACACTGCAAAAATGAAGCTCCAGGGTAACCAAAGGCTGATGAGATGGTCCCTCTTAGTACAGGATTTCAATCTGGAGATCCATCACAAAAAAGGGACAGAGAATGTACTGGCAGATGTGCTGTCACGTGGTTTTCGGAACCCCTAAGCGCCAAACATCTTTAGGGGAGATGTTTGGTCTTGGGAAGGGGGGTGTTATGGCCCTGTCCATAATCTGTTTTGGTGGCTGTTGTTGTCTGTGCCTTTAAGTCTTTGCAGGTCCCGGAGTGGATGAGCTGACGGCTGCTGATTGGTCCCCTGGCCATGTGATCTTCTTCAAATCCCTCACCAGCAGTTGTCCCGGGGCAGCCACTGACAGCAGCAGCAGACCTGACCCTGGCCTCCAAAACCTGAGACTTTTGTGCCTGTGATTTTTGCGGCTTTTCTGAGTTTTGTATATAGTGTGTACATTAGTTTTCATTGTAAATAGCACTGCAACAGAAGGGGTGAGCTGCCGTATTGTTTTTCCTTGCACTGTTTTCTCCTGTTTATTTCAGTTAGGGAGTTAGGTGTAGCGCTTGTCTTTTGTTTGATGTTTGATTTCACATAGGGTTCTAGATAGCACCTCCTCCTGACTTCATTTTTGCAGTGTAGAGAATAAATCACAATTCACTAAGGAATTGGTTTCCCTCTGTGTATGGTTTTGGGGACCAGGGCGGGACAGTCTTTTCAAACTTATGTTGCGTTCCTGTACCCCTAGACTGGGGCGTAACAACAGATTCACTTTGTCTAAGGTTTACTTCTGGGATTTCACACAACCCAGGATTGAGACCGTGAATACATAATGGGCTTGGATTTACATCATTATGAAGCTCTTTCCACGGGTTGTGTGTGACGTTAAATCATCAAACTCTAAATTATAAATTTTAAATTGTTATTGATCCTTTACCCTTTATCCATCCATCTATCATCCATCCATCCATCCATCCATCCATCCATCCATCCATGCATGCATCCGTCCGTCCGTCCGTCCGTCCGTCAATTCAATTTTATTCAATTCAATTCAATTTTATTTATACAGCGCCAAATCACAACAACAGTCACTTCAAGGCACTTTATATTGTAAGGTAGACCCTACAGTAATCCATCCATCCATGAGTTGAACTCAGACCTCCCATTGTACTCTGAAAAACAAACTAATTAAGTCATACATTGCTCGGTTTTCTAATTAAAGTCTTTTGAATGTGTAATGACAGCTTCTGTGAGTGACAGCCAGAATAACATCTTCGGTTTAACTAAATTTAGGTCTGCTTGTTGAGAGAAGACTAACAGGGAAAGAAGTCTGTTGCACTACTTTCATTGAGAGTATTTTAATTAGTTATGGGTTATTTAAATGTTTTTTATGCGCTTGCTCTCTCATCGTCAGCTCTGTGTGTTTCTGTTCAGATGTAATAGCTGTCACGGGTATGATTCAACTAAGACATTACCAACTGTGAAACAGATGCAGTTGTGGTTAGAGAAGCTATGACATCCCAGGGGATTGCTAGCTTGCTTCTAGCTGTTATAAAGCACGTCAGTTGACGCGCCACTTTGATTTTCTTCAGTTTATCTATCTGATATTAACCAGATAGGCAGCATGCACTGGGAGAAATGTAAGTACACTATATTGTTGCTGTTTCCTCAGTATATACTGACTTTATATATGAATGAATAATTATGTTAAAGTGTAATAACTGGAGAGGTTTGCAGAATGAAATGTGCTTCATCAAACTTATGGATGAGGAAAGTTTTAAAAAGCACTCTGTGAAGTGTACATTACAGTTATTTTTACTAATGACAGGTGGATATAATCCCAGCAGCTCCGAATGATGTGTTTTTCCTTACCCTGAAAATACAACGTGTCTTTTTGAATAGTTTTAATTTAATTTTAGACATTTTTTTTAAAGCTACTTCCTTTGTCATTTTTGTAAATTATCAAGTATAGTGTTACTAAATGTTTTTCATTTCTGTCACATTTGTAGTTAATCTTTAATAAAATTCCTTTTTAGCTTACAAATGATTAAAGCCCGTCAACTCAGCGACGACCATTCGCTGCTAATTTGTTATTGTCTAGTTGAAGTAAAGTCTTCCTTTTCTGTTCAGGATTGTTTTTTATGTTGAATAGTGCAAACAGAAGGAAAGATCTTTTCCTGTTGTGAACTTTGTCAGAAGCAGCTCTTTCGGAAAGCGGAAGATTGCCTTTTGAATGCTGGCTGAGTGTTGCCATTGGAGTGTAATCTTGATATGCAAAATGGCAGCAGGCAGCCAGCACAGTAAAACACCGCACAGCTGTGCAGCTTCCTCTTTTGTGTTGATTGAGTCTGTGTGCCTGTGCCATGGTGATTGTTTGTCCGTGTGCACTCATGTGTGATTGTCTAAAACAGATAGTAGTAAAAGACAACATCATCCACTCAACCGTGCTTCAGTTGACAGATACAGCAATTAATTTGAACTTGTTACACTCATTTCCTTCTGTTGGCACTGAGCATTTTGTGTGTTGGCTTCACATTTTCTCACATTTAGATACATATGTTCCATAATTGAATTTTCTGTGTTACCAGTTAATCTTTGTAGAAAACTCTTCCATTTGAATGATGAGGTAGAAAAGAACTCCATGACCACACTTCACTCTTGTTCATACAGCTCCTCTGTTTCTCTTGGCTGTGTTACAACATCACTCACCAACCTCCCGCAACAACAGATCTGTTTCTCATTTCTTCCCTCGCTTTGGTACAGCATTCTGCAGTTGCTCAATCCATGATCTGCAGATCAGGCCAAGAACTGAGAACAGGCCATTAACCCTTGTTCAGCCCCAAAAATGTCATGCAGTGTTTATCCAACTATTAGACAATTCATGTCACAAAATGGTGTGAAAAACATACATTTTAATCTTGTTGACATAAGGAACAGATTTACAGTTTTTCTTGATCGAGTTGACCGTCGGCCTGAACAGAGGCACTCGTGGTCAGACTGACACATCCTGCTTCAATCACATCTGTGTAAACTGTTTTGCAAAAGGCTGTGCAGAATTTGTCGCTCCAATAAGGAAAGGTTAACACATTTCCAGGAGGTGTCCTCTGCTCTGCTGATAGTCGTGATGAAAACTGAGTGATTTCTTTAAGCAGGTCAAGAAAAACTGTCACATGAAGAGGGGATGTTTTAATGCTCTGTGCAGGTGAATCACAGGTACATGTGTCTGGTACAGCTTTTTTTTTTAATAGAGATTGAAAATGTGACGTCACTCAGGGGTAAAACCGCAAAGGATTCTGGGAACTCGTGGCAAGAGGTACTAGCGCACGCAGGCTTTCAATTGAAATCAGTCACACAGCGATAAAAAGAAACACAAAAAATGGCAAGAAGCTGTTGTATTATTAACTGCAATAGCCGGTCACATGACAGCCACGGGAAGCCGACGGGTAAAGAGATCGGTTGTTATCGGATTACGTCATTGAAGAGAAATTGTTTGAGCCATGTTTCCGAAGTAACAAAGAGGCGACTGGATTGCAGCCATTCAAAGATCAATTATAACGTCCCAGAACACTCCAGCTCACAGGTTAGTCTGCTCCAAGCATTTACACAAAGGTCAGTCTGCTGTTGTAGTTAATGCGTCATTTTTCTTAACATAATTGGTGATATAGGTTACAAGCAAGTCTGGCGCTGAACAGAAATTGTCGCGCTATGCTCCTTTGTTTATTGTGCATAAATAGTGAATTGTCCTGACACAATATTGCGTTTCGCTTCTGTTATTATGGTACATTGACAAAAACTATACTTTTATTCACAGGATAAAACAGTTGTTTTGTATCACTAATTGTCCAGTACGATTACAGCATACAATATTATTGTCACTGCTACATTTCTGTAATGAACCAGAAATTATTTCCACTACTAATTAATTACCGTTGAGCTCAAAGGTCCTATTAATAAACGGTTAACGAATGTGTATTTATGAAGACGATTTGTGAGACTGGTAAACTTATGATACGTACGATGGTTTTTCGTTCTACACGGTGCATTTCAAGGTCCTGCACCCATCCGTCGGTAAACTGTACCTGTGCTTGTTGCAGTGACCTGAAGTTTCTAAACTTCATGAGTGTGTGCACTCACTCCAAGAACCGTATGATTATAAATATGAGCGTGGTGAAGTTGGGCAGCACGCTAACGTCTTTTGTCCCTCTGTGTGCTCGTGAGGGTCTAACCCTTTCACTCCTTTGATTTTTTCCTCGTATCTTTTCTTTGACTTTTCATCAAGTCTGTCTTTGTACGGACCGGCATTGTTCTCCTTCGTTTTGTACAGAACCTTTTTGGGGGGCAAAGAAAAAGCAAGAATTTATTGGAACCGAAGAATGAACGTTTTGCGGTGCTGCAAATGCTTGCATTTGATGCAGGTACTTGGATTGTTTTGCCACGAGTTCCCGGCATGCAATGCGTGAAAGTCACGTGGTCTGCGAATCTCTATCCGGTTGTTCAGTCTGACGTCACTAGCCGTGTCTGGGCCTAAACTCCGCTGCAGGTCCATATATCAAACGATCACTGTGGCATTACTGAGAGTTAAAAACTGTCTAAAGTCTTTCATCTTTAATAAAATGATCAGCGTTCTGCTCTACCAGGTGTAACAATTGAGTTTAACATCCAGGCATCCATGAAAACGGAATTTATGACATTTAACGGAGTTAGAAGTTAGCAGGGAGTTAGCTCGCTAGCTTCTATCTAAATACAATATAGCATGTCCTGACTGCGGGGTTTTGGAAACAAATTCAAACGTACAGCTCTGTTATCACTTCCAGCATAAATGAAGACAGAAAACTAAACAGCAGTGACGTTTGTAGGGTTACTGAAGTTGGGCTAGCTGGTATATAATGATGTGCTACGTGACCGCTAGCGACACAGCTATGTTAGCATAATATAAACAAGCTAACTTTTTTTCCACTCGATAAAAGTTAACGTGAGTGTTCTCGGTGGTCAGGAACAAATGTACCCTAACCCCTAACCCTGGGCTGTAGTTACATCCTAAGGTTTTAAAAACTGAGCTTAAATAAATGATTAGTGGTAATAAAAGCCGAGGGAGGTCAACAGTGATCACTGACTGTTTTAGGAGCTTTTTGAGATCAAATAGAAGAAAATACAAAACATTAAACATGTTAATAACACAAAAGCCATATTAAACTCAGACTACTTTAGGCCCGGAAGTAGGATTCGTCGCGTCATCACTAAACAACCGGATAGCACCAAGTATGAAGAATGGCTAAGAAATGAAGCTGGAAAGCATGTGCAGCAGCTTCGAGTCAGCATAGATATGGAAATGTACTAAGAGAGTGATGAATAAAGACAACGAGAGAGAGGCAAACACAGGACAATTAGGTAATTATCAAATTCAAAGAATTGGTGAGGAGGAAGTGAGCACAGCTGTGAGGAGGATGAAAAGTGGAAAGGCAGTTGTTCCAGACAAAGGTTGGACCTTTATTTCAGGTCCAACCTTTGAGAGTGTTGATGACATGAGATGCGAGGATGGGAAGCAGGTGGAAAGGGACCTGGAGAGGTGGAGATATGCTCGGGAAAGAAGAGGAATGACAGCCAGCACATGTGAGACAGAATACATGTGTGTGAATGGGAGGGAAGGAGTAGATAGTGAAGATGGATGAGTCTAAATACCTTGGGTCAACCATCCAAAGTAATGGAGAGCGCACAAGAGAGGTGAAGAAGAGGGAGCGGGGAGGATGGAGTGCGTGGAGATGAGTGTCAGGGCGGATTTGTGACTGTGGAATAGCAGAATGAAAGGGAAGGTTTACAACATGGACCTGCTGTGATGTTTTGCTGTGATGGTTTGGAGACCGTGGCACGGACAGAAAGACAGGAGAGCTGAAGATTTTGTAAGAGTGTCACTGGGAGTGAGGAGGATGGACAAGACAGTTCAGAATGTCAGAGGGGCGGCTCAGGTTTAACACTTTGGAAACACAGTCAAACAGGCAAGACGGAGGCGGTGTGGACATGTGGAGAGAGGGGATAGTGGATAAAAGATACTAAAGATGGAGCTGCCAGGCAGGAGGAAAAGAGGTCAGAGGAGGTTCATGGATGTAGTGAAGGAGGACACGTTGTGGGTTGGTGTGACAGAAGAGGAAGCTAGGGACAGCAGGAGATGGAGCTGATGATCCACTGTGATGCCCCCTTAAAGGAAACTGGTGTAAACAGAAGAAGACAAACAAGTATGAAGTATGATGGTGGAAATGTGCTGGTGTAGGGCTGCTTTGCTGCTTGGGGACGGAGCACCTTTTGATCACTGATTTAATTAGAACACAAGGTGCTTTACATTGTAAGGTCGACCCTACAATAATACATGCAGAGAAGAACCCAACAATCATATGACCCCCTATGAGCAGCACTTTGGCGACAGTGGGGAGGAAAAACTCCCTTTTAACAGAAGAAACCTCCGGTTCAGGGAGGGGCGGGGCCATCTGCTGTGATTGGTTGGGGAGAGAGAAGGAAGACAGGATAAAGACATGTTGTGGAAGAGAGACAGAGACAATGATTCAATGCGGGTGTATAAACACACAGTGAGTGAAGAAGAAACACCCAGTGCATCAACAGCAGTAATCCAGTAATGCACAAATGGGACGGTACATCACAGTTACTTTAATTAAACAACTTCTTCACACTTAAATAACATGACTTATTTTTTCCCATGTTGTAAATGGTTTATATAAAGTCTTGTGCTGTTATGTGGCTGAGTTTGTGTGGAGTCGACGAGCCTGTATTTAGACCCAAGTGCACAGACTGTTAAATAAATCTGCCACCGTTACTGTAAAATGCACATGGACACACATGCACACACACAAACACGCACACACGCAATGAAGAGGGGCTGGGCTCGGTGCAGTGGCCATTTGTGCGCCTTTTATTGTTAAGCACCACAGACGTGTCTGTACATGGCAGACTGTCACAGTGTTCTGTTTGTTCTGAGAAGAAAGTGTGGCCTGTCTGACCTATAGAGGTAAATCTATCAGCTTCAGAGAGGAAGCTGTGCAGCATACTGTCAGGATACCTTCAGCCTCGTGACAGGGGTTAAGCAGAGGACCGACATGTCTGGACCCAAGGTCTCCATCCTCTGTCGGTGTGAGTGATAGGAACCAAAACTCTGGGCTCAAGGTTAAAAAAATGTGCCGGTAACTGGAGGGAAATTCTGAGAAGAGAGAAAGACTTCCCTTTATCAGGGTCCTCAGTGATCAGTGTGGAGGAAAAGAAAAAGAAACAGGGACAAACATGAAAGTGTCCTTTTGCCATGGCAGACTTTGAATGGTCACAGAAATTTCTCATTGTGAAATTTTGGTAAAGGAGGAAGTGCTTGTACCCCCCCCTTATGCCCTGTTCTTGGCGTGGAGACAAATTCCACATAGCACAATCTGTTGACCTCTATTTGCTTTCTTAACTGGATAATCACAAATGAGGCTTGATACAGCCTTACTAATTTGGGGGATTTCTGCTAATCTGCAGAATTTCATAACTGAAACCAAGTAATTCCAACTAAATCCATTTTTGAATGATGTCCATGCACCACAATGGGCTCAGCGTGCTGACGTCTGAAGACAGGGAGGCAGTTTATGTTCAGCTGAGCTACGAGCTGCTTGTTGAAGCGAACTTTTAGTTACTTAGTTGTGAAGCCCAGCTAAGTAAACGGACTCACCATGTTTGCAGTGCAACAGAGGATATGCAGGCATAACAGAAACATCCAGCTGGGTCCGGTTCATCTTCTGCCACGGTATTAGGGTGGGGAAGGGGATGATAAGACTCAACATGTTATAACGAGAAACCTGCACACATGAGAACTTGAAGCTCAGTATGGCACAATGTCTTGGCACAGCATCAACATCACAGTCTGTGGGAATGAGCCTTTTCATTTGAACTGACTTAGCTGTGACTTAGCTGTGCACCAGTCCATCTGAGCCACTGTCTCCAGCGTGAGTCTCAGACTGTTTCATTAGGAAATAATTGATGGACTCTCCCCAGGAGATTGCAAATTTCCTGTTTTTAGTGTGTGTTTGTAACCCCAGCAATCATATCAGCACATTTTAATTAAACTTCGTATTTCTTTTATGAAAAATATTTCAAGCGTGTAGAATCTAAGAGCGACTGTAAATGTGCAGGTCAGCAGTGTCAAAGACATTTTCTGGCAGCTGCTGACACATCTGTGCAATTCCAACAACAGTGGCTCATATACAAAACCAAACATGGAGGCATTCAATCGATATGTTAACTAACTCAGACGTGTGTTTGTTAAAACCACGTGTGAATGTCACAACTGTTTTTATAGATCATGTTCAGTCAATTTATTTATTATTTCTGTATTTATGAGGAAGTTCTATTAAAATAATAAAAAACGTGCCTTTAACTCTGCGAGTCATCAGACATGACCACAGGACCAGGGCGCTCTACATCAGGTGGTTATAATTTTTCTCATAGTTGCAATCACATGTTGTGCTTACCTGTGGCATCTAAAGAGGCTAACGTTCACAGTAAAGATCTTAATAAGTGCTCTATGCAGTGCATGCTAGCAGCCTTTATATTTGGAATGAGGGGTTTTAAATCTGCAGCCACACAGTAACAAATGAATGGAGTGTGCTCAGCACTGTTAGTTTGTATGGAGGCCGCCTGCTCTTTATTCTGGTTTTAAATTTGTACATGTCCTCCTTTTAACCTGTTAACCTAGCATCATGATCAGTGTAGCTGCTGTACAGTGTGTTACGATGCACAAATGACCGTGGTGTCATTGTTTTATTGTCACGCTTACCTTTGGAGCACATTTCTGCAATACCGGTGATTTTGTAGCTCGGGGCGGCAATGACTGATGCCATTCTCTGCACTTGTGCTGATTAGAGTTTATACGAATGCGACTTTGCTGTTAGGCTGGATTTTTTCTCATGCTTATACTTGCAAGAATCTGCCAGTTCCAGACATTGAATGTTCCCAGAAAGCATTTACTCTGTCAGTGTGTCTCTGTTGAGGATGGAGCCTTCAGGCTTATCAGTAAAGTACGGCACTCAGCCAAAAAATGTTAATGAAATAATTTGAGCTGCATGTGAAACACAGAGTAATGATTTAAGACCCGTTAGAGTTCTTTTTGTTTTGTCAAATTAATTATAAGAATTATAAGGTGATGCACATGTTTTATGATGAAATGCCCATTTTTGTTTGTGTTTTTCACACAGGTTTTATTGTATTGTTACACAGTTACTGTAAGCTGCACATTGATGGTTATCATAGCATATAACCATGTAATAAAGCTTTGACTGCTCCCTTACAGACAGGGGCTCAGCATAGCTGGTAGCACCACATGTTTATTTGGTTTTATTTTACTTCTTGATGCAACAATGTGATTCATATCAGGAACAAACCCAGCGTAACCTTGATCCACTGGTCTGCTGGGATATCGCCAGTTTCCATCCAAGGAGCTGACATGTGCGTTATTATTTTAGTTTGTTAAACTGGGCTCGATCCAGGTGACAGCGAGCCAACGTGATGCTACCTGTGTGCGTCAGCAGCAGTCTGTACTCAGTTTAAATATGACATGGATCAGTTCGTAAAGGCTGAGAGAGGTGGACAGAGAGGGAGAGAGCAGGAGAGGAACAGGTGAGAGGGGACGTGTGGTCACAAAAGTTCTTCTTCACAAAGTGTCATTCACGGATGCTCAGCCTGCTTTCCAGCAGCACACTTTCAGCCGACCGACCCAAGGGGGACACCATCATTGCATTTGTCTGTGTTTGACACGAGGAAGCCCTGCACTGCAGCCCAAACAGATCACGTCATAACAGACCTGTTGATTTCTTCCAAACCAAAAGCACCAGTTTAACAACCTTAGCAGCAAACTTTTTGAGCTATTATTTTACTGGACAGTTCAACATCAGGTCAAATTGAAGTGCATGCAGCCCGTGACCTTAGACACTCGTGGACATTCACTGAGAATATTGGTTGTAAAGGCTTATATCAGCTGATGCTGACACTCAAAAGGCTTAAAGAGAATACGTCTGAGAGGTTCACTTTCCGTGTGTCTTTAGTGTCTCAGTGTCGGCTTACAGTCATGGCACCTGAGCGCGTCTGCTTCCTCCGTTCATGAACTGTGTGAACCCATCGTGTGCATCATGTGGCTGATTTAAAGCAACTTGAAAAGGAAATGAGGTTGTGTGTATCTGTTCATTGCTGTGTGTCTGACCTCCTTAGCACAGCCATCAGCTGTGGGCAGGTCCAGGCCATACCAAGGTGTGCGAGTCAGGGATCCTGTCAAAGAGCTGCTGAGGAGGAAGAGGAGCCTGGAACTTCACAGCACCAAGACACTGCCTCCTACTGGGGTGAGGACGCCATGACAGATAAGCAAAGAACACTTGTTGATGTTTGAAGCACAAGCTGCCACATTTATAACGAGCAGGGTTCAAAAAAAGCAGTCTTCAAGTAAAATCTGAAACGAATGAAAATGTCTGCGTGCATTTACCTGCAAGGTAAGTCATTTCCTGTAAATCAATGTGTGGTTTAAAAAAAGCAAAACCAACAAAACCTTGCAGATTGTTCCTTAAAGCTGTACTTGGACTGTGTGTTTTCAGGGTAGGTTTACTTTGCTAAACAGTGTTTCCAAAGAAGCCCTCACGGCATCGTTAGTCACTAAACAAACACACAGGAGACTCCCACAGTGGGGAGCAGCGACTGCTCTGCATTATGTGCTGACACTTTGAAACCGGCGCTTTGTGAGACGTTTGGGAGAGACTCAGTTAAAAATGTGTAAGAAAATTAATAAAAGTAAAATAGAGCGGTGCTCTGCTTTGGTTTCATGTTGAAGAACATTTTGCAAGGTTTCAACAACAGTTTCCATGAACCCCCCCCAAAAATCCCCCCACCCCTCTTTGACGTAGAGCTGCCCTCTAATCACATGACCTGATAGCCTCCTGATGATTTATCACTTTCAGTCTTTAGGCCAGTATTCTTTTCTCGTGAATCACTGATCTCTCTGCAGGGATCACAACCTCACAGAACAGCAACATGCAGAGACTGTTTGATTGGGAGTGACTGTTCTGCACCTCAGGAGACTGCACATGAGATCTGCAGGAATCGAAAGCAAAATGTCCTGTGAGGATGTGTTCGGTCGGGATACAGGCTCAGAAAGCAGCGGGGGATTTTATCCTTATATAATCCAGGTGTTTTTCCATGGCGGTTACAGCAGAGCTGCAGGGCTGGGCACACAGCCCTATGCAAAGTAACGTGCAGCCTTGCCAAAGAGACCTCCCACTTTCTATTTATTATCCCTACAAGAAGAGAAGAGGCCAGAAGCAGCGGTGTGCACAAACATACACATGTACGGACACTCCCCGTGACTAGCATGTGATATTCCAACATCTTTTATTGGCACGGCACTACAGTTGATTATTTTAAATGCAATGAGTTAGTGCTGCTAGCAGCAAAGATAAAATTCTGTCCACTTCTTCCACTATTTGCCTGCCTGGCAGGACTACGTGGGTATTTCCAGGATTCTGGTTCAAAGGGACGACAGTTGTGTTTGTGCAAATCTCAAACCAAACCACATTACTATGAGGTGGCAGTTATTCCACACTCACTGAGTCTGCTTTCAGATGTTGTCACTGCAGCTTTCCACAGTAAAAATCCTCCGAACGTGTTGCCTTTGGAGCTAAGAAGCGTGTTGTGAAAGCACGCTGTCATCATCTCTGGACTGAATTCCCAGTTTGTTCAATCAACCTGATAAATCACAGCTACGCTGCGAACAGAAACCTGAGCACCAACGATGAGGAAATACATAAAAGCCAATACCTGAATAATTCATTTTGAATTCCAGAAGTTAACTATACGACACATGCACATTGGTCTTTCCTCTTTTTGTGGATATTTTGTCCGTTTTTCTTTGAGGAAAGATTACAGACTTCACAAAAAGTGGATTTTGCCACACTGTCCACTCTCTGCCTCGTCTCTGTGTTTGTGCAAACCCAAATGTCCGTCTCACAGATTGAGTCTAAAACCCGTCTGTTTGGTATCGACCGGTCGGGCTGTACATGTGCCTGTAGCAAGAAGAGACACTGCGATACGCAAACACAAAAGACCGAATGGGAGGCAACAGCGGCAGCACTGACAGCGTGTGTCAGTGTTTGTACTGCATCCTGCTGCCTGCAGTCAGCGGGCAGGGCGTGTTCAAGGCAGCAGGGAGGTGCTGCCAGGTGGCTGACGGGCTGCAGGAGAGGAGCTGATGGTTCGACAGCTCTGACAGGAGGAGCTACAACAATCGCACAGTTAAACCCCACTGTGGTCACTTTCTGAGGACGCTTTGTGTTCACAAAGTAAAGGACCTGATCACCTGCACTGGGTTTGACTGAGGCTGAGGAATGAGTCGGCTTTAACAGCATCCATAAAAGTTACACCTGGACATGCCGACTGGGTGTGTTCCACTTCACCATGAATGCGCTTTAAGAAGCAGCCATAACGTTCTGCTTGAACGATAATCTGAACCTCTTACACAAAGTGTGGCGGCACCATCCTCTACCTCCAACTTCATTTAGTTCAATCTTTCAGTGTCTGAATGTATTTCACATTAGCTGCAGGAACTTTCCAAAGGGTGAAACTGGATTCAGTCGGTCGGTCACAGATCCATTAAAATCAACTTGATGATTTTTTAAATGACTCATGCAGTTTATACTGTGCAGAAATCCCGAGCCACCCTTTACATTTTGCTTCCAGAGTTTCTGCTCATTTGGACATTGGTTTCTTTTTCATTCGCTGTCAGTCTGGCTGTGAATCATTCGAGCATTAAAAAGGAGGCTAACTGAAGGGATGCAAAAACACACCCTTTGTTATCGTTTCTTGGTCAAAAGTACCAACGATAACACACTCTGACAGAGGTAAAATAAAACAAAAGTGACTCCAAAAGAGCCAGACTGTGAAATACTGTATCCTCAAAAAACTGTGAAATCTGGGGAAGACGAGGAGTGGCACCCCTAAAAACAAAGAAAACAGCAAATGATCAGTACAAGAAACAGGAACACATCCAACAATGACCTGACCCTGGACCTGAGGAGTGTAACTGGCCCTTCAGCTGATCTAGCTCCTGAAGCCTGGACAGAAATGGTGTCAGTCAGTCACAGTGATAAATCCAAACGTAATGTTTTGGTTTGAGTTATTTTCAGTATGTACGGAGGAGGCCAGGAAAGAGCCCGACTAAGGGTCTGCAGCTCTCTGTGAAGCACGGTGGAGGCTCTGTCGTGGTTTGGGGCCGCGCTGCTGGTGACCTTTCAAAACTGATAAAAGTACCGTGAGATTTTGATCCACCACGAAACAGAAAGGAGTCTGATTGGCCACAGCTTCATTTATCAGCATAGCTATGATCCTAAAGACATGATGTCAGTGCGTTAAAGCGCACACACAATGGAAACCCTCCAATGAGTGTGTGTGTGTGGAGAAATACAATGACAAAGCAATGAATAGCACAGGTTCAGAATGGGTTCAGTGGTTCTTCAGCGATCCTCTGTATCATTGTCTCTTTCTTTTATTTGCTATCTTTACAGCTCACTTCTTCTCAGGAGAGGACCTGCCTGCTCTGGCCTCAGAAGAACATAGATCCTAGATCTGCTCCCACACGTGCCTGAGATATGTCATTTACAGCAGAAGCAGCTGTTGGCAGAACAAGCTGGAATTTGCTCAGTTAGCATGAAAAACATTTGTCATACATGTAGGCTTTGTGATCGTCCAGTAATGGTTTTATTTTTTTGCCACTTTAATAAATAAGGTTAATCATGAACTCACATTTATCCCCCAGATTATACAAGACTGGAAAAACCCCTCATAAGTTATTTATTGGGGAGAAAAATCCAGTATGATATATCCAGTATGCCAGCATTGGTAAATAGAGACCCTGATGACTGTCCCACCTCAGCTTTGTCTTACCTTCCAAGGAAATGTTAAAAGCAACTGTACCGTGAATGAAAGAACATTTCCCAGTCAGACCAGTCAAGATGTGTCACTGCACAATAACAAACGCTGGGTGCTGCACAACAGTACCAGTGCTCTGTGTTTTCACCGACCCACCAACAGCATTTATAGAGCCTGGCCTTTGAGGTTTAGATGAACGGTCTGTTTTAATACTATCATGGAGGCTCACAGGGGTCGTCTGATCATCGGGATATTCTCTGTATTACTGTAGGTCGAGGCATGTGGCACTATATAAATAAAGCTGAACTGGACCGATGTACTTCCATGCCCAGTAGTATCAAATTCACAGCTTTCGCTTTAATGAACGGATCCAGAAAGTTCAAAAAACACTTTTCAAGAGTGAATTCTCAGATAGCTGCTCACACCTGAGTGTCACAGGTCCAGGTGTGGCTGCTGCATGTTTACATATCAACATCGCCGCGTTGCTGTGATTAAGGTTCTGCTGCAGTTATTGACCTGTTAAGCTCATTGATGATATCTGTGTTTTTCAGGACATGGTCTCACACAACAACCAGCTGTCATTTACACAAGGTAGAAGCCTCACCTGTGAACTACATGTTCCACGTAACGCTGTTTCCGCGTGTCTAATGCCGAATCTGCTTCTTGTTCTCCAGGTATCTTTGGCTGTGATGTTGCCAGCGGATCCCCAGCCGAAGCGCCGACCACAGCTGCTGATGGAGGGCTGCAGTGTGCGGGGTGGAAAGCGACCAGTCCTGGGCTGCAGGCCGCCGCCATGTCCTGGTCGACGCCTGACTACAACCAGCAGGACCCCTCAGCTCAGACTCTGACCTACCCAGCCACTCCGACACTTACTATGCAAACTCTGTGTCCCAGCTACACCATGCTGACCTACACACACACACCACTGCTGACAAACTTTGGGGTGAGTGAAAAAGGACTATGCAAATATGTTCTACAGACTGCACGGGGGAATAAAATGATCACAAATCGGCACAAAAGGATAAAAACAATCAGTTCTCGCTCTATCAGTCAAATGTGATTTAACAGATAGAGCCATTGCAACAGTACAAGCATGGATTCAGGCTATTATTTCACTTTAAAGTAAGGTTGTGTATAAGTATGTGCAAGTATAAATATGTATATGTAAAAGTACATGTACCAAATCTGAAACTCTAGGCATTAAGGGGCTGCTTCACCTTTGAGACCCGATGGTACTGTATCCCACAGAGTCACGGCTGGGACGGGAACGATCTAAAGTTTTCTTTAAAACTCATTTATGTCAAAATAATGCAACATGTTTAACAGTATGTTCTGTCTTTAGTGAACTAAGTCATCTTATTGTGCTGGTAGTCTCAGCGTCTGTAATCAAAGGTAGCTCGTACAGGGCTCGTCTTTCTCTACAGGTGCAGACAAGTGTTTGTGATGCAGTGTGATGCTTCCCACCATAAAAGCCTGTTATCACTGCATGCATGCTCTCTGTGTTAACTGCCAACAGCTGCTGTGCTTGTCTTTAAATTCTTACATTTCAAACCTGCTGCAAGTGGGTAATAAATACAGAGATAAGACTGGGGTAGAGGATTAACTGGAACTCTTTAAACCCGCCGAGGACCTTTGTACACCGTGGGATTAACATGGGATTTAGATTTCTGCCTGTTCAGCATGAACGATTTCTCCTTTATATTTGCAGCTCTTTTTTCACTGCAGTTTTTGAATTTATCCAGAGAATAACTGTCACTGACTCAGTTTAGGGATTTACATACACGTCACTCATCATGACGATGAGTTGATGTGCAAAGTGGAAAAATATGTTTGTCTCTGAAAAAATAAATAAATGGAAACACATCACAACAAAGAGAATCCAGGAAGGAAGAACATGGTGGCTGTCTCCACATTAAAACACTGGGACATGACCACGAGGCTAATTAACACCAAACATGTAGGTTCACCGTAGAAAGATTCACCGCAGCAGTCTAAATCAGCACAAGCTGTACCCGGTCTGTGTCCACCGGGTTCACTAGGGCCCTCTTTTCTTGTGTACCTAATTATATCTGATTACAATATTCCTGTGAGCTGAACAATAAATGCTGACTGCAGTGACACTGTGTCTACCTTCCAAACCCTCCACAAAATCTTGATTAAAACATAAAAAAATCAATGATTGAGCGCCTAAAGTGAGGCTCGTGGCATCAGCAGACGTCCGTTTTATGCATGCGTTTGACTTTTTGCAAGGTTAAATGTCTTTGCCATCATCATAAATATTTAATGATTGCTGTTGTTTCAGACCATACCAGTGGCACCAGCCCCAGCCTCCCTGCCTCAAGTGGAGCTCCAAGACTCAGGGTTGACCTATCTTCCTTGGGCCCAGCCACTCACCACTATATCGACCATGCCTAATCACGGGGTGCAGTTTGCCCCGGGTTCTGGAGCGCTGCCTGGGTCGCCTCTGGTACACATGCCGCTGTCCATGTCGTTGACCGCCATGATCCCACAGCTGGAGCCCCAGGGTATGGACCCTCAGCCCGAGATCCTGGAGATCCCCGAACATTCAGAGCAGCAAGCTCAAGGTCAGTCTCTGAACGAAGACCCGGAGGTTGAGGCGGAATCACCAAACCTACTGGACAAACTTCTCGAGGATCACAAAGAACATGGTGAGGAGGAGGACAAAGACTCGTACAGAAGCTCCCTCTTCATACCCAATGTCTGAAGAACATTTTTTTAAATATGAAATCAGTATTTTTACCTTTACATTTCATTTTTTTCCCTCTGGGGCAAGTGCCTATTGGCCTTTTTGTGTAACTTGATTACCACAGATTCTGTCTATTATTAAGCCTTTGAGGTCTAACCTATCTAACTTACCCAAACCAAGTGTTTTCTGTGATTTGTAAGCAAAACTTGAAATAGTTTCTCTTAGTTATTGTGTTTTTTTTGGTGTCCCTGTTGCAAAGACTTGTAAGAAAAACAATGAAAATCCAGAAAGCGATTATTCTGAAAGTATACAGTAGAGTCAGGGTTCAGGTACGTGTTACCACACATTATGACCCAGACTTCACAGAACTATTAATTTCTTGGATAATTGGGAATCACACGTCTATAATTATCCATGCTGGCTCATACTTAATAATAATAACAACAACAATAATAATAATAATAATACATTTTATTTATAGGCGCCTTTCAGACCCTCAAGGTCACCTTACAAAAACACGTGAGCAATAGCAGCATATATTAAACATGGCAAAATCAAATTTAGATAGATATAAAATAAATAAATAGATATAAAAACTGAGCAAGGTAAAGACTCTTCTGGATTATTATGACCTGAGTTTTATTTTTGTAACTGCTCCTGACTTCCTGTTATTACATTTTCATTATGTTCATTTGATTTATTAGAAATTAGTTTAGTGTGCAGCAATAAACAGAACCGAAAGACAAATCATTTCTTGCATAGAGACTAGCGTAATTCTAGTAGTCTGTTACCTACAGTGCAAAGGTCTTAAGCAAAGGCTTCATATCTTTATATCGTCAATGCGAAATGGGCACGGCGCATTACATACATGTAAACACAGTATATTTGTACAATGAGCTTAGAAGTCCATATTTGGTATGACCACAGAGCCTTACCTGAAATCACAGGCAAGTTTCATGTGACTTTTAAAAGCCTCCTTCAAGTTTTTCTTTGGATGTTGGACGCAGTGTTTTGCAGCTTGTAGTGAAAACCATTGCAACATTGTTCAAGATAAACTTTAAAAAGTTACAATTCTGTCTCCTTAGATGCAAAATCTAAATAACGAAGGAGTAGCTCAAGACGTTTGCACAGAAATGCTATAAAATCCATGTTTGTCTGTGTTTGAGAAACAGCCAAAGCACACTGTGATTCAATTTCATATGTATAAAAGTCAGTCTTAAACAGATGCCATCTAGTGTTGTGTTTGCAGAATGCAGTTCAGCATTATGTCACAGCTGAACAACCTTCTTGTTTTATATAAAGGGACCCTGTTGTTCTCAAATCCAGCTCATTTCCGATTTGTGGACTTTGCTAGATTTGCTTTGCATGAACAATTTTGGATTTTTGGACACATGTCTGAAATGTGACAGCACAGAAGTTCAAGGCAGAAACATCTGGAACCACTGATCGAGGTTTTGGTGTGCTTTTGTCTTAACCTGTGTAAATGCTTCTGCTTGTAGGTAAACAATGAGCAAAGGTTTCAAATAAATGGAATGCAATAGAAAACATTTCTCTCTGGAAAATGAAACCACTGAAGTGTCAAAAGCTGCAGTTCAGCCTCCTGAAGCTGGCTGCAGCAGTCAGTGTGTATCGACTGGTCCCGGTGTTACAGTGTCCACCTAAACAAGATGAATGATCACCCCTCTCTGATTTTTCACATCATATCAACTTCACAATAAACCTACTTATCTGGACTCTGTTAAGTCTTAAAGTTACTGCTGCTGCTGCTTTGAGTTACAGGTGAACTGGACTGTGTCTGTGCTCCAGACAAACAATATGTCTTGCTGTGGGGTACACACCTTCCAGTACTCAATTCTGTTTTATTTCCATGTGACTTTGAATTTTTATTAGTAAAAAAAGCTTAAAAACAATCAAAAAGTCAAAGTACAAATACTTTGATGTTGTTCAGTACCTCAGCATTTTAATGCAAACACTATTTGATGTCCAGTAGAAATTGCAATAGTGTAATAGTCTTTGACTTTGCTAGTCTCTCCTAGAGTTACTCCAAACTAGACTGTAAATTACAAAGTTACATTTTATTAATCGAAACAATCAGATTTCTTCCCCTGTTGGCCAACATGCAGGATTAAGCCACGTGCACCTTGACAAATGATAGTTTGAACTCATGACCAGTAGTATTATTAACAACAGCGTTATAGTTTTTATTTGTATAGCACATTTAATTAGATTAGGTAGATCTGAGTGTCATCGACATATGAATGGAAACAAGTGTTATATTTACTGAAAATTAGACCTAGAGGCAGCAGACACAGAGAATAAAATTGGCCCCAGTAAAGATCCCTGAGGAACGCCACAAGTAAGGGGAGCTGAGGAAGCGGATCTCCAAAGCTCACGGAAAAGGTCCTGTCAGACAGCTATTAACCTGTGTTGATATTAAATTAGTGATTAATTAACTATTAACCACTCGAATGATAAACCCTTGATCCCGTAATGCTCCAGTCATGAGATCCAGATGCTGTGGTCAGTGAGTCAGTGGCTCAACTTTTAAAAGTGCAGTTTTGGTGCTGTGAAGAGCTTTAAAACCAGACTGAAACCTGAAGAACATCCAGCCCATTTACAAAAGATTGCAGCTGAACAAATACAATCTTTTCCAAAATTTTCGATTGGAAGGGAAGCTTTGAAATAGGCCTGAAATTTGAGAGGACAGAGGAATTGAGACGAGGTTTTTTAAGTACAGGCTGTACAACAGCATGTTTAAAACAGGCTGTACAACAGCTGAACTAAGGCTGCTGTTAAAGATCCTTAATAGGGATGGGTATCGTTTAGGTTTTATCCGATACCGGTGCCAAATCGGTACTTTTGAAACGGTGCCGGTGCTCAAACGGTGCTCAAACCGGTGCTTAAAGAATGGAGAACACAAAATTGGTCCAAAAACCTCTCATGTTCAGCTGGTTTTTTGTAAAAAGATAACAATGTTAGCCTTTTCTGCAGCTATAGGGCATATATGGTATCACTCTTGGCTGGAAGCAGTCAGAATCAGAATCAGAATCAGAATCAGAAAGGGTTTTATTGCCAAATGTTGAGCAGGTTTACAACATTAGGAAATTGCTGCGGTGCTTCAGTGCAAACATACTGTCATAAAAATATAAAAATAAGAATAAGAATTAAAAGTGCTAAGTGGATAGATATATACATGATATATACATGAGTGCAGGTGGTGATCAGTGCCAAACATGGAATGATGCAGTGACACAGCGTAGGGTCATGTGTTAGTGGTGGGAACAGTCATACGGTTATTGTTCATGTGTCCAACAGCAGAGGGGAAGAAACTGTTCTTACGGCGAGAGGTTCTGGTGCGAATGGACCGGAGCCTCCTGCCTGAGGGGAGCAGGTCAAACAGACTGTGTCCAGGGTGAGAAGGGTCAGCTGAGATCCGGGCTGCACGCCGCAGTGTCCTGGAGGTGTACAGGTCCTGCAGAGATGGGAGTCTGCAGCCAATCACCTTCTCAGCAGAGCGCACAACACGCTGCAGTCTCTGTTTGTCCCTGATAGTGGCTCCAGCGTACCACACGGTGATGGAGGAGGTGAGGATGGACTCGATGATTGCAGTGTAGAACTGCATCATCGTCCGTGTTGGCAGGTTGAATTTCTTCAGCTGCCTCAGGAAGTACATCCTCTGCTGGGCTTTCTTAATGACGGAGGTGATGGTGGGCTCCCACTTCAGGTCCTGGGTGATGGTGGTACCCAGGAAGCGGAACGAGTCCACAGAGGTGATGGGGGTGTCAGTCAGGATGATGGGGGGGAGTGGGGCTGTGTGCTTCCTGAAGTCCACAATAATCTCCACTGTCTTCTGGGCATTCAGCACCAGGTTGTTGTGGCTGCACCAGGACACCAGACGTTCAACCTCCCTCCTGTAGGCAGACTCGTCCCCGTCAGAGATGAGTCCAATAACGGTGGTGTCATCTGCAAACTTGATTAGCTTGACAGACTGGTGGGTGGAGGTGCAGCAGTTGGTGTACAGGGAGAAGAGCAGAGGAGAAAGAACACAGCCCTGAGGGGAGCTGATGGTCCGGGAGTCCGAGACATTCTTTCCCAGCCTCACATGCTGCTTCCTGTCCGTCAGGAAGTCAGTGATCCACCGGCAGATGGGATCAGGCACATTCATCTGGGAAAGCTTGCCTCGGAGATGGTCTGGAAGGATGGTGTTGAAGGCAGAGCTGAAGTCCACAAACAGGATCCTGGCGTAGGTTCCTGGGGAGTCCAGATGCTGCAGGATGAAGTGTAGGGCCATGTTGATGGCGTCGTCTACAGACCTGTTGGCTCTATATGCAAACTGCAGGGGGTCCAGGAGGGGGGCCGTGAGGGTCTTGAGATGGGAGAGAACTAGGCGCTCAAATGACTTCATGACCACAGATGTCAGAGCCACGGGTCTGTAGTCATTTAGTCCAGTGATCCTAGGTTTCTTGGGGACAGGGATTATGGTGGAGGACTTGAAGCAGGCAGGCACATGACATGCCTGCAGTGAGGAGTTGAAAATGCCAGAAAACACTGGGGCCAGCTCGTTTGCACAGTGTCTGAGGGTGGCAGGAGACACACCGTCTGGGCCGGGAGCTTTCCGAGCATTCAGACTCTTAAACTGCTTCCTCACATCTGCTTCATGAATATGAAGAGTTGTGGTCGGAGGAGGTGGTGTGAAATCCTCTTTTGTGTGGGGTGAGGAGGGGGGTGTTGTAGGTGAACAGTTTGAAGGTGGTGATGGCTCTATGGAGGGGGGAGAGGTGGGGGAATGAGTGTCCAAAGTGTCTCTATTGTTGGGGTCGTTGGAGGTGTGAAGGCTGCCTGATGGCTCGTCTAAACGGCAGTAGAAGTCGTTGAGGGTGTTGGCCAAGAGCAAGTCGTCAGTGGAGTGGGGGGTTTTAGGCTTGTAGTTGGTGATATTCCTAAAACCTTTCCACACAGAGGCCGAGTCATTCTCTGAGATCTGCTGCTGCATCTTCTCAGAGTGCTGATGTTTAGCAATGTCCACTTCTTTAGTGAACCTGTACTTGGCCTCTCTGTAGCAGTCCCTGTCTCCGCTTCTGAACGCCTTTCTCTTTTCCAGCCACAGCTTTTTGAGTTTAGGAGTAAACCAGGGTTTGTCATTGTTATAACTCACCCTGGTGCGTGATGGCACAATGCTGTCCTCACAGAAGTGGATATAGGAGGTGACAGTGTCCGTAAACTCGTCCAAGCTGTTAGAAGCAGCCTTCATTGTGTCCCAGTCTGTAGACTCCAAACACGTGCGAAGCTCCTCCACAGCCTCGTTGCTCCACAGTTTTTTGGTCCTCACGACAGGTTTGGAGAGCTTCAGCCTCTGTCTGTACGCGGGGATTAGGTGGATCATGACGTGGTCAGAAAGTCCGAGTGAAGCGCGGGGCACCGCGCGATAGGCCCCGCTGATCGTGCTGTAACAGTGGTCTAATGTCCTCTCCTCTCTGGTCGGGCATTTAATATACTGCTTGTATTTGGGAAGCTCATGGCTCAGATTGGCTTTGTTAAAGTCCCCAAGAGCAATGATGAGAGAGTCCGGGAATGTCCGCTCCATGTGCAGTATCTGCTCCGCGAGTGCGCACTGAGCTGCCTGCGCATCCGCATCTGGCGGGATGTAAACAGCGGCCAGGATGAATGAAGCAAACTCCCGCGGAGAATAAAACGGTTTGCAGTGAATGAAAAGGTATTCCAGAGAGGAAGAGCAGTGCTGAGCAATCACTGTTACATCTGTGCACCAGACACTATTAATGTAGAAGCAGAGACCTCCACCTTTGGTCTTACCAGAGAGAGAGGCCTGCCGGTCCGCGCGCAGCAGATGAAAGCCCTCCAGCTTGAGCGCGCTGTCCGGGATGTCCTCACAGAGCCACGACTCCGTAAAACATAACACACAGGAGGAGGCAAAGTCTCTGTTCATGCTTCTCATCAGGGCCAGTTCGTCTGTCTTATTCCTGAGTGATCGTACATTGGAAAGGAAGATCCCAGGAAGAGCAGTTCTCAGTCCGCGTCTCCTCAGACGCACGAGTGCGCCGGCTCGCTTTCCTCTCTTTCGGCGTCTCACTTTCCTGATCAGAGTCTGCAGTAAATCTGTCGCAGATGCGACAAATATTGGAAGTAAATCCACAGGTGTTGTAGTCCTGTGGTTAAGAAGCTCTTCTCTGGTGTAAGAATATCCAGAGGAGTGCCCAGACACAGAAGTTATGCACAAAAACAAGACAGAAGTAACGCACTGAAGCACCAGGGCATCCATACGCGGCGCCATCTTGGATCGTAACGCAGTGCTTAAACAATGGGAAAAACACAAACTTTGTCCAAAACCTCTCATGTTTAACTGTTTCCCACTTTTTCTTTGGTCATTTTAGCCTTTTTGGCCAGGGTGAAGGGAGCATCTGCCATCAAACAAGAAGACAGCCGCATGTAGCTATGATGATGTTTGCTAGTTCACCTTACATGCATTAATGTAATAACGCGGTTAGCCTACTCAACGTAAATTACACACGAACAACATTAAGCTACTCACGCAGAGAAGAACGGCTGCTGCTGCCATCATCATCCTCATCATTTCTGCTACACTGGCAGGGCTAGGGGCCAGGACTCTCCTCTTCGTGTTTTTGGGGGATGTTGCATAACTGGCAACCCACCCGCAGTAGATGCGCTCGGTGTGAGGTCTCGCAGCAAGCTATCAAATACGGCGCATTTCTGGGCTTTTAAAAAAAACGCTATGCGTCGCCAGCTGTTACCTCCTTTGACAGTATCACAGTATCACCTTAAAGCACTTGTTGCTGCTGAGTTTGCATCTTTTGCTGTGAAGTACAGCCAGACTTTTGACCGCTTCGCCTTGGGCATTTTTAATCTGTAGCTCTGCTCTAACAGAACGTACGTACTTGGGCCCGCCTACTATCCTCGGAAACGTAAAGTGATTGGCTAGAAGTGTGTCACAGCTCAGGAAAAAAAAGCACCGAAATAAAGCACCGAAATGTGCGCTGCTTTTCGGTCTGGTTACTACCGACACCGGTACCCATCCCTAATCCTTAAGATGTTGGAACTTTAAAAATCAAGCATTGGAGCAAGATATCAACTTTTTCTGCTTTTACTTGTCCTGATACCTGCTCAGACTGTCTCTCAGGATGAGAAAAGACGTCTTCTTTCCGCTTACGTTTAGCCTTCCTGCACTCATCTGGCTGAGGGAGGGGCATCATTTATCCATGGGTCAGATTGTGGTTTCAAGCTCGTAGTTTTAAAAGTAGGAATGTCATCACGGACAGTTTTGTATTTGTGATAAAAACGAGACGTCATCTCCTCGGTACCAAGGCTGAGGGGAGAGCTTAGGAGCTTTTTTTAAAAAAGAAAATGGTTCAGGTGCAGAGGGTTTAAACACAGGACAACGATGTGGTAAGATGAAACAATACCAAACACACCAGGACAGCGATCAGAGAAAACAGCAACACGCGATCCAACGTGCGATCCTGTTTCGGGGGTTGGCCCCGACACAAAGCGAGCAAGACTGAAGGAGTCTATCAAACTTAAGAAGTCTCTGGTTAGTGGATCGGAGGGCCAACACACATGAATATTAAAATCTCCAACAATTAATATTTGATTATAGCTTGGCACAGTATCTGCTAAAAGGTTTGAGAAGTCCTGATTAAAATCTTTGTGATATTTTAGAGGTCTGCATATAGCAGCAACGAGTGCCTCAATTCAAACGTGAGAAGTTCAAACCTCAGTTGACAGTTTTTTGCAGGTGAGCTTTTTCCTAAAAACAGCCGCCACCACACCCAGTCATCCTCGGCACACACCCTCCGCTATTCGATCAGAGTTTCCACTGTAACATTGTTGTTTTTAAAGGTCATTTTGAATAAAGCTCGAACAATCCCAGCATGTTTCTGGTCTTAGGCTCTAGTGATTGTTGTGAGACACCTCTCATTAAATGAGTCATTGCACAACAAGATTACCACGCATCCTGCACGCCAGCGTTTCTCCTTCCTCGGAGGATGCTAATTGGATTCAAACCAGAGAAGAAACTGAACTCATGCTTGTGGAAATATGACGACCCAGAAACAAAAACTATCCCGTATGATATCGGCCAATATAGCAAACTGTGTTTTTACATGGAAGAAGGAACAGTTGAGAGACTGGCTGGTAAAACTGTGATAAATTTCTTGTCACCCATTATCATTAAGAGAATTGCACAAGAGGCTGGATGAATACTATGCATCCTGCACGCCAGCTTTTTCTTTTTTTAATTTACCTTGGAAGCTGACAATCTAAACCAGATGAGAAGCTGGACTTTTATGAAAATGTAGCTCCACTAAATAAATGCCACAGCTGATTGCATCAGTGAGTTATTCTTACATGGAAGGGAGAGCAACTGACAGACTGACTAGTGAAAAATGTTAAAAACATACTGTGGATTTACTACTTATCATACCAATGGGAAAATGTATCAGCTAAGCCCAACAGTAAATTACAAAGGACCATAAACTGAATGAGGTAAGATCTTCATATGTAGCGGTTCCTTGGAAGTCTGTCCCTACGCCTGATGAACAACATATTTAAAATTAACACTGCATGAGAATATAAACAGATAAAGCCGTCTCGCTCACTCTTGGCACTGAACACGTTTGTGTCTCGGGGGTTTCCCCACGAGGGAAACTGACATGAGGGGCAGCAACTTATCTGTCAAATCCAACACCTGTATTTAGTCTGAGATCGTATCACAGGGAGAAAACTTGCTTCCTTTTTCTGCTGAAGAGACGCTGGTTTTTGCCTCAGTTTTTTCACGCTGACTTGGAAATTGGGAAAAACAGAAATGCTAAAAGTCGAGCTGAGATCCCATTATCACTTTGAAATGTAAGGAAAGCACTCGTTTAGTTTTGTGTATCCACAAATACATGCTGCCCTTACCTGAGGAGAAGGTACAGCGAATACGTTTAAAGAAAAAACGATTTTTATTCTTGTTTGTATTTTGGCTTCTTCCCTTTGTTGCCGAGGCTTGGCTCAGATATATTCAGTCAGTCGTGTTGGGAACACAGAACTGAACCAGCTTCTGATTGGCAGCTGCTTCACTCAGCCTGCAAATGCTGTAAAAACTACCTGGACACAAAATCACAAGCGAACATTACTCATGGAGTATATCTGGATAAATCGCTGTTTCCCAGTTTCTTACTGAAATATAAAGAAATGACGGGGAGCTGGAAACATTTGTTGGCACACTAGTTTGAAATGATTTGCATATGAAGGAGTTTAAACTGCATCCTTTTAAAAATATACTCCATGTGGAAACACTGCTCACTGATAAAGATCCTCGATCAGTTTACTTTGGATCAGTGAGTCTAGCTGCTGAAAGTAAAACAACTCAGTGTGATTTTTGCAGACTTTCACTCCACTCCGTGTTCTTGCGAAAACTGTTTAAGAGCTTCTCACGCCATTGCCGTTTAGCCTTTGATTTTAGGCAAATGATTTATCTGGTGACTCATCCTGCTAGCATGTACTGGAGTGTTAATAGCAGTTCAGTGCAAAACAACTGACCGAGGATCAAAGAAGGGCGGTTGCTCCTCTGTTGTCTTGCTGATACAACCTCAACGTGTCTTCACAGACCTTCAGCCAGTTTAGGAAACATCGATTTCTTTCAACACCAGTGTTGTAAAACTGCTTTAATGTGAGACACTTCCAGTATATTCTCTCTCCTCTTCTTCCCAGTGTGTGAGCGTACCAGTTTGCTTTATCTCAGGGGAGGACTCAGGCAGAAGAGAGCATGTATCAAACAGCCCAGAGAGTCCCTTTAAAATTGCTCCATACTCTGAGCTAGAAGAACATGCTGGAGCGCGCCTTTGACAGCACGCAAAGCCGGCACCCCGACTCCTGCTTGGGCCTGCCACAGAAAACCTGCAGTCTAAGCTTCTACAGATATGGCACCCCATGGAGGCCGAGTGCACTCATTACACATCTTTTCCTATTTAGAGACCTTTTATATATAAATAACGTGTCCTTCAGCAGGTCTTAAAATTAGGAGGCACCACACAACATGACATGTTACACTGTGTCCAGTGGCGGTCCTAGCCTGTTTGGTGCCCTGGGCAAACACTCCCTCTGGCACCCCCCCCCCCCCCACACACACACAAAACATATTAAGGATTGCACATTAACATAAAACTTTTGTACACACACACACACACACACACACACACACACACACACACATGAAGAGAGAGAGACAGTATGCATTGTATGCAAACAGCTACCAAACAGCCATCATAATTCATCACACAATGAGAACAGGACAAATCAACAACTGACAATGACTAATTAATATTAAAATCTGTAACATAATGTTTGGAGTTTAGTCTGTTACTGTTGCTATTTTTACCATTTCTTCTTGGAGCAACTGTAATGCACATAATTTCCTTAGGGATTAATAAAGTATTCTGACTCTGATTGGTTCAGGATGAGCTGCCATTATCCAATCACACATCTGCTTACCTGTATCTGTTGCTCGTTTCTCCTCCTCTTCTTTTCTCTTTTTTCTAAACTGAGCACCTGATGGCTTTGAACTTTTCTTGTCCATCTTACATTGGTTTGAATTTTGCACTCCAGTATGAACACAACTCCTCGAGGACTCGAGGATCACCACAACATAACCTAACAGACCTACACCTTAGTTCACAGATTCACTTTGTCTGAGGTGTATTTCTGGGATTTCACACAACCCAGGATTCAGATCATGAACACATAGTGGGCTTGGATTTACATCATTATGAATGAAATGTGCTCTATCTGGAAGCAGCTGGCCCCTCCCCTTTCGATGGCTTGTGTGAGACTTTAAATCATCAAACTGTAAATTTTAAATTGTTATTGATCCTTTACCCCGAGTCCTAAAGTGTATATTTATTTTCTTCTTATATTTGTTGTTTGTTTACTTGCACTGCTGTAGCTGGAGCCTCGTCATCTCGTCTCTCTATATGCTGGGCTGTCTGTAGCGGAGATGACAATAAAGTTTACTTTGACCTCAGCAGCGCGCAGGCGCACCGAGGGCTCTCGGTCACTTTTCGTGTAGAATTTCGAAAAAACATCGGTGCAAATTATAAGTCTGTATCATGATGTCTGGTCAAAAGAGCTTGCAAAGAAAAGCGTCTGGACTTCTTTAAGTTGCTTGAAGACGTTTCACCTCTCATCCGAGAAGCTTCTTCAGTTCTAAGGTCAAATGGTGGAGAGTCCCAGATTTAAACCTAGTGGGAGTTTCCCCCCACAGAGGGACAAAAAGACCCCCTGATGTGAAAGGTGTGAAACTGGGTGTGGGTCCCAATCAGCCAGAGTTTCGGGTGAGCTCATTGTGAAACCTGGCCCCACCTTATCATGCGAATTCCTGAGATCAGATGACTCAGGATGTGAGTGGGCGTTAAGGCGTCTGGGGACAATGTCTGGTGTTTTCGTGTTTGTTGGTTTGTTTTTATTTTGTTTTATTTTACGAGTTGGTTATTAGATGCCGCTCCAGCCAGTCAGAGAATCCCCCGCAGCCCCGCCCTCTCCTCTCTGAGCCGCAAGCAGCAGGCGCACCTCGCAAACGGAGGGCGCCCTTACTCCCAGCAAATGGGCGATAGGAAAACGATCGGTGCCTATGCTATTCCCAGTATGCGCTGGTTGACGTCGGGGAAGCATGAGAACGAGCATTTTTTTTTTGCCGATGCCGCCCCGGGCAGCCGCCCCAGGCAACCGCCCCAGGCAACCGCCCGTGTCGCCCTTATCTAAAACTGCTACTATACAAAGACTTCGCTTGCAGAATTTTGAACACAGTAACAAATCAGGTCGATTTCTAGCTAACCAGCTAAAAATAAATAAAGAAAAAATAACTATATGTGCTGCTAAAGATTTATCGGGGAACACAATATATGATCCTGGATGAATAAACAACATTTTTAGGGATTTCTATGAAACTTTATACTCACCACAAATAAACCCATCTAAAAATGAAATTGATCTGTTTCTTGACAACGTAACTCTTCCAAAATTACTAGACAGTCAAGCAATGGAACTGGATTCGCCACTGACACCAGGTGAACTCCAGGAAGCCCTGATAAGTATGCCCAATAATAAGGCTCCAGGTCCAGACGGCTTCCCTGCAGAATTCTACAAAGAATTCTGGACAATTTTGGCACCAGTATTCCACAGCATGTTGCAGGAAATCGAGGAAAAGGGCAGACTACCACCAAATATGAATTCTGCCAACATTAGTCTCCTGCTAAAACCAGGCAAAGACCCTTTATTTCCCTCAAGCTATCGTCCAATTTCTCTTTTAAATGTAGACCTTAAAATAATCTGCAAAGCTCTCTCAAAGAGATTAGAGAAAATGACCCCCCTCTTAATTCATCCTGACCAAACTGGTTTCATAAAAGGTCGGCACTCCTCAACAAACACTCGTAGATTACTTAATTTAATAGACTACTCATACGATAAAAACATCGAAGCCATAATATTATCTCTAGATGCAGAAAAAGCAGTTAATTGGAAATTTTTATTCGCAACTTTACACAAATTTGGTTTTGGAAACTCTTTCATAAACTGGATAAGAATATTATACAATTCTCCAACGGCTCGTATCAGAACAAATGACCAGACATCCTCCAGCTTCTGTCTCCTGAGGGGCACCAGACAGGGATGCCCACTCTCCCCTTCACTTTTTGCAATTTTTATCGAACCTCTAGCAGCAGCATTTAGACAGGCTACAACAATTAAGGGCATAAAATGTAAGAACATAGAACATAAAATCAGTCTCTATGCGGATGATGTGTTGCTTTTTCTGCAAAACACACAAACCAACCTCTCTGAGGTAATTACTTTAATAAACTGGTTTTCAAGAGTTTCAGATTATTCAATTAACTGGCCAAAATCTACAGTTCTCCCCATTAACTGCTCCTCCCATAATTCTTCCTCTGCCCCACTGCAATCCGGAAATATTAAATATTTAGGTATTAATATCTCTCCTAAGCTTTCAGACTTAACTAAACTAAACCACATCCCACTTCTAAAGAAAGTAGAAGGCGATCTGACTAGATGGAAATCTTTACCCATATCACTCATGGGAAGGGTCGCCACTATAAAAATGATGATCTTGCCAAAAATAAATTACTTATTTTTGATGATCCCTAACAAACCATCACAAGATTGGTTCAGATCTCTGGATTCATATATTTCCAAATTCCTTTGGAAAGATAAACCCCCGCGTATTAGCTTAAAAATGCTACAAAGAACCAAGGATAGAGGAGGATTAGATCTGCCTAATTTTCACCAATACTTCTTAGCCAACAGGCTTCAGTTCATCTCAGAATGGTTAAAACATACCTTCTTAGTTGAGCCCTGGCTAGATGTTGAACAGGCACTATGCAAGGATCTAGAGATTTCAGCCCTACCATTTATTAGCTCAAACATCAAAAGACATGAATGCTTTAAAAGTATCAACATCAGCTTTTCTCTGACAGCATGGTGGGAGTTTCTAAAAATAACGGAGTCTTCATTAATCCCATGCAAACGTACACCTATCTGGAATAACCCTGACATATTACAAAACAATAATATGATTAATTTCCCAGAATGGAGTTGTAAAGGAATTAAATACTTAGAACATATATTAGAGGGAACAGAATTTATTCCATTTGACAGACTAGTTGAACAATATGGGATCAACAAGACAAGGTTTTTAGAATATCAACAAATTAAATCCATAGTAAAAAAGAAATTTAACCTCAGTCAAGTTGAATTACAAACACCACTAAGTGCGGCACATTTTCTTACTCTTAAATCCCCCAAATTATTATCTAAAATATACAGAACACTTTCTAAATTAGATGAATCAATATCCCTTCCTACTGCAAAGTGGGAAGCAGATTTATCAGTCAACCTAGACCAAAACTTCTGGTCTCAGATTTGCTTAAAAACTTTTAAATTAATTAAAAATCCCAGTCTGCAATTAATACAATATAAAATACTTCATAGAGTGCACTATACAGGTCATCGGATGTTCAAGATGGGCTTTACATCTTCCAACAACTGCTCACACTGTCAAGGCAATACACCAGACAATTACATCCACGCTCTTTGGTTCTGTCCACCAGTGCAAAAGTTTTGGCGCGAGATATGTGAAGACTTATCAAAATGTCTGAAATGTAACATTCCAACCTCCCCCTTAGTGTGTTTGTTGGGCAGCTTAGATAATGTCACTTCAGAAAAGAATATAGCCCATATGATCTTCACTGCCCTATGCATAGCCAAGAAAACAGTCCTCATGAACTGGAAAAATAAAAATAATCTTAATTCTAACCAATATAGAAATTATCTATTAGATTACATTAGTCTTGACACAGCCTCTGCCACCACATCAGATCAATTGCTCTGGGCCCCTTTTATCAGCTCCATCACCTAGTGGGGGTGGGGGGTCATAGTTTGGTCCCGCCTTCACTGTTGAGATTGGTGAGGGGGTGGGGACAGGCTTAGGGCGTCGGGGGGTTCCCCGGAGGCATCTTCCTTGGGGGGCTCAACCCGGGGTAGCGGTCACGTCCGGTTGGGGGCTCTGTTGGCTCTCAGGTGACTGTTTCCTCGCGGCTGCGTGCAGCGGGGCTAGGGGAGGGTCTGTGCTGACGGACGTGGGTTACTGACCTGGCAACCTGGCTGCCCCTGGGTGGGTCCGGGATGGGCGTGAGGTTCTGGGGGCGCTCCGTCTCTGGGCCGGGGCCCGGGCCGGGCCTCGGGGGCTTGGGTCCTGGTTGGTGTGTTGCCGGGGTTGTGGGCGGGTGGGTGCATGGGGGCCCGGCCCTGGAGCAGGGTGCCGCCGGTGCGTCGAGCCGCCTGGGGGGCTCTTCAACTGGTGGGGGGGATGGTCACATCTTGCAGGAGCTTTCTTCTCTTCAGGAACTCTCTGCAGGAGGGGGAGATACAGGAGAGGTGGAGGAAGATCTCAGCCTGGGCGTTTACCGTCTTATGTAGTCTGGAAGAAGAGTGGATGGTGGGGTGGGTGCAGTTTTCTCTGTGGTGGGGTTGGGTGGACTGTCCAGGGCTCTGTGGAGCCGGAGGGCGCTACTGCACTGGGCCCCGGTCTGATGGGCCTGGGCCCCCCTTCCCTGGCGGGTCGCGAAGGGTGGGAGTGCCTACTGGGGTCAGCGGGGGAGCTGGCCCCAGGGAGGGGTTACCTGCCCCTCCCTTCCTTCCCTCCCCATCTCCAGCTGCCTCCCTCTTCCCGCTCCACCACAACCACCCACACATGCAGGGCCTTGGAGTAGGGGTATGTCACCAGGGTGCAGAGGAGGCTACCCCCCCCCCCCCCCGTCCCCTTCTGGCTGCCTCTGCCTCAATTTTATCCCACAACTTAGACATTCACATTATTCACACTCTCATTACACATACATATAGGATCTTGGGGGTGGGCACAATCACGGAGTCCAAATTACCATCAGGGTGTACACCTCACCCCTGGCGTCGTTGCCCACCTCTCAATTTTAAATACACTTAGTCATTGAGGGCTAGCAGGAGGGACTATGCGCTTACCTGCTGCTCCTTGGCAGGTAGCTCCATGCCCTCCTGGGTTTTAATTGCACCTTAGAACACACATGCATCAACACTACAATGAGCGGGTGGAGGGAGGTTTGGAGTCTTCTCCCACCCCCATTCTCTGCGGCCTGCTGGAGCGGGAGGGCTAGTAGGAGGAGTTGGCCGTCCGACTGCGGTCTGGGGTGTGGGGCCTCCCTGCTGCTGCTGAGTCGGGGTGGTCTGCCTCCCCCCACCGCAGGGAAAAGGGTAACACCACCTGGGTCTGGGTGCAGTTCCCCCCTCCAGGGGCAAGGGTACCTATACCCGGTTTGTAGAGTACGCTTGGGGAGTGTGATCGTGTGTACAGCGTCTCTTTATGTCTGTCTCCACGTTGGTTGAGTGTGGAGTAAGTGCATATGAGAGCATGAGGGAGGGAATGGATGTTTGTGTCTGTGTGTGCCTGTATGTCTGTGTCTATATGTCAGGCTGGGTATCAGACGCCACCTCTCTGGGGACATCTCAGGCCCTCCAAGGTTTGGAGGCCTATCTCCACCCACCACCACTTCCCCTGCCGGTGGCGGACTCCCTCAGGTGTCGGTGTGTTGGTGGTTCTTTGTGTCTGGGGGTGGGCGTCCGGGTACACACCGGCTCACTCCTTGGCGGCCGCTTGTCGGGGCCTGGGGCCTGGGGCTCGCTCGGGCCCCTTTGGAGGTGGGGTGCCCCCGGCCTCTCGGCCTGGGGCTCGGTCACTCAGGCGCAGCTGGGGGCCGGCGGAGCTCACGGGCGCGTCACTGCAACTCCCCCTGACTTCTGCTCCACGGCTGCTGGGCGAGCCCTCATCTGGGACTCTCCTCAGCTCTTACTGGAACAGTGGCGCGGCTGCCCCTCTGTTGGTCTTCCTTGGTCTCTTGTGTTCTGGGGGCCTCTGGATGTCTGGAGTTTTGATCTCCTCCATACCCGCTTCACACCCTGGAGGACGGGGCTGTGGCCCCCCCACACTCCCTAGCAGATCATTACATGGAGAAACCTTTGGAATGCAAGCATGCTGATCCACACAGGTATGCACACATGGGTATTCACAGACGCGGACTAAAGCTTTCTTGGCTGCTGCCTCAAAGCACACTGTGCGCTGTCTATCTTGCGTGCTGCACAATATCGTTTATTACTTAGTAAATACTGATATCTATGACTAGCTAGTTTATTGTGATGGTGCTTTGTTTTCTCTATTATTATGTTGCTCTTTGTTGTTTGCTGTCTCCTCTGTTTGTTTTTTTTGTTTGTTTTTTTTTTTTTCTCCATACAGGTGACCCAGGAGTTCTTTTTTTTTTTCTCTCTCTTCCCCCCCCTTCTCACCGTCTCTTCTCCCCTTTGGTTTTCTTTCTTTCTCTCCCCCTCTTTCTCTCATTCATTCCCCCTGTCCTATTTATTAAAAAAAAAAAAAAAAAAAAAAAGACAAAGGATGAACTGAAGCTCTGCCATCACGTCATGTCGCATACTGCTGTTTCTGATGTCATTTAGAAAAAAAAAAAAAAAAAAAAAAAAAACTGCTACTGACTCATTTCAGCTGCATTTGAAAAACTAAGTACATCCTTACTGGGAATTAAGAGGGTAAATGGGAGCCAGCCTCTGCTGATCAAGTGTGCTTGATAAATTACTCATTAGTGAGAACACCTCTATAAAATCAGAAGCTTTGGTAGTTTCAGGAGTGTGTTCACGCTGTGCCAAGAAACAAGGCATCATCGTACAGTAGGAACGATTATTCACAGGGGGCAAACACTCCACACACTTGTCAGCAAATCCATCCAAGGCAATGAACCAGCAGCAAACCCGATGTCTCAGAATCCACAGGCCTCAGTCAGCATGCTAAATGCTAAAATTCATGACAGCACAAACGACTGATGTCATCTGGCTCGTTTTGGAAGGGCTGGCGAGAGAAAGCCTCTTCTCCTAAAAAGAACACAACAAGCATAGTTTTGCAAAATTGCATCTGAACAAACCACAAGTTAGGCGAATGCCAAGCACAACATCTTGGCCCACACACAGCAGCTGATGCCAACATCGAGCACAATAACCGGATGATTACGGTGATTACTTGAGCTTGTTTTGCAGCAACAGGTAGGTCAACCATGAACTTCTCTGTATACCAAATTACCTTAGAGTCAATGAACAATGATCCCGAGCACACTAGCAAATCTACAACAGAAGGGCTGAAAAACACAAAAGAATCAGGGTGTTGCAATGGCCCCGTCAAAATCCAGAACTCAACCAGACTGAAGCACTGTGGCAGGACCTCAAGAGTGCTTTGCGTAAACGATTGCCAACAAATCTGAGGCCCAAAAAGGTGCAGGAGGTAGAGCAGATCATCCAGCACTCATCATATCTTTGGGCAAGATACCAACCCTGAGTTGCATCCATGAGAGTATATATGATAGACAGAACTTCATTTATCCCTCGGGTACGTTCCTCCACATTCAGTTTGAATGTTACATAGTAAGCACAAGAGTGCTTTTATACTCTTTGCACAGAGTATACTGTATAAGAAGCAGTCCATTTACCATTTAAAGTGTACTTTTGTCTTTCCATGACTGTACAGTTGTGTATAATTGTGCTCGACACCTTCAGCTGTTAGGTTCCTAAAGCTGTATGCAATTATTCTGACTTGTTCTGAGAGTGAATTCGAGCTCTTGACATCCACAGGCACCACATGTAGCCGCTAAGTCTGGTGGACCTAAATCTTCACCTCCAAGTCCGTTCACATACAAGAGGAAAGGGAGCGAGCGGGTCGGCGCTCAGGGCACAGAAACTAAACTTTGAACACAAACCATTTATTTCCATAAAAAACACAGTCAGAATCACAAATACAAGTTAAAATCCCCCGTAAACAATAAAAGAGTGTTCTCAACGCTCTAAAAAACCCTGCCGGCAGAAATAACCATACACTATTAAAACAAAGCTAAAAACATGTTTCCCATATGCTAAAATTACCCCCCCACAGTCCCATAATCCCACAGTCCAGCCACACATGGGCGAATGGTCCTTATCTGAAACAGGAATTCCTCTTCCGGGATGGAAACCACGGCGACCAGAGGAACAAGGAGGGGGCTCCTGTCGCAGACCTGTCTCCTCCTGACAGCGCGTCGCCGCACAGTCGAACGACTCGCGGCGCCCCACAGTCAGGCAGCAGTTCCTTCAACACACGTGCTCACACGCGTTCCTTTTTCTCCTGCTCACCTTTCGTGCGTCGCTCTCTTGTCTCTGCGCTCACTATCCCCTTTAACAGGTCAACCTGGCGGCTGATAGGCCACCTTGGGGAACGCCCCCACCTCACAGGTGCCTACAATTGTCTGTTTAGTCCACAGTGGATTAAAGGAATATGGTACAACAACATTAACACACATAATATAAATATGAGGATAAAACCATGCAATATAAATATCAATAAACAAACATGCAATATAAATATCACAATAAAATCATGCAAATAAAATCAACACTATGTACCAACACACAGACTGATAAAACATAAAAACACAAATTTCCACTGTGTGACACACACACTCCCTGTTGAATAGGTTAGTTTTCTTAACTAATTTTACAGTGTATCAGCCACAAACGTTGTTCATAGATGAAACATTTTATTAAAGAAAAACAATAATTAATAATTATTAACAGTCACTGATCATAGAGCAGTCGTGACCTTTCACAGAATACTTACACGGAGGCAGTCCTGTGTTTAAAGGGCACATGATGTCATTTCAAAAGTATATAATTGTGAAGGTCTTGGAATCCATGCAAACTCTGAGTCTTATGCGGTGCCAAACTGTCATAAAGATGAAAGAGATGGCGCTGATTCAAGAGACAAACAGGATTGATTCACTGTGTCAATAATTCCCAACATGAATGGCAGAGTCCGTTTCCCTCTTACATGGAAAAGTGCCTTGTTTACATTTTATCGGCTGTTCTCGATAAAGTGCAGCATTGATGAAGAAGAGAAGATTTTCATTTACATTCACTGGTGATGTAAACTGACAAGTCACTGGGAAAACAGTCTTACTGGGGTTGGTGTTGAAGGAGGACATTTCTCAGGAACATTATATTCTTTTCTGAGCACTTTGCCTTTTAGACCCTGGAGGTGAGCAGATTTGTGGATCATATGATCTTTTCTACGCAGCAGTGTGGGATTTTAAATGTCTTTGCACTAGATGTAGTCCTGTAACCAAGATCAAGGATGAATTCCTCCACTGTTATTTTCAATGCCATGCGCCAACACAATAAAACTCACTTTTATTTACACCAAATCACAACTGCAGTCGCCTAAAGGTGCTTCATATTGTAAGGTAGTACATACAGGGAAAAACCCAACAATCTTATGACCCCCTATGAGCAAGCACTTTGGCGACAGTGGGAAGGAAAAACTCCCTTTTAACAGGAAGAAACCTCCGGCAGAACCAGGCTCAGGGAGGGGCGGGGCCATCTGCTGTGATTGGTTGGGGTGAGAGAAGGAAGACAGGATAAAGACATGCTGTGGAAGAGAGACAGAGGTTAATAACAGATATGATTCAATGCAGAGAGGTCTGTTAACACATAGTGAGTGAGAAAGGTGACTGGAAAGGAAAAACTCAATGCATCATGGGAATCCCCCGGCAGCCTACGTCTATTGCAGCATAACTAAGGGAGGATTCAGGGTCACCTGGTCCAGCCCTAACTATATGCTTTAGCAAAAAGGAAAGTTTGAAGCCTAATCTTAAAAGTAGAGATAGTGTCTGTCTCCTGAATCCAAACTGGAAGCTGGTTCCACAGAAGAGGGGCCTGAAAACTGAAGGCTCTGCCTCCCATTCTACTTTTAAATACTCTAGGTACAACAAGTAGGCCTGCAGAGCGAGAGCGAAGTGCTCTAATAGGGTGATATGGTACTACAAGGTCATTAAGATAAGATGGGGCCTGATTATTTAAGACCTTGTATGTGAGGAGCAGGATTTTGAATTCTGGATTTAACAGGAAGCCAAAACAGGAGAAATCTGCTCTCTCTTTCTAGTCCCTGTCAGGACTCTTGCTGCAGCATTTTGGATCAGCTGAACTCTACTCCAATAGAAGTTGTTTATCCCTTCAGTAGTGTTACATGTAACCACTTTTGATTTAAGGCATTCATTTCCAGACGAACAACAGTGTCGTAGCACAACCACATTCCCTAAAGCAGATTATTTGTAATCTGGAGAAGAAATGACATCTCACTGATTTAAAAGATTTTCATTTATCCTGGAAGAAGCTTGTTGCTCTACACTTATCACCGCTGACAGTGGTGATATCGCTGCCCTTGTCCTGCTAGATCCTCAGCGCAGCGTTCGATACCGTTAGCCACATTATTTTCCTGCGAGATAAGAACACACATTTGGTATTAAAAGAATCCAGCTGCAGTGATTTGAATCATATCTATCTGACAGATTCCAGTTTGCAAATGTAAACTGGGAGTCGTCTTTACCCACATAAAGTATTCAGAAATTTGACAGGATTCTCTGCTGGGACCAATCATTTTTACATTAAACAGCATAGCACACATACATCTCCTACATATATATATCATGATGCCCAGATTTATTTACCCATGAAGCCAGATAACACAAATCCAATTCCTAATATTGTGAGGCAAAGACCCTACAACGTTAATATCTCAGAATGATGCTGAAAAGCGAGTTCATACATTTATTGCTCTAAGCTGACCAACTTAATTATTATTGTCAGTGTACTGTAGACGCTCCCTGAAAAGTGTTCAGTTGATCCACGCTGCCATGTAAGTACTATACTGATATTCTAGTTTCTCTTCACTGGCTCCCTGTTCAATTCAGAAATGAACTCAAAATCATTGTCATATACAAAGTATGAAATGATCAGGCCCCATTATCTTTTAAACACAGTGCTTCATTATTCTAATGGAACGTTTACAGTGGGGGAAACAATTATTAGATCCCTGCTCACTTTGTACGTTTGCTCACTTAGAAAGAAATGAATTTCAAATGTTGATGCATTTTTCCCTTTAACTGAGACACACAACAAATGTTGATGCACAATTTTGAAATCGCACCATGTCTTATCAAAGGAAGCTTTCAACGCTCCTCCGTAGGTTTCAGTGTATGAGGACTGTGGGGTGTCTGGCCCTTCGCTACGGGCCATTCAGTCTCTACACGGCCTTCGTCCACACTGAAAAATAAATCCTAAAACAACAGTAATATCCCGGCAGCTGGGCGCCAAAATAAAATAACAGAAAATAACTTTCCCATGAAAATATTTTCAGTAATGACAATACAGGTTGTTGCCCTAATTTTACCCTTTTTACCCTTTGCCCTAATGGGATTCTTCCATTTTCACGTGCTTTTAAACATTAATTAGGAACATTTTAATGTGATTAAACAATGAAATTACTGAATTAATGAATGCAGCAATATGAATAATAATACTTAAATGTACAGAAATATACATTTAACAGCTGGTTTAAATAATAATGGATTGCATTCATGTGGCGCTTTTTGCAACCCTCAAAGCGCTTTACAATTCCCCTCTGACCAACACCCGTAGGTGGAAGGTTTTCCACAGCATGACATTTGAATTTAACAGTTCAAGCTTTCAAATAACAGACAAACATTTGTGAAATTATGATACATTTGTGAATGTATTTTAACAATCTAAATATGCTCATGTACAGACAAATATATTTAAAAAACAAGAAAATTATGTTTTATTACATTTACAGTGATTTTACGTTAATTTACATTTGAAAAGTAAAATCAATATATTTACGAAAATTTAATGGTATTCAAGAAAAACAGTACAAAACTGTAAAATACTTTTATATTACCAGGGCTCCAGAATAACTTTTTGCCATGGGTGTACCGGCACAAAAGTTAGGCGCACACAAATTTTCTAATTGATATAATATAATGTGTTTTCTGGATACACTGTGCTTTTTCAGCATTCAAAGATTGATGACACCGTGTCAGAGCACTGGCTATGAATTTCAGAAGGATCAGGCCTTAACAGAAAAGTTAGCAATAGTTCTTTTCCTATTACAGCTACATCCACGTCTGTGGTGCCCAGGCTGCTCACTAGGGCTGGGTATCATCACTGATTTCTATAATCCATTCGATTCCGGTTTTCAAAGTCCCGATTCGATTCAACTTAGCCTCAGACAGTCAGAAATATTATAATTCTGATCATTTATCAGTACTGACTTCATCAGAATTGTGAACATCACAGCAGATGCCTTTGTGTGAAAGTAGCTGAGAATAAAACAGAAAAACTGTCATGGGGAATTGGGTTAAAGGACTCAGGTGTGAGACTCCTTGCAGAGTGACAGTGAATTTATTCACAGTGAAAAGGTGAGTCAACAGTTCGAGTCTGTAAACCAGAAAGGGCAGTGCAGTGATCCTCCTCCGATCCCTGAATCCTGGAGGCAGATGAGAAAAGCACACGCACAGTAACAAAAACGTTCTCTCCTTCACAAACTGAGTATGCTAGCCGCGACTACGCTACCCGGTTTAGTTCAACGTTCCAGCGTTGGTTGTGACTCGACCGCACTGTTAAATAGGTCTGCTTCAGATTAGTTGTAGCCGGTGAAGTGATTATGCACAGGTGCGACGATTCCAGCTCAGGACACTCCCCTCGGGTCAGCTGCCGTTCCGTGCCACGGCTTCCGGAGGAACATGTTCCAGCAGAAAAACACATGCACAGGATGGAGAGGAGAACACGACACAGTACACACAAACACCACCAAAAATTGGCAAGGCGATCGGTGAGGACCGTCTAGCCGTGACAAAAACATGAAGGAGATTTTCCTGGTCTGGCTTTTTATAGCAGATAACCTTAAAAATATTTTACAATCTTCTGCATATAAAGTTAAAATTTCTTCAGTATTGAACAACAGAAAAAACAGGCTTTCTTGTCCGAGGTCATTTAAGTGAAGAAAAGAAAAAGACAGCAGCCACAGCGCTGTAAACAGCGGTAGACTGGTGGGTAATAAGTGAATGAATAATACAGAAAACAGAGATTGGAGACGGAAACTGTTCTTGAAGCACAGAGAGAGAGAGAGAGAGAGCTAGCTGTGCATGGAGTGTGATTTTAATAGTCGTGGAAGCAAAACAGCAAAATTCATGACGACATTGATCAAATGTGAAGCGCAGGTCGCACAGGTGCAACCAAATATTTTTTTTTAGTCGCACCAATGAAAAATTTGGTCGCACTCTAGAGCCCTGATTACAATTATTTTTTACAATGTACGTAACCGGCAATAAGTCAGACTCGTTCCCGGTGGGTGATGGGCTCCGCCAGGGCTGCCCTTTGTCTCCGGTTCTGTTCATAATTTTTATGGACAGGATTTCTAGGCGCAGCCAAGTAGCGGAGGGCTTTCACTTCGGTGGTCTCAGGATCTCATCTCTGCTTTTTGCAGATGATGTGGTTCTGTTGGCTTCATCAGGTGATGGCCTCCAGCTCGCCTTTGAAAGGTTCGCAGCCGAGTGTGAAGCAGTAGGACTGAGAATCAGCACCTGCAAATCTGAGGCCATGGTCCTCAGCCGGAAAAGGGTGGAGTGCCCACTCTGGGTCAGGGATAAGTTCCTTCCCCAAGTGGAGGAATTTAATTATCTCAGGGTCTTGTTCATGAGTGATGGGAGAAGTGAGCGGGAGATCAACAGACGGATTGGTGCAGCGGCCGCAGCGATGTGGACGCTGTGCCACTCTGTTGTGGTGAGGAGAGAGCTGAGTGTAAAAGAGCAGCTCTGGGCGCCTCCTGGGTGAGGTGTTCCAGGCATGTCCCACCAGGAGGAGGCCCCGAGGCAGACCCAGGACACGCTGGAGAGATTATATCTCTCGGCTGGCTGGGAACGCCTTGGTGTTCCCCCGGACAAGCTGGAGGAGGTGGCTGGGGAGAGGGAGGTCTGGGCTTCGCTGCTTAGGCTGCTGCCCCCGAGACCCGGCCTGGATAAGTGGAAGAAAATGGATGGATGGATTTAAAGCACCTCTAGATTTGGACAGAGGAACAAATGGGCCAAAATCAAAAAATAAAGAATGTCATTTAATTGATTCAATATTCATCCATCTATTTTCTTTTTCTTACGCAATTCAGGGTCTCTGGGGGAGCCTGGAGCATACTGCAGTTGCCATGGAGATAGAGGCAGGGCACAGCCTGGACAGGTCATCAGGTCATCAGGGCCAACGCACACAGCACATTTAGAATCACCAGTTTTCCTCACCCTGTGCACGGAGACGACCCACGCAGACATGGGAAGAACACTCCACTCAGATAAGGCCCCTGCACTGGGATCACACATACACACACACACACACACACACACACACACACACACACACAAAGAAATGAATATTAAAGAGGTGTATTTAATTTTCACTGAGTGATTTTCATTTCTTGGCAGGTTAGGTTCTGCACAGCTTTGCAGGCGAGGACAGAAAACACTCCCTACATGCTAAGTTATTGTTACTTTTACTGCTTGCACACTGGACGCTTATCTTAGTTTGATCTGAGAAAACAAACAGCCCCCTCTGCACGAGGTGCATCATCACCAGCTGTAAGGGTACTGGAACCAGTGCAGTCGTGCTCAGGCCTGTTCTTCCAGCTCCCAGAGTCAACTAGATGTGAAGGTTAGTCTTAAACACTGAAAAACCACCAGAGACGAAGATAAGAGCCCATAAAGGAAAAGCTGAGGAGACTGAGAGAAGCCTCTGTCTGTTTTGTCGTAACTGTTTTCAGCAGCTGTCACACATTAAAGACGTCTCTGTGGTAATTAAATAAGAGGGACCATGAAGGCAGAGGTTTAATGTCGGGGATGAGGGGGTGAAGTCAAACAACTGTGTGTGTGTTTGCCTTTGTTTCATGTGCAGTGTGTAAATACATTAAATTTGCATTCATGATCATTCCCCAGTGAGTATTGTGGAAAACCAGTCGGCTCCAGTCTGACTTTCTCTGTGTTTTCCATGGAAGTTTCAACATGAAGCTTTTTCCTCTGAGGCTGTTGTGCCGTAGCACCACTCGCTGATTCTATCAGGTGAGTAAAGAAGCCATTAGACTAACAATCCTGCTCAGCAGAGGAAACATAGAAAGAGCTCTTCAGTGACTTTATGGTTGTTTTCACATGAGTTGTTTATGTGGAAAATATGTCTTGACCGACCTGCTTCCTTCACTTAGCATCTGTTTGTTGAGTAAACAGGACTCTGTTGTCACTTTCTCTGCACAGCTGCATGGTGTTTGACCTGCTGACCTATTCACTGTTTCTCTTATCAGGCCTGGATGTTTATTGTTCAGAAAACAAGTACGAGTGAAAACAGCCCTTGATTTATTCAATAAAGAAACACCTCTGATACGAACACAACAGCAAAGACTCCCTTATCGGCCGTTGCGAAACACTGTGAAGCTGTGTACACCACCACACGTTACGTGATAACAGTCCGTGGCCAAAGTTTAATGTTACACCAGGTTTAAAAATGTGTTCATATCTGTCCTGTCTGACAATTGGATGATTGCTGTTATGGTTGCTTAAACATTAACATGCACAAAAGAAGCACTGTGTCGACACACACCCGGTTTACTCAACAAATCTCATCTTAAACCTTCAAAGAGGCATACAAAGTTGAAACATGCTGTGAAGCGCCTGTTTGATTAGGCTCATTGGAGCACACTCCAGATGTTGTGTGCTTATGTTTTCCAGAAAAGCCAAGGTTAAAAAGACCAAAACATAATGCAGTGACGTGAAAATCATCCAAACACTATTGAAATTCAATGAAAATAATATGACAGACAAACAGGTTTTACACTGGCTCAGTAAGCAGTACATCTGCTTTGCTCTCAAACTTCTAGATCCAGAAAAGCTTCTCCTAAATTTGATTTGTGAATGACGACCTTCAGACTGAAGAGCAGAGAGACCACCCAGCTTGTTATCAGTGATGCATTTGTTCCATATCGTTGCTGAATGATAGCTGCAGGTTTGGGAGCAACACATGCATCCAGCAAAGCAAAACAACATCCATACCTTCACTTATTCAGGCTCACAAAGAGGCTGAAACCTAGACCGGCGTTTATAGGTCACCATACTGTCACAGCACAGGTCAAAAAACAGGCCAATGTTTTATTCACATTTTGATTTGGCACAGACTGTTTCACTAGAGCTCCTTCTTGATGCACGGTCTAAAAATGAGGATTTTACAAGTGTGTCATTAAAATATAGGCAAGCGACCCAGTGGACGGACACCATGATGTGGTCAGCCACATGTGTAACATGCTGTAGGCGGAGGAGAGGAGACTTTGTGTGCATTTTGTGTCTGTTGCTGTCAGACAAACGAGATATGAAGGGTCATACCTCTGTTTTCTTTTCCGACTCTCCTTTACACAAGAGGCAAAAATGACTGGAATCTGGATAAAATCTCACCCCAAGCCTGAGGAGAGGCTTGGGGTGAGGTGACTACTCTTGATTTGGCGTTCTTTAGATAAAACTGAACTTAACACACAAACATGTGCAAGCATGCTCACTTACTCCTGATACAGTCACAGTTACTGATCGTAGGTGGAGAGCGTGTAAGTTGCTCCTCTTGCAACAGACTGAGCTGGGACGGCAAAACTGGGAGAAGTGGCTGATGGTGCATACGTTACTCAGCAATAAGAAGCTCGGTGATTTCTGAGAACAACTTGGCAAAGAAAACAGGTTACACAGGCACAAGGGCAGGAGACAGGACGACCAAGGAGGCCTGGCTGTCACCATGTCGGTGAGAAACAGGTGTGTAAAGAAGCAGTCCATGGGTGGATGCAGCAGCTCCACCTTAGAGCAAAAGACTATAAAAATAAACTAAAGAGAGCAAAACTGCGACTTCTTTCTACTCACTTTAGGCCCTCAGAGCACTTCGTACCACGAGTCGCATTCACCTGATCACGTTCATACAGTGCTTTTATATGTGCCTGAGCACTTTCACCTAAAGTGGCGTTCATTACCTTACCTTAAAAAAAGGGTTTCTGACAACGCGTCTAAACCTGATCCCCAGTATGAATAATACTGGACCAGTTAAATATAAGCTGCAACCCCAGGGCTGAAAAAAGAAGCCAAAGTAAACTCCAACAACTAAACTGTTCAGTTTATAGAAACATCAGTGCGTCTGTGGACAGATGGATGTGCATCACTTTCTTCTCTTTGCTGTTGTTTTTCCTTCACATTGTGGAAGCGTGGGTCATACTTATCGATTAAAATGTTCTTATTATAATATTAGACGATGAGGATTCGACAGAAGAAAAACATGGAGCCTGTTGTTTACAGTTATCGACTCAGGTGATAGTGTTAACTAGCCCACACTGTGCAGTTATCACAGGTTTTAGCTTCCAGGGTGTTTTTTCTTGCTTACAGTTTTTGTTTGAAAATAGTTCCTTTTTTCATTCATTTCACTTTTAGTCCAGATTCCTTATGATGATTTATGGCAAATGCCAGAGGCAAGATTCAAAAAACATAAAGTATAGGATTGCGGACTTCCCATGTGTTTTCTTTGCACTTGGACGAGTTGGCACGGTGTCTTTGTTGGGCCGTGCAGAGTGCGTGGACACACTCACATCCTGTAACTCAGTAACTAAGAGAACAATGGTTTCCTGCACATTTAGCTTGTAAATGGATAAAGACTTTACACTGGTAGAAGTTATCGTGGTTCCTGGAATATGATGGCATATAAAGTTTTGTCTTTGTCGGCATGCAGAAATGCCACTGCCACTTAATAAAGCTGATTGCGGCGCTCTGCTCCAGCCTAAATGTTTTGGGTTATTTTTCCACACTTATCAGCTGCCGTCAAGTGTCTCCAAGGGGATTTCCACATATGCTGGCTCAGCGGGAGTGAAAGGGATGCCTGCCAACAGGATCTTTGGAGCACGCACTCCTCGTTTATTGTGTTAGTTTGAGACACTAGTTTCAAGTGAGCTAGGTTGGAAGTGCGACCAGGAAGTCACAAAATAATCCAGACTTTTATGATTTCTTTCTTTTGTTTGTCTGTTTTAGCAGACAAATACTTGGAAAACCTTTTCCATGCTCCATGATTAAGTTTGGCACAAAGAATCAAGAACAAACTGTCCACAAATTACCAAACACACGCATCCGCTTTCATAACGAGATTCAACTTGCCATTTTAAAGACATAAGATAGCAGCAGAAAGATGTTTTACATAGTTTGGCAGCTGCTTTATGTATCTAATAATCATTCGTGACACTGAGCCAAAGGCCTGCTCTAGATAAACTCAAGTAAAATCGGTCAGGCATTAAAAAAGCTTATTTCTTTTTCTTCCCATTTTCATGCAACATGAAAAATTGTTATTAAATATTCAGTACTTCAGTGTTGCACGAGGGGAAACTTGAGGTAATGCAAATATTAAGCAGTGAGTGACTATTAAGTGTAATAATCCACACTGGTCAGTTACACGGTGGCTGTAGCTCTGGTGGGAGAGCAGCTCACCTACTAACATTGTGTGTGTGTGTGTGTGTGTGTGTGTGTGTGTGTGTGTGTGTGTGTGTGTGTGTGTGTGTGTGTGTGTGTGTGAGATCGAAAGCACTAAACAGGACAAGAGTGCTCAGAGTAGAAAATCAGTCCATTTACTGAATTTCTTGTTTTTTGACAGGTAGCCTAATAAACTGGCTGAGCTCCGTGTAAAATCTGTAAGTATAATAAGAGGGGGTTGCAGCTTCAACAGTGCTTGTTTCACAGTCTGGAGAAATTATTGAGAGTTTGTTGAAAAAATCAGATAAATGGACTGACACCTGTCTGAGGAGTCAAAGTACTTTTTAAATACCAGTCTCATTCACACACAGCGACTCCAGCATTACGCGACAACTCGGAGCTCAAGCATTCTTGAAAAAGCCAAACCAACCCTCTGATTAGCAGACGTCCTGCTCTGTTAGCTGAGCTGCAGCCACTGTGAGTCGGCTTGTCTGTTAATCTGTTCTCCTTTGATCTCTGAACTCCCAGTGAAATACTGCCCTGCAGGCCAAAGTCAAATCTCAGACGTTTCCTTGCCTTCATTTCCAATTGTTGCGTTACAGCTGAGTTCAGCCCTGACATGTTATCAGCCTGTGATATTTACTTTCACACTCTTCCCACATTTTTCACTTTTATTTGTTACCTGTGGCTACAGGGCATGTTCACAGGGTGAAGTCTGAACCTGCTGGCTGAAGCAAACATCCCGACTTTTACAGTGGAAACTCTGCAATAGACAAGCGCACATTACAAGCACAGTGCTGACTTTTACACATTTTTATTTTGTGCAGCAAAACATTAGCGTATGAAAATATATCATTTAGTTTTTATTACAAATGAATTGATTAAAGTAAAGCAGACCAAGTGAAATGCAAAGCAAACAACCTCACTGAGCCAAATCGTATTTACAGTCAGGATACAAAGTAATACTGTTCACGGTCTCATCATAAAGCATTGTAGCACATCTCAGAGCTCAGCGGGAAATCCTTCTGGAAACAGCTGTCTTCTACAGGATACACCTGGGGATAGTCTGTGGGAGCAAAGTAAGGTGCGCATTCTGGGGTGGGGGGGCTCTCCTGCTGGCCTGACCAACAGTGTGGCAAGCTGTAATATTCCTGGGGGCCACAGTGCTGATAGTGGTATTGCTGTGGGCTGAAGCTTGACTCCATTCTGGTGGGCGAGTCATAGCATGAGGAGGAGGAGGAGGAAGAGAAGGAGTCCTGTGGGGAATAAGTGTTGGGATCCACAGGGTTGCAGAAAGTCAGTGACTCCAATGAGGAGCAAGGGGCCTGAAAGAGAGGAGGACATCGAAATTACTTTGGGCAGGACTGCAGGTGTGCCACATGGTGGTCATCCAACCAAAGCTAGGCCCAGGGCTCACCAGGAACACTTGTGAGTGGTGTTTTTGATTTAATGCATTCATTTGTGTGCAGACAGCTTACAAAACTGACATGCAGCTGTTTATCCTGCCAGACAGGTCATTTTATCAAACACAAACAGCTGTAATCACAGTCAAAGCAAGACTAGCTCCTTCAAATATATCCACACAAACCTATCCACTACATGCTGAACAGACACTGACAGTGTTTGTGGAAATAAACGACCACCACACCAAACCTCTGTTCCAAATAAACGCATTGCTATTGCTCGTATCTCGTATGCTTTTAAAACAATCTTTCAATTTTGGTCACAAACAGAAGAACTAGGAAATTTTTCCGTTTTGTCACAAAAGTTTTAAGAAATCCCAGTTTCTGATTATTTCTTTAATGACGGTGTTTCGTTGGTGCCAGCTGAGACCTACCATCCCCTGGCCGTAGTAGTCCGCATCTGAGGACAGTCCGTGGTACCAAGGCTGAGGGGAGGTTGGAAAAGGAGGCAGAGGGGTGTCGTAGGTGGTACCACCGTATCCGTTGCCGGGCAACATCACATCCCCAAACTGCTGCTGCTGCTGCACCTGGATGCCGCACTCCTGCATCTGGATGTTGCACGCGCTGTCAGGGACTGGAAACGAGATGGTGGCTCGAAGCTGGAGGGCCAGCGACCCGCAGCTGCTGGCTTCAGCTGGGGGGACAGAGGGAGGAGGAGCCACATGGCCACCTGCCGAGATTCAGTGTAACAGTCAGACCGAAAATATCCAGAATACAAACACATGCGATGAAAACAAGCGAACCACACGCTCTGGGTTAATCATTGCCTATCATTTAATCACGGACTAGGATATATCTGCGACCACTTTGAAAGGGCGTGGTCTGAGAGACCACGGTGGAACTCCACCCCTCTGAAATCTGAATGCCTCTTGCCCCCCGTCCAACTGAAAAAGGCGTCCTCAATAATTGATGCATATTTATATGTTTATTTTACAGAATTTTTGACCCCCCAAACAAACAAACAAACAAACAAACAACTTGATTAAGATCATCAGACTGTGACGCTTAGGGCAGGCCGCTGTAGTGCATGTGTGTCTTTCTGGGATGTATTTTAGCACACTGGGTGGACAAACCTACTTTGGAAAGTGGACGCGCGAAGCTCCTGTAGTTCCAAGCAAGCCTGATGCATCTGCTGATCAGGAAGAAAGAGAAATACAGAGGAGGGGGAAGGCGATACCAGATTATTAATGGCTGCTTTCCTGTAAATGAGTTGAGTGGCTTATTTTGATAAAACGGGCTATCAGTGATTTACAGGTGCAGGCTTGCACAGAGCGGTATTCTCAGCAGAAAAAAGGTGAGACTGAGAGCAGGGGACAAGGGTAAAGAGGCGTGGGGGAGGGAGGAGTTACCGCATTAAGCTTCTTGTTGTTGGCCTCCTTCTCTCTGTGCCTCCGCAGCAACTCCTTGACCGTGATCTTCACCCGGACCCCCGGGTACACCTTCAGTTGATCTTAATGAAGAGCACAGTGTGTCACTCATGCGCAGTAATCTCCTCTTAAAGCAAACTAAACCAGTCGTGCACTCTTCTCCTCCCTCTCCCTGCTCCTCCAGTAAAGCACCACAAAGCATTTCTTACACATCACAGCTTATTTTGTTTCCAGTAAACTGAAATCGCTCCATGAAGTGTCGCTTCATTCTAATAAACTGCTGAAAGATTGTCTTTTAAGATTTTGTAAAAGAATATAACGAAGTGCTTTGAATTATCCAAAGATCCTATTTTATCACCGGTGCGTAAAGGTCGTTTCCACCGCTCAGTGTTTCTGAGTGTTACTGGCGGCTGATCCCCTCCCCGGAGCCTCCCGGTCGGGAGACGTTTTCACTGCACCCTGTAGCCCTGAGCTGCCACGCCCCAGTCAGAGGCAGAAGAAATCGGCTCTTAACGCGTTAAAGTAAGTAGATTTTATTACGCATATACGATCGAATGAATGTAAAGTAAATAAAAATAGGCGAGGAGATGAAAGAGAAGTTTGTCTGGCACGGTGGGATGAGGTTAAAGCTGAAGCGCGCAGACAAAGAGTCAGCAAAGCGATCCGCGACCAAAACGGAACAAAATTTCGAAACTAGAAGGAGCCGCTGATCTGCGCTTTTGGATCGAAGCGCTGCAGTTTTCAAGGAAACGAGCCTCCCGCGTGGTGCACGTGCGCGGTCACTTAGTGAAAGTTTGATCAGGTCGTTATGGAAAAATTTCGAGGCGATTTCAGCCCGGTGCTGTTTACAATTCAAAACCCCGAGCTCTACACCAATCTCCGTTACTTTATTCAAATCACCCCTGCCCCCCACCACGAACGCCTGACAGTTAAAGGCAATGGGAGTAATTGGCAGTTTTTTTCTTCCTTACTTGAAGCTTGATTAAGATACGGTGAAAGAACGTCTCGTATAGGTGCGGACGATTTAGGCCTAAAGGCGATATTTAAAGCATTCAGGGCTGCGAACATTTTAGAGAATGTGTTAAGAGATGAAACCTCATCTGATAAATATTCATACAGAGAAATGCTACTTTATGATTTGTCTTAAATGTGGCAGACGCTGGCCAAAACGAAAGGCAGACACATCCCACTCGAACACACAGAACACCCTGTTGCGCACAGACAGCCCGACCACACAGCCCGCGAGACTTCCAGTTGAATTTTTCCAAACTTAAAATGATCTTTAAAAATGATCATCTGCGCGTCCTGATGTGCGTCGACAGACGACAGTCGGCAGAACTATAACACACAGTAAAGCCATAAACGCCAGTGAAGCTTGGAGAAGTCTTTGAGTGGAGAACGCTACACAAACAGGTGGAATCAGGTGGCATTAAAGTTATTCTACACGTGGAAGTTTAATCTAGCCCATTCTACTTTAATTTAAATATGGGAAGAAGTGGGCATTTATGGGGGGTGAGCACTCCACTTAAACACACAAATCGTGTGCTTTCAATATTTCCAATAAACTCTACATTACACCCCCCCCCCCCCCCTCCTTTGTCTTCCAAACAGGGAAAAATGCAAGAAAATGATTTCCTGAAGAAAATCCGAGGTGAAACTCACCGGACATGATGGCTGGGATGGAGAGATGATTCCTGGAGAAGAGCTGAGGGACTCAACAATGTCCTTTTCTGCCTCAGCAAAATGGCCAAGAACGAAATTTCTGCAAAAGTCTCCAAAAATAGCAACACAAATGTCTTACAGCAGAGCCAGAGCATACAGAATGATTGTAATAGAGCTGGGGACATATTAGTTTGAGATTTTCTCCCTCCATTCCCTCTATTTAAAACCCCTAGAACTCAATGATTTGACAATGATTTGATTGCGCGTTACTTACCATTTGAATATTCAGAGGCAACTCTCTCAAATCGATTTTCAGTAAAATCACTAAGCATGAACACTGTATCAAATCCACTTTAATCTCATATATTAGTATTTTACACTTTAACCTCGAAAAAAATGCACTTTTATTCATTTTACCCTCCTTTTGCACTATCCCAGCATCAGCCCCCTTCACTTAGCACTGCAGCACCCACGACTGCTTCCGTGCAACCTTAAGAGCGCATTTCACCTCAAACCTCGCGTTTAGCCTAGTCACGCATTTTAAAAAGTTTATTTCATAAAAAAATACATTAAAAGTGGCAAAGAGGGAAAGTGGGTGTGGCAAGGGCCAACAGCCCTCGTTGGCATGGCAGGGCCTCCAGCTCCATCAGAGTGCTCACACCTGCTGGGAGAACAGGGAGAGAGGCTCAGCAGCTTCACGCACAGTTCTGTCCTTGTCTTGGTTATATTTTCATGAAAATAAAAATGCGTTTCAGGATCAAAGGTTTCCGGTAAAGTGTGCCGTTTAAGAACCGGCCTTTGAAATGTTTAACTCCCCCAGCATTATGATTTATGATCATTATGATCAAAAACGGTTATTATTTTAGATTTTCTATCAAATCTGTGTTGAAATCGAGTAAATAAATAAATAAATGAATAAATAACGAAACTAAAAACAAACATTGCAGCTCCTTCTTTGCACTGAAGTCCCTTACACTACACTTCGAGTGTATTTTATTTCTCAGACTGTTTGTGGTGCGAAGGTCAGAAGATAAAATGAACTCAACTATATCAACGTTACATTCATCACACTTGGATAAATGCATCCAAAATAAAATTGTGCCATAAACCGGTCAAAATATGTGAATTAAGACCCGGATCTATGAATATTATTACATTTATTACAGTAATAATAACTCAAAGCTTGATTATGACTGCAGCATCTATAACATTATTCATCATAGATGCTGCAGTAACATTGTTAGATTATTAGGGCGTCCTCGCGCCATAAGAACAGCAAACTGATTAAAAACTGATATGTGCTAACACATCATCATCATCATCATCATCATCATCATCATTTCTATTCGTCCATTAAAATCAATCTTTGTGCATCCTGCTTTAAACAAAGTGCTCTCTTCTCTGCACATCCCCGTTTCCTCGCCCAGCATTGTCCGCCTCTTCTCACAGCGCCCCCTCCTGCAGCCGCGGCGCAGCGGCTCCACCTACAGGCCACAAATGGAAATGTTTATGAAAGCATTCTGTCTTTCCACACACACACACACACACACACACACACACACACACACACACACACACACACACACACACGATAGTGTGCATTCATGGTATATTTTTGTGCACTGGCAGTTTTTTTTGTGATCATATGTTGGAAAATGAAACTGTTATCAATCAGTCTAGATGTATGATGCATGATCAGATGCATGATCAAAATCTAATTATAGTTTTCCTCATTAATAATTTCATTTTTCTGATGAAGCCATCAAACCATGACAACACTTCCACCGTGTTTTGCAGAGGGCTGCAGACACTCACTGCTGAAACTCTCTCCTCCATACTGTCAGCCGACTGGAAAACACTTCAGCAAATAACACAGCACATTTGAAGGTAAAATAAACAGGATAAACAGACAAATGAAAAAAGAAGTAAGGATTTAAAAGCTGACACCATTTGCTCGTCCTACAAAAACCTTTGATATATCTGGAACATGTTTTTTGGTTTTGTGGTTTGTTTCCTATCAGACTCTTTTTGATGGCTTCAGCCCTCCACACACTTCATTCCAGGATGAATTACTAAAATTTCATGTTTAAAGAACAAACAAAAGACATTTTTGTACAAAATCCTACCCACAGGTAGGATAGAGTCAGCATGAAATTAGGATATTTTGTATCCAACAGCCCAGCTACGGTGGCCCTGAGAGTTCAGATGCCCTGCAATGAAAGAAAATAGAAAACTGCCTTAATTCTGCAAAAACACACACAAAAACCCCACAATAGAAGAATCATAAAGAAACAGGTGCAGTGAATGATTAAAGCAACCACGTATCGACAGTATTAAATGAACCATGTGATTAAACCAGACATGACCTGGATTTTTTTCTCCTTCACAACACTGAAGAGATTTCTTTTAAGCGTGTCCCAGTAAAAAGCTCCACATGATCTGGGTTCTGTCACTTTCCTGTGTGAGATTTTAGTTTGTTTTATCATATTTTACATTTACTCAAACACTGAATGCTTCACTGTATTTTTTTTGTTGGTTTGTTTTTGGTCGATCTGCAAGGTCCACAAAAAAACCTGCATATAGGAATCTCCAAAAGTTGATTCTGTTCACCAGGACGTAGCATTTTGTGGGAGAAACATTTCGTCACTCATCCAGGTGACTTCTTCAGTCTCAGCTGACTGCAATGAAAATCAGCTTTTGGAGATTTACTTACCTGGATGATTGAGCATGCATCACGACTGCATCTAGAAAGTTAATTTCTCTCTCTGATAAAAAAAACAGTCCTAATTCCTGATCCTGTGAGATAATGCAACATGTGGGTGAGGGGACTCGCCCAGCAATAACTAGCTTGAAATCATCCAGGTGAGGCAGCCTGAGTAACCTCGCAGGTCGAGTCCTATCAGTCCCACTTGGCAACGGTAGCTGCCATATTGATTATGGCACGAGCCTGCTGTCTAGTAGCCTAGACAGCAGGCTCCAAGGAAAGATTATTTTATTATGGCTCGGATATAATAAGAATAATCCTCAGACTTTTACTGTTTCACTAAAGGTTAAAAAGTGAATGTCCACAACTTGAACCCTGAATCTCTTTTACACCCACTTTTATTCCTCCCTCTCCTACTCGACGTCACATCTTCACATTTTGGCCATTCAATAAAACTGCTGAAGTTTAAATCATTTGATGTCCATTCACACCTTATCTCTCTCACTCTCTCTGATTTAGCACAAAGTTTAAACTTTTAAACTTTAAAATCTCTTAATTACATTTGCCTTGTTATTCTTAACAAAGGGAATTCACATCTACATCACATTTGAACATTCAAATGGATATAATTCACTTCATGTTTCGTTCAGTTTGTTTAATTCTAATTCAGTTAGATTTGTCTTTAGCACATTCTCACATGAACATTTATTGTAACATAAACCCTTCTTAATTCAAGTACAGAGGAATAATTTTGTTTGTCACTATTCATTTATTTATTTTAGGCTTTAACTTCTTTCATTAAATCATTTGTTAGTCAGACATTCTCTCTCCAGGTCTGACGACAACCTGTAGATTTCTTCCAAAGTGTTCACCACATACATTAATGTAACCCAGTGTGTTTGTTTCTTGTCATGGTTTCGGCTGATTCGCAGGCAGCAGGTGGACCCAAACGCAGGACTCAAACTTAAAAAGTTAACTGAAGAGGCAGCTTCACTGCTGCAGCACAAACGATCCAAACACAAGAGCGTGAACTAAAACTAGAACTAGGACTCCTCAAGGACCACAGAGGAAACACATTATTTACACAGCGCTAAATCACAACAACAGTCGCCTCATGGCGCTTTATATTGTACGGTAGACCCTACAATAACACATACAGAGAAAAACCCAACAATCATATGACCCCCTATGAACAAGCACTTTGATGACAGTGGGAAGGAAAAACTCCCTTTTAACAGGAAGAAACCTCCGGCAGAACCAGGCTCAGGGAGGGGCGGGGCCATCTGCTGTGATTGGTTGGGATGAGAGAAGGAAGACCGGATAAAGACATGCTGTGGAAGAGAGACAGAGGTTAAAAACAGATATGATTCAATGCAGAGAGGTCTGTTAATACATAGTGAGTGAGAAAGGAGACTGGAAAGGAAAAACTCAATGCATCATGGGAATCCCCGGCAGCCTATGTCTATTGCAGCATAACTAAGGGAGGATTCAGGGTCACCTGGTCCAGCCCTAACTATATGCTTTAGCAAAAAGGAAAGTTTGAAGCCTAATCTTGAAAGTAGAGATAGTGTCTGTCTCCTGAATCCAAACTGGAAGCTGGTTCCACAGAAGAGGGGCCTGAAAACTGAAGGCTCTGCCTCCCATTCTACTTTTAAATACTCTAGGAACAACAAGTAGGCCTGCAGAGCGAGAGCGAAGTGCTCTAATAGGGTGATATGGTACTACAAGGTCATTAAGATAAGATGGGGCCTGATTATTTAAGACCTTGTATGTGAGGAGCAGGATTTTGAATTCTGGATTTAACAGGAAGCCAAAACAGGAGAAATCTGCTCTCTCTTTCTAGTCCCTGTCAGGACTCTTGCTGCAGCATTTTGGATCAGCTGAAGGCTTTTCAGGGAGTTTTTAGGACTTCCTGATAATAATGAATTACAGTCGTCCAGCCTGGAAGTAATAAATGCATGAACTAGTTTTTCAGCGTCACTCTGAGACAGGATATTTCTAACTTTAGAGATGTTGCACAAATGGAAGAACGCAGTCTTACATATGTGTTTAATATGTGTGTTGAAGGACATGTCCTGGTCAAAAATGACTCCAAGGTTCCTCACAGCGTTACTGGAGGCTAAGGTAATGCCATCCAGAGTAAGAATCTGCTTAGATACCATATTTCTAAGCTTTTCAGGGCCGTTACAGCATAATGAGGGTACGACACAACACAGAGCAAGGAGAAAACAGGGCTTAAATACACACCGGAGTAATCAGGGAATTGGAGACAGGAGAGACAGAGCTGGGATCATTTAGGCATAACATGACAAGGGGAAGCAAAACCAGACACACTGCACACAGGACAGGGACTATCAAAATAAAACAGGAAACATGAGACAGTTCACAAAGATGTGGACTTGACACTGAGAAATAGACTGAATATGACATGTGGAACACACGGAGGACATAGTGACTCAAACTACAAGCAAGAACAACAAAATTAAACACAAAACACTGGGTCAGACTCAGGAACATGGCAGGTTTGATTTGGGGTTTTTGTGTTAGACACGTTTATATACAAACACATTGTAATATCATAATATAATATTTTTAAATAGTGAATTAAAACAGTACACATGCTTCACACCCAGAAAAAGACGACTGGATTCAAACACAATTTAATACACAGTGTGGATGGGTGTGGTTTATGGCTCCGCTGCAGGGATGGGGTGGAGCAGTGGGTTGAGGAACAGTGTCAGGAGAGGCCAGTTGGAATTATTTCAGTAGGACACTGGATACGGAGGGGAGGGGGGGGGATGCGGGAGAGGCTGGAAAGCAACACCAGCAACGCTCTGTACAGAAGTCACACTCTCCCACAGCGCTGTGTGTATGGGCTCCTAACATCACACACAGCTTTGCAATACAATGATGCATTAATGATATTTATATCAACGTTTTAACAACTGTAGGGTGTTCGTTATTACCTGTGAGATATTAATCGGCATGATGTCTGCTGCTTGTGGATAACTCCAACAGTCAGGACATAAAAACTGTTTAAAGCTAAATGAAACCAATTGCCATGGCATCAATTCAGCTTAACCCAGAACAGGTTAGCACGAATCCACATGATGCACTGAGCAAGAGTGGGTGAGTGACCAAAAGAATGAACAACTAATCAGTGTCTGTCCCAACCAAATGTCAGTCATGGTCTCATTCTGGTCACCAACACAAAAATATTCTGGTTCCACTACTGTTACAGTGACAGCAACAGTATGACATACAAACATATCATATTGCTTGTGATACAGAAACTGTGCTGGTATAAAGCTTTAAATGCTCTATGCCTGCATACCTGTCACTGATCCAGCAGTATTTGATGCCATCTGGTACAGAGCCATTCTCAGGTCTGTTCCTCTTATCTAATTAATGCTTACACTTAAAACTGCTGGCCAAGGGTAAAAGTAATTCAGTAAAATCATAATTCACGTCGGCAGTAATGACACCCGGTTACGCCAATCGGAGGTCACTAAAATCAATATTGAATCGGTGTGCAACTTTGCCAAAACAATGTCGGACTCTGTAGTTTTCTCTGGTCCCCTCCCCAATCAGACCAGGAGTGACATGTTTAGCCGCATGTTCTCCTTAAATTGCTGGCTGTCTGAGTGGTGTCCCAGAAACGATGCGGGCTTCATAGATAATTGGCAAACCTTCTGGAGGAAACCTGGTCTTGTTAGGAGAGATGGCATCCATCCCACTTTGGATGGAGCAGCTCTCATTTCTAGAAATATGGACAAATTTATTAAACCCCCCAAAATATGACTATCCAGAGTTGGGACCAGGAAGCAGAGTTGCAGTCTTACACGCCTCTCTGCAGCTTCTCTCCTCCTGCTACCCCCCCAAAAACCCATCTCCATAGAGACTGTGTCAGCTTCCAAAAAGACAAAAAACAAACTAAAAACCAGCAACAAACAACTTAAACATAAACAATCACAAAGAAAGAACAATACAGTATCCACATCTGAACCAAAGAGTAAAACAGTGAAATGTGGATTATTAAATATTAGGTCTCTCTCCTCCAAGTCTCTGTTAGTACATGACTTAATAATTGATCAACAAATTGATTTACTCTGCCTTACAGAAACCTGGTTGCAGCAGGATGATTATGTTAGTTTAAATGAATCAACACCCCCGAGTCATTCTAACTACCAGAAATCTCGAAGCACAGGCCGAGGGGGCGGTGTGGCAGCAATTTTTCACACCAGCCTATTAATTAACGAAAGACCAAGACAGACTTTTAATTCATTTGAAAGCCTGATGCTTAGCCTCGTCCACGTGAAACTCTTATCTTACTTGTTATCATCTATCGTCCACCTGGGCCTTACACAGAGTTTCTGTTTGATTTCTCAGACTTTATATCTAATTTAGTTCTGAGCTCAGATAAAATAATTATTGTGGGTGATTTTAACATCCATGTAGATGCTAAGAATGACAGCCTCAACATGGCATTTAATCTGTTATTAGACTCAATTGGGTTCTCTCAAAATGTAAAAGAACCCACCCACCACTTTAATCACACTCTAGATCTTGTTTTAACATATGGCATAGAAACTGAACATTTAACAGTGTTTCCTGAAAACCCTCTCCTGTCTGATCATTTCCTGATAACATTTACATTTACAATAATTGATTACACAGCGGTGGAGAGTAGACTTTATCACAGTAGATGTCTTTCTGAAAGCGCTGTAACTAAGTTTAAGAATATAATCCACCCACTGTTATCATCTCCAATGCCCTGTACCAACACAGAGCAGAGCAGCTATCTGAACGCTACCCCAACAGAGGTCGATTATCTTGTTAATAATTTCACCTCCTCACTACGTACGACTCTGGATACTGTACTTACTTAGTACTTAGTTCCTCCTACGCCGAGCGGCGCATCGGGCAGCTAGTGATCTCCATCGATGTCGGTCAGCAGCGACTGCTTCAGCTTCGTCCCAGGCAATGTCGACAGTTCTCAGGTCGTCCATAAATGTTCGACGCCATGTGGTCTTTGGTCGGCCTTGCTTTCGCTTGCCAGTTCGTGGACGCCATGTCATGGCAATCTTAGCTGGGCGATGAGGGGGTAGGCGTAAAATATGTCCCGCAAAGCGAAAGCGTCTTTCTGCAACAACATCGGCTAATGGGCGGGTGCCTGCTCTTCGTAGGACCTCCTCATTTGTTATTCGGTCCCGGTAGGAAATTCTCAGGATTCGCCGCAAGCCACGTTGTTGAAGCACGTTCAGGTGTTGAATAGTTGCACTTGTTGAGCGCCAGGTTTCACTAGCGTAAAGTGCAGTAGGGAAGACAATAGAGTTCAGTAGTCTGATCTTGACCCTTATGTGGCGAGACGAGGTTGGGATATAAAGTAAATACTCTTTGCAGTTTTAAAAAGACAACGCCACCCTGGGAATTTCACCCAGAGAATACTGAAAGTAACACTAAATCACCAGAAAGGCACTTAGGTTCGCTATACTCAGTCCAGAGACGAGGTTCAATGATCAACAAATTCACAATTTATTGGTAATTATTTAAAACACCGAATAAAAACATAATCATAAATATTAAAATACAAATATGCTTAAAAAGGTATTCAGAGCTGAGGCTTACCAGTGGAGGGGCAGGGATGCCACACACAACTACAGAAAGAAAACACACCAAAACACAAGTGCAACACACAATCACACACTCACACTAATAAACTAGACAAGGCAGGTGTGTACACTCAAGGGATCCCACCACCAAGGCACCCTAGTCTCCTCCACGTCGGCACTCCGCATCTGAATAAAAGAAACAAAGAAAATTTTAATATATTACAACAAACTAATGTGTAGCACCGGGGGATAACCCAACTGCAGGACCACACTGGTGATCCACAGCTAGAAAAAGGGCCTCCCACCAGTGGTGTAACAGAGAATCCAAACTACAAATCAAAAAGCAATAAAACAACATACAATCTGAATAAAACTCTAAAATCTGGAGCAAACGGAATCGCCGTACTGCTCCAACTTGCCGTCCACACGACGATAAGTTAACAGGCAATCAATATGCACGCCAGCTGACTCCGATAACCGGCATGCATATGGCCGTTGTCCACGCCGACGTCCACTGTAAAAGCTGACAGCAGCAGGGAAAGAATTCTCACAACGGGAACAGACGGTAAAAGCACAGCAAGGCAAAACAGCAGCACTTCAGTTCGCGTAGCTTGGCGCAAAACTAAGGCCCACACTTCCTGCGAAACATAATAAATAATTACTATAAAAGAACAATAGAAGGCAGAGAGCGTAACAAAAGTTGATTACGTACCAAGTAAGCCGGGTCATAGAACGTAAGCAGAATAGCTCAGAGGAGGCTTCTATAGCTACGACCAGCCGCGATGGAGACTTTAGAGGAGTAACCCACAAACGATCTCTACCACACCGAGGAAGTCAGGTGACCAAAAAGGAGATCACAGGCAAGCGATGCAGAGACACTCAAATGGCCACTATTTATACTAGCGCCCCCTAATGGGCCAGGCTGAAAGTGGGTTGGACCGAGGGATAACATTCATCCTGCCACACTTACATTCAGGGAAGTCGAGTTCCAAATAGGTTGGAGACGTCGCAGGACACCAACTGCCTTCCCTACTCTGGCGTCGACATCCCGATCAGAGACCCCGTCATTCGAGATGATGCTGCCAAGATATGTAAAATTCTCCACCTCTTCAGCACGTTGTTGGTTGATCATGACAGGAATGCGGGCACGTGCATAGCCAACTCGGAGTACCTTGGTTTTTTTGGCGCTGATTCTTAATCCAACTTTCGTTGCCTCCCTCTGCAGGGCCACGGTCAACTTTTGGAGGTCTTCCTGAGTCGAGCCCAGCAGGGCGATGTCATCTGCGAAGTCCAAGTCAGTGAGATTACGCGCTTCGTGCCAGGGCACACCGATGCCAGCTTGGTCAACTGATCGTCGCATGATGAAGTCAATTACCAACAGGAAGAGGAAAGGGGATAGCACGCATCCTTGTCGGACGCCAGTATTGATCTTGAAGAAGGCTGGCTGAGCTACAGTATCCAGTTTTCACTGTGAAAACTAAGGTCTCTAATCAGAAGTACCTGACTCCGTGGTATAATTCTCAAACACGTACCCTAAAGCAGATGACTCGTAATCTGGAGAGGAAATGGCGTGTCACAAATTTAGAGGATCATCATTTAGCCTGGAGAAATAGTTTGCTGCTTTATAAGAAAGCCCTCCACAAAGCCAGAACATCTTACTATTCATCACTGATTGAAGAAAATAAGAACAACCCCAGGTTTCTCTTCAGCTCTGTAGCCAGGCTGACAAACAGTCAGAGCTCTTTTGAGCCAACAATCCCTTTAACGTTAACTAGTAATGACTTCATGAACTTCTTCACAAATAAAATTTTTATCATTAGAGGAAAAAATTACCAGTAATCATCCCACAGATGTAATATTATCTACAGCTACTCTTAGTACCATTGATGTTAAGTTAGACTCTTTTTCTCCAATTGATCTTTCTGAGTTAACTTCAATAATTACTTCCTCCAAACCATCAACGTGTCTTTTAGACCCCATTCCTACAAAACTGCTCAAAGAAGTCCTGCCATTAATTAATTCTTCGATCTTAAATATGATCAACCTATCTCTAATAATCAGCTATGTACCACAGGCCTTCAAGCTGGCTGTAGTTAAACCTTTACTCAAAAAGCATCTCTAGACCCAGCAGTCTTAGCTAATTATAGGCCAATCTCCAACCTTCCTTTCATATCAAACATCCTTGAAAGAGTAGTTGTCAAACAGCTAACAGATCATCTGCAGAGGTTTATTTGAAGAGTTTCAGTCAGGTTTCAGAGCTCATCACAGCACAGAAACAGCTTTAGTGAAGGTTACAAATGATCTTCTTATGGCCTCTGACAGTGGACTCATCTCTGTGCTTGTCCTGCTAGACCTCAGTGCAGCGTTTGTTCCCTATCATATCGAGACTATCTCTCCACTCCGTTACATATTCCATATGTACAGGGTATGACCCCCTCTTGGTCATGGCGTGTGGATACTTCTTTAAGACACTCTGGATAGCCTGGCCACGCCCCACAGCTTACAGATAAAACGGCTTTGCAAACGTGACACCGGTGATTGTTTGATCTCCACTTGTTTGTTTGTGCGTGTGCGGTTCACTGGTAGTACTTACATGTGGTACTGTGTGACTGTGTGTGTGATAGTGGTAGTGGTGTCCATTGTGGGAGCTTGTTTCGGCAGCCTTCCTGGACACTGCCCCCCCCAGCCCCCTATCTCCCTTAGCAAGTCTGTTAGCTTAGCTGCTGTGCTCGAGTGGCTTAGTAGCCTGTGCTCCCCTGCCGTATTGCCTGACTCTCTGTCTGCAGGACCCCCATTGGTAGCTCGGTGTGCTATGCTTCCTGGCAGTCGGCTTGGCGTCTTTTGGGCTGTCCTTGTGCGGCCGCTCTATCGCGGTCCTTGCGTCTTGTGGGACCGGCTCGGGCCAGTCTTGCATCTGCAGACTGTTGCCTCCGTCCCCCGGCTCGGCCTTTGCATCTGGCGAGGCCATGACTTGGGTGGAGTGTATATATGTACAAATTGGTACATTCACTCTGGGTTCGGTTGCACTGTCTCCTAGTGGGGTGTCTTACAGAGTTACCCTGTACAGTTCAGAGGCTACACTGTTGGTGTTAAAGGACATGCACTGCAATGGTTTGAATATGTCTGTCTGACAGACTCCATATTGTGCATGTAAACGGGGAGTCTTGTTCATGCACAGAAGTTACTCACCCCACAGGGTTATGTGCTGGGACCAATACTATTCACATTATACGTGCTTCTCTTTGGCATGTTGTTAGAAAAACGTACTTTTACATACATACCTACATAATTTTCTACACTAACTGGATGTTTTTCCATGAACACATTTTTAATGCTTAAAGTCTTTCAAATAAATCCTCCCTATTACTCATATGGAAATCCTGCTAAATAGGTCCCCTTATTGGTCCTCTAATTATGTGACTTACAGTTGTATATATTTTTGGAGAGAAATCATCTACAAAAACATCTTTCATCAGCCTTTTTTCTCTCCATGTTTCAGAATGGTTCACTGATGTGTTAACATCATAAGATGTCTACCCTGTCACATGTATTTACAGTCATAAGTCAAAGTGTTTAAATTATAATGATAATTAATGTTACAAAAATGGTTTCATTTTTAAAAATATAAAAACATCTTTTTATATAATATATAGTTATATATATATATTTAAAAAACAAACAAACCATAATGCAGTTATAAAGCTTATGATAAAAGATTTATAGTATTATATCCTGAAATAACATTGAATAGTAGGAATGCCCCCACTCAGCAAACACCTACCTGAAGCCAGTTGACACATATCAGTTATTCATACTGCAGCCGTGACTTTGAGACACAAAGTTCTACAGTTTCCTTGTGCTGTATCCAAAAAACAATGAGGTTATTTTCTGTGGCCCTAAAGATCTTAGAACTAGACTCTGGGTGGCATTACCTTGATGTCCAGCAACACTGTGAGGAACTTTCAGATCATGTCCTTCGACGGGCTCTGAACAAATATGCAGGATTGCTATTATCTGTAAAAAGAGTGATGCTAAAACACTAGTTCATGCATGCATTATTTCTAGGCTGGACTACTAAGTCATTAACATCAGGTTGTTCTGAAAGTTGCCTTCAGTTGGTTCAGGTGCTGCAGTGAGAGTACCGGGAATTTAAAAATCCTTCTTAAAATCCTGCAAAGCCTTGAATAATGAGGCCCTATCACATCCAAAAGTCCTATATTTTCATAGTGCCTTCAGACTGAGAGCTGCTCACTCAGAATGGGGGGCGGAGCTTTCCTCTCTCAGACGCCTTTCCTGCTGTGCTGGAGACTGACACGTTCTCTACTTTTAGGATTTTAGGATCAAAACTTTCCATTTTGACGAAGGTATCAGGTGACCCTGAAACATTGCTTAATTATGTTGCTATAGGCTCAGACTGCCGAAGGACTTCATGTGATGCACCGCGATGACGCCACTGTCTCCCTGTTTATATCCCACATTTCAGTCTTCTGTGTCCATAAGCTTTGGCCCAGTCTGCCTATGCTCTCGTTCTTCTTTTCAAGGTTCAAGGTTCAAGGTTCTTTATTATTTGTCACATGCATAGTTATACAAGTATAACACACAGTGAAATGTAGCCTGACACGCTCCTCGACATGTGCAAAAATTGGGGGGGGGGTGTAGAGGAAGAACATTATATATACATATATATATATATATATATATATATATATATATATATATGTATATATATATATATATACACAGACATATACTGTAGTATATACACTGGGTGAATGTGCAGTAGTAGCAGCAAGCAGGTGAATTCTGTACATTAATATGAATAGACATCTGACTATTTTACAGGATAGACAATATAAACATATTTAAAGTTAAAGGAATTGAAATGTACATTGTGCCTTGGTTTAGAGTGTCTGGAAGAGTCCTGTCTCAGTCAGTTATAGATGATGTGAGAGGGCGGGTGTGTGTGTTTAGGGCACGGATGGCTTGGGGATAGAAGCTCCTCTTGAGTCTCTCTGTCCTTGCCCGGAAGATGCGGAACCTTCTACCAGATTGCAGAAGTTGGAACAGTTTGTTGCCAGGATGGGACGGGTCCTTCAGTATCTGCTCTAGTCCGGCATCTCCTGGTGTAGGTGTCCTGAAGCGGGGGGAGAGCAATCCTGCAGCAGCGTTCTGCTGTACGGATCACTCTCTGGAGAGCTTTTTGGTCCTTCACACAGCTGTTCCCGAACCACGATGTCATGTTCTGTGTGAGGATGCTCTCCACAGCGCCTGTATAGAAGATCCTGAGGATCTTTGGAGAGACCCTGAACTTCCTCAGTTGTCGTAGGTGATACAGGCGCTGCCTAGCCTTTTTGGTCTGGACCTGAATGTGGGCAGCCCATGTCAGGTCTGAGGAGATGTGGACACTAAGATACTTGAAGGACTGCACCCTCTCCACTGGAGCTCCATTGATGATAATGGGCTTGTAGTCTCTGTGCTGACCCCTTCTGAAGTCCACCACCAGCTCCTTGGTCTTGCTGACGTTCAGCTGGAGGTGGTTGTCCTGGCACCACGATGCCAGATTCTTCACTTCATCCATGTAGGCCGCCTCATCGTTGTTGGAGATGGCACCCAACACCACTGTGTCGTCAGCAAACTTCACAATGGTGTTGAAGCCGTGGGTGGCCACACAGTCTGAAGTGTAGAGGGAGTAGAGCAGTGGCGAGAGGACACATCCCTGAGGTGCTCCTGTGTTGATGGTGATGCTGTTGGAGAAGCACCTGCCCACCCTCACCACCTGAGTTCTGCCAGTGAGGAAGTCCAACACCCATGCACACAGACGGCTGTTAAGTCCCAGATCCCTCAGCTTTGTGAACAGTCTGCAGGGCACTATTGTGTTAAACGCTGAACTGTAATCAACAAACAGCATTCGCACATAGTTACCCTGTTTCTTGTCCACGTGGCTGAGAGTGGTGTGTAGGACGTGGGCGATGGCATCCTCTTTTCTCTTTGCCCTCACGCCCATCTGCTCACATCAGCCTTTCTTCCTGTTAAAAGGCTGTTTATCCTTCCCTCATACCCTTCCTCCCCAAAGTGCTCACGGGGGTCGTTTGGGCTTTCTCCAGAATACTGTAGGGCATTTACCTTACAGTATAAAGAGTCTTAAGGTGACTGTCAGTGTGTTTTGAAGCTATATAAATAAACCTGAACAGAAGGGAAGCATCACAATTGCTTCATTCCCAGTAAATCCAGACAACCTCTGCATTCAAGCACCACACTTAGCCGGGTCGTACAAATGGCAGTAGCCTGCAGTTTAATAACAGTTACAGCCTGAAGTTACAGGAACCTTCAGGGTACAATGATTAAGATGCAGCATGTTCACACATTATGAAAAAACAAAATCCTCAGAATATACGCCCTCAAAGCCATTATCCTTGCTTTGGTATACGCTCTTTAACTCCAGCCTTATAAGTTAAGCTATGCTTTGTGATCACGTCCACACCGTACGGGAAATAGTGGTAAAAAAAAGAAATCGTGCTATTCTACAGTCAGACTGGACCTTTGGCAGAATGAGGCCACCAACAGGTTAAAGTGCCCCTGTGTGCCCCCTGTCTGGCTTTTCTGTTCACGTGGTTTTCAAAATGAACCTCATCACTCTTTTTTCTGTGGCTCATCTATGTCACTATGTGACACCTGGAGCGAGTTCAAATGAGAAGCCTTGCATTCCCCTCAGCCACCTGAGCCTCTCCCCTTCAGTGCCAGCAAAGTGTGCAGTTGATGTGGCTAAGCTTTGCTGTCTTACAGATAAATGTGTTGGTTAACAGATACGAGGGTACAGTCATATTTCTTGATGTATATATTGTCGGATATGCTCAGATGCTTGGAGTAATTAAGAAATGGTTTTACCACATTGTTCATCGAGCAGCTCCGACTCCGCGGTTTAGAGCATTTCAGCACTGTCTCACTTTCATCACACCCAGATGCTTTTGAAGGGTCTCACAGAGACAGCAGCCAACACAGCGTGTTTCCAACTGAGGGTGAAATGAAGAGCTGAGCACAAAGTGCAAGGGTACAGGGAATGAGCACAACAGGGACACTTTAAAATTTGAATATTTTTAGCAAATTGACATTGAAATTTTCTTGGAAAAACCTCCCCAAGAATTTACAGCAGTGTTGAGTTCATCAGTGTCTGTAAAATCGTCTGAATCTTCTGAATTCAGTCAGTAGGCCCTCCGAATCTCATAGGGCGACCAGGCGCTCACCCCCTCTTCCTTAGCCCAGGAGGAATGAGCTTCGGCGCCGGGGGTTAGGCTGCCGTGGCCGTCGGCCGCCTCCTCCGTCACCATCTTGGTCACCAGATCTGTGACGGGGCTGCTCATGTAGGGAGGGCAGGGGAAGGAGGAGGAGGAGGGTGTGGTGGGGTAAGTGCTGGTGGAGGTTAAAGGGTGATAGTGGACATCCTCCAGAGAGTGCAGAGTGTAGGGCTGGCTGCTGGAGACGGGGCCCAGGGAGGAGCTTCGGCTCGGAGAGCGGTACTGGGAGGGGCTCCCTGGAGGTTCGGGGCTGGGCATGGAGGGTGGGACGCTGACGGAGGCCAGGTTGTCCTGACACAGAGCCTCCACCTGAGATACTGGCTCAGACTGCTCCCACGAGTCTCTCTGCAGCAGGAAGACAGCAGAGGAAAGGATGAATCAGTCATTTATTTCCTCATCAGATAGTGCAAAGTCCCCAACATCACAGCAGACCTTTTGTAACGAGAGCATTTCCTGTAGTGTCGCATTATTTCCTTCACTACGTTTGTTTCACTTCCCTGCCCTGCGAGCACATCTGAAAGCCTCTGCGGACATGCAACCTCGACCACTCTAGAACTCGGACTTTAAATGGATCTCAGTAACTGAAGTGTATTTGTGATCTATCCATGAATACAGTTTTGGTTTTGGCTTTTCTAGAATCCTCTGTGCAGTCCGGTCGAGGCACACCGCCCACCCTGTCCAATGGTGTGCAAAAATGTAACATCAGAGCACAAACTGCAAATGTGGCTGAACGAGGAGCATGTCTGTTTTTCACTCTAAAAACTTCCATACACGCCATCAGTGCAGTTAGGATGACGACCAGGCAGGCGTACTATGAAGGTCATCGGTGCCACGCCGCCTCTGTGACTGCTGCTAAAAGTTTGACTTTAGGGCCCAAATAGCTCCGCAAGATTATCAATAATTCCACTTATTAAATGTCCTTGTTAGTCTTGTTATATTTTAGAGTTTTCTTTAAACAGCAGTGCACAGCTAGCATAACTGTCCTGTGCTGAATGCTCTTGGCTCTAGCTGTGCAGTCAGTGACCAGTCAAACAAAAACGTCACATAAAAAATGAACTTTTTTCATCTCGAACTGCGGTGGAAAGATTGCTCATTTAAAAATGCTCCACTACGAGAAGAACGTCCTTCACTGTACTCGAGTACTCTCAGCTGAAGTGTCAAAGCTGGCCCTGTAGAGCAGCAGTTCCTAACCCCGACCCCGGTGAACACATAAATCTCAGGGGGTCGACACAAACAACGATAAAAGGAAAAGAATTTTGCATATGGAAAATTAGTCGGCCAACAGTTATTTAAAGTGAAAGCATGAAGTGACTCACAGCCCAGACACTAACAGAGCCTAATGTTGATCACAGAGCATTCTCTTTAACAACGTCGCACCTGCTGTGTGGACTGGATTTAAAAAATGTAATCTCACTAGTGACTAAAGTAACTAAATTAAATCCAAATCCAAATGCATGAAATAACCAATAGAACTTGGTTCTTTCGGTTCCTCTTGTCTCAGCGTGTTCCTGCTCTTCACTGCAGCTTGGTATCGTTGAAATCCTCGAGCTCTGAGTCTTCTTACACTCAGCAGCATCGTGTCCCTCGCCATGTTAATAGATTAGCTTGTCAGAACAAAGTTACTGATTTTTCTTCAAAACAGAGAAACATTTTTCACACTGAACATAAGTGGAGCTGATGGGAAATCAGTCTGCACTGACAAAGTTGATCTGAAGCTAATATGAGACTACGGAGGTCTCAGTTTGGCAAATAAAGCAGACAGCTTCTAAACTTTCCTCTTTCAGCTGTGAAGGAAGAACAACAGGAACTTTGTACTGAAAATACCAGGCATGCAGAGACTATGATCAGAGCTGCGTACACGCAGAGCCCTGCAGGAACATTTGTAGCTGTCGGTCAGCTGGCTGACACTTGAAAAATGTGAACATCACGCAGAGTATATGTTTATGTTTCACAGTAACTAAAAAGGTACGCTGAACTTCTGTGTTGCCGTTTTTAAATCCACGAAGGTTATTCTGAACATGCGCTTTGTTTTGTCAGCGTGCCACCGTCACTCTGATTCATACCAGAAACAGATGCGAGGACTCTCCTCCGAAGGGCGGCAGCAGGGAGGACAGTGCTGACGAGGGCAGGAAGGACCCGCCGGAGCTGGAGAAGGTGGCGGCGCTGCGGTAGTCACCAAAGGTTTCTGGGTAGTAGCTGTCTATGAGCGAGGAGTAGCTGCTCATGGTGGAGGGCTCACAGCCTAGAGGCTTACCCCCAAGGGTGGAGGAATAGACATCAGGGGAGAACTGCTTGGTGGATGGGCAGAAATCTGAGTCAGAGATGAAGGAACGTCCTCTTATGCCATAGTAGCTGGGCAGCATGTGGGCACCTGAAGTGGAGAAGCAGAAATGCCTTTATCATTGTTACTCAGTGACTCCAGACACCCTGCTCTGTCTCAGGGGGCAGACTCGGTCAGAGGACGCTCACCTGGCATCTGGACGAATGATGGCGGAGTGGTTGATCCTCCCTGCAGAAACAGAGACATTCCAGGTTTTACTTATATATGAATTATGGAGTTCCACCGATACTTGTCTTCTTTGTTGAAAACGGTTCCTGTGGTCTAGCAGTTAACACTGTTACAGCAACACTTTTGTCTTAGAAGCAAATGTTGTTGTTTCTAAACAGATGTTTGTTGGCCCTAAAACATATCAGCTGACAAAAAAACAAAACAAACCCAGACATGTCACGGGATGATGAGTGAAGAAGGAAGGATGAAACATCATCCTACAACACAAATGTGTATTTGGTCTTGAGTTTCTCTGGTGCTAAGGGCGATTGCTCAGATCAGCCTTGTATGAATTTGCAGCTGGACCAAAACCACATAAATGCTTCTATTTATAACCCGTCTCCACGTGATATGTAAGATGCAGCCTGAGATAGACGCTGGACATCATGTTTGCAGGGATCAGTCACTGGCTTAATGTTTAAGCTCTTACTGTAAGCCCGAGTCAATAACTGCTCTTCAACAGGGAAACGGCCTCTTGAGTTCGTACGGATACAAAGTGTCAGCAGCAGAGCACAGCGAGGCAGGAAGACCAGCAAACCTAAAGTAATGGATGACAACTCTTGAAATTAAGTCAATGACACCAATATTACAGAGCACTTTGTAAAGGTCCTCAAATTTAAACTCCAAACAAATTTCACACTCATTATTCAGACAGACAGACCTTTACTTTTAGTTTGACCTAACTGTGGTATTACCAGCATGAAACATGCTAACAGCCCCTTTCATCCATAAGTCCACACTTGTGACAACCCCAACCGTAAGCCCAACCCAGAGTGTGTAGTTTGTGTTCCCGCCTTTGTCCAAAGCACAGAGTTAGGCCAAAAAGTAGTTTTTATTATAGACGAGACCTTTGAGGGAGCAAAATAAGAATCGTAAGAATCAACAAAGCTGCAAACACAGTCAGATCTCTTACTCGCTGCGTAACATTAAAGGACTCACACACTGTTGGTCATTCACCACAGAGCACTAATGTGAAATATTACATAAGTGTTTATCTGACAGGATTTCAAAGTCTGGAGTCACGCTGCTGATGGACCTGCATCACTGGTCTCCAGTGTTCACCATGTATGACGCGGCCCTGTTTGCTGTGTCATCTTTGGTACGCTTGTCACTGGAGGCTCAGAGAACCCGGTTGCCTCTGGATGTTGTTGACCACACAGCACTGCAGTTTGTTTCTGCTCTAAAAGCAGACACAGATTCGTGTCAGAGAGTTGCAGCGCAGGGACACAGAGGACAAGGTTTGGCAGGATCTCTGGTTTGCATATTGCTAACATGAAAGAGTTGATATTAAGCCCATGTCGGCTGGGACGCACGCAAATTTTGAGGGTTAAATTTGAATGTGATTTGCCAGTGCCAAGACTTCCTCATGTGGCCCAGGTATGGCTCAGTGCATCTCTGAAGGCTGCCTATGGAAATCAGCTCGCTCAAGCTCAGACAGTCAGGTAGTGTGCGTATTTGTGCCGTGGCGTTGACTAACGATAGATTTATTTAGCTTTGTTTCACAGAAAAGCTCTTCCTTCCTATGCAAAATATGTTACACAATGATATTTTTAAAACAGCCCATTTCATATTTTTAAAATCGAACACGCACAACTGTTTTGTGTAAATTTTCCTACTTTAAACAGAAACTTGATCCATATTTCTTCATTGTTTGCTTTTTATCCAGCATGTTGCACTGTGTTGTAGCATCTCCTGCATGTTGTTCGTGCAACACACACACACAAAGAGTGAGTTTGTGTTGTTTGTTAGCATTAGCGCTTTCACCCCGGTACACCTCGTGATGTCTCTTCAGCATCATGTCACACTTTGATTTGTTCCCAGGCTCATTTATGTAATAGCAACATGTCTGGACACGCTAGCTCGACAGAACATGTCAGAAAAGAGAAGCTGCTGATGTGAAATGGTGTAAGAGCTTTATAGTTTCTGTCTGGCTGTCCCAACATGAGGAGACTGTGGTCAGAGTTTGCTCTCATCTTTCAATGGCCTTTTATTCCCAGGTAAAAGGCAGCGCAAGCCAACACAAGGGCGGGAATGGCTTTAGTTACTGTGTGCCTCTGTGCATTATTAGCTCTACAACCATCATTTATAAACACACAGTAAAGCCCACACTGAAAGCAGACTGTAGACCTGCAGACAATGGCCTGTCATACTGCCTCCATGCTGTATTCTTTTGGCCCAATGATTGCATAATACCACATTTGACCATGAAAACAGAACGCAGAGGTAGCAACTAAGATTCTTTTACACGCCTCGTTGTCTCCAAAGGAGACTATTGTTTGACATGCTTTGGTATATTGTACATGCTAACATAACATGTAACAATAAGCTATAGAGTCCACAGTTAAATAAAGTTTGTGGGATTAAAGGCCAACTGCTCCCAAACAACTGTTTCTCAGGGACTACACACTGACCACGTCCTATTACCTGAGCCGGCAGTTAGCCACAGGTAATGGACAACTATTGGAATAAATTGTTAACCAAGAGTGATGGATTAAAATTCATAAATGAATGAGAAAAATGCTTAAATCGAACATGGACAGCTAAGGAGCGCTAAGGCTAACAGATAAATATTGTAACAAAAAGTAGCCAAACGTTAGTTTAAAGAGACGACGTATGGAGATTTGGTGGATTATTGGTTATCTAAAGAACGGTTGCTCAGCTGTATTAAACGAAACAAAGGTGTGTTGAACGTTTTCCCATCAGACAACTTATGTTTGAAATGATTTATTACCATCACCATCAGAGTCTGGGATTCTCAAGGAAGTCATAAAACTCATCACTCTCCACAAGTATGCTATTGTGCATATAAGTGATGAGTAAATGTGGCCTACGGGTGGATGCTGGAGTGGCTGTGAGAGTGGGGGAGCTTAAAGACGAGGCCAGAACGAAGAGCGTTTGATAGACGTGAGCAGAGCGAGCCATGTTACACATGTGTGTGTTAGTCCCCATAGGGAACTAGTTCCTCTGCATTTAACCCATTCACCCAGTGAAGCAGTGGGCAGCCACCAACGCAGCGCCCGGGGAGCGGCATGTAGGGACGGTACCTTGCTCAGGGGTACCTCAGGGCAGCCGTTCAGTGGAGTCGAACCCCTGACCTTCCGATCATGGGGCCACCACTCTACCTACTGAGCTATCCCTGCCCCTGTGTGTGACGTGCACAGCTCACGTCGCCTGCAGGCTTCGCTCGATTCAGTTTGGAATATCAAAAAAGCGAAAATGCTGACGGACTGAAAAAACAATTGGAATGATGCCACAGGTGTTAGCTTGTTATTCAAATTTAAGGGAAGTAATAAAAGCAAGAAGATAGCTTCTGGAGCTCCCGTCGATTCACCGAGCCCTGACAAAAGCGTACAGTCTGTCACACTTGTGTGCGGTAGCCACACAGCTTGGATGTGGAGCTCGTTAGATTAAGGTCGTCTGTTTCTGAGACGATGCCCAATCTCGCAGAGCTGCTCTTCACCACTTTTTAATAACAGCTTTGATTTGTTTTGATTACTTTGTTCCCATTTTCAGTTTTGATTGAAAATTAGTTGACGTTAAATAAAATCCAGACTATTCCTCGCCTTCTTCTGCTGTCACAGGACGTCTGCAACACAATCTAAACAGCATCTCGGCTCTGATTAAGACTAAATAGTTCTGTTAGTTTCTTGTTGTTGTTAACGACCTGTCCTTCAGCATCAAATGAAGCTACACTTTTAATCTTTTATGGCAGCTCTGCCTCCACACAAAGAGTTTAAGAACCAGCGACAGAGTGAATTTCTGTCTGTGATAATGTCAGCCTACGTGCTAGGAATTTACCCCACCCCCACCCACACACAAAAGTACACCTGTGCCAAAAATGTTATAATGAGCACCGCACTGCAGCAGATAGAGGAAACGTCTGCTGGCATCTTCCAATGTTGTCTGACATAATTCCTCCATTGCTCGAGCCATCAGCGAGTGTATGGCGTGGACGTGCCAGCACAGAAAACAAACAGTGTCCTGTAAAAGCCTTTTGACAGGCAGTTTGTGGAAAATAAAAAGGCAGTCTTGCGTGTGCGAGCAGGCGTCTAAAGCACAGAAGCACAGCCTGATTTCTCTGTGTGCATGTGTGTGAGAAAGTGTGTGTCTGAGACAACAATAGGAGGTTTGTCTGTGGCCTGATCACGGCGCAGGACAATATCGGCTGGCAGGTGTGCACGGATCAAACTTTGCATAGGCAGTCTCCTGCACGGGCCCTTTCTTCTGTTTCTCTGTGCTACCTGTCCACCTCAAATCCCCCCGCCCTGCCTCCACCTTTTTGTGGATTTTTTTGGGAGATCATGGCCTACAGCATTGCAGGCATTGTATTAGCGCTCCTTTGTGAGGTTAGGATGAGTTTTTGTGCTCCGTGTCTCTTTCTACACGCACAGTGCTCGGCTATTTACAGAATGGCTTTGCAAGCGAGGTACAGGTGGTCAAAGGATCCACCGTGGATCGTTAGCGCACAAAAACGAGCCTCAATGTAAACAAGAGGAGTTTTTTTGTTTTTAGAAAACCTCCCAGTCGCTAAGAGAAGGTCAGCTGTGCCGTTTGGCTTGATAGAGGAAAGTAAAGCAGGGAGAGACAGGCGGTTTAGAAGACGTGGTGCTCACGCTGTATCTGGGTCCGTTTGTCTGCCGGGACCTCTTCTCTGCCAGCAGGTCTTTGACCGTGTGCTTCACTCGGACGCCCTGGTACACTCTCTTAGAATATTCTGCAGACAGACAGAGCACAGACATGAGTGATGCAGCTCAACTTGTAACACGACGTCATACAAATTTTCATCCATTCCCACAAATGTGTGGTCATTTGAATGCTTCACAGTTTTATGCATATAGGCGAATGACTCTTTGGGATTGGTGTGTAAATGTCATGGAAATTGCCTTTGGTTTGGTCAATGCAAATGGACTTCTAAAAAGAGGCAATTAACTACAAACTCTTGCCAAAACCTCACCATAAGCAAACACTCCAGAGGGCTTAGGTGGTACGGAGGAACGACTACACTGCAAAGAAGCGCCACGACTGAATAGGCAGGCGATGCCAGCGAGCATCATGGCGGCACATCGTGTCATATATTAAATAGTCCTCTACAAATCTCACGTGTGTGTTGGTGTGATTTGGTCACATTCCTGGGAAGCAGAGGTAGAAACTCAATGAAAATGCAAACTTTACTATGCAAACGGAAATTGCATGCAAAAATCTTTATGTAAAAGACCCCAGCTTTTTGAATGGATCCTTTAGATAAGGCCCAACTTTGCACAAACGTGAGATTCTTGAAAATATCAACTCTTCTTTGGAGGAGGTTGTTTTTTCCTTTTTAGAAATGACCTTAAAACGTTCAGAAATGACCTCCTCGTGTCAACATCTGTAGAGTTTTCTTAAAACTAGACATTTAGTCCTCATTGATACGTGTCACACACGAGCAGCTTCATCAATATCAGCGCAGGAAACTTTTTGAAGAAACTTTTCCCACTCAAATAAAAGCCTCCGTCACGATCTCACACAAAACCAGACAAACCCTTAAAAAACCCGACATACACTGTAAAAGTAAAACCAAACATTTTTCAATATTTCCATTATGTATAAAACAGCATAATAATAGCACACTTACCTGTGTCCATGATGCTGTTGATGCGCACACACACAGAGGCCTTTCTGTTCTCCCCCTGCTGTATTTGCCTGTAGTAGCTAGATCCAGGAGTGCAGCACCATACTGAGTGGCGTGCTGCAATAGGAGCTTTAATCAGGCTGTGAGGAGGGCAGGGACACATGGAACATGCCACCTCACACTGCAACCATGAGGAGGCAGCTTTTCAAAATGACCTTTATCTATTTGTTTAAATGCAAATGTTTGGTGGGGACGTTTTTTAGACTATTTGCATCTGCAGTCAAGATTAGGGTCAGGAAGCATCAGGAGCATGGGAGTGAGAGAGGCTGTAAAGCAGCTCAGTCGCTCCTCCCCTCAGCCATTTGTCATCAGCACAGTTCCAGAGGATACGTTGTTTCCATATTTTCTTTTTGCTGCTCTTCATTTCTAGCTGCAGGTGTGTGATGCAATCCTGCGATGTCCACCTGCTGATAAATGGTTGGGGCTCCCTGAGACAAATAACTGAAAAATAATGGCACCTTTTTGTGTGAAGCCTTCACTGTGTTTGTATAAAACCCTGAGTGGTCTAGACCTGGTGTTTAAAAAGAGGAGGATACCTTCTCTGCTCTGCTAAACTTTCTGTGTCTGCTGATTGGGACGCTGGCAGTTCATTACTTGTCAATGAAAATTTGCCCATACTGTGTGATGTTTACAGGATAAACCTGGTTACATTTGATGTGCATGACTTCATAATCACACAGACAGCAGTCAGATAAACTAGCTAAACATTAAAGTGGCTCAACTTCTGCCAGCTTGGATTTGCATGCAGTCCTCAGGTGGACACTCAGAGACACCAGCGCTGCGTCTGAGTGTTCACTGTGATCCCTGCGACGTTTAATATCTGACACAGTAAAGGTTTCTGGATGCACAGGTCTTACACACAGTGTGACTTTATGTGGTGACAGCAGCTGTACTTGGTGCCACAGTGCTGGGCTGCCCTTAAAGCTCCAGTATTATCCAACAAAAACGATGCTGCTGCTTTAGCCTGTTGTGTGGTAGAGCCGGTCTCTGTTCACAGGTAAAGAACACCTGACCACAACGTTATAATAAAGCCAGCTTATACAAGTGTTTTCAAGAGGAGCAGCTTCGAAAAAGTCTTTGTTGGTCTAACAAAAGACTCTGCTTATACGTTGTACAGATCCATTTAAATGCTTACATCTATCACTTTCTAATCATTGCAGCCCCCCGTGTAGACTTGTGACAAGCCCGCTAACCAGTGTGGTCCTGCAGTACTACAGCTGAGTGTTCTGGTAAATAACCACGTGACTGGAACCACATTCTGCACACAATAATACCAACGTTAGCCACACTAAGCAAACGCACACTGTCCACTGTTCTGCACGGCACAAAGTGCCCGACATTAACCTCCTAGGACCTGGTGTCCACATATGTGGACGTCACATTTTGGGTTATTTAGACCAAAATACTGAATTTTGCTCTACAAGGGCCTGATATCCACTTACGAGGACGTTATATGCTATTGTTCTATCGAAATTTTAAACGAATATCCTCATATGTGGCTCTTATTTTTCTTAAAAACAAAACTAAGGAAAAAAAATCTGGTAATTCTTTGTTTTTACATTCATCGGACCCCAATGTGACCAAATATCAAAGAGAAATTAAAAATGCTCCTGTGGAAGAGTTCAGGTCTTGGGAGGTTAAAGCAACATTTCAAATATGTAAAGCTTTTCTCATTGCCTGAGGATTTCAAATTTGCATTTGTACTGACAGTGTTTTAGTTTTCCATTAGATTCAGCTCAGTTTTGACTGAAACGTGTTACTTTTACAACTTTTCCACCTGTTTCATTAAAAGACAATTGGAGACCTTGATGCAGCCTCGCTCTCACACTGCAGGCCTACTTGTTGTTCCTAGAGTATTTAAAAGTAGAATGGGAGGCAGAGCCTTCAGTTTTCAGGCCCCTCTTCTGTGGAACCAGCTTCCAGTTTGGATTCAGGAGACAGACACTATCTCTACTTTCAAGATTAGGCTTCAAACTTTCCTTTTTGCTAAAGCATATAGTTAGGGCTGGACCAGGTGACCCTGAATCCTCCCTTAGTTATGCTGTAATTGAAAGACAACTACTCTTTCAAGGATTTTTGATATGAAAGGAAGGTCACTTCTTTAGTTACCAGCTGAACCTATCTGTGTCCTGTTGAAAAGCATGTATGGTTACAACAGTCTATTAGTAAAAACAGTCGGAGGATTTAAATTGTTTTTGTAGGACTGTCAATGCTTAAAGGAGTAAGCACTGCTCACCAGTGCTAAAAGCCAGGTAAATTATAGTTTGAATAGCAGATGGGTGGGGCTTTCACAGCAACCATTGTACAGTACATAATGACACAACAAGAACAACAATAATTCCCTTTAAAGCCGAAACCCCCCCAAAATTTAAAACGTTTGGTTTCGTCTCATCATAGTGAGACATAAATAATTCACTTCTTCTTTTCTACATTTTATATCAGGGCAAGCAAGGAAAGCAGTGCTTGCTATCTCATTCTGTGGCAAACTTTCTCTCGTTACCTGCTTGCAAACAACCTTTAAATTACTACATCTTCTCACTGCAGCTGATCAGCGTCTGTGGAAGCAGGCTCTGCTTGCTTCTGACTGCCCTGAAAGCTGTACCGGGCTAGCATCCCAACTGTGCTGTCAGCAAATACTTGATGTTCTCAAGCTGAGAGGTTAGCACCTTTTTGCATTGTGGGCACACGTCTGGTGTTTGATAGGAACATGACGGAAGACTAGCATGCTACATAAACTGCCATTGGCTCTGCTTTCCCTGCTCTGAGATCGCTGCACATTTGTGGAAACAGAGATAGCATTAGCAAGTAAATGTGATCAATCACCCTAACAGGTACATTTTGTTTTACTTACCATCTTGACCAATATGTGTGATGTAGAGTGTAGTATGAAGACACATGTAAGAACTCCTTTAAGACAAGAAAAGAAAGCCAGGTCTGGTTTCATAAAACATCCAAGTGTGGTGCAGGTGCAGGCTCCATACATGATGCATGAAGCACAGCCATTTAAAAAATAAAAACTCAAGGTCTAGGTCTGTGTCCATCTCTGAAACACTGAAGCGATGTTTCAGAGATGCAGTGTTTTCAATCTCTAAACTCTTACTTTTAATTACAAAATGATACATTTTAGTCCCAGCTATAAATATCTGTAAAGTAACAAATAACAACTTATTAACAATTAGCTGCAGCAGTAAAAATGTGGAAGCACACGTGAGCAGCCACACGGCCCCAGTACTGATGCATGAAGGGCGTCTCTGACATGTTGCAGGATCATTTTGCATCGCTTTCTGCAGCAGCTTGCAGGTTTGCTGTAACTGCTGAAAACTGCACCTCCACGAGAGACAGCCTACTATTTATATAACAGGAAAACTTAGCCGCAGGTTACGTAGCCTGAACGAACTACATGTACTTGTTCTGTTTTACCAATGACTCACTCTGCACAGGTGTAAGCATTACCACAGAAGCTAAACCATTTAGATGATAAATTTAAATTTCAAAGTACCTGATCAGGCTCACTGCAAACAACATTTAAGCACGACATCCAATATACTGTACATATTGTATATTGTGGGAAATGGTTTTCACTGGAACAGGTGAGAGGAGAGGAGAGTCAACACTTTCCATATTAACACAGTGGCTTTGAATCGGGCCCAGCACTTACAGAGAATTTTGGGAGCAGACTTCCTCGTCAATAGGAGCATTGTAGTTGCCTGTGTTTTTGTGGCACAGCAATGTTATGTGCACTCACTGCTACATGGAGTTTTTATCAGTTAATGACTCAGAGATAAGAGCGATGTAAAGCTCTCCTCTGCAACGGACATCTGGGGCTGAAGAGGAAGGAAAACATCCAACTGCACTGTGCCTGCAGCTTCAGTCTTCCTGTTCAAATGTGTCTTTATTTCGAAATATTCTCTTTGTGCAGTCAATCAAACACAGCAATCCGACTAATCTGGCTTTTGCATTTGATATTATAAACAAGATCCAGTTTCTCTGTGAGCTCTTTTCCTAGGAAATTCCTCTGATGAACACTAATCGATTTATCTCCAGTAAACTATCTGTCTGCACACAGACACAATAACTGACAACTACATAGCAAATATGGTTGAAACTCTAAGAAGGGAAACAAACACCAAAGCAACAGCGTACCTTGTAACAGCTCTGAGGCAGTCTGGGTATGTGGGGCAGCAAAAGCAAATGTTTTAGAGCTAACCCAAACTGTAGAGTGGAGTGAGCTGCAAAGGCAGGGGACGCACAAAAAACACAACATTTATCAAAACAGGGTTTAAAAGACTTATCACCACCACATTTGTATGTCTACATCAGGGTATACAATCAATACCACTACAAAAAGCCGTCACTTCCATGACCTGCAGGAGCCAACACAGCCACCATCTGCCACTAACACAGAAGAGAAGTGTTTTCATCATCTCTGCAGCAGACACCTGTGCACCAGCTTTGGAAGCACAACTGCAAGACAACTGATGATGCAGCCAGTCTGAGAGGATGGAGGCACCCAGATCCACACTAGGATGTGCTCTTCACTTTCAGATGCAGCTCGATGAACTGCTAAAGAAATGAGACCCACAGTGAGCGTGGACAAACGTTTTCAGTGCCGTGTGTGAAATAGCTTTGAATGCCCACAGCCAACAGGCACTTGAGCCCCACCAGCCGTTTGCTTTTGCACACCAACTCTCTGGATGTCAGAGACATCAACATCAGATTATATAAGCAGCAGATGCAAGTGGAAGTTACAGTTAAAATGGTACTGAATAAATAAAATTGGAGCAAACTAAACTTTTTCGAAGGCTACCAGGATAAAAAAAGATTTGCTTCTTCAGTCCACTAGGTGGTGCTATTAAGGTTTGTTTTTTTGTTTTTTCTCAACTTTATTGAAATTATAAAGCGAACAGTCATTCCAGTTCAGTTTGTACAGTAAATATACAGAGCAAATAAGAGTAACAATAAACAGTACAATAAGATAAGAAGGGTAAATAAAAAGAGGAAAAAAAGAGAGAGGGATGTGACAGACTTTGTACTTGAACGTTGTATCTTTGACAGCTCATTTGTTAAAAATTTCTGAATGAATTTCAATCAAGAACAAATTAAATGATGGGGTTGAGTTTTGAAATTTACATTTATGTAAATGAAATTTCCCTAATAAGATATAAAGATTGACAATGGCACATATTTTTTTTCTTTAGTTTCAAAATAAGTGATAATGTTCTTCCCAATTGAGGTTTGTTTGTTTTCCTAGTGAGTACCATTGGGTGACATCACAGTGAGTGTGTGAGGGGGAACAAAGACTGACGCATGTGACAGAGATAGTCAAAATGTGTTGTGATGTTTAAAGGTGGGATAAAGGAGAGCAGGGGCGATTCTACGAAAAATGATCTGGCACTAAGCCCTCAGTCATAATGTCATCCTTATAGTAGGACTGTGCTTCTTACGGAGCCACTCCTTTGTGGTGTGTTTTGGATCATTGTCATGTTGGAAGACCTCGTTTCATCTTCAAAGTTCTCACTGATGGAAGGAGGTTTTGGCTCAAAATCTCACGATACATGGCCCCATTCATTCTGTCCTTAACACGGATCAGTCGTCCTGTCCCCTTGGCAGAAGAACAGCCCCATAGCATGATGTTTCCACCCCCATGCTTCACAGTAGGTATGGTGTTCTTGGGATGCAACTCAGTATTCTTCTTCCTCCAAACACGACGAGTTGAGTTTATACCAAAAAGTTCTACTTTGGTTTCATCTGACCACATGACATTCTCCCAATCCTCTGCTGTATCATCCATGTGCTCTCTGGCAAACTTCAGACGGGCCTGGACATGCACTGGCTTCAGCAGCGGAACACGTCTGGCACTGCGGGATTTGATTCCCTGCCGTTGTAGTGTGTTACTGATGGTGACCTTTGTTACTTTGGTCCCAGCTCTCTGCAGGTCATTCACCAGGTCCCCCCGTGTGGTTCTGGGATCTTTGCTCACCGTTCTCATGATCATTTTGACCCCACGGGATGAGATCTTGCGTGGAGCCCCAGATCGAGGGAGATTATCAGTGGTCTTGTATGTCTTCCATTTTCTGATGATTGCTCCCACAGTTGATTTTTTCACACCAAGCTGCTTGCCTATTGTAGATTCACTCTTCCCAGTCTGGTGCAGGTCTACAATACTTTTCCTGGTGTCCTTCGAAAGCTCTTTGGTCTTGGCCATGGCGGAGTTTGGAGTCTGACTGTTTGAGGCTGTGGACAGGTGTCTTTTATACAGATAATGAGTTCAAACAGGTGCCATTCATACAGGTAACGAGTGGGGGACAGAAAAGCTTCTTACAGAAGACGTTACAGGTCTGTGAGAGCCAGAGATTTTCCTTGTTTGAGGTGACCAAATACTTATTTTCCACCCTGATTTACCAATAAATTCTTTACAAATCCTACCATGTGGATTCGTGGATTTTTTTTTCACATTCTGTCTCTCACAGTTGAAGTGTACCTCTGGTGCAAATTACTGACCTCTGTCATCATTTTAAGTGGGGGAACTTGCACAATCGGTGGCTGACTAAATACTTTTTTGCCCCACTGTATATATATTTATGGTAAATGGTAAATGGTCTGCATTTGTATAGCGCTTTTCTAGTCCCTAAGGACCCCAAAGCGCTTCACACTACATTCAGTCATTCACACATTCACACACAGGCGATGGCAAGCTACATTGTAGCCACAGCTGCCCTGGGGCGCACTGACAGAGGCGAGGCTGCCAGACACTGGCGCCGCCGGGCCCTCTGACCACCACCAGTAGGCAAACACGGGGTTAGTATCTTGCCCAAGGATATTTGGCATGCCGCCAGGAGGCAGCCTGGGATCGAACCACCGACCTTCAGATTAGTGGCTGACCTGCTCTGCCACCTGAGCTACAGCCACCTATATATATATATATATATATATATATATATATATATATATATATATATATATATATATATATATATATATATATATATATATATATATATATATATATATATATATATATATATATATATATATATATATATATATATATATATATAAAAAAAAAAACAACACCCAGCACGCCCCTGCGGGCGGTTTATCCTTCAAGCTCGGGTCCTCTACCAGAGGCCTGGGAGCTTGAGGGTCCTGCGCAGTATCTTAGCTGTTCCCAGGACTGCGCTCTTCTGGACAGAGATCTCCGATGTTGTTCCCGGGATCTGCTGGAGCCACTCGCCTAGCTTGGGAGTCACCGCACCTAGTGCTCCGATTACCACGGGGACCACCGTTACCTTCACCCTCCACATCCTCTCGAGCTCTTCTCTGAGCCCTTGGTATTTCTCCAGCTTCTCGTGTTCCTTCTTCCTGATATTGCTGTCATTCGGAACCGCTACATCGATCACTACGGCCGTCTTCTTCTGTTTGTCTACCACCACTATAGGATGAGGGACCTATATATATATATATATATATATATATATATATATATATATATATATATATATATATATATATATATATATATATATATATATATATATATATATATACATACATATACTACACGCCTTTGGAACAGAGGATCGCAAGTTCGATTCCTGCCTGGGGCGTCTGTATCCAGTAAGGGTCCTAAGGCTAGACCCCCTATGCTAAGCAAGCCTACCGCAGACATGAGCGAGACAGATAAATATGAAGGCATGCCGGCTCGGACGTCGCCCGGATCAACAAGGTCCGCGTCAGGTGTTGAGGAACCAGGGCACCCTGACGAAAAGTGGGCTACTGGAACAAGAAGGCATCGGTGGGCAAGGGACGAAAACAGGGCGTTGTTGGAATGCTACTACGCAAGTAACCCCGGCGGAAGGGGCTACATGAATAGGATGAGGGACCTATGGATTCTTCGATACCCAACATCCACAATGACGGCGAAACAATTAGTAGCTCAGTGTTCCAACATTCGAAAGAAGGGACTGCTCTCACAGCTAGAGATTGACGAGGTACAACACAAATGCTACGGCAAGGAGGAGTCAGGACGCCAGGTCAGGGGGGAGATATCATCACCCCCACCCGAGATTGGGTACATAGCCCCAAGTGCGATAGGAGAAGGATCGTTGAGTGCGAGAGGAACTGACCTGAAAAATAGGATCATGGCCAAGCTTGAAACCTGGATCCCCCGTAGCCGGTTACCAAGATTACGTGAAGTACCCTCAGAAGGTCTGCTAGATGATGTTAATGCAGCACTACGGGCAATACCTACAACCACGATTACCGACACTAACAAGCTGATCTACAATACGGCAGCAGTGATCAGTGAGATGCTTGGCTACAAGTTGAACAGCCACAAGGGGCAGTACCCTCCATGGAGAAGGAGACTAGAGGGCAAGATCAAAGTAGCACGGAGGGAGGTTAGCCAACTAACGGAGTTGCAGAAAGGTGCGACAAATAAGGTGCCTAAGAAATACAGCAAGCTGTCCATACCTGAGGCCTTGGAAACTGCCAAGCAAAGACTCACAGCCTTGGCCAGCCGCTTGAGGAGGTACACCAGAGAGATAGAAGGCAGGAGAATAAACCAGCTGTTCTCCACAGAACCAGCAAAGGTGTACTCTCAGTGGCAAGGGAACAATAAGAGAACAGCACCACCAAGGCTGGAGACGGAGCAATACTGGAAGAGCATATGGGAGAAGGATGCAACCCATAACGGCAATGCTCAGTGGCTAGAGGATCTGAGGGCAGACCACAGCGACCTCCCTGAACAGGGTCCAGTAACCATCACAGTGGCAGATATCCAAGAAAGGGTCTCCAGTATGAAGAGTTGGACAGCACCAGGGCCCGACATGGTTCACGCCTACTGGCTGAAGAAGCTGACTGCACTCCACGAGCGTCTGGCAGCACAAATGAACCAGCTGCTAGTTAACGAAAGACACCCGGAATGGCTAACTGAAGGCCGGACGGTCCTGATCCCCAAGGACCCCAAGAAGGGACCGGTCCCCTCCAACTACCGACCAATAACCTGCCTCAGTACTACATGGAAGCTCCTGTCAGGCATCATATCGGCTAAGATGAACAGGCACATGGGTCAATACATGAGCGGGACACAGAAAGGAATTGGCAAGAATACCAGAGGTGCAAAACACCAGCTACTGGTAGACAGAACAATCAGCCGAGACTGCAAGACCAGACTGACCAACCTGTGCACTGCCTGGATTGATTACAAGAAGGCCTATGACTCAATGCCCCACAGCTGGATACTGGAATGCCTAGAATTGTACAAGATCAATGGGACCCTAAGAGCCTTCATCAGGAACTCAATGGGGATGTGGCGTACAACACTAGAGGCCAACTCCAAGCCCATAGCACAAGTCACCATCAAGTGCGGGATCTACCAAGGAGATGCTCTGTCCCCACTGCTGTTCTGCATAGGCCTGAACCCCCTCAGTGAGATCATTAACAAGACTGGCTACGGATACCGACTACGGAACGGAGCAGTTGTCAGCCACCTCCTGTACATGGATGACATCAAGCTGTATGCCAAGAGTGAACGAGACATCGATTCACTGATCCACACTACCAGGCTATACAGCAATGACATTGGAATGTCGTTCGGACTGGAGAAGTGTAGTCGGATGGTAACAAAGAGAGGGAAGGTAGTCAGAACTGAGGGGATTGAACTACCAGAAGGCAACATTGCAGACATAGAGGACAGTTACAAGTACCTGGGGATCCCGCAGGCAAATGGGAACCATGAAGAGGCCGCTAGAAAGGCTGCAACCACCAAGTACCTGCAGAGGGTCAGGCAAGTCCTGAGGAGTCAGCTGAATGGTAAGAACAAGATCCGGGCCATCAACACATACGCCCTGCCCGTGATCAGGTACCCTGCTGGGGTAATAAGCTGGCCAAAGGAGGAGATAGAAGCCACTGACATAAAGACAAGAAAGCTCCTGACCATGCATGGAGGGTTTCACCCCAAGTCCAGCACCCTGAGGCTGTACGCTAAGCGGAAGGAAGGGGGCCGGGGACTGGTGAGTGTCAGCACCACAGTCCAGGATGAGACAAGGAACATCCAAGAATACATTGGGAAGATGGCCCCAACTGACCGAGTGCTCAGTGAATACCTCAGGCAGCAGAAACCCAAGAAAGAGGAGGGAGACGAGGAACCATCATGGAAGGACAGGCCCCTGCACGGTATGTACCACCGGCAGATAGAGGAGGTGGCTGATATCCAGAAATCCTACCAGTGGCTGGACAAAGCTGGACTGAAAGACAGCACAGAGGCACTAATCATGGCAGCACAAGAACAAGCTCTGAGTACAAGATCCATAGAGGCTGGGGTCTATCACACCAGGCAAGACCCCAGGTGCAGGCTGTGTAAAGATGCCCCAGAAACAATCCAGCACATAACAGCAGGGTGCAAGATGCTAGCAGGCAAGGCATACATGGAACGTCATAACCAAGTGGCCGGCATAGTGTACAGGAACATCTGTGCCGAGTATAACCTAGAAGTCCCGAGGTCAAAATGGGAGATGCCCCCAAGGGTGGTGGAGAATGACCGAGCTAAGATCCTGTGGGACTTCCAGATACAGACGGACAAAATGGTGGTGGCTAACCAACCGGACATAGTGGTGGTAGACAAACAGAAGAAGACGGCCGTAGTGATCGATGTAGCGGTTCCGAATGACAGCAATATCAGGAAGAAGGAACACGAGAAGCTGGAGAAATACCAAGGGCTCAGAGAAGAGCTCGAGAGGATGTGGAGGGTGAAGGTAACGGTGGTCCCCGTGGTAATCGGAGCACTAGGTGCGGTAACTCCCAAGCTAGGCGAGTGGCTCCAGCAGATCCCGGGAAAAACATCGGAGATCTCTGTCCAGAAGAGCGCAGTCCTGGGAACAGCTAAGATACTGCGCAGGACCCTCAAGCTCCCAGGCCTCTGGTAGAGGACCCGAGCTTGAAGGATAAACCGCCCGCAGGGGCGTGCTGGGTGTTTTATATATATATTAGGGGTGCAACGATATTCGTATCGATATTGAACCGTTCGATACAGTGCTTTCGGTTCGGTACGCATATGTATCGAACAATACAACATTTGTAATTTATTTTATCAACTTTCCTTCTGACGATGCTGTCTGTGTTGAGCGCTCAGTGAATCTGCGTTCGACTACTCCGCCTAGGCTGCACTGTCGAGCGCAGATCCACTGAGCGCTCCACACAGACAGCATAGACAGAAGGAAGGGCGCAGGGCACCTCCCCCACCCTCATTCAGATTTGGCGTTTGGAATTATTTTGGTTTTCATGTGACGTATGACCCTGAAGGTAAGCGAGTCATGGACTAAAGTAAAACAGTATGTTGGATGTGCCATGCAATGCTCAGTTACATGGGTGGGAACTAGTGTGTTAGCGCAGTTAGCTCGTTAACTGTTGGCCGTCTAGCCCCATGCACGGGGCGATCGGCGGTAGCTCGTTAATGGAGATTTGCCGTGTTGTGGCGTTAACGTCATTTCAACGAGATTAACCTGAAAGCACTAGTGGGAACACAACGAATATGACTGCACATTTACGCCGACATCATCCTAGTGCAAAGACAAAAACAACAAGCATGCTACTAACCAGAGGTGGGACCAAGTCATTGTTTTGCAAGTCTCAAGTAAGTCTCAAGTCTTTATCCTCAAGTCTCAAGTCAAGTCTCAAGTAATGTCAGGCAAGTCAGAGTCGAGTCTCAAGTCACTGGTGTAAAAGTCCGAGTCAAGTCACAAGTCTGAAACTTTGAATTTCAAGTCCTTTCGAGTCTTTAAAAAAAAAAAAAACGAAAAAATAATGTTGCAGTTATGCTAAATGTAAATATTAGACCATGTAATTTTAAAATCTGTGTTTTTCTCAACACATGACAAAATAGTGAACTTAGAAAATATACACAAATTGTGAAATTGCACCTCTTTAAAATGCAGCTCAATTAAACCTAGCTCCAAGAATAATTTTCACCAACGGTTCTGAGATAAGCTGCATGTTATTCTTGGATGCGGTTGTAGGACCGGCTTTAAAATCGCATGACAAAAATATCATACACATTAAAAAAACTGCATCACCAACGTAGCCTGGACAACATTTGCTAGTTAGATGAAGTCAGCTATCTCATCTTAGCATATTTATATGCATATTTATAATCATACGGTTCTTGGAGTGAGTGCATACACTCATGAAGTTTAGTAACTTCAGGTCACTGCAACAAGCCCAGGTACAGTTTACCGACGGATGGGTGCAGGACCTTGAAATGCACCGTGTAGAACGAAAGACCATCGTACGTATCATAAGTTTACCAGTCTCACAAATCGTCTTCATAAATACACATTCGTTAACCGTTTATTAATAGGACCTTTGAGCTCAACGGTAATTAATTAGTAGTGGAAATAATTTCTGGTAGCATCACAGAAATGTAGCAGTGACAACAATATTGTATGCTGTAATCGTACTGGGCAATTAGTGATACAAAACAACTGTTTTATCCTGTGAATAAAAGTATAGTTTTTGTCAATGTACCATAATAACAGAAGCGAAACGCAATATTGTGTCAGGACAATTCACTATTTATGCACAATAAACAAAGGAGCATAGCGCGACAATTTCTGTTCAGCGCCAGACTTGCTTGTAACCTATATCACCAATTATGTTATGAAAATGACGTATTAAGTACTAAAAAACACTGACCTTCGTGTAAATGCTTGGAGCAGACTAACCTGTGAGCTGGAGGGTTCTGGGACGTTATATTTGATCTTTGAATGGCTGCAATCCAGTCGCGTCTTTGTTACTTCGGAAACATGGCTCGAACAATTTCTCTTCAACGACGTAATCCGATAACAACCGATCTCTTTACCCGTCGGCTTCCCGTGGCTGTCATGTGACCGGCTATTGCAGTTAATAATACAACGGCTTCTTGACATTTTTGTGTTTCTTTTTATCGCTGTGTGACTGATTTCAATTGAAAGCCTGCGTGCGCTAGTACCGCTTGCCACGAGTTCCCAGAATCCTTTGCGGTTCTACCCGTGAATGACGTCACATTTTCAATCTCTATATAATATGCATGTTAAATTTTATATTTGGGGTGAAATATCACGTCTTTTCAAGTAAACCGGTTCAAGTCCAATTCAAGTCCCAAGTCATTGGTGTAAAAGTCCAAGTCAAGTCACAAGTCTTAGAACATTTTTTCAAGTCAAGTCTAAAGTCATAAAATTAATGACTCGAGTCTGACTCGAGTCCAAGTCATGTGACTCGAGTCCACACCTCTGCTACTAACTTTAGCCGAGTCATTTAGACAGCTGTTAGCACATGATTCTCCTTATGCTGCTGAGAATATAGCCCAGAAGAAGCGGATAGTATAGCTTTTATTGTAGAAAGAGACATTTCTCTGTAATAAACTCTCTTTTCCAAAGATGAGTGATTCCTCAATCAGATACAGGGCTCGCAATATCGCTAGCCCGACGTCCCGGGGCTAGCGATTTTTTCAGTCGGGCTACCAAAATCTATCTCTTCCCTGCCCGTCGGGCTATTGTAGGAAGGAAAAATATATGTCAATGCTTTTGCATTCTTTCAGAAATGTAGCTGGGTAATTATGTCATTAGCATCGGTGAGCCACTGTCAATATGTGACATATTGAAATCGCGTTTGAATTTGCGCTTGTTTTTTGCTTTCACTTTGCAATCGTGCGAACTGTGTATAGAGAGCGACAGCACTGATCTGTGAGTGATGATAATTTGTGCACCAATTCCTCTGACATCGTCTTATTAATCGTTAGCTTACTATGCAAACATGACAAGTGAAATCTCCCGCAGCTTAAACATGTGAGAGGTTGATCGCGCAGAGAATCGCTGAGCTTATGTGAGTGCGTGTGTAAAAGCAGCACGATATATATTTTAGTTCTGCTGAGCCAAATAAGACAGGTCAGGGTGAAGAAGTGACAGTCAAAGAAAAGCTTACCACAAAGAAGTTATGACAAATCAGACTATAAGGCAAAAAGAAAGTGCAGCTTTATGGTTTCATGGACAAAATAATTTCTGTGGCTGCGATATGACGAGCTAAATAACCAGGGCTGCACATAAGTGGTCCGCAGGTGCGCATTCGCTGTCAAAATAAAAAAACACGCACAAGGGTTAGGGTTAAATTTAAAAACTGTACTTTTGAGTTAAAATATATATTTATAATTTTAATAAATGACAAATTAAAAAGGCATGAACATTTTTTTTGTATCGAAAAAATATCGAACCGTGACACCAAAGTATCGAACCGAACCGAACCGTGAATTTTGTGTATCGTTGCACCCCTAATATATATATACGATATATATACGATATATATATATATTGTAGTGGGTCAGGGCTGTTCGGGGTTCTGTTTATACAGTTATGTTTTGTTTATGTTACCATAGTGACGGGTGACGCCCTCTCGCTGCGACAGTGTGTCCTTCCGGGGTGAGAGGGCGCTCTGTGTGTTGTTGTTGTTGTTGCTGTGCTGTTGCCGTGCTGAGCAGTTAGCTAGCGGCAGTGTTCTTCTGGCAGATGTAAATAAATGGCTGTGCTCCCTGGCTAAGAGGGCGGGGGAGCAAGACTGAACGGAATTCTGTCTCCTCCTTGTCTGAGCTCGCCACACTGGTGTCAGAAGTGGGATAGCTCACCCTCGCCGTAATGGAGAGAGACATTCAGAGGCTGGAGCAAGCTGTCGAGGAGAACATTCCCCGCTTGGGAAGCTGGCGATTGAAGAGAGAGGATGTGAGCGGCCATGTAAGTCCCCCGATGGGTCCAGATGGCGCGAGCGCACCGCGGCGGCGGCCTGTCGCGACAGATGCTAGGGCAATGCTTCATGGGCTACCTCTGTCGACCCACACGCCGAGCCCCCATCCGCGAGCAGTTATACCTACCATGCCAGTTAAGGTACCGAAATACAACGGGTTAACCCCGCTAGAGCCCTACCTCTCACAAGTGCGGCTGGCCGCCAGACATAGTGGCTGGAGCGAAGAGGAGACTGCTACACACCTAGCGCTAGCATTAGAGGGAGATGCACTGCAGATACTCCTTGACCTAGCCCCGGCAGAGCAGCATAAGCTCCAGGCCCTCACCGCGGCACTCAAGAGGCAATTCGGACAGCGGCACTCCACTGATCAGAACAGAGAGCGGCTGACCAACCGGAGCCGTCAGCCGGGGGAGAGCCTGGGCACCTTTGCAGTAGACGTGTTGCTGTATGCTCGTTGTGGCTACTCGGAGTTTCCAGCAGCAGCCCGTGAGGAGCTTAGCCTGCATGCTTTTCTGCGAGGACTTTTCCCAGACCGACTACGCCAACACGTCCGCCTGGCCATGCCTCAGACCCTCCGTGAGGCGCTCCTTGAGGCTGAAAGGGCCGAGCTGGTGCTCACCAGGGGGCAGGGATAGCTCAGTAGGTAGAGTGGTGGCCCCATGATCGGAAGGTCGGGGGTTCGACTCCACTGAACGGCTACCCTGAGGTACCCCTGAGCAAGGTACCGTCCCTACATGCCGCTCCCCGGGCGCTGCGTTGGTGGCTGCCCACTGCTTCACTGGGTGAATGGGTTAAATGCAGAGGAACTATTTCCCTATGGGGACTAACACATAACACATACACATACACACCTCGCGACCTAACCAGCAGGTATTTCGGATGCTGGTGGCTCCGGGTCATCTCCACTCGCCTCAGCCTCAGCCTCTCAGCCCGACAAACCTCCCTCGACCGAGACCATCGAGGCTGTTGATGACCTTTGGCAGCGCAGCAGCACAGGCCTCAACGTCGACCAGCGCCAGCGGTTGAGGTGCCTCCTGGATGAGAATGTGGACATCTTTGCCGCCAGTGACAAAGACTGTAGGCAGACGAGTCTGGTCCAGCACACCATCCAGCCCATCCATCTGCGCCCACACCGGCTGCCCCTCTCAAAACGGCAGGTAGCGGAGGAGAAGAGTCGTGAGATGGCTGCGGCTGGGGTGATCGAGTCGTCCAATAGCCCATGGGCGGCACCTGTGGTTCTGGTGGGGAAGAAGGATGGCAGCCCGAGGTTCTGCGTGGACTTTCGCCGTCTCAATGCAGTCACCAAGAAGGACTCGTACCCGCTTCCGCGGATCGACGAGGCCCTAGATTACGTTACCGGCTCCAGCTGTTTCAGCTCCCTCGACCTACGCAGTGGTTACTAGCCCCCGAAGCAAGGCCTAAGCCTGCATTCACCATTGGACAGGGGCTATGGCAGTTCAGGGTCATGCCATTTGGGCTCTGCAATGCGCCAGCGACGTTTGAGAGGCTGATGGACAGGGTGCTCATGGATATCCCTCGTAGCCGCTGCGTTGTGTACCTGGATGACCTGTTGGTGCACGGTGGTGACTTCGACAGTGCACTGTCTCACCTGAGCGAGGTCTTGAGTGCCATCCGACGAGCTGGGCTGCGGCTCAACCCCGCGAAATGCCGGCTGTTGGCAAGAGACACCACGTTCTTGGGCCACGTGATCAGCGCTTGAGGTGTCGCCACTGACCCCGCAAAAGTGGCTGCGGTCCGGGACTGGCCGACTCCCTCGAATGTCCAAGAACTGCGGAGCTTCCTGGGCCTAGCCTCCTACTACCGTCGGTTCATCAAGGGGTTCACGACGATGGCCAGCCCCCTCCACCGCCTGACTGACAAGGGACAGCTGTTTGGCTGGGGGGATGCCTGTGCTGCGGCTTTTGCACAGCTGAAGGAGGCCCTCACCAGAGCCCCAGTCCTGGCCTACCCTGACGCCCGGCAACCTTTCATTGTGGACACTGATGCTAGCAATGTAGGAGTCAGGGCGGTCCTTTCCCAGCAGGACGAGGCTGGAGAATGGGTGGTGGCGTACTTCACTCGTGCCTTGGGGCGAGCCGAGAGGAACTACTGCGTGACCCGGCCGGAGCTGCTGGCCGTAGTGCTAGCGGTGCGGCACTTCCAGCCCTATCTGCATGGCTGCTGGTTCCTCCTGCGCACTGACCATGTGTCTCTGACTTGGCTCCTGAACTTCAAACACCCAGAAGGGCAGGTGGCCCGCTGGCTGGAGGTCCTTCAGGGCTATGACTTCAAGATCCAGCATCGGGCAGGACGACAGCATGGCAACGCTGATGCCCTCTCCAGACAGCCCTGCGTAGCCATCGAGTGCTGCTACTGCCTGCGACAGGAGGAGCGGGCCCAGGAGGTGCTGGGGGTGGCTACTGCTCAGGCCACAGCTGGCGGAGGGGGGTGGCTCCCATTGACAATGCAGCAGCTGAAGCGGGAGCAGGAGGCCGTCACAGAGTCAGGGAACCAGTATGTGTTGGTGGCTATGGACTATTTCACGAAGTGGCCAGAGGCCTACGTGGTGGCGGATCAGAGCGCAACGACGACGGCCGAGAAGCTGGTGGAGAAGATGTTCACCCGTTTTGGGGTCCCGGCTGAGCTCCACAGTGACCAGGGGGGTAACTTCGAATCGAAGGTCTTCGGGGAGATCTGCCGGCGGCTGGGGGTGGAGAAGACGAGAACTACACCGCTCCACCCGCAAAGCAATGGCTTGGTTGAGCGCTTCAACCGCACGCTGGCCACCCAGCTCGCCATTCTCACCAGTCACCACCAGCGGGATTGGGACCGACATCTGCCCCTGGTCCTTTGGTCGTATCGGACTGCGGTTCAGGAGTCCAGCCAGTGCACACCTGCCACTCTGATGTTTGGACGGGAGCTCCGGACGCCTGTGGATCTGGTGTTCGGGCACAGCAGGCTGAGGGAGCGGCTGCAGGTGGTTCATGACTATACCCGCCAGGCCCAGGCCAGCACCAAGGGGGTGTTTTCATAACAGGCGACAAGGTTTGGGTGTACTGCCCGGTCCGCAAGAGAGGAGTGTCCCCCAAACTGTGCAGTCACTGGCAAGGGCCGGCGGAGGTCGTGGAGCGGCTAACAGAAGTGGTCTACCGCATCCGCATGCCGGGCCTGGGGTGCATGGTGGTGTTGCACCGGGACAGGCTCTCACCGTACCAACTGCTCGCTCCGGCCGACGCCGGGGCAGGGGATGATGGTGGCACTCTATGTTCTGACCCGAGTGACTTTTCCCCCACCGGTTGAGACCGGCTGGTGCACCAAATGAAGGCACCTGGACATTTGCAGGACTTTGTGTGGGGTAATGGGGTCGTCCTTAGGTGGGGGCTATGTAGCGAGTCAGGGCTGTTCGGGGTTCTGTTTATACAGTTATGTTTTGTTTATGTTACCATAGCGACGGGTGACGCCCTCTCGCTGCGATGGTGCGTCCTTCCGGGGTGAGAGGGCACCCTGTGTGTTGTTGTTGTTGTTGCTGTGCTGTTGCCGGATGTAAATAAATGGCTGTGCTCCCTGGCTAAGAGGGCGGGGGAGCAAGACCGAACGGAATTCTGTCTCCTCCTTGTCTGAGCTCGCCACTATATATATATATATCGTATATATCGTGTATATATATATATATATATATATATTAGGGGTGCAACAATACTCGTATCGATATTGAACCGTTCGATACAGTGCTTTCGGTTCGGTACGCTTGTGTATCAAACAATACAAAATTTATTTGATCAACTTTCCTTCCAGCCTAGGCGGAGTAGTCGAACGCAGATTCACTGAGCGCAGGGCAAGCTAGCGAGACAGAAGTTAAGCTCTCGTTGCAACATGGCAAACTGAACCTCCCTCACCCTCATTCAGATCTGGCGTTTGGAACTATCTTGGTCTTAATGTGACGTATGACCCTGAAGGTAAGCGAGTCATGGACTAAAGTAAAACACTATGTCGGATGTGCCACGCTCAATTACATGGGTGGGAACTACTGCGTTAGCGCAGTTAGCTCGTTAACGTGTTGGCCGTCCAGCCCCACGCACGGGGCGATCCGCGGTAGCTCGTTAACGGAGATTTGCCGTGTTGTGGTGTTAACGTCATTTCAACGAGATTAACGCTGAGAGCACTAGTGGGAACACAACGAATATGACTGCACATTTACTCCGACAGCATCCTAGTGCAAAGACAAGTGGAAGCAGACAAAAACAACAAGCACGCATGCTACAAACTTTACCCGAGTCATTTAGACAGCCGTTAGCACATGATTCTCCTTATGGGGACCTGATATGTTTAATATGCTGCTGAGAATATAGCCCAGAAGAAGCGTATAGTATAGCTTTTATTTTGAAAGAGCCATTTCTCTGAAACAAACTCTCTTTTCCAAAGATGAGGGATTTCTCGATCAGATAGATTTATTTTTTTATTACTTTGTTGTTTCAGGAACATTAAATTTAAAAACTGTACGTTTGAGTTAAAATATATATTTATAATTTTAATAAGTGACAAATTAAAAAGACATGAACTTTTTTTTGTATCGAAAAAATATCGAACTGTGACACCACAGTATCGAACCGAACCGTGAATTTTATGTATTGTTGCACCCCTAATATATATATCGTATATACTATATATATATATATATATATATATATATATATATATATATATATATATATATATACATACATACGATGTCATATATATATATGACGACCCAGGTAAAACATCCGAAACTCAAGGCAAACAAATAATAATCCCTTAAATCAACATGATCTCAAGATGAGAAATCAAAGTGAAGACGTTCTTTTGACAGTAAAGTATTACTTTACTGTCACAACAAGTGGATCAGATGTTGTGCCCAGCGCTGCTTAGATCAGTGGATTGTGTTCCAAACACGTATGTTAACAATAGGGAACTTGCAGCGTGCCATCCAGCTGACAAACTACGCTGCATGAAAATGTCGACTGACCTTGTCAGGAACTTTACATTTTGATCCAAGAGTACTCTGCAGGAACATGCATTATTCACATACTGGAGTCTGCCTTTTTTGGACCATGGCCATGTGAACTATTGAGCCAAAATCTTTTAAGAATAATGATAACAGTGGGATCCCCACCTCTCAACTCCTCTGTGCATAAGCCCCCCAGAAATACAGATGTATATTTGGACCCTGACATGAGTTTAGGTTTTTACCTGTTTACTGAAACATATTCCAGCAACAATGGACATAATGTGTAGACTCCCAGCTTTCATCTGAGGGAATCATTTTAGTTCAATTCAATTCAGTTTTATTTACACAGCGCCAAATCACAACAACAGTCACCTCAAGGTGCTTTATATTGTAAGGCAGACCCTACAATAATACATACAGAGAAAAACCCAACAATCATATGACCCCCTGCAAGCAAGCGCTTTGGCGACAGTGGGAAGGAAAAAGGGAGGGGCGGGGCCATCTGCTGCGACCGGTTGAGGTGAGAGAAGGAAAACAGGATAAAGACATGCTGTGGAAGAGCGTCAGAGATTTATCCAAATTCAAACTGGAATTCAGCTCCCTAACATGTCCCACCCTCTTTTTTAAAGTGACCAAAAGTATGCAGACAATTGACTCAACATTGATTTCACAGGCAGGTGTGGGCAATTCCTGCGTTATGTCTTTATCAATTAAGCAGATAAAAGCATGGAGTTGATTTGAGGTGTGGTGGTTGCATTTGGAAGATTTTACTGTGAACAGACAACATGCAGATGGAACAAGCCATCCTTACGCTGCAAAAACAGAAAAAAAAAAAACCCTAGAAAAATTCTACAACAGTAGGAGTGACAAAAAAATCCATCCTGAGAAACAAAGAGAGCAATGGTGAACTCAGACATGCAAGAAGGCTGGGCGTCCACAAAAGACAAAAGAGGTGGATGATTGCAGAATAATTTCCACAGAGATGAGGACCCGCTTCATGACAGCCAACCAAGTGAACAACACTGTCCGGGAGGTCAGCGTATCCAAGTGTACCATAAAGAGAAGACTGCATGAAAGTAAACACAGAAGGTTCACTGCAGGGTGCAAGCTACTCATAAGCCTCAAGAGCAGAAAGGTATGATTGGACTCTGCTAAAAACACATCTAAAAAAGCCAGCACAGATCAAAAACATTTTTGGACTTATGACATCCACCTCTACCAGAATGATGGCGAGAAAAAACGTATGGAGAAGGTGTGGAACAGCTCATGATCCACAGCATACACATCATCTGTTAAACACGGTGGAGGCAGGGTGATGGCTGGGGCGCGCACGGCTGCCAGTGGCACTCGGACACTAGTGTTTATGATGATGTGACAGAAGCAGCCGAAGTCATTCAGAGCTGTCTGCTCACATCCAGCTACATGCAGTCAGATTGATTGGGCAGCGTTTCATAATACAGATGGACGATGACCCATACAGCCAAAGCAACCCAGGAGTTTATCAAAGCAAAGAGGTGGAATATTCTTGAACGGCCAAGTCAGTCCCTGATATTAGCCCAACTGAACCTCCATTATACTTGTTGAAGACTAAACTTTGGACAGAACGGCCTTCAAAGAAACAGCAACTGAAAGCCGCTTCAGTAAAGGCCTGGCAGAGCATGAAAAAGGAGGAAACCAGCGAGTCCGCGAGTTCATTCAGGCTGCTGAAGGGGTTTCAACCAAGTATTAGAAATGAACATTTTATTTTCAGTTATTTCTTTTGTCCAATTACTTTTGAGCCCCTGAGATGAAGGGATCGTGTTAAAAACTGCTTTAGTTCCAAACATTTTTAAGCATTTTTTTGTTCAACCCACTGATCTAAAGCTTAACTCTGCACTTCAGCTGCATCTGAGTTGTTTCATTTAAAATCCGTCGAGGTGATGTACAGAACGCTGTCACTGTCCAAATATATATGGACCTAAGTGTAAGTTCTATGACTCTGTGGCTTTATTTACTCAGTTTGACCACATCAGCACTGCTTCAAGTCTTTACCTTAGTTCTGTGTATATTTCAATTTATATTTAAACATTTGTAAATCTGCCATCATTGTTGTTCCTGTTCATGCAGAAGCATATCCTGATGCTTCTGCATGAACACTGCTGTTGAGAGGTGCTATACAATAAACGTGGCTAGCTTTTAGGGTCCCCACTGTGGATCCTTGTGTGTTTCCAAGCTAACCTCCAGTGACTGCACTCTGCAGTTTATCCACTAGAGGGCAGTAAAGGATAACTGAAAAACAAAAAACCAGCAAAGGCAAGGTGAATGGGTGGGTTAAGTAAAGTTAGGAAACAAAGTCACAAAGAAATAAGACAATTGAGGACATGCAGGTATCAGCTCAGCCAGTAAATTGAAAGAAGCTGGCACGCTGACAGACGGGAGGAGCAGGAACACCGTTTCTCTCATCTCTCTGTCATCCAGAGCACGTTCACACAGCTTTTGCTTATCAGACGACACTGGTGAATCATGACTGATCACACGCTGGGTTTGATCACACGTCTCCCCTGCTGCTCAGAGTCTCCACTGCCAAGAAAGAACAGACTGTGCTCACGTCAGGCTGATATATCAGTCTGGCTGTTTTATTGGGGTCTGGATGTGCCAGCCTCTGCCGACCAGAATGACAGGTCTGCACTGCTGTTGCTGCTATCATTACAGTAACTAGTGCCATACTCACTCTGACTGCACTGACAACAATAGTTCACTGTTAGTGGATACAGTTTGCATCTAATACAACAGGAATATACTTTTTTTCTTGGCAGGTGTTTGATGCCATTGTTATTGTTATGCATTAACTTACATACTGCTCATTTTGTCCTTTCACAGCAGCAAAAAAAAAAGTTTCATTTATATATATATTGCCTCAGCCCAGTGGTCTACAGCTATACCCCCTTAGGCTGAAATAATCACCAGACTGCACAACTGTGATGGTTGGAGCTGCACACACACCTATAAACACCTGTCAAAGTACTTAAAACCACCTCTGTGGGAGTGACCCTAGCAGTAAACTCTTGGACCACATTTTTCCATGATCTCTCCCCCCCCCACCCCCCCACACACACGTCTGGTTTGCTATCCTTGTGGCAAACCAGACGTGACATCATGCTTTCTCTAGCTGCTTACCCTAACCATCAAAGATGTTTGCCTAACCCTTACCCTAAACCTAACCACAACCCTGTAACCTTGACACTAAAACCACATCTTGAGAGTGAAAAATTTTCACCCTTAAAATGTGGCTGTTGGTCCCCACCAGTATAGTAAGAACCTGTACACACACACACACACGTTATCCCTGCTGATACATGTACTTTTACATTACTTTACATAGCTACTTGTGGAGTTTTAAAGCATTGAGAACATTATCATTTCAAGACTTTTGAGACTGAATCAAAAGTGTGAAAAACAGACAGTCACAGGAGTGTGTGTGGTCTATTCCACAGGGCACAAATATATATTTCAATACCAGGACATTGATCCTTGCTTGTCCGTCCTTTGGATACAGGCTGAACAAAGTGGTTTTCATGCCGGTCGTGGAACACCGGACCAGCTCTCTACCCTCTCGAGGATACTCGGGGGTGCATTGGAGTTTGCCCAACTAGTCTACATGTGGACTGGGGAAGGCATTCCAGGCATGTCCCACCAGGATTATTCCCGGGGCAGAACCAGTACATGCTGGAGAGAGTATATAAAGCAATGGTCAAAACAACGCCTGACCAAAGGGCTTCTGTCAGTTTAATGTGAGTCTCTGCAACCTGAAAACCAGGTTAAATACGAGTTGCGTTTAATAGCTAAATCAGAAGGTCCTCGTAAACTTTCAGACTCATTTAAGATTTTCAGTCTTTTAAAGAAAATCCCAAACTGGTATTTTTTTCTGTCACCTTTGGTAATAACACGCCTCTCATCGTAGGACATGGTCTTGGACAGCTGAGTGGAATTTTCCAGAGCATGGAGGGTTCACCTTGGGCCAAGGAGGAGACAGTATTGGAGGGCTGTTTGTGCGTATCATGCACATATAGGGATTATTCTCATAAAACGAAATTCCAGCTTGTAAAGCTTTGGTATGTCTCTGAGCCATTCGCTCTGTCTTGGAAATTAAAGTGCTTCGTCACACTCGAGAAATACTTTAAATTCTTTGGAGATTCTGGAAAAAGCATTTTGCTGAGTGGGGTAATATAAATGTTTATTCAAGCTGTGGCTGCACAGAGATACACGTCACTGTGGCACACGCAGGCCAAAGAGGTACTCCATGGTGGGGCAGATGTGTATTTCTGCTTTCAGTCCTTCACCAGTCCACTATCTGAACTCCACTTCTCAAACAAAAACACATTTTGTCACTTTACAGAAAAAAATGGACCCATGAATGCAAAACCAATTCATTAAAGCAGCCACACGCAGCCGGCGTGCTCTTACATTAAAGTAGTGATTTATTACAGATCCTGGACAAGCGCGTGGAAACATATTATGCTGAAGGGAACTTAATCCTTCTCTTCAGCACTTTATAAACAGTTTCTCTTCTTGAAAGTTCAGGAGTGAGAGGAAGCAGGACACACGGTTCAAGCAAAGAGCTCTGTGGAGGATGGAAGACGGAAAGATGAGGTCAAACAAACTCTCCTTATCAAATTGGTGATGTAAGTAAGCTGTGCTAATGTATCAACGTCAGGAAGATTACAGGATGTAGATGATGTCACCCTCCATGGAAAGCTTCTGCCTGTTTGTTTAGTGTTATTTTCTACAAAGAAACTTGTGAATGGGATGTGTAGGAGCATGCAAAGATCTGAACGCTGACACATTTTAACCATTAAAGCAGGACTGCTGCATGACGTCCACATCATCAGAGCACCGAGTGTGGGTGTGTTGGTTTAAGAGAAACAACACACTGATTTCATGCGTCAGGAGGAAGAGTGTGGAGCTTAACATAAACTGCATGCCTTTCTCTCTAGTACGACACGCCCTGTAAGCAGTGTTTCCACTGTTTATTTCGTTTCTTTACACTTAAAATACTCGTGTATCACCTTCTCAGATAAGAACGACACCTTGTGCTTCCTGTAGGTCAGGTCAGGATTCATTCCCAGAGACTCCTCTGTTATAAAACCAGAGACCCGGCATTAAAAAAAAACTGCGTTTGTTTGAAACATAGCTACGGTTGCTAGGCACTGCAGTGGCTTTCCCAAAGGCCTCAAGAGTCAGCAATGACGCCATAGCCACAGGCTCTATAATAAGAAATGAATGCTACCACCACTGTGGTGTCATCCATTGGTTTGTGGACTACTGTTTAAAGCTTTGGGTTTATCATTTTGGCAGTCACCCACCTGTTTTTGTTTTGGTGCCTGAGAAAGTGCCCACAGGAGACTTTTGACTCCCCATTGTAGAGAAATATGCTGCAGTTCAATGGGTGGCACAGCAGAAGGTGCAACATTCAACAATCATTGAGTTCATATGTTCCACTGACTTCCATGGACACAGGTGTATACAGTCAGCGTCAGTTTTAGTTGTTATTTCTTATTATTTGATTTATAGCAGAGGCAGGGTTTAGGGAAATCAATATAGATATTCTTCTCCGTGAATCGCTACCTTATCGTGGTGGAGGGGTTTGTGTGTCCCAGGGATCCCAGGGGCTATGTTGTCTGGGGGCTTTTGCCCCCTGGTAGGGTCTCCCATGGCAAATTGGTCCTGGGTGAGGGACCAGACAAAGAGCGATTCAGAAGACCCTTATGAAGAGAACATCGAGGGAACAGTTTACCCTGCCCGGGATAGGGTTACCAGGCCCGGGGAGGGTGCCCGAGGGCAAGCGTCTGGTGGCCGGGCCTCAGTCCGGCCGGGCGCAGCCCGAAGAGGAGACATGGGCCCATCCTCCCGCAGGAGGCGCCATAGAGGTCGGGTGCATTGTGTGCTGGGTGGCGGCCAGGAGCGGAGGCCCTGGCGGACTGATCCCCAGCTGCCAAGACTGGCAATAGGGACATGGAATGTCACCTCTCTGGTGGGGAAGGAGCCTGAGTTAATGCGTGAGGTTGAGAGGTACTGGCTAGATATAGTCGGGCTCACCTCTACGCATGGCTGGAAGGTGCTCCACCTGGAGCATTGAGCTGCGGCCGCAAGGTGGTTGGTGCCTGCCGTGGTGGTAATCCCCGAACCAAATGGTGGACACCAGAGGTGAAGGGAGCCACCAGGCTGAAGAAGGAGTCCTATCGGGCTTGGTTAGCCTGTGGGACTCCGGAGGCAGCCGACAGGTATCGACAGGCCAAGCGGAATGCGGCTCGGGCAGTGGCTGAAGCAAAAACTCGGGTGTGGGAGGAGTTCGGAAAGGCCATGGAAAAAGACTTTCGGACTGCCTCGAAGAGATTCTGGTAAACCGTCAGGCGTCTCAGGAGGGGAAAGCGGTGCTCTACCTGCACTGTGTATAGTGCTGGCGGAGCGCTGCTGACGTCGACTGAGAAAATTGTCAGGCGGTGGAAGGAATACTTCGAGGACCTCCTTAATCCCACTGATACGTCTTCCGAGGAGGAAGCAGAGTCTGGGGATGAGGGGAATGACCCGCCAATTTCCGGGGGCGAGGTCACTGAGGCAGTTAAACAACTCCTTGGTGGCAGAGCCCCTGGTGTTGATGAGATCCGCCCCGAGTTCCTGAAGGCTCTGGACGTTGTAGGGCTGTCCTGGTTGACACGCCTCTACAATGTTGCGTGGAGGTCAGGGGCAGTACCCCTGGACTGGCAGACCGGGGTGGTGGTCCCCATCTTTAAGAGGGGAGACTGGAGGGTGTGTTCCAACTACAGGGGGATCACACTCCTTAGCCTCCCTGGGAAAGTCTATGCCAGGGTGCTGGAAAGGAGAGTTCGTCCGCTAGTCGAACCTCGGATACAGGAGGAACAATGCGGTTTTCGTCCTGGTGGCGGAACACTGGACGAGCTCTTTATCCTCTCGAGGATACTTGAGGGTGCATGGGAGTTTGCCCAACCAGTCTAAATGTGTTTTGTGGACTTGGAGAAGGCATTCGACCGTGTCCCTCGGGGTGTCCTGTGGGAGGTGTTGCGGGAGTATGGGGTGTCTGGCCCATTGCTACGGGTAGTTTTTTTTAATGAGTAGTTAATAGTTTTAGTTTTAGTTTCCATCCATCCATCGTCCAGCCAGCCATCCATCCATCCATCATCCATCCATCCATCATCCACTCGTCCATCCATCATCTACCCAACCATTTATCCATTGTGCATCCATCCATCATTCATCCATCCTTTCATCCATCCATTCATCCATCCATCATCTATCCATCCATCCATTCATCCATCCATCATCTATCCATCCATTCATCCAATGTCCATCCATTCATCATCCATCCATCGTCCATCCATCCATTCATCCATTCATCCATCCATCGTCCATCATACATCCATCCATCCATCCAGCATTCCATCCATCTATCCATCTATCCATTGTCCATCCATCTATTAATCCATCCATCCATTCATAGTCCATCATCCATCGTCCATCATCCATCCATCCTTCCATCCATTCATCCATTCATCCATTCATCCATCATCCATCCATCATCCAGTCATCCATCCATCCATCATCCACTCGTCCATCCATGCAACTATCAATCCATCCATCCATCCATCCATCATCTATAATCCACTCAGCCATCCATCCATCCATCGTCCATCCATCCATCCATCCATGCATGCATGCATTCATGCATCTATCCATCCATCCTTCCATCCATCCATCCATTCATCCATCCATCATCTATCCATCCATTAATTCATTATCCATCCATCATCCATCCATCCATCCATCCATTCATCCATTCATCCATCCATCCATTATCCATCCATCATCTATCCATGAATCCATCCATCATCTATCATCCATCCATCCATCCATCCATCGTCCATCCATCGTCCATCCATTCATCCATCCATCCATCCATCCATCCATCCATCATCCACTCATCCATCCATCCATCATCCATCCATCCATCCATCCATCCAGCCATCCATCCATCCATCCATCCATCCATCATCCATCCATCCATCCATCCATCCATCCATCAATCATCTATCCATCCATTCATCCATTGTCCATCCATCCATCCATCCAGCAATCCATCCATCATCCATCCATCCATCCATCATCTATCCATCCATTCATCCATTGTCCATCCATCCATCCATCCATCCATCCATCCATCCATCCATCCATCCATTCATCCATCCATCATCTATCCATCCATTCATCCATCCATCATCTATCCATTCATCATCTATCCATCCATCCATCATCCATCCATCGTCCATCCATCCATTTTCCATCCATCCATCTATTCATCCATCCATCATCTATTCATCCATTCATCCATCATCCATCCATCCTTCCATTCATCCATCCATCCATCATCTACCCAACCATTTATCCATTGTCCATCCATCCGTCATTCATCAATCCTTTCATCCATCCATTCATCCATCCATCATCTATCCATCCATCCATTCATCCATCCATCATCTATCCATCCATTCATCCAATGTCCATCCATTCATCATCCATCCATCGTCCATCCATCCATTGTCCATCCATCCATTCATCCATTCATCCATCCATCGTCCATCATAAATCCATACATCCATCCAGCATTCCATCCATCTATCCATCTATCCATTGTCCATCCATCTATTAATCCATCCATCGATTCATAGTCCATCATCCATCGTCCATCATCCATCCATCCTTCCATCCATCCATCCATTCATCCATCCATCATCTATCCATCCATTAATCCATTATCCATCCATCATCCATCCATCCTTCCATCCATCCATCCATCCATTCATCCATTCATCCATCCATCCATTATCCATCCATCATCTATCCATGAATCCATCCATCATCCATCATCCATCCATCATCCAGTCATCCATCCATCCATCATCCACTCGTCCATCCATGCAACTATCAATCCATCCATCCATCCATCATCTATCATCCACTCAGCCATCCATCCATCCATCCATCGTCCATCCATCCATCCATCCATCCATCCATCAATCATCTATCCATCCATTCATCCATCCATCCATCCATCGTCCATCCATCCATCCATCCATGCATGCATGCATTCATGCATCTATCCATCCATCCTTCCATCCATCATCTATCCATCCATTAATCCATTATCCATCCATCATCCATCCATCCTTCCATCCATCCAACCATCCATCCATCCATCCATCCATTCATCCATTCATCCATTCATCCCTCCATCCATTATCCATCCATCATCTATCCATGAATCCATCCATCATCTATCATCCATCCATCCATCCATCCATCGTCCATCCATCGTCCATCCATTCATCCATCCATCCATCCATCCATCCATCCATCCATCCATCCATCCATCATCCACTCATCCATCCATCCACCCATCATCTATCCATCCTTCATCCATTCATCATCCATCGATCATCTATCCATCCATCCATCCATCCATCGTCCATCCATTCATCCATCCATCCATCATCCACTCGTCCATCCATCCAACTATCAATCCATCCATCCATCCATCATCTATCATCCACTCAGCCATCCATCCATCCATCATCCACTCATCCATTGTCCATCCATCCATCATCCATCATCCACTCATCCATCCATCTATCCATCCATCCATCATCCATTCATCCATTGTCCATCCATCCATCCATCCATCCATCCATCCATCCACTTCCACTTATCCAAGGTTGCCTAGGCAGAGAGTCACAGACGTCCCTCCTCGCAGACACTTCCATAGTCTCATCTTGGGAAACACTCCATCTCTGGCATGCCTGGAACACCTCGTCCCAGAAGCATCGTTATCAGACGCTCCAAACACTTCAACTGTCTCCTCTTGATGACTGAACTTCTCACCGTATCGCCAAGAGACAGCCAAACCATCCATTCATCCATCCATCATCTATCCATCAATCATCTATCAATCCATCCATCCATCCATCATCTATCCATCCTTCCATTCATCCATCCACTCATCCATCCATCCATCGTACATCCATCCATCCATCATCCACTCATCGATCCATCCATCATCTATCCATCCTTCATCCATTCATCATCCATCATTCATCTATCCATCCGTCATCCATCCATCATCTATCCATCCATCCATACATCCATACATCATCCATCATCCACTCATCTATCCATCCATCCATCCATCCATCGTCCATCCCTCCATCCATCCATCATCCACTCATCCAACCATCCATCATCTATCCATCCTTCATCCATTCATCATCCATCCATCATCTATCCATCCATCTTCCATCCATCCATCATCCATCCATCCATCCATCCATCCATCATCCACTCATCCATCCATCGTCCATCCATCCATCCACTTCCACTTATCCAAGGTTGCCTAGGCAGAGAGTCACAAACTGTCCCTCCTCGCAGTCACTTCCATAGTCTCATCTTGGGAAACACTCCATCTCTGGCATGCCTGGAACACCTCGTCCCAGAAGCATCGTTATCAGACGCTCCAAACACTTCAACTGTCTCCTCTTGATGACTGAACTTCTCACCGTATCGCCAAGAGAGAGCCAAACCATCCATTCATCCATCCATCATCTATCCATCAATCATCTATCAATCCATCCATCCATCATCTATCCATCCTTTCATTCATCCATCCATCATCCATCATCCACTCATCCATCCATCCATCGTACATCCATCCATCCATCATCCACCCATCCATCCATCCATCCATCATCTATCCATCCTTCATCCATTCATCATCCATCATTCATCTATCCATCCGTCATCCATCCATCATCTATCCATCCATCCATACATCCATACATCATCCATCATCCACTCATCCATCCATCCATCCATCCATCCATCCATCCATCGTCCATCCCTCCATCCATCCATCATCCACTCATCCAACCATCCATCATCTATCCATCCTTCATCCATTCATCATCCATCCATCATCTATCCATCCATCTTCCATCCATCCATCATCCATCCATCCATCCATCCATCATCCATCATCCACTCATCCATCCATCGTCCATCCATCCATCCATCCATCCATGCATCCATCCATGCATGCATGCATTCATGCATCCATCCATCCATCCATCCATCCATCGAGCCATCCATCATCGATCGATCCATCCATCCATCGAGCCATCCATCATCGATCGATCCATCCATCATCCATCCATCCATCCATCGTACATCAATCCATCCATCCATCCATCCATCCATCCATCCATTCATCCATCCATCCATCATCCATCCTTCAATCCATCCATCTATCCATCCATTCATCCATCCATCATCTATCCATCCATCATCCATCCATCCATCTATCCATCCATCCATCCATCCATCCATCATCCACTCATCCATTGTCAATCCGTCTATCAATCCATCCATCCATCCATCCATCCATCATCCATCATCCACTCATCCATCCATCCATCCATCCATCCACTTCCACTTATCCAAGGTTGCCTAGGCAGAGAGTCACAAACGTCCCTCCTCGCATTCACTTCCATAGTCTCATCTTGGGAAACACTCCATCTCTGGCATGCCTGGAACACCTCGTCCCAGAAGCATCGTTATCAGACGCTCCAAACACTTCCACTGTCTCCTCTTGATGACTGAACTTCTCACCGTATCGCCAAGAGAGAGCCAAACCATCCATTCATCCATCCATCATCCATCCATCCATTGTCCATCCATCCATCCATCCATCCATCCCTCGTCCATCATCCATCGTCCATCATCGATCCATCCTTCCATCCTTCCATCCATCCATCATCTATCCATCCATTCATCCATCCATCCATCATCCACTCATCCATTGTCAATCCATCTATCAATCAATCCATCCATCCATCCATCGTCCATCATCCATCATCCATCGTCCATCATCGATCCATCCTTCCATCCTTCCATCCATCCATCATCTATCCATCCATTCATCCATTATCCATCTATCATCCATCCTTCCATCCATCCATCCATCCATCCATCCCTCGTCCATAATCCATCGTCCATCATCCATCGTCCATCATCCATCCATCCTTCCATCATCTATCCATCCACTAATCCTTTATCCATCCATCATCCATTATCCATCCTTCCATCCATCCATCCATTCATCCATTCATCCATTCATCCATCCATCATCTATCCATCCATTCATCCATCCATCATCTATCCATCAATCATCTATCCATCTATCCATCCATCCATCGTCCATCCATCCATTGTCCATCCATCCATCATCCATCCATCCATCCATCATCTATCCATCCATCATCTATCCATCCGTCATCTACCAATCCATCCATCCATCCATCCATCATCTATCCATGAATCCATCCATCCATCCATCATCTATCCACGAATCCATGAATCCATCCATCCATCCATCATCTATCCATCCATCCATCCATCCAGCCATCATCCATCCATTTATCAATCCATCCATCCATCCATCATCCATCCATCCATCCATCATCCACTCATCCACTCATTCATCCATCGTCCATCCATCCATCCATCCATCCATCCATCATCCACTCATCCATTGTCAATCCATCTATCAATCCATCCATCCATCATCCACTCATCCATCCATCCATCCATCCACTTCCACTTATCCAAGGTTGCCTAGGCAGAGAGTCACAGACGTCCCTCCTCGCAATCACTTCCATAGCCTCATCTTGGGAAACACTCCATCTCTGGCATGCCTGGAACACCTCGTCCCAGAAGCATCGTTATCAGACGCTCCAAACACTTCAACTGTCTCCTCTTGATGACTGAACTTCTCACCGTATCGCCAAGAGAGAGCCAAACCATCCATTCATCCACTCATCATCTATCCATCAATCATCTATCCATCCATCCATCCATCCATCATCTATCCATCCTTCCATTCATCCATCAATCATCTATCCATCCATTCATCCATTGATCAGCTATCCATCATCTATCTATCCATCCATCCATCCATCCATCCATCCATCCATCCATCATCCATCCATCCATCCATCCAGCATTTCATCCATCTATCCATCCATCCATTGTCCATCCATCCATCCATCCATCCATCGTCCATCATCCATCGTCCATCATCGATCCACCCTTCCATCCTTCCATCCATCCATCATCTATCCATCCATTCATCCATTATCCATCCATCATCCATCCTTCCATCCATCCATCCATCCATCGTCCATCATCCATCGTCCATCATCCATCGTCCATCATCCATCCATCCTTCCATTATCTATCCATCCATTCATCCATTATCCATCCATCCATCATCCATCCTTCCATCAATCCATCCATCCATCCATTCATCCATTCATCCATGTAGCTTGCCATCGCCAGTGTGTGAATGTGTGTGTGAATGGGTGAATGACTGAATGTAGTGTGAAGCGCTTTGGGGTCCTTAGGGACTAGAAAAGCGCTATACAAATGCAGGCCATTTACCATTTACCATTCATCCATCCATCATCTATCCATCCATCATCTATCCATCAATCATCTATCCATCTATCCATCCATCATCCATCCATCCATCATCTATCCATCCATCCATCATTCATCCATCCATCCATCATCTATCCATCCGTCATCTACCAATCCATCCATCCATCCATCCATCCATCCATCCATCCATCCATCATCTATCCATCCATCATCTATCCATGAATCCATCCATCCATCCATCCATCATCTATCCACGAATCCATGAATCCATCCATCCATCCATCCATCCATCCATCCATCCATCCATCCATCATCTATCCACGAATCCATGAATCCATGAATCCATCCATCCATCCATCCATCCAGCATGCATCCATCCATCCATCATCCACTCATCCATCCATCCATCATCTATCCATCCTTCATCCATTCATCATCCATCATTCATCTATCCATCCATCATCCATCCATTTATCAATCCATCCATCCATCCATCATCCATCCATCCATCCATCCATCCATCCATCGTCCATCCATTCATCCATCCATCCATCATCCACTCATCCATCCATCATCTATCCATCCTTCATCCATTCATCATCCATCATTCATCTACTGGGTGGCCTGGGGCGATTACTGCACCCAGTATTCATGCTGTTGTCCAACCTGACTGTACTGTGTGTTAATCAGAACTTCAAAGGCCTTCACAGAGGGTGTGTGAGTCCTTTTAAGGAGAACTGTAAAAGAGCTTTATACTGAAGTAAGTGAATAGGCAATATTTACAGTGTGTAAGTGCACGGCTTAAGTTTGTATGCACCCTTTTTCAGAGCTTTTTGGCTTTCCTCTTTTCTTACGCCCAAAAGATCTCACACACACATAATACAGTACACAAAACCTCTCACCCTTACACATTCCTGCATTTACCCTTGTGGGTTTTTTTTAGTTGCATGCATTGTATGCATGCATTCATGCATCCATCCATCCATCCATCATCCATCCATTCATCCATCCATCCATCATCCACTCATCCATCCATCCATCATCTATCCATCCTTCATCCATTCATCATCCATCATTCATCTATCCATCCATCATCCATCCATCATCTATCCATACATCCATACATCCATACATCATCCATCATCCATCATCCACTCATCCAATCATCCATCCATCCATCCATCCATCGTACATCCATCCATCCATCCATCAATCCATCATCTATCCATACATCCATACATCCATACATCATCCATCATCCATCATCCACTCATCCAATCATCCATCCATCCATCCATCCATCCATCGTACATCCATCTATCCATCCATCCATCCATCCATCCATCGTCCATCCATTCATCCATCCATCCATCATCCACTCATCCATCCATCCATCATCTATCCATCCTTCATCCATTCATCATCCATCATTCATCTATCCATCCATCATCCATCCATCATCTATCCATACATCCATACATCCATACATCATCCATCATCCATCATCCACTCATCCAATCATCCATCCATCCATCCATCCATCCATCGTACATCCATCCATCCATCCATCCATCCATCCATGCATCCATGCATCCATCCATCCATCCATCCATCCATCGAGCCATCCATCGTCCATCCATCCATCCATCCATCCATCCATCCATCCATCCACCCACTCATCCATTGTCCATCCATCTATCCATCCATCCATCCATCCATCCATCCATCCATCCATCCATCCATCCACTTCCACTTATCCAAGGTTGCCTAGGCAGAGAGTTACAGACGTCCCTCTTCGCAGCCACTTCCATAGTCTCATCTTGGGAAACACTCCATCTCTGGCATGCCTGGAACACCTCGTCCCAGAAGCATCGTTATCAGACGCTCCAAACACTTCAACTGTCTCCACTTGATGATCGAACTTCTCACCATACACAGCAAATTCAAAAGTGTTAAATGTTTTGGTGTTAATAGTCTTCTTGCAAAAGTAGAGTTAATTTTACTCTAAGCAGAGTCACATTCTTTTAATGTAACTCTGAGGTGTAAAATGATAGTAGTTAAAATCGAGTGTTAAAAATGAGTGTTTCTCTGTCAAATCTGGAGGTGTTACAATGGAAACATTAACTCTTGACCTCTTAACTCTGAACTCCTAGACGGGCTATGACACCAATAGAGTGAATTCACAGACTCCGCCCCCAGCACGGCTCCAATCGAAGCTGAAGTGAAGCCGTTTCAGAACATTTTGCTCTACATATTTGAGTTGTTTGCCCTGCTTGGTAAGTCATTTTTTCAAAGATTGTTTCAATTATTATTATGAGCTTTTACTTCTGTGGCTCTTTGGAGTTGAGACAAAGCTGTGTGAAAGGCATTAGCCATGTTGCTCGCTGATAGCACAATATTCTGTTTTAGCTAGCTGAAAGGTATTGTTTGCCTTGAAAAAAAGCTTGCATGTGAATTTTCAGTCAAACCTTTGGTCAAATACGCCTAAAACAATGTGTAGAATGTGAAATGTTGGTATAATGGTGCTACTTGAAGCCTGAAAACGATCGCCCATAAAAAAAACGAGCAAACAGCAGTAGCAGACGTCCTGACTGGGTTCTACGTTAGCATAGATCCCTCCAGAGTTTTGTGCACACGGTTTAGGTAAAAATGAAAAAGGTTGAGGTTTTACATTTAGTTCAGTGTTACCTGTTGCCTGTGTCCTTGTCTTTTGGGAAAATACTTTACACAAGTAATGGCTCAAAGATGATTCCTTTTTTTCCCACTGTGCTGCAATTGTTTTATGCCATTAATTAGTGTCAACTAATTTTTATTCAATCTCCGCACAGGATATGCTTGTGAAGATGGAATATGGGGGAGAGCAGAAGTGCGTTGAAGTTCCACAAAGGGATGAATGAAGGACATGCATATTGTATTGAAGAAATAAGTGATGAGAATGCTTTTATTTGCATTTACCATGTCAGACCTTTTGATAAACAAAATTCTAATGAAAGTGAGAACATGTACACTGTTACATCTTTCAGAAAATGTTTTGAAATTGTGGTGCACAGTTCAGAATAAATGTTTTTCAAAAACCATTGCATCTTTTTAGTAAATGTTTATTTCCAAAAGAAATGTCTAGAAGTTCAGAACAGGAAAATTTCCGCTTTTTAGAATGAATTAGAAGATAACTCTTACGTAGTTAAACTAAAATACTCTTTGAGAGTTAATATATAAACTCTTAACACCAAGTGTTAAATTATCAACTCCAGACAGATTTGGTGTTTAACACTAAATCAGAGTTAACGTACCAACTCTCCAAAAAGAGTTAAATTAACACTCTCTGGTGTGGACCCATATAGACACTTTGTGTTGAAATCAAATCCGACAGTGTTAATTTGGACATGCTGGATTTGCTGTGTATCGCCAAGAGAGAGCCAAACCATCCTTTGGAGAAAACTGATCTCCACCACTTGGAAGGACGTAGATTGACTAGTAAATCAACAGCTTCGCTTTCATGTTCTTTATTTACCACAACAGTCTGGAACAGCATGCATATCTCTGCAGACATGTCTGTGCGTCTCCCTTCTCCTCTCACACGAGGTAGCTGAACTTCTCCACTTAGGTCAGAAACTCCTTCAGCTGGAGTGGACGCTCAACCATTTTTCATCACCACGACTGTTACTCCACAGTGCCGATCGCGATCGCTCCCCCTGTGCACAATTGCCATGTATTAAAGGAACAGTACGTAAAAATTAAATAAGGAAAGAAAATTCAATATAACTGTAAACATTACACTAAACAAAATTTTAAAGTAAAACTGAAATTCTCCATTATCTTACATTTTATCTTCATCCAAAATAATTCAAATCAAATTATTAACAAATATACACTCTGTGAAATCTGAATAAAGTAAGAGATGTTTAGACCTTTATCTTATACTGGGCATTTATCTCATCAGCTGGTGGAGGGCTGAACTAAAAGAGAAGTAAATTACGCACTAACTGCACTTCTACAATATGGGAGTGCACTTCTGGCTAGCACATTAGCAAAGTTTAGCACAGCATTTCATTCCTGTCACAAAAAAGTTATATTGATGCAAGATACATGATCCCCAGTGTTTTTGCTTCAGGTTCATCCTTAAGTGTTTAAAATCAGTGCTTAGGTACTTCAGCACTCTGTCCATGAAAATTCCTGTGGCCAGGCTAGATCATCACCTTCTCATACGTCCAATTTGGCCAAATTAGGGAATTAAGAGCAGACATAAACATTTACATTCACCCTCTGACTTCAGCAGTCTGGAGCACATCGTAGTACCAGCCAGGTACAGCTCTCAGACAGATGCTGCCCTCAGTTCACAGACAGGCCACCACGCTCTTGGAGTCAGAAGTCAGCATGTGGTGCAACTAGACATCAGCAGGAGCAGCAGGTTCAGCAAAACAAACTAAAAAAACCCCACAAGGGTAAATGCAGGAATGTGTAAGGGTGAGAGGTTTTGTGTACTGTATTAGGTGTGTGTTCTTGTGGGCGTAAGAAAAGAGGAAAGCCAAAAAGCTCTGAAAAAGGGAGCATACAAACTTAAGCCGTGCACTTACACACTGTAAATATTGCCTATTCACTTACTTCAGTATAAAGCTCTTTTACAGTTCTCCTTAAAAGGACTCACACACCCTCTGTGAAGGCCTTTGAAGTTCTGATTAACACACAGTACAGTCAGGTTGGACAACAGCATGAAAACTGGGTGCAGTAATCCCCCCAGGCCACCCAGTGTCCAGTGTTTTAGCAGACCCTGAAAAAAAGTCCGCCATGATCTGTTAACCAGAGAAAAGATGTGGAGAAGTTCCACTAATGAGCTGGTCACAAGATCCTGTCAGACTGGAGCCCTTCAGTTGGTGAACAGCTCTAAAAAATGTCGTTTTTGCAATTGATTACGTGTAAAATGTGCTTAAGGTATAAAACAAAACCATGCACACATCAGATGAAAAGTGATACCATGTAAAGCGTATAGTACGAACATCTAATAGTGCCATACACCACAGCAAACCTTCTATGTTTCTACTCTGCAGCCTTTCTGAATTGTCTGAGCTCAGACAGTCTCCCCCGCCCGTAGCTGTGATCAGATTTTATTGGTCGCTACCCAAAGTTTAGGTAAGGGTGTGAATGTAAATCTCCAGCTTGGCCTTCATGGCTTCAGGATCCACTTTCTCCTCACTTCAGCAGACCAGAAGCCTGATGCAACAATCCACCTCTCAGTCTTCCAGTCCACCTTCCCCTGCTCATGAACAAGACTCAGACACCTGAACTCCTCCGCATGAAGCAGAAATCGCCAACCCAGAACAGACAGTCCAACCTTTTGCAGTTGAGAACCATGGCCTCGGGCATGGAGGACCTCATTCCAGCTACTTTGTATTCAAACACAACGCTCTGCAGTGTGAGCTGGAAACCATGGCTTGATAAAGCCACAGGACCACATCATACACAAAAGCAGAGATGTTATCCTGCTAGAACAAAGTCACACTCATTCATTACTGGTGACCAAACCCTAGACATTAGACTTACTTTAGACTTTTTAGGTAACAAAAACAAGCAAATATAGTTTGCTTAAACGGTGCTGCTGCTTAATGAAGCCCAACAATGTTGCAGTCCTACCTGAAAGATGGATTTTTACATTTACGCAGTAATACTCAGTGTTGGGACTAACGCGTTATTAAGTAACGCGTTACAGTAACTATGTTATTATTCTGGTACCGAGCACGGTAACTGCTTATGCCAAAATCAGGAATGCATTAATCGTTACTGAGATTTAGTCGTTATTCATTACTTCATGTGTTGCGTTCGACTTACCTTGGAAATCAGAACACAGACCTGGGAATGATGTCACACTCGAGTTCTGGTTAACTTCGTCAGAGAAGTCGGGATTCCAATATGGCAATGCCCTCGAAAACAGTTGTTTTGCTAGCCCGCTACAACAACAAATTACTACTAAACACATATGCAGCCATAGCTGGACCCGGTGGGCCGATGGTGATTTTTCGTTTTGATGAGCCGATGTTTTTTTGTTTGTTTTTTTCCGTAACGGTATAAACAATGAAAGGTGGTGGATTGTCCAGATGCTGGCAGATGTGTAAAAAATAACTCAGTTGTTTGGTGGTGGCTATGGCGGAGCTTCCACAGAGGCCAGCAGGTGGATGAGGGAGAGGGGAGGCAGGAGGAGAGACCAGAGGCAGCCGCCAGTCCGAGTGTCAGGTGAACTGAACTTCAGGTAAGAAGTTATGACCTGCAGTCTCTCTGGGTCAGATATGAACCAAGTTTAGGTGGAGTTTATTTTTGTTATGCTGACTTTTTACAGTCAGTTACAATAACTCGTACTGCGTGCTTGTCATGGTCCTGGGTCGGTGACCCAGCGCTTTTAGTTTGTTATCATTTTCTAGATGATGATTGTTTAAGTTCTGTGTTATTTTCAATCTGCCTCTAAGTCTGCGTCTGTACCTGTCTGTCTATGGTGTCTCCCCATCTGTTTGTGAATCTGTCTGTTTAGTTCAATGTCTTGTCTGGTTCCATGTATCTGAGTTTCCTGTTTTATTGTGAAGGTCCGTGTCGTATGTGAGTGTGATCAGTTTACGTTTCCCCTGTCCCGTCAGCCCAGATTCCTCCCAGCTGTGTTGCCCTCCTGTCTCTCATCCCCTGATTACTGGTGTGTGTATTTAAGCCCTGTGTGTTCTCCTGCCTGTTGCCGGTTCGTCTGTGTAACTCCGCGTCAGTCTGTGTTCCTCGGTGTCCTGCTCGTCTCTCTGCCTCTCTTCCCTTTTTTGTTTCATCTCAGGTTTGTCATTTAGCTTTCCCAGTTCAGGTCTTTAGTTTTGTCTTCCCTCTTGCCTGTTTTGCCTTCTCACCACTGTGTAAATAAACTCACCGGCATCTCATCCACTGCCTGCATCTTGGGTCCTTCTTCTAACTCCACACGGCTCGCCTCGGCAGCCGTGACAGTACGAACCGGCCACTATGGACCCAGCAGCAGTCAACCCGCCCGAGGAGCTCCGGGAGGACATTATTTACTCGGTGGACAGATTAATTAACTTATGGCTCGAGCATGAGGGGAGAGAATTCCGCCAAGGCATAGCTGTTCGGCTACAGCGCTTAGTTTCTGGTCTCCCCTGGTTGCTCAGCTCACTTCACCCGCTCACACAGAATTTCGTTCTGAACGAGCTTCATCTTCTCCCCCCTGCTACCACCCACTCTGCAACTCATGCTTCACTCCCTGACCCGACGGAGAGTGTCCTGCCCGGCCCGTCAGTCCAGCCTTCAATTGGGAAACGGCACTCACGCCGTCGACGCCCCTCGCCACAGTCGGACCCCAGGATATCAGAGCGGCCGACTGTGGTGAGTAAAAAGGATAACGGCTCCAATCTGAACTGTAAGACTTTTTCTTCTGGGGTTGTTCGGGGTGTGTCAGTGGGAGCTAATTCACAAAGCTTACCTACCTTCGTGATAACCGATCTCTCCCAGGTTGGCATTTTTAAGACTTCAGCGAAAGCAAAGGGCTGTTGTTCTTCTGAAACTGTTAAACCCGTGTCAGCCAACCTAGGGTCTGCTAAAACTGTGACATATAACCCAGAGACAATTAACACCAGCTCTGATAATACTAGGACTGTTTATTCATTTGAACCGCGGCCTCAAGCTCAGTTAGCCGCACGGCCTCAAGCTCAGTTAGCCGCACGGCCTCAAGCTCAGTTAGCCGCACGGCCTCAAGCTCAGTTAGCCGCACGGCCTCAAGCTCAGTCTCTAATTCCACCACCGTTGTCATCACAACCACTATGTCAGTCGCCCTCAGTTCAGCCTCCTGTTCAGCAGCCACCAGCCCTGCATCCTGTGTCAGTTGTTCCACCTGTAAAACCATACAAGTCAATTCCACCCGAAAGACACTGCTCCTCGCCCATCCACTCCAAGCAGAGAGACAAATCTAACAATACTGTCAACAGTCCTCAAAAGCTGGCCAGTTCTGAGACTGCGACACACTCCAGGGCCTCCCCAGAGGCCGGGGTTCAGTCCCCAGCTGACTCTGGATCCCTGGAGGTCAAGAAACCAGCTGAGGACTGCACCCAGCTGTCACTGCCTGAGCAGAGTCAACGCTCTGGGCAGCTGAAGTCTGCTATGTGTTTGCCAGGGGCCACTGTGCCTGCTGGTCCTGTTGCGTTCCTGCCAGAGGCCCGTGTGCCTGCTGGTCCTGTTGCGTTCCTGCCAGAGGCCCGTGTGCCTGCTGGTCCTGTTGCGTTCCTGCCAGAGGCCCGTGTGCCTGCTGGTTCTTTTGCGTTCCTGCCAGAGGTCTCCGCACCTGCTGGTTCTGTTCTGTGTGTGCCAGGGGCTCCAGTGCCCACTGGTTCTGAGACTGTTTTTGCTGGGGGGCCCGAGGAGCCTGTCCAGCCTTCTTCCTCGTCAGCTGGGGGGCCCGAGGAGCCTGTCCAACCACCAGCTGCTCCACCAGCAGCCTCATCCACGCTTGCAGCAGCAGTTTCATCCATGCCGCCACCTGCTGCAGCGCCTCCGTCTGCATCCTCCACGCCGTCACCTGGTCCGGATTCAGCATCCTCAGCGTCGCCTGGTCCAGCCACTGCTTCGGCTTCATCCGCTTCACCTGGTCCAGCCTCCGTGTCTTCATCCTCGCCTGGTCCAGCCTCCGTGTCTTCATCCTCGCCTGGTCCAGCCTCCGTGTCTTCATCCTCGCCTGGTCCAGCTTCAGCGTCCTCATCAGCTGCTTTGCCTGGTCCAGCTTCAGCGTCCTCATCAGCTGCTTTGCCTGGTCCAGCTTCAGCGTCCTCATCAGCTGCTTTGCCTGGTCCAGCTTCAGCGTCCTCATCAGCTGCTTTGCCTGGTCCAGCCTCTGCGTCCCCATCGTCTGGTCCAGCCTCTGCGTCCCCATCGTCTGGTCCAGCCTCTGCGTCCCCATCGTCTGGTCCAGCCTCTGCGTCCCCATCGTCTGGTCCAGCCTCTGTGTCAGCATCGTCTGGTCCAGCCTCTGTGTCAGCATCCTCGTCTTCAGCTTCGGCTCCAGCATCCTCCTCTTCAGCTTCAGCTGCTTTGCCTGGTCCAGCTTCCGCCTCATCTGGTCCAGCCTCAGCTTCCGCCTCGCCTGGGGCTGCAGGGGCCACGCAGCCTTCAGGTCCCCTACTACCACCTCCTCATCGTCGGTCATCTGCCAGGCCGCTTGTTGGGCATCTCCGCCACCATGGACGCCCTCCTGAACGCCGCCACTGCCTTCCGCACGGTCGGCCCCCGGACTTGTTTCCACGCCGCCGTTGCCGCCCGCACGGTCGGCCCCCGGAACTGTTTCCACGCCACTGCCTACTGCGCGGCCGGCATCCGGACCTGCCCCGTTGCCATTCGCATGGTCGGCCTCCTGAACTTGACCATCTGGGCTTTTTTGGACTCTGTCCCTCCGTCCTGGGCCCCCTCCGCCCGCCCTGGTCGGGTTGTTTTCTGTTTTGTTTTGGTCCGTTTTTTTTTTCGTTTCTGCTGGGCTGTCTGGTGCCAGCCCTTGAGGGGGGGGTACTGTCATGGTCCTGGGTCGGTGACCCAGCGCTTTTAGTTTGTTATCATTTTCTAGATGATGATTGTTTAAGTTCTGTGTTATTTTCAATCTGCCTCTAAGTCTGCGTCTGTACCTGTCTGTCTATGGTGTCTCCCCATCTGTTTGTGAATCTGTCTGTTTAGTTCAATGTCTTGTCTGGTTGCATGTATCTGAGTTTCCTGTTTTATTGTGAAGGTCCGTGTCGTATGTGAGTGTGTTCAGTTTACATTTCCCCTGTCCCGTCAGCTCCGATTCCTCCCAGCTGTGTTGCCCTCCTGTCTCTCATCCCCTGATTACTGGTGTGTGTATTTAAGCCCTGTGTGTTCTCCTGCCTGTTGCCGGTTCGTCTGTGTAACTCCGCGTCAGTCTGTGTTCCTCGGTGTCCTGCTCGTCTCTCTGCCTCTCTTCCCTTTTTTGTTTCATCTCAGGTTTGTCATTTAGCTTTCCCAGTTCAGGTCTTTAGTTTTGTCTTCCCTCTTGCCCGTTTTGCCTTCTCACCACTGTGTAAATAAACTCACCGGCATCTCATCCACTGCCTGCATCTTGGGTCCTTCTTCTAACTCCACACGGCTCGCCTCGGCAGCCGTGACAGTGCTAGCTAGCTTGACGGAGTTTCTATACAGCTGGGTGGTGCTATGATGTTAATGATGTTGAACTTTATTTTGTTCGTAGGTTAATTATTAGAGTTGCCAACCGTCCCGTAAAAAACAGAATCGTCTGGTATTCAGAGAAAATATTACGGGTTTCTTATTGAGGTGAAAAGGAACAGTTTGTCCCGGACTTCAGCTACAATGAAAAAGACACAAAGCTGGAGTTATTCTGTCTTTGCTGCACAGCTGCCTCTTCTTCTCTCATTCTCTCCTGTTTCTACTTCAATCATGAAACTGATCAATGATCAGCTGATCGTCTCTCTTGTTTGTTTATCGCCCACTTTGCGCCAGAAAGAGGAAACCAGCGGATGTCGCGCTAAACAACAGCAGCACGTTTAAGCTTGATCAGCTGTTGTTAGAATTTATTTAATATTAATTTCTAGTATCAGCTGATGTTTGCTGGAGCCACAGCTGTAAAGCTGCTGGTCATGATGTCGGTTTGGTTATCTGGTGAGAGGGAAACATGAAGATGAAACCAGGAGATGTCCTTACTGAATCATCAGAGCTGTGATGGAGAAACAGGTTTACCTTTTAGGTGACATGAATGAGTTGAAGGGAAGTTATGAACTGTTTCTGAGAGACAAATAACACCAGCATCCTTTTCTAAGTAGCTAGCAGCTGGTAACTGTGCAGGGGCGGGTCTAGCAAAGTGTTGCCAGGGGGCAGGTAGGGCATTAACAGGGAGAGGGGGGCACAAAGACATACTTTTCTTTCTTATTCTCATTTAAAATGTCTAGCTTTTAAAAAATAATTATCTGAATCTAGGTGACCCTGAATCCTCCCTTAGTTATGCTGCAATAGACGTAGGCTGCCGGGGGATTCCCATGATGCATTGAGTTTTTCCTTTCCAGTCACCTTTCTCACTCACTATGTATTAACAGACCTCTCTGCATTGAATCATATCTGTTATTAACCTCTGTCTCTCTTCCACAGCATGTCTTTATCCTGTCTTCCTTCTCTCACCCCAACCGGTCGCAGCAGATGGCCCCGCCCCTCCCTGAGCCTGTTTCTGCCGGAGGTTTCTTCCTGTTAAAAGGGAGTTTTTCCTTCCCACTGTCGCCAAAGTGCTGCTCATAGGGGGTCATATGATTGTTGGGTTTTTCTCTGTATCTATGAAGCGCCTTGAGGCGGCTTTTGTTGTGATTTGGCGCTATATAAATAAAATTGAATTGAATTGAGTCTTACAACAAACGATTGATAGATTGATGCATATATACCATCAGAACAGTGAACATCATTGTCACAACAGCGTTTGTTTTCATTCAAAGGCTTTATGATTTTTCCTATAATGGCGGCCGGTCTCTAGTCAAAATGCCTGGGACGATTTTCTGTCCCAGTCCAGCCCTGTATGCAGCTCATCTGCAGTCTGGTGTTACCTACATCTTCCTATTCAGAAGGCAGAATTTCTGAGTTCTGAGTACCATCAAAGCACCACGACTGCAGTTTTTGTGTTGGATGTAAAAAGCTAGGATAGAACCAGGCGTGGGATTTCTCTCGTGGAAATGTGCACATTATTTTTTCCTTTCTATTGGTAGGTGGCACAGTGCACTGTGGCAGGATAGTGTTAACATGTAGGCAAGCTAGAAGACTGGAAGCAACACATTAACAAGAGAATTCTGAGTTAAACCAAAGTTACTTTCCCCGTCTTATGCTGACATACATAAGTACATCTGTCTTCCCACACCCGGAAACTAGTTACTTTGAAAGTAACAAGTAACTTGAAGTGAGTTACTTTTGATAGAAGTAACTAGTAATGTAACTAAGTTACTAATTTAAAGTAACTTACCCAACACTGGTAATAGTAAACTGAAATAGGGGAAGCTGCCTAAGCAGTTAATCATTAGCTGTAATGATGGAGGCAGAAGCAGTGTTACAGCTCAACAGTAAGTCGTCAGCAGCTCTGTGAATGTTTTTCTTTCCTTTTTTATGCAGCACAGAAATCTAATGCGGAGAGCAATGATTTATGAAGTGAGGCCTGCAAGACTGAAAAAAATACGTCCTGACCAAATTGATGTACAACGTGTAGCCCATTTGTGAATCTTTTTGCTATGGGCACCTTCCTGATGTTGGCCAAGTTGATTTGCAGATGTGTCCTGACTTATGTAAGGTTAGGAGTCTGCACAGTGGGGACAGCCACTGGCTTCCAACTTCCTCCAATGAAGTTCAAATGTTGGTTCAGTCCCAGTACAGACATTAACCCTGTCTTTATTCACTGGTGGTGTGTGCGAGTATGAAAAACCACAAACACTCAATGTGCTGCACATCGTCTGTTTGCTTTCCCAGCTGACCTCATGAATGAGAACATATATCTCCATAATGACTGTATTTCTTAACGTTTTGGCTGACAGAAGCAGGTCTGACAACTTCAATTCATTTGTCGTGCAAAGGCACAGAAAGGTGGGCCCGTCAATCGGCTTTCCTCTCTGCAAGAGCTGACACGAAGGATTAAGACAAAACAGAAGCCAGAGTTTGCCTAAATCACTCCTTTATGTACAATGTCTTCCCTCAGAGCCCAGAAATGTGTGCTTGGTTTACTCACCTGTGTGGACCTTCAAGTGCGCCTCAACAGGTGCTTCTCTGGTCCAGGGTTGTGGTTGTGTATACAGCTGTTTACTTTAATAACAGTGTGTGTTAATCGGGTGTAGCTCCTTGGCACCTCAGCTCTCAGAGATGACATCACTGGTGCGTAGCTGAGATTAGAAGAGACGATACCTTCTTCAAATTCTGACTGAGCAAATGGGAATTAACTGTGCATTAAAAATTACATGTTGTTGACTTTGTGAGTGGAAAAACTCACTGAATGAAAATTACTGACAGTTTTATTGACACAATGTCCAATCACAGCTGCCTCAAGAAGCTTTATATTGTAAGGTAGACCCTACAGTAAAACAGCAAAAACACCAACAATCAAACAGGCACCTACACGCAATCGCTTGGTGACAGTGGGAAGGAAAAACTCCTCTTAACAGGAAGAAACCTCCAGCAGAACCAGGCTCACATCTGCTAAGGAGGTGATTGGAGGAAGACAGGATAGAGACATGCTGTGGAAGAGAGCCAGAGATTATTAACAAATACGATTGAGTGCAGAGAGGTCTGTTAACACATAGTGAGTGAAGAAGAAACACCCAGTGCATCATGGGAATCCCCCGGCAGCTACACCGTGTGCAGCATAACTAAGGGAGGATTCAGGGTCACCTGGTCCAGCCCTAACTATATGCTTTAGCAAAAAGGAAAGTTTGAAGCCTGATCTTGAAAGTAGAGATAGTGTCTGTCTCCTGAATCCAAACTGGAAGCTGGTTCCACAGAAGAGGGGCCTGAAAACTGAAGGCTCTGCCTCCCATTCTACTTTTAAATACTCTAGGAACAACAAGTAGGCCTGCAGAGCGAGAGCGAAGCGCTCTAATAGGGTGATATGGTACTACAAGGTCATTAAGATAAGATGGGGCCTGATTATTTAAGACCAATGAAGGGAAGCCAAAACAGGAGAAATCTGCTCTCTCTTTCTAGTCCCTGTCAGGACTCTTGCTGCAGCATTTTGGATCAGCTGAAGGCTTTTCAGTGAGTTTTTTGGACATCCTGATAATAATGAATTACAGTCGTCCAGCCTGGAAGTAATAAATGCATGAACTAGTTTTTCAGCGTCACTCTGAGACAGGATATTTCTTTTAGAGATGTTGCACAAATGGAAGAACGCAGTCTTACATATTTGTTTAATATGTGCGTTGAAGGACATGTCCTGGTGTTACAGAAGGCCTCTTTTAATGCTGAACTCTTTTAAGAACATTTCATTTAAAAAGGCTTCTGTTGAGAGTTTTATTGAATTATTATTATTGTTTTTATTTATTTATATTGCCTATTATTTTTTTGTGTACACCACTTGTTTGTCTATGAAAAACTCCTATTAAATAAACTTTACTGACTTTCCTTCAGTTTCAAGGACAACAGTTTTAAATGCAACACATCACCATGTATAAGGTCACACATTCAAACCAAATTTAAGACCATTTCAGAAGTTTTAAGGCCTTTGACTTGTAAATGTTGATTAATTATCAATATATTAGGCTAATTGTTGGAGAACAGAAAGATCATCATTGTTAGTGTTAGCACAGCCCATGGCGGCCTCCAGGGTCCTAAAGAACCATGGAAAAGGGAACTAGACCAGAAACAGCTGAAAATCATTTTCTTTGGATGGAAAAGAAAGTGTGGACAGTAAAACACCACGTTTACAATAAACCACATTATCCACAAACACACATAAACATTAGGGGTGTATAGATGAATCTTCTTGTCATTCAGTGTCTCATTGGTGTACAGTTCACTGGCACTGGGAGTCTTCTTATAAGGAACCGTTCAGCTGTACAGCACAACCATTTTATTATAACCTGCCTGTTTCTAATCCAAGGCTACTCCTGACGTCAGCGCTTTTGGAGAGGAACCTGCACACATTCCTGAGATGAGTGGAGATCCACACCTCGGCCCTCACCCCCCATCCACCCACGCCCCTCCTCTGTAATCAGCTGTGACAGCGAGCTGAGTCCTCTGCAGGCAGGCTGATTGATCGATCAGTTTAACCAAACTTATATGTGAAAATTATGTAAAACCTTTGCGCTGAGTATGCCTGTAAGACAGCTGTCCTGGCAAGAAAAGTCCTTTTTTTCATGTATCATCCATCTTTACTTGCTGTTTTTAGCCTTGATGTATTTGTGGAGCGCTTTTCTTCCACCTTTCCTCCACAAATCACTGGAAGGCTTCTGCATTGACACAAAGGGAAAAAAGTCACTGTGTTGTTCGCTTAAAAACACCAATGCTCGCAATGCTAGGTGCACAGAACATGTCCTGTCCTTTATGAAGGACATAAACATTTTCTTTTGACAGTGAACACTGACACCAAAGGACGCACAGCAGGGACCCAGGTCAGACTCAGCCCCAGGCTACTGCACTCCAACCTGAGCCGAGGCCTTACCCATAAAGGACATAAACATGCACTAAACAAACAGACAAAAACATCCCAACAGCTAGCTGTCGCATTTGTAGCTCAAACACGTTGCCAACAGTGCCCTCTGGTGGTAAAACTACATAACATCAACACTGATAACATGGCTGAGCGTGGGTCTCTCGTCTTTTTAAAAAACTTTATTTGTATTCATTGGCCATTAAAAACAATGACTCTGACAGATGGTCAAATAACCACATTTTTGGGAGCATTTGCTCAGCTGCCAAGAAATATGACGACTAATGAAGCGTTTTCTTTTCTGTTTTCTTTTGTTTTCCATTTCCAGCTTTTTCTTTTTATTGATTCATGCATATATTATCAGTGAATGCGTCCTTTACAGGTATAGCGCCAAGAATAATGTGTCTCATGTCAGATTTGATTTTGTGTGGGTGTTAATTCCACCATCACCAAGGTGCATGTAAAAGTTGCATCCATGTGCTGATTCAGGTGTAGATCAAGTGAGGAGCTGGGAACTAGATTAGGGCAGCTTTCTGCTTTGGTGAACAATAAGCGTCTTCATGAACAGCATGTTGTGCCAACCTGGTTAACCAGGCTAGTGGGCTGTTTGCTGTGACACTGATACACTATCTGTACATGTGATAGTCTTCCCCTGTTACTCCAAATTTCAGCACTCTCTATAATTCCATTTACAAGTTTCCATGACGAAGTTTGATCCCAGCAAAGCTTTATGCTTGTGGATCAGCAAAGAAGGGATGGAACATAGATATGCTTACACTGCAGTGTGTGCCATGGGATAAAATGAAAGAGCACAACATGCACAGTGTGCTTTGCAAAATATTCCACAAGGTAAGGGTAGTGTGGCGGGGCGTGGTCTGGCGTGGGTGTGGTGCCGCTGCAGGGGAGATGGATGCACCTGCACGGTATCTGCAATCACGCCTCGCCACCATACCAGGCTGTCTGTGTGTGTGTGTTGTTGGTAGTGTGTGTGGCTGAGCTGGAAAGCTGCAGCCGTGAGGTGTGTGTTCAGTGCAAAATAATGACTATGCTGAAAAACATGCAAACATCGTTGGGTCTATTGTTACAGGTTTCACATTTTGATTACTGAAACATGATTCTATGTATTCAGACTCACGTGACTCTGGGAAAGGAGGTCGGGGTCACAGGCTTTGGCAGTAGAGGAGTTTGTTGCCCCTCTGCCCATCCAGTGTTGGGGACACTTATGTCCACTACATTGTTGCCTGGGGAATCTTTGTGTGCAGATCTGTCTGATATTTGCTTCTGAGATATGATACGGTAGGTTTCTGTGAGAATGCTCTTGAATGCTTCTTCTTCGTTAGTGGAGTCCGAGGCTGAAGTTTCAATGAATGAAAGACTGTTCTTTTCTGCAGATGCTCGGGCCTCGTCAGTGGGCACGGCCCTGAGATGTCGAAGGTCGCTCTTGTTTCCAACCAGCATGATGACGATGTTGTTGTCAGCGTGGTCCCTCAGGTCCTTCAACCAGCGGTCCACATCCTCGTATGTCAGGTGCTTTGCAATATCGTAAACTAGGAGAGCCCCGACTGCACCCCGATAATACGCTGAGGTGATGGCTCTGCAGCACTCCTGCCCAGCTGTGTCCCAGATTTGAACTTTTATCGTCTTGCCATCCACCTGGATGCTGTGGGTTGCGAACTCCACCCCGATGGTGCTCTTGCTCTCCGAGTTGAACTCATTTCTTGTGAAACGCGACAGCAGATCACTCTTCCCCACTCCAGAGTCTCCAATGAGTACAACTTTGAACAAGTAGTAGTATTCATCATCTGGAGCTCCCATTTTAGAAAACTTTAACACAAACAACAACAATAAGAACAACAAGCTTCTCCACCAGCAGTAACAAGCAGCAGGCACCGCCTTCCAAGTGCTGAATTACCAGAAGATGGAGCATCTTTATTTGTGGGATTTTTGTTCTTATCAATATGAATATGATGCCCTGAGAGAAGCAGCAGACATAGTTCGTGGGTGTTTTCACTGACAGTTGTGATTCCTGTGGCAGTTACCTTTTGATGATATGCTTTAGTTTTGATTTAATTAGGTGTGCTGTCAGAATAGATCATTGTAATGGTGTTCTTTTAATTTGAGGCATATTTAGCATTTTCCTTGATAAGTAAAAGAAAGATTCCTCATTGACCTGCTGGGTTGTGTTGTGTGCAACCTGATTCAGGTTTGTAGGTCTGAATTGCAAACTCTATTTACTGTGCTGGAATCTAAAAATCAGAAGAGTCTAGCTCAAGATCTTCGAGACTCCTACATCTGGTATGGCCACACTCCTGAAAGCAGCTCTGAATAATCAGGATCGTTGCTTTTCCTCAGTCGTGGTTTCTTAGCAGCTATTTGACCATAAAGTATCAGACACACAGACTGATACTGGAGCTCTGTGCGGCATCTATCTGGGCTCTGATCTGAGCTGCTGTTAACGATTTCTGAGGCTGGTGACTCGGATGAATGTATCCTCAGCAGCAGAGGGACTCTTGGTCTTCCTTTCCTGGGGCGTCCTCATGTGAGCCAGTTTCATCGTAGGGCTTGATGGTTTATCTGACTGCCATAATATGAACCAATGATATAATTCCAGCAGTTGTCAAACAGGGCTGTCAGCTGTGAACCAACCTGACTTCTACACAACACAACTGACGGTCCCAACCTCATTTAGAAGGCAAGAAACTCCACCAATGAACCCTGGCAGGCACACCTGTGAGGTGAAACCATCTCAGGTGACTACATCACTGAAAGAAAGTCGAGGGTTTGCAGCGCTGTCAACAAAGAAAAGGTGCCATACTTTGAGGAATCTAAAATACAAAACATATTTAGAGTTATTTATCATTTTTTTCTTTGCTACATAAGTCCATTGTAAACATCACGCGGCAGACCCGACTACATGTTTATACTGTTCAGCGTCTTTATTAAGTCCTTTCCTCACGGTTGCTGTTCACACTGTCATGGCTGCACCAGTACACAGCAACAACATCATCATAGTCCGGACTTAGGCGGGGCTCAGGTGTGTCAGCCTCCCTGCAGATACAAATGAAATTTGACTTTACTTCTGATTTGAGGCTCTATTTTTCACAGGAGCTTCAGTATCCAGAGTGTGTTCTTGCAAGACTTCTGACCTCGTCAGCCATCATTGAGAGTGTGCACTGTTTGTACTCAGTCCTGGAGCTGTTAGTAAGAAACAGACATGGTGACTCAGTCTGAGCATGTTGCTTCAGGTGCACCTTTCACCAGTTGTGTATCTCACCTTATGCAAGAATAACAGTTTATCCTATAAAGTTACACCATGCAACAGTTTGCAGCTAACTGAGCTTATATTGGTATTGGTATTATATTGTGATGTGAGTACAAGTGTGTGTGTGTCCGTCCTCTGCTACTCATCCAGCGTATGTGTGTTATATTCTGCCCTAAAAATGTAGAAAAAAAGCTGTGTACTCCAGCGGTCCCCAAGCCCCGGGCCACAGACCGGTACCGGTCCGTGAGTAGTTTGGTACCAGGCCACGAGAGTCGAGGCTCGGGTGTGAAACCGATGATTTTCAGGGTTTTTAATCGTTAACACCTTAAAGGCCGGTCTGTGAAAATATTGTAAGACGTTAGCTGGTCCGTGGTGCAAAAAAGGTTGAGGACCTCTGCTGTAAAAGCTCTATACTTCTGCAATCAAGTTCATAACCCCAGAAAGAACAGCCCAGCTCCGGCGTGTACATATGTGCCTTACTGTGATACACAAATAATGAAAATGAATTATGTTTAACCACCTATTTCTAAAACTCTCCCACTGCCTGTTTTAAACAAGCCAAATAAACTGAATTGACATTTTATACCCAAATGTGAGCCGGCACACTGGACTTGTTTAAGAAAGCAGTTTAGCATGTAAATAACTGTAATTTGACTTCTTAATGACAGCTTTATTATTTTGTCAGCTTTTTTTTTTTGTAAAAGTGTATAATTACCATAATTGCTTTTTAGCACTGAAGCAACACAAAGACCATCTTGATCCACGCTGGCAGATTAACCATTACAGGAATATAAGACATGACAGTGGTTATTACCAACACTGTTAATTTAGGGCGGCTAATCATTGGCTAATAAATTAGTTTATTATGGTTGGAATAAGATGAGATAACCTTTGTTAGTCCCACGCGTGGGAAATTAGTTTTGTTACAGCAGTGGAGAGTGCAAAGTTGCAGAGAAAAACACTGGAATAAGATATCAATAAGATACTGTACACAATAGAATAAAATAAAATACTGTATACAATCAAATAAAATGGAATACAAATGCTATATACAATATGAGTATAATACAATGGTGCCAGGAAAGAGTATTGCACTTAGTCTTATTGCACATGTGTGGATGTGTTTGATCAGTTGGAGGCTTTGTTGTGGAGTCTGACAGCAGTGGGGAGGAAAGACCTGTGAAATCTCTCCGTCCCACACCGTGGGTGCTGCAGCCACTGGAGGAGCTGCTCAGTGCTGTCACAGTCTGCTGCATGGGGTGGGAGATGTTGTCCAACAGGGATGACAGCTTAGCCACCGTTCTCCTGTCACTCACCACCTCCACTGGGTCCAGAGGGCATCCTAGAACAGAGCTGGGCCTGCGGATCAGCCTGTTCAGTCTCTTCCTGTCCCCAGCAGAGATGCTGCCGCCCCAGCAGCACCAGCATAGGACTCACATATCACCCATGCATGAAGCCTACGCTCTCAAGCGTGCAGCAGGGTTACGGTTTGAGTGTTTGAGTCTGAACTAACGATATGAGTGACTCCTTGTTCTGAGGTTACTCTATTTAAACTTATCAGAGTGATGAATGATGCTAATCTACAAAATAAAAATGCCTTCAGTATGCGTGGCCACATGTCGCACATTCTTACTAACATATTATGATTAAAACTAATTTCCTCCATGTTCATATGCAGGTTCTGCCATCCTAAACTTGGCCAGATGTGCTGGCTGACAACAGGACTGCTGGAAAATGTCAGAGGTGTCGTAGGCGCTTTACTGTCACCGCTGTCAGGTCGGCTTTTCCACGATTTCCCTGAAATGCGATGGAAAGACTCTGTCATGACCGAATGGAAAAAAGTGCTGAGACCCGTTTCTGATGGTTGGTTGGTGGGTTGGACATCGCTGCATCGCTTCAGAAATCCCTCATGTGCTCCAAAAACTGGTCCTAATTGTCTGATATAAATTTCACCCTTCATCTCAAAATGAAACAGAGTTGTCGCAGACAATGGCTAATGAGGAAAAAGTGAAAGTGTGCGTTTAAAGCCTGCAGCATGTGCCCCGTGTCGCAAATCTGTCATCTTAAGAGCCTCTTTGCAACACGTACGTGAGGAGGTGGAAACACAGCTCGGGTCGCAGAACGTGGCTGAAATGATGAGAGTGTAAAAAAATCCCAGGCCCTGGCTTTCTCATACGAGCTCGCGCTGAACACACTGTCCAGGCAGCACCTTCTAGATCTCTGGGAAGATTATTTAAGAAGATGAGAGCGCTGTTTGACGTCAGGCTTCCTGTGAAGTAGAGATAGTGTCCTTAGTAACGCCTGAAAACAATGCATCACAAATGTAACTCTGACAGCAGCCGGGAGTCTCATCCCAGCATTGTTACAGGAATAACACATACTTGGAAATGACTTTGAATAGCTCGGCTGTGAATCATCAACACACACACACACCAAGTGTAACCTCTGCTGCTGATCTTTCTAATACACTCCAGCCTACTGACATAATCTCCTCTGGATTTGGTGGAAGAATCATGTGATGCAACTTAATAAAAGTCTGATTTCATGATTAACTCATTTGATCAACAAAACAACAGAATGTCACAAATACCAAACGCAGTACATCTGTCTCATTGACCCTTTTCCCAAAACTTGAACACATTTTTCTTCAGAAACAACCGTGGCAGCATTTTCTCATACAGCGCCCTGTTTACCAGCTGTCAGTTGTATCTGGGCACATTATGTGAATACTGAGCTGCAGGTAAACGGAGTCCATTTTTAAGTGCCTACCACTTTAGTTTGCTAGCTAGCTTAAACTGCATCATAAGTGTTGCTCAGACTATCAGAGAGTGTGAAACTCGAGAGGGCAACATGATGCAAAATGAGCAGATGTGTGAGTGAAAGGTTTTAAATGTGAACACATTCATGGTCGATATGTTTGTGCTCCTGGTTTAGTCTGACACCCTGTGCCTATAATGTTAAAGGCAAACATGCTGTTACAAATAACAACAGCCTCAGTCATACACACTTATCGAAATCAGCCGCACAGCGGTGTGCTGATTGTAGCTGTTCCCGTACAGCAAGCAGGCCTTGGGTTTAAATCCACCCTCTGAGTCTGCATGTTTCTCTGGACACTGGGGCTTCTGTGGGCTTACGGTTATAATAGTTATGATAATGGGTGTGAACGGACTTCTATCCTATTTGTCTATCCCCAACCAATCACAGCAGATGGCCCCGCCCCTCCCTCAGCCTGGTTTTGCCGGAGGTTTCTTCCTGTTAAAAGGGAGTTTTTCCTTCCCACTGTCACCAAAGAGCTGCTCATAGGGGGTCATATGATTGTTGGCTTTTTCTCTGTATGTGTTATTGTAGGATCTACTTACAGTGAAAAGTGCCTTGAGGTGACTGTTGTTGTGATTTTGCGCTGAACTGAATTGGTCATGTGTCTCTTGAGGTAAACTTTCTTTACCTCACAGCAAAGCACGGTATGTGTCCAATAGTTCAATGAAATTCCTCCAAAAGCCACCAAAACTACAAACACAGCAGCTCAAACTCTGAGGCAGACACAGCTTCTATTTGCAGGTCTAGTAACGTGTTAATGCTTTGTTAAAGTGGCCAGAGTTGCCACTTAGTTAGAACTCGATTAACACAATACAATAAAGTCAGATATAAAATCTCCCTGTAGCCATCCAGGCGCTCGGTATGCTGAATTGAAAAAAATGATCATTTTCTGTCGTGCCAGCTCTCAGCATAACAATTCAATATATGTCGGGGAAAGCTCACCGAAGCCTCAGCTGGTCCATCGAGCCTTCGGTCCCTGCTACAAGGTTTTACGTCTCTTGCGTGGTGTATTCTCGTGACCGACTGAGCCACTAAAGGATCTGAGATAACAGCCGTGACAGACAGCTTGTCCCTCGGCCACATCTCATCTGACCTACCGCAGAATGATGCAAAGTAGAAAATAACTTTACAGCTTGTAGTGGCTGCAAACCTTCAGGATGAGGTAATAGCATTACTTATAATGACTGCAAATTTGTACTTTATATTTATCAGTGCAGCGTAATGGGGATATTTTCTCCTGAAACAGAAAGTTTTGAGAGCTGCAAATCTTAACACCTAGCCAAGCCAGCACCGAGTCCCTGGTGTCCAGATCAGAAACCCTCAGCAGAAATGCTACACAGCAGGAATGTAGGACTTATTGCCACTTAGAGACCATCCCAGCTGGTGAAACGGCAATGCAAATTGAGTGGTGCACTGTTGCACTGTTTGTGCTGAAAACAGCCTCTCTGTTCACAACAAGAGGCTGGAATTTGACATGTTCATATGTTTCCACATGAGCAGACAGCTTGAAAGGGCACCAAGCTGAACACTGAAACTTTTATACCCCTCCATTGCCTACAGCCTTTCCTCTGCAGCTTATGTAATTTTATGTTATTTGCTACCTACTCACTCCCTTTGGAAAATTGTCTCCCCTCACTGGGTCTAACAAGATCCAAAACTGGATGAACACTTTCATTTCCTTAAGATTTGATTTTTATTTTAAGCCCTTAATTTAATTTTGTATCTGGAGCCACGACTCATGACAGACCAACAAAAACAAAGGGTCAGCGCTTTCTCCCAGTTACAGAATTAGCCCTTCAAATGCTGAGCATCTCCAAATCAATTGTGTTGTAGGAGAGACACATGCCAGCTATCCCCCGTAGTGAAAACATCTGATTCATTTTCTCCAAAATTCACTGTTACGGTTGAGTGTTTGTAGTAGCCAAAGTCAAATAAAAGTTGCACATGTGTATGCCTGTCTCCTTTCACGTGGGTTTTCTTCATCCAGCCTATCTATTTATCAAACACATCTGATGTACGCTCAGCCTTGATAACTGCACTGCTGTTTATTGCATTCACGCATTTTTTCCATGACAAAGAGTTTTAATCTCTCCTATGGCTTAAACTTACTCGACTCCTCGGTGCATTCAGGAACATCAGTAAGCGAGAATGAGAGATCAAATTAGATTGAAAATGTGACCTCAATCTTTCCACATTTTTCCACTTGAGACAAATCTGTGGAGTAACCAGATGATTAAATGGGTAACAAACAAACTAATTCATCATTTGTCAGACACAAATATGTCCACGCCAGGGCTGACACCACCATATGACCTAAGCTGACTGCGGGTGTTTTCTGAATGCATGAACTGCAGGCTAATAGCTAGCTGTTTGGCTAGCTATTAGCCTGCAGTTGCAAATTTGAAAAGAGCTCAAAATGCATAAAGAAATTTAACAAGAACTCATGTGGCTCATGATCCACCACTATTCACAACTTAGTGAATGAAAAACAAACAAAGTTTTCTGATCAGTAGCTTTATTACACAAACTAATGGAATTAAAATTAAAGTACAGCGGTCCCTTGTTTATCGCAGGAGTTACTTTCTAAAAATGACCCGCAACAGGTGAAATCCGCCAACTTTATTTTTTACAATTATTTTAGATGTTTTAAGGCTGTAAACCCTTCACCACACACTTTATACACTTTTCTCAGACTTTTTTCTCTTGTTTAAACACTCTAAAGTTCAAACCTTCGTAGAAAAATAAGTCCAGTATTATAGAATGAAACCAAAGGCAACTGCAGGAGCCTTTGACAGTGCAAAATGTTTCATCGGCATTGTCGTGTTTGTTGGGGAGAAAACTTACAAACATACAGTCCAGCACTTCAGAGTCACGCTGACATTACGCCCACATTACACCGGTTTTAGAATCGCTGCACTGGCTCCCCGTGTGTTTCAGGATCGATTTTAAATCCATTATTATTATACCTAGACTACCCAACCATACAAAATCTATGTCTGACATACATGTAGATGCAGTTCTACATAAATATGTAAACAAAGGAGGATTTTAAAGTTCTTTTATTGGTTTTTAAATGTCTTAATGGTCGTGGGCCTTCTTATCTCTCAGATCTGCTTTTACCATACGAACCCTCGCGGACCCTGAGGTCCTCTGGTACTGGCCTTTTGATTGTCCCTAAAGTCAGGACACATACTCACGGAGAGGCAGCTTTTCAGTGGTATGGTCCTCGTCTGTGGAACAGCCTGCCGGAGGAGCTCAGGGCCGCAGAGAACGTACATGTTTTTAAGAACAGGCTCAAGACCCACCTTTTTAATTTAGCTTTTACTTAGCGTTTATTTATTTTATGCTTATTTATTCTATCCTGTTATTCTATTATTAATTTAGACTTTACCTAATAGTTATTGATTTTATTCTTATTCATTTTTTAATCTTCTTACTCTATTTATATTTATATTTATATTGTATCCTGTTCTTATTTATTTTATCATTTTACCCTATATATATCGTATTGCGTCATATCTCCAGTGTTTCCTTGGAGGGCGCTCTCTGCACCGGGGCTGTGATCGACTGTGGCTGCTGGGTCTCTGGGGTCCTCTCAGCCTGGTTGGCCTCCCTCCTGCTGTGTGCCCAGCCCGGAGGCTGCGGTCTGTGACCGGCTCCCGGTGCAGACGGCTCTCTGTTATAATGTTTCCTCACTTGGCTCATGCGAGCCCAGTCCAATTTTTACTCTTTAAGTGTGCGCGTGTGTGTATGTGTGTGTGGGGGTGGGGGGATATATGTGTATTGAGAGTGTGGGGAGTGAGTTGGAGGGTGGGGTGGGCTGCTTTTAACTATGTAAAGCACTTTGTGCTACATTTTTTCTGTATGAAAAGTGCTTTATAAATAAAGATTGATTGATTGATTGATAGGGATCGAAGATTTATGTAAATTTGACAAGCTGAACGCATTCTGTACTGTACAGGAGACACAGCACGAGATTGGTTGACAATGGTCTACAGCCAGTCAGAACACGATACGCTGTAAAAACAAACGAACAAAAAAAGCCATGGAAAACTGCACACAAAACAATCTGCGAAACAGCGAGGCCGCGAAAGGTGAACCGCGTCATAGCGAGGGAGCGCTGTAGCCTGAAGGATGATCTGATATCGTCGTGTTGATCCTGGAACAACATAGTAAAAGTTGTTCCAGGTTCAACATTGCAAGTGACCAATCACATTGTTGTCACGTTATTCTTTTGCGCACCAAGCCATTCGTGCATTTATGAAATTCCAATGTTGCAAGGACAATATCAGTTCTGCTTAGCGTTTATTAAACGGTCAGGGTCAGGGTCCGTTGATCGGCGGACAGAGGCGGTTTCTCGCAGCTTAAGTACAGTTTTTTGTTTTACGGCGGTTTTTCCCGAAGTCGCAAAAGTATGACGTCACCACATTCTGATTGGTCACTTGCAATGTTGATCCTGGAACAACATTTAGTATGTTGATCTGGGAACAACACCAACACGAGGATATCAGATCGTGCGTACTCTGAAACACATTCATGTTTCCCAACAACCAAACAAACAGGAATGTTGTGAAGGAATTCTCTAAGAATGAATGTCTGTACCTGTGTTGGTAAAGACTATGGGAATTCCACAGGTGGTGCACATAGGCCAAGTACACACAGAACAGACTGGCTCCCTTCAGCCTTACTTTCAGACACCTCTTTTATAAAGAGTTTTAGCACTAATGGAGTTCACTGCTGTGATACTGAGCAGTAGGTCATAAAATGACTCTTCATAAATGTCTAAACTCTGCACTTTAATCTAAGTGATACTGCAGAGTAGCCTGGGGGAGATTTACTGGGAAAGGCTCCTCTTACATGGTGGATATCAACACCATGCTGGGAGTATGCACACATGACAGCACACCTGTAAAACCAAACCATTTATTAGAAATGTATCTTCTCCTACACGTCACAATTATGATTGTTAAAAAAGTGCAGTTTGTATTGCACAATAAACAGTAACAACCATGTTCACAGGCCACAATCCATCATCCAACACTTACCTTCGTCCAGGTCACAAAATAAATTGGTCCAAGCAGAGAAGACCAAACTGGTTCCCAAGCAAACTGAGAGACAGTTGTCCAGAATGTCCTATGTTTGTCTCAGTTGGACATGCCTAAAGAAAATTTCCAACAGGGGTCCCAGTCTGATGCCTGAACCCATTCAGCTGTCTCCTTTTGATGCAAAGGGATTAAGCTACATACAAAGTGCTTCGAGTGCTATGTTATAGCAGAGAAGTGCTACATAAGATCCAGTGTATCTATGCTAGGACGTTCTGCATGATTGAGCTCTTCACCCAGTCTCTTCACACAAAGGTCATGTCTGTGATCTTGTTCCACTGGCCAGTATCCACAGCTTATAGCCACAGGTCAGCTTGCCTTTACCACACCTGAGCCCGTACTTTTATAACGAGCCATCGGCACAGCAGTCGCTGCCCCAACCTGCCCACGAGTCTCATTTAACAGGACGACATGCATGAACCCTTTCTATCCATATGATAAATGGCCTGGTTCTTATACAGCGTTTTTCTACTCTAGCTGAGCATTTAGAGTGCTTTACAGCAGCGGTCCCCAACCCCCGGGCCTCGGACCGGTACCGGTCCGTGAGTCGTTTGGTACCGGGCTGCGAGAGTTGAGGCCCAGGTGTGAAATGTGTAGTTTTCAGGGTTTTATTGGTTTTCAGCGTTACTTTGTTATCGTTTTTATCGTTAACTCGGTTTTCCTGGGTCTTTTCAGTGTGTTATGAATAAATCTTCTTTTTTTCGGTACCGGTACTAGTTTTATTTTGTTGTATTTATCCTCGACACCTTAAAGGCCGGTCCGTGAAAATATTGTCGGGCATAAACCGGTCCGTGGCACAAAAAAGGTTGGAGACCGCTGCCTTACAGAACCTGCCTCAGTCACAGAAGCACCTTTTTATATGCTTTTTGACATAACTGCTTTCTATATAACATCCACACACAGTCACAGTGCGATTGATGCATCCAAGAGATATTTGGCATGTGTGTGTGTTAGCAGGGTTTTAACACAATTTGACCTGTCGTTAGTCATCTGAACTTCAGTCAAACACTCTGTTTCTATGGAGGCTCTCGCTGAGATGATTAATACAATGAGGCCCTGATGTGCTCTGGATAAGCTCCCCGTGAGATTCCTAAAAGAAGCTGCACATTCTGTCTGTAATGAATTCCTCACTCCTGACTGTCCCGGTTTATTTCAAATAAAAACAAGTGTACGATTCTCTTCTGAAAACATATTCTCTGGATATTAAGTCCTTGGGTAATTTTAGAACCTTTTCCAGACTTCCATTTCTCGCCAGGGTTTTAGAAAAGATTGTTGCCAGACAATCGATTGCTGTTTGAAATAGAAATGAACCACAGCACAGAGACAGAACTGTATTTCATTGCTTTCATCTTATCCCAAACCCCAACATGTCATCTGAAATCCAGAACAGGAGTCCACTTTGTTTTTATTCAGTTCAATTTTATTTATATAGCGCCAAATCACAACAAAAGTCGCCTCAAGGCGCTTCATGACACAGAGAAAAACCCAACAATCATATGAGCCCTATTATGGTGGCTTCGGCTCGGGGGCCAGAGGGGCCGTGCACCAGCACAAAGGTTAGTGACTGGATCGTCGCCGCGTTTGTCGATGTGGGAGATTCTGTGACGTGAAAAGTTCAGTGTGCTTTCTATAGCGCTGTATGTCACGGTGTGAGGATGCGGCTTTGAAGGGTAAAGCTTTCAAGCAAAGTTACTGACCACGACCTGCTATTCAGAGACTCACCCTCGGCACAGCCCCTCTTTTTGCTCACACCCTTTATAGCAGGTGCACATGTGAACACTAGTAAAGTTTGCCCAGGTTAACTCATACCCGCAGAATCATTGTTGCACATCCTCGTGAGGAGACGCTCTGACAAATGCCTGGTGACACTTTTGCAAATGAACAGCCTGAGTCATCAAAACAGAGCGTCGTCTCCAGTTCAGCGTTTCCGAGCTGACTGTGTGCAGACTTCTGGAAATAACTGATAGATAGTGCTGCAGCATGCAGTCGCTCCCAGTTTTGCTGTGATGCTGATGGTTTTGAGCACAAAGTGAATAATCAGACAGGAAGCCTTACCCCAGGATTCACACTTACACACTTTTCCGATAACGCTGCTGGCACTACTCGGATAAAAGAGGTTTGATTTCAAGCGTACTCCTGCTAACCAAATCATACAGCGTGACAGCAGACTGCTACATGGGCAAACGGAGTGCGAGGCCAAATACCTCATTGATAAATTAAGCTTATGTAAGTACGTATGAATGCCATTAGACAACCTCATAAAGCATGTCTGACTCCAAGATGCAAGAACATCACTGCAATGTTCCAAAGACGTCTGATACTTGAGAAGCTTCAGGTGCCCAGCAGCTGCAGAGCAAAGACGTGATGCAGCACCACTGACGTACAGCGCTTCAGCAGAAGATGAAATCCACTCCACCACCACCGCAGCGCTGCTGTCACTGTCATTTAGGAGTCACACAGCCTGAGAGGCCATTAACTCTGTGAAGAGAAAACAGAAGTCCGTGTTTACGTCCCTGACACATTTGTAACTAAGGTCATGGAAACTCGAGGTGCCCCTGACACATTTGCTAAACCTTCTATCAGGAACCTTGGGGCGACTTTTGCAGCTTTCACTCTGGATGCTCACATTAAATCTCTGGTTTGTCCTCTTTTAACACATCAAGAAATACTGCCAGATGATGTCACGCTCTGAACTGGAAATTGTTATTCATTTTTTTCACCACATCTGACTTTTGTAATTTATTGTTCACTTGCAAGCACTCAGTTTACATTATGATATCCAACAGGAGTCACTGTATGTTTAAACTGTATGCTACACATACAGGGGGAAAGGTCTCTTTTTCCTTTTATGTTCAATTCAGTTTTATTTACACAGCACCAAATCACAACCGCAGTCGCCTCCAGGCGCTTTATATTGTACAGTAGATGGTACAGAGAAAAACCCAACAATTATATGACCCCCTATGAGCAGCACTTTGGCGACAGAGGGAAGGAAAAACTCCCTTTTAACAGGAAGAAACCTCCAGCAGAACCAGGCTCAGGGAGGGGCGGGGCCATCTGCTGTGATTGGTGGGGGAGAGAGAAGGAAGACAGGATAAGGACGTGCTGTGGAAGAGAGACAGGGGTGTGAAGCCTAATCTTGAAAGTAGAGATAGTGTCTGTCTCCTGAATCCAAACTGGAAGCTGGTTCCACAGAAGAGGGGCCTGAAAACTGAAGGCTCTGCCTCCCATTCTACTTTTAAATACTCTAGGAACAACAAGTAGGCCTGCAGAGCGAGAGCGAAGTGCTCTAATAGGGCGATCAAAGGAGCTTGTAAAGAAAAGCGTCTGGACTTCTTTAAGTTGCTTGAAGACGTTTCACCTCTCATCTGAGAAGCTTCTTCAGTTCTAAGGTCAAATGTTGGAGAGTCCCAGATATAAACCTAGTGGGAGTTTCCCCCCAACGAGGGACAAAAGGACCCCTGATGATCCTCTAATCGCCTGAGCCAAGGTGTGAAACTGGGCGTGGGTCCCAATCAGCCAGAGTTTCGGGTGAGTTCATTGTGAAACCTGGCCCCACCTTATCATGTGATTTCCTGAGGTCAGATGGCCCAGGATGTGAGTGGGCGTTAAGGCGTCTGGGAAGGATCTCAAAACTGGATTATAGATGGCAGAGAGTTGGTGTCGTAAACCCCGCCTCTGTTCAAAGATGGTCGCTCACAGTGGACATAGATGGCTTCTTTCACTCCTCTTTCAAACCATCTGTCCTCTCTGTCCAAAATGTGAACATTGGCATCCTCAAATGAGTGACCTTTGACCTTTAGATGCAGATGGACTGCTGAGTCTTGTCCTGTGGAGGTGGCTCCAGAGCCTCGTTTCATCTTCAAAGTTCTCACTGATGGAAGGAGGTTTTGGCTCAAAATCTCACGATACATGGCCCCATTCATTCGGTCCTTAACACGGATCAGTCGTCCTGTCCCCTTGGCAGAAAAACAGCCCCATAGCATGATGTTTCCACCCCCATGCTTCACAGTAGGTATGGTGTTCTTGGGATGCAACTCAGTATTCTTCTTCCTCCAAACACGACGAGTTGAGTTTATACCAAAAAGTTCTACTTTGGTTTCATCTGACCACATGACATTCTCCCAATCCTCTGCTGTATCATCCATGTGCTCTCTGGCAAACTTCAGACGGGCCTGGACATGCACTGGCTTCAGCAGCGGAACACGTCTGGCACTGCGGGATTTGATTCCCTGCCGTTGTAGTGTGTTACTGATGGTGACCTTTGTTACTTTGGTCCCAGCTCTCTGCGGGTCATTCACCAGGTCCCCCCGTGTGGTTCTGGGATCTTTGCTCACCGTTCTCATGATCATTTTGACCCCACGGGATGAGATCTTGCGTGGAGCCCCAGATCGAGGGAGATTATCTGTCACGGACCCAGTTCCAGGGATTCGGGGTCCGTGAGCAGTGTAGACTACTATTGTAGTTATTATTATTATTATTATTATTATTATTATTATTGTGGTTGTTGTTATTATGGTTGTGTCTGCTGTCCTGTTTTTCCGTGTTGGTGTACTGTCAGGTGTTTAGGGGTGTGTGCTTGTGTATGTGAGGGTGCGGTCGTGGCAGGCACTTTTAGGCCTGGTGGGTGTGGCCCTGCCAGCTGACCGGTCCCACCCAGGAATCCACACACACCTGGCGCCGATCAAGCCTCGTCAGAGGAGCTTCAAAACAGTGTGGCTGAGAGCTCCTCGACGCTGGATCGTTGAGTGACTTCCCGAGGAATTGTGGCGACCAGGAGGCAGCACACGGAGAGTACACAGGGAACGGAGACAGAGCACGGAGCACGGGATAAAGGAGAAGACACGGAACGGGAGTTGGGATCGCACGGGGGGATTTATTGTTGTTCGGATTGTCACCACTGTAAATAAACACTGTTGCACTGTAGAGTCCTGCATTTTGGGTCCTCCTTTCCCCACATCCCCACGGTCTGCCAGCGACACCGTGACAGAACGATCCAGCCATTATGGGCCCAGCGGACTCAAGGACCGTCTCACAGGAGGAATTGCTCGCCCAGCTCTGGAAATACTGTCGGAGCATTATCCAGGCGGCAGATCCACATCAGAGACACTTACAGGTCGTATTTTTTGATTCCTTCTTATCATCAATCACCTCATCTGTGAGCTTTTTGGACATTAAGAGACTAATTTCGATTATAACCACGCTGAGGGAAAGTTCCTGTTTTGAGCTGTTTGGTTTGGGCTGTCCGGGCGAGGAGGATATGGCAACCTCCCTGGGAGCCCTTGCTGCCTATTTCTTTTTTCATAGGCTGATAGCCTCCCCGCCGTCGCTTGCAGCTCGCTTGTTGGACCCTCCATTGCGGGGGAAACGTTTCACACGCCCTCTGCACCTCACCACATCTCCACTCACCTCTGCGGCACCTGCTGAGTCAGCAGACCAAGGACCGGCAGCTCAAAATCACACAGCTGCTCTCCTGTCCGGCCGGCTGGTGGAACCTCAGCCTGATACGCTGGCCCCGGCATCGTTAAAGAAGCGACGCTTGCGCCGCCGGCGTGCCTCACCGCAGTCAGACTCTAAAACTTTCCAACAGCCGGCTGTGGTGAGTCATATGGACAATTCATCTTCATTCACCTCATCTGTTTATTCACGGGACTGTGTGAAAGCTAACCTCGTAGCACAGCCAGCTGCCCAGCCTGTAGCCGTAGCACAGCCAGCTGCCCAGCCTGTAGCCGTAGCACAGCCAGTCCAGTCAGCCTCTCGTCTTCATCCTCAGTTGGAGGCTGATATGCCTGCTGGAACTACCCTGCCATTATGTCACCCGCCTGTTGTTTCTACATCGCTGTCCAGTCTACCACGAGTAGCTGCCGCACCATTATCACCTCCGCCCTTTGCAGCTACTTCTCCACCAGCGTCCCATCAGACTGCAGCGACCGCAGAACTCTCGACTTCACCATCCACATCACCCGCTCGACCGTCATCTTCGCCACCTGCAGCTTCCGCATCGCCATCTTCACCTCCGGATCAACGACCATCTATACCCGCGTCGCAGCCGGAGGAGCGGCTCAGCGAGCGGGAGGAGCCCGCGTCGCCAGCTGTGGAGCTCAGCGAGCCAGAGGAGCTCAGCGAGCCGGAGGAGCTCAGCGAGCCGGAGGAGCTCAGCGAGCCGGAGGAGCCCGCGTCGCCAGCTGTGGAGCTCAGCATGCCCGAGCCGGAGGAGCTCAGCGAGCCACCAGCAGAGGAGCTCAGCGAGCCACCAGCAGAGGAGCTCAGCGAGCCACCAGCAGAGGAGCTCGGCGAGCGGAAGGAACAACCGGCGCTGCCAGCCGCGGAGGGGCTCTCTCTGCCAGCCGCGGAGGGGCTCTCTCTGCCAGCCGCGGAGGGGCTCTCTCTGCCAGCCGAGGAGGGACCCGCTCAGCCGGAGGTCAGCGAACCGGAGGGACCTCCACGTCTAGCGCGGCCTCCACGCCATCCACGTCCAGTGCGTCCACGTCAGCGACCGGCGCGTCATAGACCATGTGCCACGCCTCGCTGTTGCTCACCGGAGCAGCGACGTTGCCATCAGACCCGTGGCAGGCCACCAGAACCGTTCCGCCGCCACCGGACCCGTGGCAGGCCGCCGGAGGAGCAGCGCCGCCGCCACCGGACCCGTGGCAGGCCACCAGAACCGTTCCGCCGCCACCGGATCCGTGGCAGGCCGCCTGAAGCGTTCCGCTTCCATCATGGGGTTGGAGGTAGGCCGCCCGAACTGTTTTCCCACCACTGCCTGACCCGTAGCGAGTTTTGCCTGCTTGCGGTCCACTGGGTCAGCCGCAAGAACTGTTGTTCCCACCATGGCAGTGGTTGGACATTTGAACTGGGGTTTTGGGGCCCTCCGTCCGGGACCCCCTGCCGCCCGCCCGGGGTTGGTTGTACTGTGGTTTTTGTTTTGTTTTTGGGTCGTCGGGTGCCGACCCTTAGAGGGGGGGTACTGTCACAGACCCAGTTCCAGGGATTCGGGGTCCGTGAGCAGTGTGGACTACTATTGTAGTTATTATTATTATTATTATTATTATTATTATTATTATTATCATTATTGTGGTTGTTGTTATTATGGTTGTGTCTGCTGTCCTGTTTTTCCGTGTTGGTGTACTGTCAGGTGTTTAGGGGTGTGTGCTTGTGTATGTGAGGGTGCGGTCGTGGCAGGCACTTTTAGGCCTGGTGGGTGTGGCCCTGCCAGCTGACCGGTCCCACCCAGGGATCCACACACACCTGGCGCCGATCAAGCCTCGTCAGAGGAGCTTCAAAACAGTGTGGCTGAGAGCTCCTCGACGCTGGATCGTTGAGTGACTTCCCGAGGAATTGTGGCGACCAGGAGGCAGCACACGGAGAGTACACAGGGAACGGAGACAGAGCACGGAGCACGGGATAAAGGAGAAGACACGGAACGGGAGTTGGGATCGCACGGGGGGATTTATTGTTGTTCGGATTGTCACCACTGTAAATAAACACTGTTGCACTGTAGAGTCCTGCATTTTGGGTCCTCCTTTCCCCACATCCCCACGGTCTGCCAGCGAGACCGTGACATTATCAGTGGTCTTGTATGTCTTCCATTTTCTGATGATTGCTCCCACAGTTGATTTTTTCACACCAAGCTGCTTGCCTATTGTAGATTCACTCTTCCCAGTCTGGTGCAGGTCTACAATACTTTTCCTGGTGTCCTTCGAAAGCTCTTTGGTCTTGGCCATGGCGGAGTTTGGAGTCTAACTGTTTGAGGCTGTGGACAGGTGTCTTTTATACAGATGATGTGTTCAAACAGGTGCCATTCATACAGGTAACGAGTGGGGGACAGAAAAGCTTCTTACAGAAGACGTTACAGGTCTGTGAGAGCCAAAGATTTTCCTTGTTTGAGGTGACCAAATACTTATTTTCCACCCTGATTTACGAATAAATTCTTTACAAATCCTACCATGTGGATTCATGGATTTTTTTTTCACATTCTGTCTCTCACAGTTGAAGTGTACCTCTGGTGCAAATTACTGACCTCTGTCATCATTTTAGGTGGGGGAACTTGCACAATCGGTGGCTGACTAAATACTTTTTTGCCCCACTGTAAAGGTTGCTACAATAGGTGACACGGGGGAGCCCATGGCACAGCCATGTGTTTGTCTGTAAAAGCCTTCGTTGTATTTGAAGTATGTAGTGGTGAGGCAGAGGTCTAACAGTGTGCAGATCTGATCAGGTGTGAAGTTGGTCCTGTCCTCCAAGGAGCTGTCTTCTTGTAGTCGTTTTCTGACCGTCTCCACGGCCTCCGTGGTGGGTATGCAGGTGAAGAGAGAGACTACATCAAAGGACACCATGGTTTCATCTGGATCCAGGGGAAGTTTCTGGACCTTGTCGGTGAAGTCGGTGGAGTTCTTGATGTGGTGTGGGGTGTTCCCCACGAGAGGAGCAAGGATGGTAGCAAGGTGTTTAGCAATGTTATAAGTGGCTGAGTTTATGCTACTGACTATGGGACTATGGGTCTGAGTGGGACAGCTTCTTTGTGGATCTTAGGAAGTCCATAGATGCAGGGTATGGCATCCCCTGGGTAAAGGCGGTGATATGTAAGGCGGTCAATAATTTTGTCCTTTTCAAAGTCTTGAAGGCAAGCTATAACTTTCTTTTTGTAGCTGCTTGTGGTCTCGCTTTAAGGCTCCGTAGGTATTGTTGTCACTGAGGAGAGTAGTGATCTTTGTATGGTAATCTGTAGTGTTTAGGACCACGGTGCATCTTCCCTTATCAGCTGGTAAAACAGTGATGTTGTGGTCTTTGCTCAGGGAAGCGACGGCCTTCTTTTCCTGTATTGTGAGGTTGGACGGAGGGACTTTGGCACTGGAGAGGGTGGCTGAGACTTTCATCCTGATTTGCTCTGCTTCTGTCTGTGATCATTTATTAATCCGTATGGCGGTTTCTGTGGCTGTGATGAGGTCCACTATGGGCAGCTGTTGTGGAGAAATGGCAAAATTGAGTCCTTTGGCTAATACTCTCTTTTCAGGTTCAGTGAGATTCCTGTCTGAAAAGTTCTTCACCCATTTCTCCTGACTGTCTTCAGGTGTGTTTTCTTCTCTGGGTTGTGTAGGTTCAGACTGAGGAGTGTGTGTTTTTGAAAGCAAGGTGTGAAATTTCCTGCGTTGTCTTTCTTTTCCTTTAGAGTGTTGGGCCCGCTGAGCCTTGTCCACAAACTTGTAAACCTCTTCTAAGATTGGAGAGGGTAGAAGGGTTTCCAGTTCCTGCAGGGTCTGGCTGATCTTGATCTGGAGGGCATCTATAGTGAAATGGACCTGTCTTATCCTTTCACTTAAAAGGTGATTTTGTGCTCTCTGTAGAATCAAGTCTGCTCTGTATCCCCTGACAGTGGATCCAAGGCGCAGGCTCTTAGGAACAACTCTGCTTTGTCTGCATCTTAGGTTGAAACGGAGATGGTTCCTATAATCCGCTAGTTTCCTTGATTCCCTTTCATACTCCCGCACCAGTTGAAGGGTGTTCCTCCCAAAATGTACGGCAATAGGGTGATATCATAGCTGGACTGGCCATCGGGCATACCGGGCGGCGGTGGGCCGCTGGCGATTTTTTGCTTTTATGGGCCGATGGATTTTTTTTTTTTTTTTTTTTTAGGAAGGGTATATACAATGAAAGGTGTTGGATTGGCCAATTGGTCATGATCGACTCTGGGCTGGACCAATTACAGCCGAGGAGGCCAAATGCACCCGCCCCCTTCTTTAGCAATCATGTGACTTTCGCGCATTGCATGCCGGGAACTCGTGGCTAAACAATCCAAGTACCGCATCAAATGCAAGCATTTGCAGCACCGCAAAACGTTCATTCTTCGGTTCCAATACCTTCTTGTTTTTTCTTTGCCGCAAAAAAAGGAATGTACAAAACAAAAGGAGAACAATGCCGGTCCGTACAAAGACAGACTCGACGAAAAGACAAAGAAAAGATACGAGGAAAAAATCAAAGACCATGGTACGAACAAAGGTAAGTTTACCAGTCTCACAAATCGTCGTCATAAATACACATTCGTTAACCGTTTATTAATATAACCTTTGAGCTCAACGGTAATTAATTAGTAGTGGAAATAATTTCTGGTTCATTACAGAAATGTAGCAGTGACAATAATACTGTATGCTGTAATCGTACTGGACAATTAGTGATACAGAACAACTGTTTTCTCCTGTGAATAAAAGTATATGTTTTTGTCAATGTACCATAATAACAGAAGCGAAACGCAATATTGTGTCAGGACAATTCACTATTTATGCACAATAAACAAAGTAAACTTTAGTAAGTAAGTAAACTTTATTTATTAAGCGCTTTTCGCAGACAGGCAATCACAAAGTGCTGTACACAAATATTAAAATATTAAAATAAACAATAAAATCAATAGACATTATATACAATGTAAAAGATCAAATGTAAATAATGTAAAAAAAATAAAATAAAATATGTAGATCAACAAAAGGCTTGTTTGAACAGAAGAGTTTTTAACTGTTTTTTAAAAGAATCCACAGAGTCAAGCAAACGTAATTGTAGTGGTAAACTGTTCCACAGCCTTGGTGCAACAGACTGAAAGGCTCCGCCCCCTTTTGTCTTCAGTCGTGTACGGGGAACAACTAAGAGACTCTGAGTCTGTGAGCGGAGATGACGAGCAGCAGTGTATTTTAAAAGAAGCTTGGATAAGTAATCTGGAGCCTGGCCATTTAGTGCTCTGTATGTTAAAACAAGAATTTTAAAGCGAATTCTAAACTCTATTGGGAGCCAATGTAAAGAATATAAGATGGGAGTGATGTGAACACGCTTGGTAGAGCGAGTTAGTAATCTGGCTGCTGCGTTTTGTATTGTCTGGAGGCGAGAGAGAGATGATTTATCCAAGCTAGTAAACAGGGAATTACAGTAATCTAAGCGTGATGACACAAATGCATGAATGAGTTTTTCCAGTTCAGCTGAGGAAACCATATGTCGCAGTTTAGATATGTTTCTTAAATGATAGAAACAGGAACGAGACAAAGATTTTACATGAGAGTCAAGGCCCAGAGAAGAGTCAAATATTACTCCAAGATTTCGAATATTTGACTTGACAGATGGACAGAAAGAGGCAAGAACCTGATTTTAGAATGTAGCTCAGGAGGAGCTATGATCATGGTCTCGGTCTTGTTAGTATTTAGAACGAGGTAGTTGCTTGAAAGCCAATCAGAAACCTGGGTTAAGCACTGGACTAGGGTGGACAGCCTATCCAGCTGATGAGGCTTAAAGGACATATGGAGCTGAATGTCATCAGCATAAAAATGATAAGACAGGTTGCTAAAAGATTGAATGATACTAGCTAAAGGAAGCATATAAAAAGAAAATAGTAATGGACCTAAAACTGAGCCCTGTGGGACACCACAGGTCAGGGCAGCAGTGTTAGAGGAGAACCTATCAGTCCTAACAGAGAAGGTCCTGTCTGATAAGTAGGAAGAAAACCAGTCTAGGGCAGAGCCAGATACACCAGCCAAAACCTTCAGCCTGTTAAGTAGGATTTTGTGGTCGATGGTGTCAAAAGCTGCACTAAGATCAAGCAAAAATGATCACAGAACAGTTCCCTGCGTCAGATGCCATTAACAGATCATTATAGACTCTTAAGAGAGCGGTCTCTGTAGAGTGCTGCTTTTGAAAGCCAGACTGAAAAGGGTCAAGAATCTGTAATTGACATAATAGAGACCTGAACTGATTTTCAACAATTTTTTCAAGTAATTTACTGACAAATGGCAATTTTGAAATAGGTCAGTAATTACTAGCAGAGCTAGGATCGAGATTGTTTTTTTTAACAGAGGAGTTACCTCAGCATGTTTAAAATAAGATGGAACATAGCCTTGCCTCAGTGAACTGTTGATGATGGATAGTAATGTGGGACCAATGCTGGTGATAGACCCAGACAGGACAGAGTGAGGTAATATATCGACAGAGCATGACGAGGGAGGAGCATAGCGCGACCATTTCTGTTCAGCGCCAGACTTGCTTGTAACCTATATCACCAATTATGTTAAGAAAAATGAAGCATTAACTACAACAGAAGACTGACCTTTGTGGGAATGCTTGGAGCAGAGTAACCTGTGAGCTGGAGTGTTCTGGGACGTTATATTTGGTATATCCAGACCATCCGTCGCCTCTTACTTCGGAAACATGGCTTAAAAAATTTCTCTTCAACGACGTAATCCGATAAAAAAAAAAACCCGATCTCTTTACCCGTCGGCTTCCCGTGGCTGTCATGCGACCGGCTATTGCAGTTAATAATACAACGGCTTCTTGACATTTTTGTGTTTCTTTTTATCGCTGTGTGACTGATTTCAATTGAAAGCCTGCGTGCGCTAGTACCTCTTGCCACAAGTTCCCAGAATCCTTTGCGGTTTTACCCCTGAATGACGTCACATTTTCAATCTTTATCCTGGTGGGCCGGTCTCTAGTCAAAATGCCCGGGCCGAGTTTTTGTCCCAGTCCAGCCTTGGGTGATATGGTACTACAAGGTCATTAAGATAAGATGGACTATTTATTAAAAGACTAAAACCAGGTTATTGTTTCCTATTCCATAATTATGTGCTTTATAAACTTCTGGTAAAATAAGACTTAAACTATACATTTGGACAGCTACTGCTGTTCACAGCTCTACTAAGTGAAGCAGCCCAGATTCAGTGTCTCGCCTCCCACGTCTTCATCACCACTATGTCACCCATCACATATCCAGTGTAATTTAAAGACGACTGCTTCTGCTTTTCCGTATTTTGTCATGTATCTTCCATTCCAGTCGTGGATGTTCACACTAAACATGAACTCATTTTTAAGGAATGAAGTCGGCGTGTGTGTGCAAGTAAATGCTGTGAGCCAGTACTGTAGCTCAAGGTTCAGACTGCACTAAACATCTGGCACACGGGCCAGTGTCAGCACTTTGTCACATCACACAGATTTAATCTACCCACATGTCCTAATATCAGGGCACAGGAAGTAATGAAACCTGACTTCCAGATTCTCTACCTCAGGACACGCAGTAAGTATATTTTTACATGTACACGGCTGATAATGTGTGGTAGGTCATACACTCACCGGTCCTTTTTTAAGTTTGGACCCCTTTTGCTTTCAGAACCGTGGCGCAGCTTAAACAAGGACCTGGAAACATTTCCTCCAGATTTTGGTCCACAATGACGTGAAAGCCTCGCAGAGTCACTGCAGATTTGTTGGCTGCACATCCGCGGCGTTCTCCACCGCATCCCAAAGCTGCTCCACTGCACTGAGATCTGGTGACTGTTGAGGTCTTTTGAGTACGGTGAACTCGTTATTTTCCACACGCCACCATTATTGTGAACTACTGACACAAGGAAGGATGGCTTCATGCTTTCATGCTGTTTACACCAAATTACCGTCTACCACATCAACTACTCATCGAACCAGGCGATGCCGGCCACTCTCCTTACTGTCGTGAAACCGAGTTGTCACCTGAGTTTCCTGTTCTTTCTCGAAACGTGTTTGGTGTGGTTCTTCTTCAGTGTGTGGCCCTCCTGTTTCACGGTTTGACGTGTTGTGCGTTCAGAGATGCTTGTCTGCGTAGCTTGGTTGGTGTTGCGTTTCCGTCAGCTTGAAGCAGTCTGGTCTGTTCTGACACCAACAAAGCATTTCCCCCGGAGAACAGTTTTCCCTTCTTCAGACCGTTCTCTGGAAACCCTGGAGATGAAGGAAAATCTCAGACTAGCTTATGTGGCACCAACAACAACCACTGAACTCAGGAATCTTAAAGTTTATGTCATAAATACGTGCTTTTGAAATCCTTTAGTTTGGTGTGCATATTTTCTAATGTCGCTCACGCCATCTCCCTGCTCTTAGCATTCAGCTTTCAACATGTTGTTTCCTACTCTTGGGTCTACGGTGTTAAAGAGAGGAGCACAGCCTCGGCTGTAAAGCCCCTCCCACCAGCAGCAAAAAGCTTCTGTCTCTGAGGCACAGCCAATCAGAAGAAATTAGTCGTAAATCAAGCTGCTACCCAAGAATTTAAAAAATGGAGCTGAAATTAGCATATTTAATTTAACGCTCATTTCTTTAAACGTTTGTGTCAGCTGGTGATCAGCTGATCACGGGGCCGGGGTTAAAAGCCACCCACCTGTTCGCCGCTCAGACATCATTCTCTTCGTGTCAGGAGCTCCGAAACTCTGCCGACGTCAGTCTCCGCCTGATTCAGCAACCGTGAGTGTTTTTCCCTTCAATCCTTTTTCTCTTCCCGGCTCCGCTCGCTCTCTGTCTGTAACGACAGTTCCGAAGCCACGCTTCGTGCACTGATCGTTACTAGAATAACTGCGTGTCTGCTCCAAACCCACCGCTAGCCGTAGCCGCGCTTGGGTCTAGTCAGCACGCTACACCGGCACGCCGAGCTACTGTGCGTAGCTCGCCCCGCCGTGACAGTTTGTTTTACATTTGAGCCTCTGAGGATCTGTGTAGAAATGTTTTTATTTTTTATTGTCCAAATATACTGTTTTCATTACGTAAGTGTCTGCTGGATGTGCCAATCACTAAATCTGTTGTATGTCAGTGTTTCTTGTGCTCTCTCTAAATCAGTAAACCATTAGTAACAACAGGCAGACAGATTTAAAAGGCTCCTGTTACTCCTACAGATGGAAGTTATTTTCTGTCACCACATCCAACCGTAAGTGTCGGTGAAAGGACTCCTGTGCATCAGCTCTGCTGTTATCAGCTGGGACACACAGTTGGTGTGAATGACGCTGCTCCGAGCGCAGGCAGGCATTACCCAGTGTCTTTAGCAGAGCTAAAGGTGAAGACTAACTGCTCCTGTCTACAAAGACTGATGTAAACACACCCAAACACATGGAACCATTTTCCTGAAAATCCGGAGAGCCACACAAAGACTCTCAGGCCATCGTATAACTCAATTACCCCAAAGTGTCCATGCAGAGCAGTTTCACACTGATTCTTCTAAAGCAATAAATCTATTTCACATAACCTCAAACAGAAGTATGTAGCATGGCTACAGGCAGCAGCAGCAGCTTGGACAGCTCGGCTTCAGAATGGGAGATGGTTCTTAGAAACCATACGAGTCCCAGGTGGGCAGGATGCCACCTTCCCAGAGCTTGGATAGGAAGTCAGGACTGCCACTAGGCTGACCAGCCGTACAGTAAATCTTGACTTTATTATGTAACCCACTGGATGGTTTGCTGCTGGAAAATGTGCTCCTAGCCTGAAGATAGACAGGTGGGTGGATAATGTTTGGAAACAGTCACCGTCTGGCACATGTTCATATGAATAAATGTGTTTTACTACTTACTATCGCTCAGCAGTCAGCAAAAGCTTTCAAAGTGACGGCTGCAAATCCAAGCCATCTTCTCTTACCCTGCTCCTGTGTGCTTCTGCTAGAACAAACAGAGAAGAACGTGAGCAGTTTGCATGAGCATGTGTTACAGTTCACAGCGCGAGAGCACTACCTGCAAAACACTTCATCCTGAAACGTTTACTAGCAGCACAGTAGGCAAGGGAGTGCTGCACAGAGCTGTGCTGCATTAATGGAGTATCCATGCACTATAATGCTAACTGGGCAGTGACACAGACAGGAGACAGGGAGAGGTAAGGATACTTCTTCCAGTTATATACCTCCATGAACACATGCTACGGCCTTATAAACGTATGGACTCGTGGATACAAAGAAACACAGCCCGTGTTTGAGATGCTTCCAGGCTCACAGAAACATATGATAGATAACGTGCAGCCCTGCTAGCTAGCTGATCACATCAACAATATGAACTGTGATTCATTACTGCACTGCTATTTAATTTCTTTAAGCTTGAAGCTCCCCGATCATCAACACTGCATCTACAAACCAAAGCAGCTAGTTTCATCACAAGACGTTAAATTATTTGTCAAAATATTAAAATCGTGTCATACTGGTGGAATAGACCAAGATCATTCGCAGAGGTGACTGAGGGGAGGCCAAGAGTGAAACAGGTGGATCAACAGGAAACATTTAATCACCTTTAAAGTAAGTGTTGAAGTAGCTGGCGCTACTCCATGTCCACCCCTCTTTAGAAATCCCTCGGCCACTTCAGTGCCGCTGAGGAAGGGTCACAAAATTCACCCACTCAAATACATTATCTGTCATATGACAGCAGGGTGAACACACAGTGCATTCACACACAGAGCAGCGATCAGAACACGAGTTCACATGACTTAAATACTTCCTGAAGGAGACTGGGAGATTACACACAGCTGGACCTGATGAGCCTGACGAGACGGGGGAAGCAAAACTGAACACACTGACATAAGACAAGGACCTTCAAAGTAAAACAGGAAACAAACAAGTCACAAAGACTTGACACTGAACTAAACCTACACTAAACACGAGGGCACAAGAACAAAACCCTAAACCAGAATCAACTGAAACACAGAATTATAATAATAATCAACGAAGCATAACAAGAGAATCAGAATACCTCCCATAATACAGACAAATATATGAAACTGAAAATGCTGGGTCAAAATGACCCAGATCCACGACTTTATCAAAGAATCAAAGAGTTTGTTGCTATCCCCCCCCTCCCCCCCCTTTGCTTTATAAAGCAAAACGCTCTCCTGCACAACACCACTGTGACCTTCTCCAGGTAAACCTAGCATGCCACAAATCTGCCACAAATCTGCCACAACTTCCCAGAGTCATAGGAGAGAGGCTTGGAGTGAAAAAGTAATCAAGTAGTTTCACGCTTCGAACGCCAAAAACTCCCAGTTGGTCCATTCACTCTCTGGGAACTCTTAATGTCTCATCTTATTGTATGGCAACCAGTGTTGGTCAAGTTACTTGAAAAAAGTAATCGGTAACTGATTACTTCTGTCACAGGCTGGGTCTCCGACCCAGCACTCTGAGTTTTCTTTGTATTTTTTGATATGTTATTAGTTTGTGTTATTTCCTATTTGCCTTTAGTTTAAGCAGTTATTGTTCCTGGGTTTTCTATGTTTTGGGGTTTTCTATTTATTTCATCACGTATTAGGTCTGTTAAGTTGTGTTGTCATTTCCTGTTTTATTCTGACAATGTCATGTGTGTCATGGTCCTGAGTCTGAGGACTCAGTGTTTTGTGTTTCCTTATGCTTTTGTTCATTCCGAGTGTGTATTCTGTTGTGATTTTGCCATTTGTTAGGTTTGTTCTTTGCCTGCCTGCTCTCACTTCTCTGTGTTCCCTCTGTCTGTCCATGGTGTTATTGTGTCTGCTCATGAGTCTGCCTGTCATGTTCAGTGTCCTGTCTGATTCTCTGTGTCAGTTTCCTGTTTTATTCTGAAAGTTCATGTCTCATGTCAGTGTGTTCAGTTTTACCTCTCCCCTGTCTCGTTAGCCTTATTGCTCCCAGCTGTGTCTCCCTCCTGTGGCCCATTCCCTGATTACTCCCCGTGTACTTAAGCCCTGTGTTTTCCTGTGCTCTCTGTGACGTCGTCCCTCATGCCGTGTGTGGATCTCCCTGTGTCTCTCTAGTTTGTGGTTTCCCAGTTTAGTTTAGTTTGTATATTTGTTCTGCCAGCGAATAAAGCTGAGTTTTGAGTTCATTCCCTCGTGCCTGCGAGTCCTGCATTTTGGGTCCTACTCCTGCCTGCCGCACGGCGATTCATGACAATGTGTTCTTTGTTCATTGTATTTAGCTTTCCTCTCCTGGTCCTGTCATTAGGTTTATGTCTGTCAGCTGTTTTCCCCCATGTGTCGCCACTTCCCCTGATCACCTCATGTCTGTATTTAAGCCTTTTGTTTTCTTCATGCCATTGTCAGTTCGTCTGTTTATCTCACCAGAGTTACAGTCATAGTCATAGTCTTAGCCTGTTTATTTTCCACCTCAATCATAGTTATAGTTTTTGGTCTTAGTACCTTTAGTGTTTTGTTTCTTAGTGTTTTGTTTCTTAGTGTTTTGCCTGTTTGCTTTGGTCTCTTGGTTCATTTCCTGTCGTCATCGCAATAAAGGTTCACTTTTCTGTTAATCATTACTATTCCTCGTCATCATCTGCTTTTGGGTCCTGTTTCCGCACACATCGGCGCACCCCGCCGTGACAGAACGAACTGACCAGTCATGGACCCAGCGGATTCTGCTCTCACCGAGTGTCTGGAGGAGACTGCTCGGATCCAAGCGATCCTCGACCGCTTCTTTACAGCGCCCGATTTGAAGAGCAAGCTGGTAATGATTAACGTTGCTGAAGCTATTATGGAGAGGGATCCCCGCCTTCTCCAGCTCCCGGACTGCAGGCCCAGGGACTGTCGAGTCAGGAAATGGCTTCCAGCACCCACCAGTCACAACAACCCCACAATCAGTCATCTCCATTGCTGCCTCCGGAACCTGAGTGTGTTCGTGTCGGTTCGCTGAGATTCGCCGCAGCGTCACCACCTCTCAGCTCACCAGTTTCCACGCCCTCATCACAGTCTCGCCATACTCCTGTCACAGTTCAGCGCGAGGAAGCGCCGCACACCATAGACTTGGACGACGACGAGCGCCAGTCTATATTCTGCGCTCTCTTGGAGGAGGAGCTCCGGTGGAAGCCGTGGCTCATTCCGGAGCACGAGCACTCTTTCCGGGGAACTCGACTGGCTCTCGGGGGACCTCGGAGTTACCAGGGACTTCCACCCATCGCTCCGCCGTCTTCCACTCCTAAGAAAAAGCGGCGTGCGTGCCACCGACGCTCCGTATCACAAACGCAAGTGAGTGATTACATTTTGGCTCCTCATGTTTTCTCTCAGGAAGTTGTTGAAATTGACACTACTTTTCCGGTTAATGAGCCCGGCTATACAGAGACTGTTTGCCCTGGAAAAGCTAGCCATCAGGCTCAGCTAAGCTGCTGTGGGACTGCTATCCAGGCCGGTTTGGAGCCGGAGACGGAGGTACAGCTGGTGCAGCCAATTTCAGTGTCAGCCGGAGGGCCCGGGGAGCCCGTCCGGCCTCATGTTTCGTCTGCTGGAGGTTCAGGAGAACCCAGCCAGCTTCATGCTTCGTCTGCTGGAGGTTCAGGAGAACCCAGCCAGCCTCATGTTTCGTCTGCTGGAGGTTCAGGAGAACCCAGCCAGCTTCATGTTTCGTCTGCTGGAGGTTCAGGAGAACCCAGCCAGCTTCATGCTTCGTTTGCTGGAGGTTCAGGAGAACCCAGCCAGCCTCATGTTTCGTCTGCTGGAGGTTCAGGAGAACCCAGCCAGCCTCATGTTTCGTTTGCTGGAGGTTCAGGAGAACCCAGCCAGCTTCATGCTTCGTCTGCTGGAGGTTCAGAAGAATCCAGCCAGCTTCAGGCTTCGTCTGCTGGAGGTTCAGGAGAATCCAGCCAGCTTCATGCTTCGTCTGCTGAAGGTTCAGGAGAACCACACCAGCCTCATGCCTCGTCAGCTGGAGGGCCTGGGGAGCCCATCCAGCCTCATGCCTCGTCAGCTGGAGGGCCCGAGGAGCCCATCCAGCCTCATGCCTCGTCAGCTGGAGGGCCCGGGGAGCCCATCCAGCCTCATGCCTCGTCAGCTGGAGGGCCCGAGGAGCCCACCCAGCCTCATGCCTCGTCAGCTGGAGGGCCCGAGGAGCCCATCCAGCCTCATGCCACGTCAGCTGGGGGTTCAGGAGAACCGCACCAGCCTCATGCCACGTCTGCTGGAGGGCCCGAGGAGCCCTTCCGGCCTCATGCCACGTCTGCTGGGGGGCCCGAGGAGCCCTTCCGGCCTCAAGCCACGTCAGCTGGGGGCCCGAGGAGCCCGTCCAGCACCACGCCACGTCAGCTGGGGGGCCCGAGGAGCCCGTCCAGCCTCACGCCACGTCAGCTGGCGGGCCCGAGGAGCCCGTTCAGCCTCATGCTTCGTCAGCTGGAGGGCCTGAGGAGCCCGTCTGGCCACCTTCTGCTTCACCACCTGTGGCTGCAGCGCCACCTCCTGCGGCTCCCGTGCCGCCACCTGC